>NC_138555.1:41627622-42227622 GCF_964273705.1 Natrix helvetica | reverse complement strand
TTCGGAGCGAGAGGATCTCCATCTGTTCTCTAGGCGTCTCTTGTGGCGTTTCATCACCCTCAGCTCCTCGGTAAACCAAGGGGCCAGGGTGGATCTTTGCCACAGGAGAGGCCGCAAAGGCGCAACCCGGTCTAAGGCCCCGGCGGCCGCACTATTCCATGCGGCCACGAGGTCCTCCATCCGGGAGCGGGTCAGGTCGACAGGAAGTGGCCCAAGCTCCGTCTGGAACCTATCCGGATCCATCAGGCGCCTGGGGCGGAACCATCTAGGACAGTCTGGTTCCGCCTCCCCGCGGTGGGGGGTAGTGCCAGGGAAGTCAAGCCGGAGAAGTGAGTGATCTGACCATGACAGGGGTGTGATGACTAAGTCCCCTATTCCCAGATCACTCGTCCACTGGTCAGAGAGAAAAACAAGATCTTCTTCGTCCTCACGTTCGTCGCTAGCATCAGCATCCACGGCTTGCGAAGACGGAACATTAGGTTGTGAAGAACTGGTGGAAGGAATATCTGCCTGTGAACGCTGGTCATCAGGCTGCGTGGCATCTGCAATATCATCTCTAGGAAAATAAACTCCAGGATCATTGGAATGAATCCTGGACCAGTCAATGTCTTCCTCAAAATTAGCAGATTGTGAAATGACAATCACATGTTTGGGATCAATACATTTGCTCCATTTTGAGTTATCATCAATGCCCATAAATCTCAGTCTCTTTGCTACTGGACCTCCCTTTCTTCTTTGAGTTAAGGGAATGTTCACCATAGCGTATGAACCAAAAATGTGGAGGTTCTTGAGATCAGGCTTGTAGCCATACGTCATGTAGAAAGGAGTTTGATTGATTACACTGCTCCAAGTGCGGTTGACAATGTAATTTGCATATTTGATTGCTTCACCCCAGTATATGCTACCGAGATTGGCATCTTCTAGGAGACAACGCATCATGGTTTGTAGAACCCCTTGTCTTCTTTCTACGACTCCGTTGTGAGCCGGTGTATATGGAGCGGATGTCTGATGAAGAATTCCATTCTTACGCATCCAGTCCTGGAAACGCTGAGACATGAATTCTGCACCACGGTCACTTTGGATTCTGGCGATGCGAACTTGGTATTGTGTAGAAACAAAAGCTGCAAAGTCTTTAAAGATCTGAAAGGTCTCAGATTTCTCTCTCATAGGATATACAAATCCATATCTAGAATGATTATCTACAATTGTTAGAAAATACTTTCTACCACCAAATGATGGTGGGAAAGGACCCACTATGTCAGTGTGTACCAAATCAAAAATGCGTGTTGACAGGCGTGTAGCGTGTTTGGGAATTGCAGCTGCTTTGGATTTCGCTTTCCTGCAAACTGCACAATCCAAAAACACCTTACACCCCTTTAGATCAAACCTTTTGCAAACTCCGGCATCTTTCTAAGAACACGGAAACTGGCGTGCCCCAATCTTCTATGCCACTTATGGATACACCTGGAATGCAAAGGTTTACCAGTTAGTGAATTTTCAACATTAACAGTTTCATGAGGAACCTCAGGTTTGCTCTGAGCAACCTGCTTCTTTTTTCTCTGTTTGTTGGCTTTAGGAGCCTTTGGAACAGTAACGGGTTCTCTCTCTGAACCAAGTCTCTCTGGGCCCGTGCTGTCCCTTTTTGGAGTTTGCATACTTGCCTGTGCTTGCCTTTTAGGCTTTGGCTTTAAGTAATAAACACCACCAATCAGCATGGTTTCAGCAACAATATCTCCATCTTTAACTATGTAACTTGCTTTCTCGAGGTGGTGAACCTGGAACTTTAACTCTCTAGACAAGTGACTTTGACTAAGCAAATTACTGGTTGCTGAAGGTATGTAATAAACATCAGGGATGAAAGTATCGAGCTCTTCAATATAAACAGTTCCTTTTCCCACGACCTTGCAAGTGTGGTTGGAGAAGGAGTACAATTCTCGATATTCGGGCTCGGGCTCGCCCATCTCTGTGAAAAGTTCTTTTCTGTGGGTAACGTGTAAAGCTGCTCCACTATCTAAAGTCCACAAAAGACATCTGTCGTACTTTGGATAAGGTTGTGGAACGTTGGTTATGGCCAATGTTGAGAGTGGAGCTTGTGGATCATGCCTTGGACCACGACGACCTTGTCTTCCGCCTCTACCTCTGCCTCTGGAGTCTGTTCCTCTAGGCTGGTATGTGACGGGAGCTGGAACTCGTTGGGGACAATCCCAGGTGTCATGTCCCACACGGTTACAGATGTAGCATCTTGGCATCCTTGGAGCGTAGCCTCTTCCTCGGAAGGGACGTCTAGCTGGAGCTTTTGACGCTGGGGGTCGTTGCAGATGTGGTGTAGCTAATTTGATAGCGTCCTCCTCAATTAAAAGTCTACATATATGATTAACTGTGCGTTGAGCAATGGACACGTGGTTAATCTTTGCAATGGCATCTTTCCATTCATAATTCAATGAGTTAATGATGATGCTAATCATTTGGATATCATCAATAACATGGCCACTTTCTCTCAATTCACTTCTCATTCTTTTCAGTTTGGTCAAATGTCCACCAATTTGTTCACCAGGTTTCAACTTCCAACCATGGAACTCAGACATGAGCAAACATGAAGATTCAATTGAAATGGGCCTGTAGCAATCTTCCAAAATAGCCCAAATTTGTTGGGCTGTTGCATCAGGTGGAAAGGTAACCTGCAGTTCAGTATCCATGGACATCAGCAATGGTGTGCAGGCCCTAGTCTCTAGGTCTCTTATTGCAGGAGTCCATGGTTGGGCAGGAGGATTAAAAACCATACAATGGGTACCTTCTCTGCGAAGCAAGAGTGCAATCTCACTGACCCAGGCTTTATAATTCTGTCCTGACTCCTTTAATTTTGACTCACCAGTCAAAGGAGTGACAGAAAATGCCTGCTGAGGGATATGCATTTGAACAACTTGCTGTGCAGGTTGAAAAGCTGGTACTGGAGCTGGCCTTTGCCTTTGGTTTTGCCTTGTTCCATCTAGGGAAAATCCAACACCACCAGGGGGAGTTGAAGATTTAACCTTTGGAGGCATTTGTTGCATTGCAGCTTGATCATCTGGACGACTTATAGATAGGTCTGTCCAAGTCTGTTGCAATTCCTTTAATTGTTGCTCTAATAAATTTTCGCCATGAGATGGCAGTGCAGCTTTACTTCTTGGCTGCAAAATTTTTGCATGCGTGGCATAAGTAGTAGAATAGAGGAGATCACGTGACCTCGGTGACGTGTACATATCTCTCTGTTCTGATTTGCCTGATGCTTTTTTCACCAGGGGGTGTGTCTTAGGTTGTGGAGAAGAAGGCAAGATGGCGTCCTCGGACATTTTGGAAATGGGGAAACCCCTCCTACTTGCCTCTAATCTTTCATAGTGTTTTCTAGCTTGAAAAACCTGTTTTTCAAAAAAGTCTATCTGGTCACGATAGCTTTTCATATCTTCCCCAGGGCCTGAGAAGGATTCATAAGCTTCACTTTCTGCGTGGGGGTGAATTTTCTCTGCTGGCCGTTGCTGCGAGGGGTTTGGCCAGACATCAATTGTTTCATAATCTCCAAGAGTTTGGGAGTGAATTTGCTCTGGCAACGTGGAACGCTTTGGTTTAGCCCCGAGCGTTTCATAATCTTTTGGAGATATTTGGGAACGTGCATAATCAGAAGTAAAAATAACTGACCTCTGTCCTGGGATGGTTCCCTCTTGTTGAAACGTTGCCCCCACAGCAGATTCTTCTTTTGGCCCGGCTGTTGAAGAAATTTGGTGCTTTGGAAGCCAGCTTGAGAAATCCTCCACTTCTGTGTCAGAGGGAAGGGATCCCTCTGAATGTGCTTCATCTCTGCCTTTCTTTTTTTTCTTCCTCGGCATGGTTAATTAGACTTATCTCTTGAAGATAACTTGGAAGGAAAAGCCATAAATTATAACCATCCTCTGCTACCATTATTGTCAGGGGAAATTTCACCCTGAGCTAATGAGGTGTAGACCGTCGGCTTTTCCAAACAGCATATCTTCAAGAAGCGAAAGTAAGATCCAGTAACAAGTTCTAATTAAAACAAACTTTAATACAAAAATAACAAAATAAACAAATCTATCTAATTGTTACATTTTGGTAAGAGCAAATTATCATCCACCTTCTTGGCAGACGAACAAAGATCAAAAGAAGGAAGTCTCTGGAATGTGTGATGTATTAGACACGTGTTAAGCATGCACAGTAAATCATTGCTGATAAGGGCCTATGACCTGCGCAGTAACTCTTCAGTAACTATTCAGTTCAGCTAGCAAACAATTAACGCAGTGACACACACCAATCATTTACTCCATTTAAAGTTAGCCCTTTCCAGGTTTGGACCGGAACATGGGCTAGATTTATCATTTGGTCTGTAATTTCCCTTTACTGCTTTCCCACTCTCATCTATTTCAATACAAAAATTACTCAAATAAAATTTTCCACACACACCTTCTTTAGCTAGTAAATAATCTAAAACTAATCTATTCTGCATAATATAAATCTGAGACTTTACACTCTCCTTAGCTAAATGTTTTAAAGTACTTACCATGTCATTAGTAATTATTTCAAGCACTGCTGGTAACCGAATCACCCTGTTTAAGATATAGATTGGTTCTCTAGCCTCTAGGGCTCCATCATCTGCTCAAGTAGCAGGCCCATAATAATGGATTATTCTCTGGTGTCCTATCATCATCATCCCAATCTCCCATTTTTATTTTATTTGGTTGTACAGCTCTTTTTGCTCGGACAGTATTTGCGAAGTCATCATATACCACCATTCCCAACAGTTGTTTTTGCTCAATGGGAAGGAGGACAAAGCTTGGCTTAATTAATCTCAATATACATGATCCATACCACCCTTTAGGTAAGTATCCATAGGCATAATTCCCACATATCCAATACACACCTTCCAGGGTGACCCATTCCAGGGTATCACATTCAGGATCTTTCAGATAAACAATTTCAGTTATTTGACTTAGTGTTTCCTCTTCTTTCATAGTTCCACTTCCTCCCCACCAACTGTTGTTATTCCATACAGTTAGGCAAATCATATCCACCACTGCTACCCTTCATTCCTTCTTTTTTCTCTCGTAGCACACTCTCCCTACTAAATTCATTGTCAAAGCCCAAGTCCTCTCCTTACCTTTTGTGAATTTTAAAGTTTTATTGTTCCACATCTCTACCACTGTATCGTAGTTTAATTCATGTGCTTCCCATGGCCACTGTTCTCCCTTGTTTGTTCCTGCACAAACAAAACGGTTCTTTACCGTAAGAGGCTTTTTTGCTATTTCTTCAGCCAATTGTACAAACAAATTTACAACTATCTTAGGGAATTCAGGGGAGTCTAATTTTTCAAGTTCCTAGTAGTATGACTAAAATATACTTTTGTGCATTGGTTTTAGTTTTGTGGTTTCTATTTTCAATACTAGCCATGGATCTTTTCCTTTTCCATCTATTCCAATTCCATTTTTTTATATTGAGTTCCATTTTCCAGTGATTAATTGGTGTATAAACACCTTACACCTAACACACAAAACACAATTGATACAATGCGAACAGCAACAACATCCACAAGTACAATTACAAAACCAACACATCCGGTAGGGCACACAATGGAATTTGTTCAATCATGGTTTTCTGCAGTTGAGGGAAGAGCATAGGAAACCACTCTGCTCTATATAGCAAAAACACAAAAATTAGTCTGAGTGCAAATATTACCCCTCCTATCGGTAGGATGACTGTCCACCAGTCCATTAAGTATGTTGAAACTTCAGCTTCAGTGGGTCTCCTTGGTGAGACGCCACCTTCCATTCCTTTAGGGGTGGCATGGGCCCTCTCATTCAGAAGTAATGAGTCCCTTTTTCAGCAGTCCGAATTGCAGTCCCAGTAGTTAACAGGACAATGAAAGGTCCTTCCCAAGTTGGAGTTTGTTTTCCATCTCCAGGCCTTTATCAGCACCAACTGTCCTGCTTTTAACTCATGCACTGCAAAGTCCAAGGGTGGCGTTTGCGCATGAATGCCTTTCTGTCTTAAGAGAGAAAAACACCTGGACAGTTCCTGTACATATTTTCTAACCATTTTGTCTTTTATTTCAATTCTTGGTAAACCTTCCCTCCCCATATATGGTATTCCAAATAACATCTTAAATGGTGATATTCCCACTTCTTTTCTCTGGGTACGATATGTTCCAACAAAATTCTAACAGTAGTATTTGCATTTACACAAGGGAATGCTTCTACCCGTTGAGTGAAATGATCCACAATGACAAAAAAATATTTCATCCTTCCCACCCTATTCTTCATCCACATTCATCAGTCAATATACTTGCTGTTCCATCGCTCTTTCTACTTCCTTTTGTGGACAGTTTCTAGAAAAATGTCTGTCCTTTCCACATCTAAAACACTGAGTTCTTCCACTTTGTCCTGCCCACATTCCTCTTCCCCTGCCTTGCCAGCTTCCTCTCCATTGTCCTCAATTTCCAAAGTCCCTTCTCTGTCTTTTCTGGTCTCCTAACTTCTTATCCATCATTACTCCCACAGCTAACAACAACACTTTCTTACCCTCTCTCCTATCTTGCACATCTCTATTCACGTATACTTTCTGAACTTCAGCGACAATTTCCATTCCACATTTCGATTCCACAATTTTCCATCTTTTAGACTTTCTTCCTTAAAGGGCAACAACTTGTGATGCCCAAACAAAGCATTCAAAATGCATGCAGACATAAAGACATTTAAAGAAGGGGAAAAATAGGGGTAAGAAGAACAGGTTCAAAAATAAAACAAACAATCTAAATGAAGTATTTTGGGTCCATGCTCTGAAATATATTTGGATCAAATTTTTGTGTCAGTTCTCTGCTTTTAGTAAAGTGTGAGTTAGGTTCAGATTCCATTCAGATGGAAGCAAAATCTCATTAAGTAGGTTAAAACATGTACAAATGCTAACAAAATATTTCAAAATCATTTCTTTTTATATAAGTTTAGTTTAGCATCTTAAACCTCAAAAATTTCTCAGAAAAAACAAAATCAAAATTATATTCAGAGCAGAAAAGAAAATATAAGAAAACCAAAACAATAAAAGCCAAAGCTACATGAGCAGTTCACCCATTTGCCCCGCCTTTCTCAGACAGAAGGGGAAAGGGAAAAAAAATATTAAAAGGAGCAGAAAAGCCGCACTCCCCCCTCCCTTCCTGCTACTCGCTCTTCAAAGGAAAAAAAAAGTCCTTGAGTTAACAACCAGCAAGGACAAGGAAACATTTTTTAACAGACCACACAGGAATCTCACTCCTTTTTTTTTCACTCTGCATTCTCTCAACAAAATAATTTTCTCCGTTTCTTTAAACAAAAGGGAATCACAGTATATCCACACCAACTTTTTACTCTCAACATTTGCACTGCAATCAAACTGCTTGTGTAAACCAATTTCACATGTAAAATTCCCATTTCATGCAAACCAATCATTACAATTATTTCAGGTCTAGAAATGATTACACACAAACACATACACACATGTATACCTAAAAAAAACCTTTTCCAGCCTATGGAGACAAAATCTCCACTTTCTCTTTCCTTTTTTATTATGCAGCTCATACTTCAAGCAGTGGGAAAACCCAGGAAGTGGTTTTAATCAAAAATGTGATTTTGGGCCCTAATCACTGCCTGTTTCACACAGCTTTAAGCCCAAGCTGAGAAATTTATTTACTTAATTTGCCGGCCAGCCAAACATATCAATACAATAATACAATACAATAGTAGAGTTGGAAGGGACCTTGGAGGTCTTCTAGTCCAACCCCCTGCCTAGGCAGGAAACCCTATACCGTTTCAGACAAATAGCTATCCAACATCTTCTTAAAGACTTCCAGTGTTGGGGCATTCACAACTTCTGGAGGCAAGCTGTTCCACTGATTAATTGTTCTCACTGTCAGGAAATTTCTCCTCAGTTCTAAGTTGCTTCTCTCCTTGATTAGTTTCCACCCATTGCTTCTTGTTCTACCCTCAGGTGCTTTGGAGAATAGTTTGACTCCCTATTCTTTGTGGCAACCTCTGAGATATTGGAATAATGCTATCATGTCTCCCCTAGTCCTTCTTTCTCTTAAGCTAAACATACCCAGTTCCTGCAACCGTTCTTCATATGTTTTAGTCTCCAGTCCCCTAATCATCTTTGTTGCTCTTCTCTGCACTCTTTCTAGAGTCTCCACATCTTTTTTACATCGTGGCGACCAGAACTGAATGCAGTATTCCAAGTGTGGCCTTACCAAGGCATTATAAAGTGGTATTAACACTTCACGTGATCTTGATTCTATCCCTCTGTTGATGCAGCCTAGAACTGTGTTGGCTTTTTTGGCAGCTGCTGCACACTGCTGGCTCATATTTAAATGGTTGTCCACTAGGACTCCAAGATCCCTTTCACAGTTACTACTACTGAGTAAGGTATCACCTATACTGTACCTGTGCATTCCGTTTTTGTTGCCTAAATGTAGAACCTTACTCTTTTCACCATTGAATTTCATTTTATTAGATAGTGCCCAATGTTCAAGTTTGTCAAGATCCTTCTGTATCTTAAGCCTATCTTCTGGAGTGTTGGCTATTCCTGCCAGCTTGGTATCATCTGCAAATTTGATGAGTTCCCCATTTATTCCCTCATCCAAATCATTGATGAAGATGTTGAAGAGTACTGGGCCTAAAACAGAGCCTTGGGGTACTCCACTGCATACTTCCCTCCATGTAGATGCAGTTCCATTGAGAACTACACGTTGAGTGCGGTTGGTCAGCCAGTTACCAATCCATCTGGTGGTGATGCTGTCTAACCCACATTCTTCTACTTTATCTAGTAGTAGGTTATGGTCTACCTTATCAAAAGCCTTACTGAAGTCCAAGTAAACTATATCAACGGCATTCCTCTGGTCCACTAATTTTGTCACATTATCAAAGAATGCAATAAGATTAGTCTGGCATGATCTGTTTTTGACAAATCCATGTTGGCTTTTGGCTATTACTTTGTTTGCTTCTAGGTGTTTGCAAATTCGTTGCTTGATTATTTTTTCCAGAATCTTTCCTGGTATTGAGGTTAGGCTGATAGGTCTGTAGTTTCCTGGATCTAATTTTTTCCCTTTTTTGAAGATGGGAACCACATCAGCTCTTTTCCAGTCCTCTGGTAGTTCCCCGGTGTTCCAGGATCTCTGAAAAATATAATTCAGTGGTTCTGAGATCTCGTCTGCTAGTTCCTTCAGAACTCTGGGGTGTAATCCATCCGGTCCTGGTGATTTGAACTCATCTAGGGTAGACAGGTGCTCACTTACCATTTTCTTCCCTATTTCAATTTGTGTTCCTAATTTTGTGGTGCTGCTTTTGATAGGTTGGACTGTTTTATCCCTTTGTGTAAAGACAGATGCAAAACATGAGTTAAATAGTTCTGCTTTCTCCCTGTTGCTTGTCACCTTCTTGCCACTTTCTCCCAGCAATGGACCAATTGTTCCCTTCACCTTTTTCTTGTTTTTAACATGTTGGAAGAAGCTTTTTTTGTTAATTTTTACTTTTGTGGCAAGCCTTTCTTCATTGTGAGCCTTAGCTTTCCTCACTTCATCTTTACAGGCTCGGGCTATTTGCTGATATTCTGCCTTAGTTATGTCCCCCTCCTTCCACTTTTTATACTTACTTTTTTTGTCTTTCAGTTTGTCAGATAGTTGTTTATGCAGCCATGCTGGTTTCTTTTGGGAGCTGTTGTTTTTCTTCTTTATTGGTATTGTGTTAGACTGGGCTTTTCTAATCTCATTTTTCAAAATTTCCCAAGCTTCTTGAGTTGTTTTCCCCTCGAGGATTCTCATCCATGGAATTTTTCCCAAGCTCTCTCTAAGTTTATTGAAATTAGCTTTCTTAAAGTCCAAGACTCTAGTTTGACTTTGTTCTACTACTTGTGTTTGGATAATGTTGAATTCCAATATTGCATGGTCACTTGCCCCCAGGGTTCCTATGGCTTCAACACCTTCTATCATTTCCTCTCTGTTAGTGAGAATTAAGTCCAGTATGGCTGATCCCCTTGTTTCCTTCTCTACTTTTTGGAAAACAAAGTTGTCTGCTAGGTTTGTTAGGAACCTGTTGGATCTTCCACTTGGTGCAGAGTTTGTTTCCCAGTTGATGTCAGGGTAGTTAAAATCTCCCATTACTATTGTGGTGTGCTTCCTACATACCTTAGTTAGCTGACTAGCAAAAAGTTCATCTTCTTCCTCTGCTTGGTTGGGTGGCCTGTAGTATAGACCTATGGCAATGTCATTTCCCCCACAACCTTTAATATTGACCCAAATGCATTCAAGATAGTTCTCATTATTGTTGTGCTCTATTTCTGTAGAGACATAGTTATTTCTTATATATAGTGCAACTCCACCTCCTCTTTTATTTGGTCTATTTCTTTTAAATAATTTAAATCCTTCTAGCTGTATGTTCCATTTGTCAGTTTCATCCCACCAAGTTTCTGTAATGGCAATAATATCATATCTGCCCTCTTTTACTTGAATTTCTAATTCTCCCTGTTTATTCCTCATACTCTGTGCATTGGTATATAGACATTTGAGTCCATTTTGATTGACCTTGTGTTTACTGTCTACATAACCTGTATTATGCCTGACTGCCCCTATTTTCTTGCCACTTGTGTGATTCATGCACATGGTATGACAATCACTATTACATGCTTGGTTTTGCTTGACAGCAGGAGTGATAATCTTACCCACACACACATCTATGTTACATGCATTTATAACCCTATGAATTTTAGTTTGCTGGGGACAGAGATGTTCTGTATCTATTAATTCTCTGTCCCCGCTCTTCAGTTTAAATGTTTATCAAGAAAATCTGTGAATTTAATGCCAAGTAACTCAGTTCCTTTCTTGGATGGGTGCAACCCATCTCTTTTGTACAGTTTTTCATTGGACCAGCTACAGGCTTCATGACTAATAAAACCAAAGCCTTCCCTTTTACACCACTCCTTTAGCCAAACATTAAACTCTGCTACACGCTGGCCCTTCCCTTTTTGTTCCTTATATACAGGTAAAACCTCTGAAAAGATAAGCCTACAACCTATACTATTAAGTTCATACCCCAAGTTCTGGAAATCATTCTGCACAGAAAGTACATCTTTCTGGGATAGATCATTAGTGCCAAGATGTATAATAGCATCAACGTCACAGTCCTTACTTGCATTCTTGACTATCTTAAGAATACGCCTCTTGTCTCTGCTGGCAGTAGCACCTGGCAGACACCTGACCTCTTTTAAAACCTCCTTATCCTCTCCTAAATTAACATCTCTTACGATTGAATCACCAACCAGAAGGTGACTTCTCTTTTTACATACCTTGATCTTCTTCTGCGACTGATGTGTGATACCTGGTTCCCCTTTTCGCCTTTCCGAAGAAAGTTCTTCGTTTTGGACCACGATCCCCTGCTTATTTGAGTCATCATTATCACAACTGCCTTGACCTATCTCTTTAGTGTCCCCATTAAGGTCAGCAAGGGCACTATATCTGTTTTGCTGGGTCACAGCAAAAGCTTTGGGTTTATGGTTCACAGCTCTCAACCTGCCAGATCCCACAGTTGTCCAGACAGCTCTTCTCCTGCAAGATCTTTGTGGTAGAGGGGGCTGATAGTGTGGCTTCACCATAGAGTGGAATGGCTGACGTAGACACCTAGTTTCTGCTTGGAGAGCACAGATTACAGATTCTAGATAGGTAATCTGCCTATGTAGACTTGTAATTTGTTTACAAAGGGGACAGTATCCAAATTTGAAAAGAGTACTGCGAAAGACAGGTGCAAAACAGCTATTACATTGAACTAAGCCAGTCATTTTGAAATAAATAAAATCACAATCTCAAACACACTAATCCAGAATGTATTATTGCTATTTTGGTTTATAGATATATGATTCGCGCGCCGTTAGGCGCGCGGGCCCCCACCTCAGTGTCTTTGTCTTGTGACTCACCCCCTCCTTCTCTCCAGCAGCTCCAATCCTAGCTTCAGGAAGGTTCAAATGATATGGAGTTTAAGGGCCCCCACCTCAGTGTCTTTGTCTTGTGACTCACCCCCTCCTTCTCTCCAGCAGCTCCAATCCTAGCTTCAGGAAGGTTCAAATGATATGGAGTTTAAGGGCCCCCACCTCAGTGTCTTTGTCTTGTGACTCACCCCCTCCTTCTCTCCAGCAGCTCCAATCCTAGCTTCAGGAAGGTTCAAATGATATGGAGTTTAAGGGCCCCCACCTCAGTGTCTTTGTCTTGTGACTCACCCCCTCCTTCTCTCCAGCAGCTCCAATCCTAGCTTCAGGAAGGTTCAAATGATATGGAGTTTAAGGGCCCCCACCTCAGTGTCTTTGTCTTGTGACTCACCCCCTCCTTCTCTCCAGCAGCTCCAATCCTAGCTTCAGGAAGGTTCAAATGATATGGAGTTTAAGGGCCCCCACCTCAGTGTCTTTGTCTTGTGACTCACCCCCTCCTTCTCTCCAGCAGCTCCAATCCTAGCTTCAGGAAGGTTCAAATGATATGGAGTTTAAGGGCCCCCACCTCAGTGTCTTTGTCTTGTGACTCACCCCCTCCTTCTCTCCAGCAGCTCCAATCCTAGCTTCAGGAAGGTTCAAATGATATGGAGTTTAAGGGCCCCCACCTCAGTGTCTTTGTCTTGTGACTCACCCCCTCCTTCTCTCCAGCAGCTCCAATCCTAGCTTCAGGAAGGTTCAAATGATATGGAGTTTAAGGGCCCCCACCTCAGTGTCTTTGTCTTGTGACTCACCCCCTCCTTCTCTCCAGCAGCTCCAATCCTAGCTTCAGGAAGGTTCAAATGATATGGAGTTTAAGGGCCCCCACCTCAGTGTCTTTGTCTTGTGACTCACCCCCTCCTTCTCTCCAGCAGCTCCAATCCTAGCTTCAGGAAGGTTCAAATGATATGGAGTTTAAGGGCCCCCACCTCAGTGTCTTTGTCTTGTGACTCACCCCCTCCTTCTCTCCAGCAGCTCCAATCCTAGCTTCAGGAAGGTTCAAATGATATGGAGTTTAAGGGCCCCCACCTCAGTGTCTTTGTCTTGTGACTCACCCCCTCCTTCTCTCCAGCAGCTCCAATCCTAGCTTCAGGAAGGTTCAAATGATATGGAGTTTAAGGGCCCCCACCTCAGTGTCTTTGTCTTGTGACTCACCCCCTCCTTCTCTCCAGCAGCTCCAATCCTAGCTTCAGGAAGGTTCAAATGATATGGAGTTTAAGGGCCCCCACCTCAGTGTCTTTGTCTTGTGACTCACCCCCTCCTTCTCTCCAGCAGCTCCAATCCTAGCTTCAGGAAGGTTCAAATGATATGGAGTTTAAGGGCCCCCACCTCAGTGTCTTTGTCTTGTGACTCACCCCCTCCTTCTCTCCAGCAGCTCCAATCCTAGCTTCAGGAAGGTTCAAATGATATGGAGTTTAAGGGCCCCCACCTCAGTGTCTTTGTCTTGTGACTCACCCCCTCCTTCTCTCCAGCAGCTCCAATCCTAGCTTCAGGAAGGTTCAAATGATATGGAGTTTAAGGGCCCCCACCTCAGTGTCTTTGTCTTGTGACTCACCCCCTCCTTCTCTCCAGCAGCTCCAATCCTAGCTTCAGGAAGGTTCAAATGATATGGAGTTTAAGGGCCCCCACCTCAGTGTCTTTGTCTTGTGACTCACCCCCTCCTTCTCTCCAGCAGCTCCAATCCTAGCTTCAGGAAGGTTCAAATGATATGGAGTTTAAGGGCCCCCACCTCAGTGTCTTTGTCTTGTGACTCACCCCCTCCTTCTCTCCAGCAGCTCCAATCCTAGCTTCAGGAAGGTTCAAATATCACACTCAATTCAATCCCATTCAATTCTACACACTATTATTATAGATGCACATCTAAGAATTTTTAACAGAAATCACATCAAATTGATCAAGTCAAATTATCAGAGTCTTCCCATTTAGACAGGCTTTATCTTTTTTATTACCTGCTAAACCCCAGGTGGGAAAAAACAATAAACCTTTTCTTCTTTATTGTTAGTTCTTTCAGAGTTTTATGGCTCTTTTGAGAATGGTAAATTCTCAAGATCTTTATAACACTCCAGTATTTCTTTCCTTCTATTCCTAGGTCTTCCTACCAGACATAACAGCATAAGCTAACTACAAGTGAAACTCAAAAAATTAGAATATCGTGCAAAAGTTCATTTATTTCAGTAATGCAACTTAAAAGGTGAAACTGTTGCAGAAAATGACAGGCTTAGACTTCTCAGGATACAGGAAAAGTTTATTTGGCAGCCAGGTTCAGAAAGTTAGCACGTAGCTAGCATTGCAAATTCTGAACAATCTTTACTATCGAAGCACGCATTCTTATACATTCTCAAAGACAGTGTAACACGGAAACACTTAACTCATTTCTTATTGGTTACCTTGAGGAAAAAGCCTTATAAGGAGATGGGGGTCTTACTTCTCCTTTTGTTACAGGTATGGGCTACGTGCCATTAACGAACTTTATTTGAACCTTGTGGTTTTGGACTTTTGACATAGGGACATTTGCTGGAACATGTTGTGGTTGAGGGCTGATGACATTTCCCTGTCCCTTTAAGCAAGCTTCTAACTGTCCCTTTTATGCCACGTCTTCATTCTTATATTTTAATCCATATTTTATTCTACTTTATTTCCCCCCTTCTAGACTCTATTAAGGCCCACAATTGAGTCTAGCCTGTTAGATTAACAATATAAGCATGCAGGATACAGAATAGCAAAAAAAAGCAAGGATACAAGAATACACATTTTAGGGCTTATCTTCCAAAATCACTTTCTCTACTTCTAAGAGGGCAATTTGAATATAGGAACTAGTATCTGAGACTTCATCTTCCTTGAGGGTATGTGGAATTAGGCTTTCCATTAACATTAATTACTTTTCACCCTGTGTTTCCTTTACAGACCTCATAGTTGTTTAAGCAAGTGTATTATGCAAGGGAGGAAGGCTAAACTTGTGATTCCACATAATAAAAGAAATAGCATTTGCTTGATCCAACCTGTTCCCGGTAGCCAAGAGAACCACACATCTGTTCCTTGTATTTTTTGACCAATAGAGGAAGCTCAAACTAGTTCTTGGACCATCCCCCAGACTTTCCCTGATCTATTCATATGGAAACAGCAAGCTTTTCCACATAAGAAGAAGACTCCATTTCCCCCTACACACACTCCTATGTTCATAGAAAAGGCATGGGCTTGGAGGTTCTTTTCATTAGTCCAGACCTGTAAAGTTCCTGCCAAGTACATACCAGTTAGGGGCTGTAATGGAACTTCTTGGTTAGGGTCCATTTGCTTATCCCTGAGAACTGGTCCTTCAAAGAGATAGTGGGAACTGGTGTTTCCAGGGGGAAAATGAACACAAAATCCCATGGTGGATTGTATTGAAAGCCAAACGGGAAGTCGGGGTGGCTAGAATGGCCTTGGGGCAGTTTCCAGTGGTCAGATTCCCCTCCCATCGATTAAAAACAAGTGGAGGTGGGAGCGAGAAAGTGACCCTCTGTTGGAAGAGTTGTGAGCAGAGGGAGACATGCTGTGAGTCAATTTCACATCTACAAGGGTTTTCCTGGGGGCAAGGTACATTTCAGATGGGCATTGTTCCTCTGATAGTCACCCCACAGGAATGCCAGGTTCCTGATATCGTTTGATGCACAAGAACTATCTTAGCTTTCTTGTTGTTGTTGTTGTTGTTGTTGTTTTCAAAGATCTTGCTCAACTGAAACAGCATGATAAAGTAAAGATCCAGCAGACAGACACAACCAGTATTTTTTGACCCAGGGCAGGATCAGACTGATTGATTAAGCTTTGACCTAACTCCAGCACTCTTTATAGTCCCCTTTTCTCAATTGTTGCAGGGATCTGTTTTCCTTATGCTTTGCCCTTTTTCTTACAGGGTTTGTCAAATAATTGACTTTGGGTGTTGGGATTGGCTTACGGTTCTGTCCCCAAGCATAAATGATGCATCGTTGGCGGAAGCAGACCTGTACCACATCCTGTAACTTGATTCCACCCTGTTCTTTGGGATTTATAGCATCCACGGATCTTTCTTCAAGAGCAAGGGGGGTTGCTCGGGTATTTTCGCAACATTCAAGACGTTATCACTTAACAAGCTCATTGCCAATAACAGGCAGAGCCACAAAAGGCTCATAATTGTCCCTCACACAAAACCTTTCCTAACACAATTCTTTTAGCCCACTGAATCACCGCATCAGGGAGGGGTTATATATAGTTTAAGGAATGGCAATATCAGCTTTGGGCAATCCACAAAACCAAATCTTATTTGCTAAACATATCACCCACAATCCAAAAACTCCTATTATACTGCAAGGAACCCATTCCCACGGTTCCTCAAACATAAGTGTCATCAGATGATTCGTTTTCCTCTTGATTACACTTAATGATCTTAGCCTCAGCACCCATCTTCCTCTGGAGGGGACAATTCCTGAGGAATGAATATGCAATACTACAAATAAGTACATTCACTAAAGCGAGAGATAGTACAGTTATGACTATGAATACTTGGCTTGCCATTTCCTGACAGGTGCTCACACTTTCTAATACATCTTATATCTAATAAATGAAACGTTGTCTTCCTCCTCCAAATCTTCAGCCATACGTCGAGAAGTCAGCTTCCAAGGGGGTGACTTCAGTAGGGCCTCTTCTGCCCCGTAATTCTGCCCATTGCCGGTAGGGCAGTTTTTAAGGGGCGTTTCTTTAAGCATATCACTAGAGGACGGGCTTCTTCCTGGTCTGCTCCCAATACTCATCAGCAGCTGACTTAACTCGAGTCCAGTGAATCCAAAACTTGGATTCCAACACTTTTGCTGCAAGTGGAGAACACATGACCACAGTATATGGGCCCTTCCATCTAGGTTTCAAATTCTTCCCTTTTCAGTGTTTTACCACACTCTGTCCCCCATCTGAATATTATGACTGGAAGTTGTTAAAAATGGTGGGGGTAAGGGAGACACAATACTGTTGGATTACTTGTATTTACTTACTCAATTCTCCCACCATTTGATTCACCCATGAGGACCCCAACTGTCCTAGGTCCCTTATATGATTTTTCAAATTATGGCTTATAACTGGTGGCCGTCCAAACATCATTTCAAAAGGAGATAATTTAAGTTCTTTACATGGAGTACATCTCACAGAGCAGAGAGCTAAGGGTAAGGCATCAAAACACACCTTATCTTTTCCTTAACAGTGCAATTCACACATTTGCTTAATTTCTTTCCTGAGGCACTTAAAAGACCTCTTTCCCTATAATCAGCAGTATTGATATGCAAAGTAAGGAAGGCATACAGAGTCAGTTCAGATGTTCACCCTTTCATTCTTTGTCCTCTCTAATGCACAGATTAAAGCCCATAATTCTGCTACTTGGGCACTAGTGCCTTTTGGGAGAGGTCCACTCTCAAAGACTTGGGCAAGGGAGACTGCATAATGTTCTCCCATAGTAATGAAGCTTGATCCATCAGTGAACAAGTTATAGTCTGCATATTTCAATGGCACGTCAGTTAAGTCTGGTTTGCATGAAAACTGATTCTCAATGATTCTCATACAATTATACTCAATTTCGGGTCCTGGTATTGGCCAAAGGGTGGCAGGGTTTAGGGCATTTGTTTGCTTCAAGGTCACTTGTGGATTTTGAGTCAGGAGTGCCTGATATTTGTAAATTCTAGGGTTTGTTAACCACAAATGTCCCTTCGTTTCTAAAATTCCTTGAATTGCATGGCTGGTATAGATAGTGGTGGGCTGTCTGAAAGTTAATTTATTAGCTTCCTCCATTAGGAAGGCAGTGGCGGCTAGAATTTTTAGGCAATGTGGCCAGCCCTTTGCAACATAGTCCAGTTGTTTAGATAGATAAGCCGCAAGTTGTTGTCAACTTCCTTTTTTCTTATCAGAGCCTAAGATAATTCTGACTTTTTAGGGCTCTGTACGCTTGTTTCTGCAAGCAAGGGCTCTTCTTCTTCTTCTTTTTTTCCACCCCCCTTCATAGATGCATAAGGAGGTTTAGCTAGAAGCATGAAATTTGAAATCCTCATTCTGCAATATCCTGCTGTTCATGGCTTCGCAATTTGGCATACAGCAGCTTCTTTTCACTCACATATTATTACTCTTAAGTATTTAACTTGGGGCTTTTTGTCCCTGCTTTCCAGCTTTTTGCCTTGGGGCATGGTGTCCCTTGTCCATTAACAGATGAAGCAATTGATTGATTGGTATTTTTTTCCAACAAATCTCCTTCGTCTGTTCGGTTACTGGGATATTATCTACATATTGGAGTAGCACATTTCCATCTTCGCAAGGCTGGAAATTTTCTAAGTCTTCACCAAAAAGGTAGGTGATTTTTAAAAAAAAAAATCCTTGGAGAAACCTAGTCTCCAAGAGCAAACAGCCTCTTTTGACCTGTTACTTTTCTTACTGAAAAGCAAACAGTTTTTAGTTGTGTCTATGTATCTGAGATGGTGAAGAAGGCATAGGCAAACAGGCATGGCTAGAGGCTTTACTTGTATAATTATTGGTGCATGATGATACGCATGGCCTGGTGGATTCTTGAACCACCATTACTTGCCATATCTCATCTGGGGGAGTGCCTCATCATTAGAAGGAGGAGGAGCTTCCTGGAGGAATGGCGGTCTGCCTCTGAGCTCCGTATGTTTGCGGGGCTCTTTTGATGGGGCAGGGATGCTGCCGGTCCTCTTTTCCATCATGAGGACCGGGGGTCCAGTAAACGACCACCCTGGTTTTTTCCAGGACCCAAGCTGGTCCCCCAGGGTGGTCTGACAGCCAGGGAGAGCGAGGAGAGCGGGCCGGTCGATCAGCCGATGGGGAGACGCTGTATGAGACTCGAGGAGAGGCGTAAGAAGGCTGGGAAATGGCGGCTGGCGTGTTCGGGGGCGTGCTGGCGTCGGCGGAGTCGGAGGCTTGCGGCTTGGGACCGGGGCTTGAGGCGGCGGCGGGTAGAGACGCCGGGCCTGGAGCAGCGGTGACCCAAGCGGCGGCCTGCTGCGAACCGCGAAATGCACTGGAGTCTAGCGAAGGCCGAGCGGGAAGGCTGGAGGCCGGCCGGGGTGCTGGAGGCCGGCAAAGGCCGAGCGGGAAGGCTGGAGGCCGGTGGGACTGGCGTTGGGGCCCGGAGCGGCAGCTGGGAGCCACGAACGGCTGATGTAGGCCATGGCAGGAACGAAGCGCCGGAGGCCTGGTAGGAAGTGGGAGGTTTGTGACGCTGGAGGCCGGGCAGGGACCAGGGGGCATGTTGGTGACTGGCAGGAGGCTTCAACGCCAGGTTTGGCAGAGGAGCCATCTGCCTCCTGCTAGCTGCCTCCTTGATTGTGACCACCTACCCCCCTGCTGATTATTTACCAATCACCTGCCCGTTTACCATCTGTGTGCGCCCAGTGGATCACCTCCTTGTCTTCCGTGACCCTACCGTTTTATTGACCATCTGCCCCCCTGCTCATTACCAACAATAGACTATCTGCCCCTTGCCACCCACCACTGACCACCCACCAGCCCCCATTTATTTATTGACTATCTGACCAGCCTACCATCCCCCCCCCCCCAACTAGGACTGTGATCTACGGACTCTTGACAACCTCCTCCCGCATTGGAGCCCTGGCTTTTTAAACTACACTGGACTAATGGCATACATGCCAGAACATCTTCAGCTCAGATCTTAGGCCCTGCTGAATTTTAACATTACCATGTATCTGAGGTCAGACCTAATTTTACTGCGGGAGTCCCCCCTCTCGCAGGTGTGGCCCTCCGCCCTCTCGAGGGCCCACCTTGATGACGGATTTATCAATCTCGAGAGGTGGAGGAAGCGGAGATTCAGGGGTTTTTTAGTTAAATGTTTTTAAAAAGTTTTAGTGGGGTCCAGGGTGGGGGGGAGGGTTAGCCCGGCCAAGGGAGGGGTCAGTGCCAGGCGAACAGGTGTGGAAGGGAAGTGAGGGAAGTGAGCGGAGCTGGGGAGGGGAGGGAGAATACTGTTCCTTTGGAGGGTCTTTTTATTTCAACGATCGTAGGGAGGGGTGGATGCGAGGATAGACGAAGACTCCTCAGTCGGTTGGGAGACCGTGGCCGTTGGACACTTCCGGTCATTTGTACCAACCCCCGCATCCTAGGTGGCCAGGAGCTACAGAGCCAGGGCCTGAGGCTGATGTTGTGCAACGCGAGGTCCATTGCCAATAAGGCCCCCCTCATTAATGATTTGATCTCGGAGGGGGTGCCGGACCTTGCGGGGATAACGGAGACCTGGTTGGGCCACGAGGGAGGTTTACCCCTCGTGGAAATGTGCCCACCAGGATACCATGCATTCCATCAGCCGCGGGCCCTGGGTAGGGGTGGTGGGGTAGCGGTGATTATACGAGAGGATCTGGAGCCGAGAGAGTTCACTGTGCCACAGATATCCGGGTGTGAGTCTCTAGGCGTGAGGTGGGGCCCAGGGAGACAGTTGGGCTTGCTGATTGTATACTTGGCTCCCCGCTATGCATCAGCAGCCCTGCCTGAGCTCCTCGAGATGATTGCAGAGATGGCAGTTGAGACCCCCAAGCTATTGGTTATGGGGGATTTCAACCTGCCGTCGATAGGCGGGTCATCCGAGGCGGCTCGGGAGTTCATGGCTTCCATGACAGCCATGGACCTGACCCAAATAATTCAGGGCCCCACACACGAGGGAGGCCACACGCTGGACCTTATTTTTGTCTCTGGCCAGTGGAAGAGGGATCTGGGAATAGGGGATTTAGTTATTACACCCCTGTCATGGTCAGATCACTCACTTCTCCGGCTCGACTTCCCAGGCGCTACCCCCCACCGCGGGGAGGTGGAACCAGAAGGTCCTAGATGGTTCCGCCCCAGGCGCCTGATGGAACCTGAAAGGTTCCAGACGGAGCTTGGGCCATTTCCTGTAGCCCTGACCCGCTCCCGGATGGAGGACCTGGTGGCCGCGTGGAACAATGCGGCTGCCGGGGCCTTGGACCGGGTTGCGCCTTTGCGGCCTCTCCTGCGGCAGCGTGCCACTCCTGCCCCTTGGTTTACCGAGGAGCTAAGGGTGATGAAGCGCCGCAAGAGACGCCTAGAGAGCAAATGGAGATCTTCACGCTCCGAATCTGACCGAACACAGGTAAGAGCCTATTTACGGACCTACCTTGTGGCATTAAGAGTGGCCAAGCGTCAATATTGTGCCACTCTTATTGCGTCCGCAGATAACCGCCCTGCCGCCCTGTTTCGGGTGACCCGCTCCCTCCTTTCGCAGAGGCCGCGGGAAGCCCCCTTGCAGGGTAGAGCAGAGGAATTTGGGGAATATCTGCAGGACAAAATCGCTCAAATCCGTAGCGAGTGGATCCCCCCCAGTAGTTCAGGGGGGACGTCGGAGGCGAGTCTTGATGGACCATTCCGGGAGGAGTTTGACTCTGTTGCTGCCGATGATATGGACAGGTTGCGTGGGCGACTGCGAGCCACTACATGTTTACTGGACCCGTGTCCCTCCCGGCTTATACTGGCATCCTGGGAGGTTACACGAGGCTGGCTCCAGGAGTTAGTCAACGCTTCTCTGAGAGAGGGGTTCCTGCCGGCCGCCTTGAAAGAGGCGGTGGTGAGGCCCCTACTCAAGAAGCCTTCCCTGGATCCAGCTATGTTAACCAACTATCGTCCTGTTTCCAACCTTTGCTTTTTGGCAAAGGTTGTAGAGAGTGTGGTGGCGCAACAGTTCCCACGCCACTTGGAGGAAATTGATTATCTAGACCCGCGCCAGTCCGGTTTCCGGCCCGGTCACAGCACGGAGACAGCCTTGGTCGCGTTGGTGGATGATCTCTGGAGGGCCAAGGACGGGGGTTGCTCCTCCATCCCGGTCCTATTAGAACTCTCAGCGGCTTTTGATACCATCGACCATGGTATCCTATTGCGTCGTCTGGAGGGGCTGGGGGTGAGGGGCACCGTCTTGCGGTGGTTCTCCTCCTAACTCTCTGGCCGGACGCAATGCGTGCTGGCAGGGGAGCAGAGGTCGACCCTGAGGCCACTCACTTGTGGGGTGCCACAGGGGTCGGTCCTCTCACATCTCCTGTTCAACACGTACATGAAGCCGCTGGGTGAGATCATTCGTGGTTTTGGGGTTGAGTACCATCTGTACGCTGATGATACTCAGCTGTACATTTCCACCCCGAACCACCCCAACGAGGCCGTCGAAGTGATGTCCTGGTGCCTGGAGGCCGTGCGGGTCTGGATGGGAAGCAACAGACTCAAACTCAACCCCTCCAAGACGGAGTGGCTGTGGATACCGGCGCCCCGGTTCAACCAGTGGGTTCCATCACTGGCCATCGGGGGCGAACAACTGGCCCCCGTGGAATGGGCGCGCAATTTGGGCGTCCTCCTGGATGCTCGGCTGTCGATGGATGACCATGTGACAGCCGTGGCAAGGGGGGCGTTCCACCAGGTTCGCCTGGTGCACCAATTGCGCCCCCTATTGGACTGGGACGCCCTTCACACAGTCACCCATGCGCTTGTGGCGTCCCGCCTGGACTATTGCAATGCTCTCTACATGGGGCTCCCCTTGAGATGCACCCGAAGGCTGCAGCTGGTCCAGAATGCAGCCGCGCGGGTAATCATGGGATGTACTAGGTACTCCCATATAACACCTCTCCTGCGCGAGCTGCACTGGCTACCTGTGGCTTTTCGGGTGCGTTTCAAGGTGTTGGTTATCACCTTTAAAGCGCTCCATGGCACAGGACCTAGCTACCTGCAGGATCGCATCCTACCCCATACATCCCTGCGACCAATTCGCTCTCACAGGGAGGGACTCCTCCGGGTGCCGTCCACTAGGCAATGCCAGCGGGCGGCGCCCAGGAGTACGGCCTTCTCTGTGATGGGCCCGACCCTCTGGAATGACCTCCCCCCCGACATCAGAACTACTACCGATCTCCGCTCCTTCCGCAAGAAACTCAAGACCCACCTGTTCCAATTAGCTGGCCTGGCCCAACCGTAGTTTCAATTTTCAATCCTCCTGGCCGGCATTTTAAATTTTAAGGGGTTGTCCTTTTAACCTGTTTTAATTTTTATTATCACTGTACAGACTCTATATTTAATTTGTTTTTAATAAGGGGTATTTAATATTGTCATTGTATATACGGTTTTTAGCTTTAGTCCGTACACCGCCCCGAGTCCCCTCGGGGAGAGGGGGCGGTCTATAAATTCAATAAATGAATGAATGAAATGAGAGCCATTTTATCTTCCTCAAAGGACAGTGTAGCTCCCATTTTGCATAGGATATCATGACCCAAAAGAGGAACTGGGCATTCAAGCATGTCTTGGGACATTCTTGTAGCGAGTGGCCTTTTTTTTTCCTTACACCAATTACATTGACCTCTGCTTTGGGCTTTGGAATTATTTGACAATGCAACTGTCAGCAATTCAGCTTTACTTTGCATCCTGTCATCTCTCTTTCTTTCTTCTACTTTTCACAAAGACCTTTCATGCAATTTCCATTTTATTCAATCCACACAGACCTACATGCACAAATACCCTGAAACAACACTTTCAGACCTGGGGAAGAGTCTGTCCCTTTAAATCTCCAATTTTCTTTCCTTGGGAAACATGTGGGTCATTCTCCAAGCATGGGAAAACTTAGAGGGCAGTTTAAATCCTACCGTTCCTCACAACTTCAAGTCCAAGCTGAGAAGCTTACTTATTTTGCCCGCTGGTCAAACATATCAAAATCAATTGAACACCATTAAATTCTACATGTTATTAGTATAGATACACACCTAAGAATTACATCAAATTAATCAAGTCCAATTACCTAGATCAGGGGTGTCCAAACTTGGGAACTTTAAGACTTGTGGACTTCAACTCCCAGAATTCCCCAGCCAGCCATGCTGGCTGGGGAATTCTGGGAGTTGAAGTCCACAAGTCTTAAAGTTCCCAAGTTTGGACACCCCTGACCTAGATCTTCCTATTCAATAGGCTTTACCTTTTTATGACCTGCTAAATTTCTTACTTTTGCTTGAAGCCCATTGTTCTATCTCCTTAAGCACTAGATTGTTAATACCTGTCTCTGCCCTGGTGTTGCATTTCTAATTTGGATCTCTAATTTTTAAAGATCCAAACTTTTCTTGATCTCCCAGCCACGCTGGCATATTTTTAAAGATCAAGATGTATAGAGACAATGTATAGAGATGTTTGTCCACACATTGTTTGCATTCGGTCAGGGTTCTAGGTTGGATCTCCCAGCAGCGCTGGCATATTTTTAAAGATCCAGATATATGGAGACTTTCATTAACACATCGTTTGCATCTGGGTGGGGCTCTTGATTCATCTGATGGTGGCCAGAATCTGAGGCCCTATTCAAAGGCACCCCAAACCTTGGCACAATGTCTTTTAGTACACACAAAACCAAGAGATCTCTAAATCTCACTTTCTGGGAAAATTGTGGGGACATCTATTTGCCACACAGCACTTGGGAGCCCTGTAGAAGGACTTCCAAAGGAAGTTTCCATCCTGTCTTTGGGTTGTTTTGTCACAACAGAGACAGGCTGCAGCAATCTGATTAACAGCATGTGTGCCTCTAACTATCGATCCCTGCAACAACCTCCTCGACAATTCTTCCGGCAGGTCCCCTTGCCTCCCACTCTATCTAAGAGCCTTGGCGAGAAAAATGTGTTTCCTTTTGCCTTTTGAAGTTCCTTCTTCTCTGAGGTTTTGAGCCCTTGTATGCTCATTCCACAAGTTCAGAGATGCCTTTCCTGGCCCCCCCTTTTTTTCCTAATGTCATCTGCAGAGTGACCAATGAAGATACAATACAATACAATACAATACAATAGCAGAGTTGGAAGGGACCTTGGAGGTCTTCTAGTCCAACCCCCTGCCCAGGCAGGAAACCCTATACCGTTTCAGACAAATGTGTTAGGGTTCTAAATACCATGCAGAAATAAATCATTGTCCAAGGCAAAACATCCTTTAAGGTGCAATTTATTCCGCAGGCATGTTAGTACGGCTATGGAAAATTTCAACTCTGAATTACATCCTGTAAGTTCACCCATTAGAAAGTTCATGATCTCTCCCCACACCCACAAATCCATCACATGTTCCAATCATCATCTTCCACGCTGGCATGTACACCCATCTTCTTCCGGCCAGGTGTCGAGATGCGAAGACAAAAGATGACCTTGGCTTCTACAAAAGAATGTCAACAATCCATTCTACAATCCTACTCCTTTCAATTCCCCCCTCCCAACTACTACACTATTGAAACAGCATAGAAAATTATTAGAAAGTGTGGCAGGCCAAAGATCCTAAAAAGAACATAACTACAGGCCTGACAGGCGGCCTCTCCTCAAAAGAAAAACGTTTCCTGCAAAGAGAATAACATAAAAGTTAATATAACAAAATTAACCACCTCTTCTCCACCCAGGGGAACCCCTTGACTTCTCGGGAAACTTCCCATTGAATTGCTTTACTAACTTCTCCACTTTTAGGTTCCCACTGTTTACCCAATTAGCTTCAGACCAAGGGTAACCCTTCCAATGCACTAAGTACTGTAAGCAACCCCTATTCAGCCTGAAATCTACAATTTTTTCCACCTCAGATTGTGTTTCCCCTTCCATCACTATAGGAGGAGATTGAGCTTGGGTGGATGCTCTTCTGTTAGACCCAATTACTGGTTTCAACAAGCTACAATGAAATTCTGGGTCAATTTCCCCTAGACTTCTGGGTAGACTGAGTTGAACTGTAACTGAGTTAACTATCTTCACTATTGGGAATGGACCTAGAAATTTTGGACTCAATTCCTTGCTAAGCATTTCTAATCTTATGTATTTGGTAGATACAAAAACATTGTCCCGCACACGGTAGGGATTTAGGAGTGAGCGACGTTGATCATCTTGCTTCTGGTAGGCTTCTGCCGCAACTGCTAGAGCCTTCTTCGTATTCTCCCATCCTTTCTTTAGCATGTCCATCCATTCACTCAAAGACATGAAAGAAGGAGATTATCTAGGCAACTCAGGCATGGCAACAACTTCTATGCCACTGGTAATCTGGAAACCCGCTAATCCTCTGCTGCTGTGGACCGCATCGTTGTACGCCACTTCGGCGAAGGGTAGCAAGTCCGACCAGTTGTCTCGCTGATAGTCCACAAAACACCGGATGTATTGTTCCACCACCGCATTGGCTCCCTCTGCTGCGCCGTTCATGCTGGGATGAACCTCTGAGCTCAATTCTTGTGTGGACCCAATGGATCTCAGGACCTCTCTCCAGAACTTGGTTGTGAACTGGACTCCACGGTCTGAAATGATCCTCTTGGGTACTCCGTGCAGGCGATAAATGTGTTTCACAAACATTTTCGCTAATTCGTTTGCGGATGGCAATCCTGAGCAAGCAATGAAGTGTGCCTGCTTAGAAAACAAATCAATAACAGTCCAAATTACTTTATGCCCACTGCTGTCTGGGAGTTCCACGATGAAGTCCATTGCGACCTCTTCCCATGGCCGTTTCGGGCTCTCTGCTGCAGGTGCTGTAGGTTCTGGGCTCTTGGATCCAATCATCCATGGCTGGCCTTGTTCCTCCTCCGAGGCCTCCCCTTTGGTAGGACTCTTCGTCACCTGAAGTTGGGGGTCCTCTTCCAGAGGCTGTTGGCCCAGATGACTTTTCTGTGCGGGCATCTGGGGCCCTCTCTTAACCACCGTGGCAATTGGTACACACGTTTGTTCTTCGGCAATTCCCTCCTCCGAGGCCTCCCCCTTGGTAGGACTCTTTGTCACCTTAAGCTGGGGATCCTCTTCCAGAGGTCGTTTGCCCAGATGACTTTTCTGTGCTGGCATCTGGGGCCCTCTCTTTACCACCATGGCGACTGGTACACACATTTGTTCTTCGGCAATTCCCTCCTCCGAGGCCTCCCCCTTGGTAGGACTCTTTGTCACCATAAGTTGGGGATCCTCTTCCAGAGGTCGTTTAGGCTTTTCCCCCTCCAAGGCCTCCCCCTTAGTTGGACTCTTTGTCACCTTAAGTTGGGGATCCTCCTCTGGAGAATGTCTGCCCTTTTCCTCTTCCGAGGCCTCCCCCTTGGTAGGACACTTCCTCACCTTAAGTTGGGGATCCTCTTCGAGAGGTTGTTGGCCCAGATGACTCTTCTGTGGTGGCATCTGGGACCCTCTCTTTACTGCCGTGGTGGTTGGTGCGCACGTTTGTGGCATTGGGGCTGGAGCCAAGCACTCTGACGCTCTGTGGCCAAGTTGACAACAATGGTGGCATTTAATTGGGCCCCACGAGGAATGGATCCTAGTTACATCTCTAAACTCAGGAACCGTTTCATCACACTGCCTTGCTCTCCAACTTGCAGCTGCCCCCTTGGTAAACCCTTCTTCCATGGTGGAGATTGCTTCTCTGTAGGAAGGTGGAGTAAGAACCTTTTGGGGCATTGCAGATGCACCTTGCTCCGCTTCCCATCTTGCAGGCCTGGCTTTGGTAATCCCTTCTTCCATGTTGGTGATTGCTACTCTGTAGGAAGGTGGGGTAAGAACCACTTGGGGCCTTGCAGGTGCACATTTTCCCGCCATCCACAATGCAGGCCTCTGTTTGGTAATCCCTTCTTCCATGGTGGAGATTGCTTCTCTGTAGGAAGGTGGAGTAAGAACCTTTTGGGGCATTGCAGATGCACCTTGTTCCGCTTCCCATCTTGCAGGCCTGGCTTTGGTAATCCCTTCTTCCATGTTGGTGATTGCTACTCTGTAGGAAGGTGGGGTAAGAACCACTTGGGGCCTTGCAGGCGCACATTTTCCCTCCATCCACAATGCAGGCCTCTGTTTGGTAATCCCTTCTTCCATGGAGATTTCTTCTCTGTAGGAAGGTCTGGTAAGAACCTTTTTGGGCCTTGCAGGGGAGACTGGAACCGGTGGGGAGGTCAATCCCTCGGTTGGCCACTGCCCAGCTTTCTGCCATGGTGCCATCTGCTGAGGGAGGGCAGGTGCCCACTGGCATCCCTCCCATCCATGACCTGGGATTAAGACCCATCCCGGGGTTGCCTGCTTCACAGGTTGCAGCTCAACCAATGATGGCTGGCTAAGGGGTTTTACATGCCAAGGACCCTCCTGCTGGCTTGGAGGAGTTATGGGCCAAGTAGGTGCCCTCTGCTGGCTTGGAGCATTTCCCCATGCTGATGGCAAAGGAGTTGGTAAGTAGCATCTCTTCCATCCAAGTCCTGGGAGGAAAGCCCAATTTACTGCCCAATTTGCTTCATTTACTGGTTGCAGTCCCATTTGTGGTGGCTTGCAAGTGACAGATGCTGGAAAAATTCCTTCTTCCTGCCTCCTTTGACATTCCCATTTTGAAAGGGAATCCTTCTCCCAGCTAATTGCAGGGTGACAAGCCATTTCATTTATTGCCGTCTGGAAGGAGCCCAAACCTCTGTTCTAGGGTTTTTTTTCCCCCCAAGCCTTGTTTCCAAGCTGGGGGGAAGGAGGGGGAGCATGCACTCACAATTTGCTGAAGAAATATTTCTGCGACCTTCCTTTGTCTTGTCGTGTCTCCTCCTGCATTCCTCCTGATGCAATTAAACTGGAAGCAGCATTCCATTGCCTTTGAAGTTCCGCACTCAGCTTCTTATCACCAAAAGCTTCTCATTAATTCTTCGCTGATATTTACGCTGTCCCGGTCAGCATTGGGAATGCCGAGACCCCATCACCAGATCTTCCATCACCAGCCCTTCCCCCTTGATAGGGGGAGGGAGCTAGTGAATTATTTTAAAGTAGAGAGTTGAAATAATGTTAGGGTTCTAAATACCATGCAGAAATAAATCATTGTCCAAGGCAAAACATCCTTTAAGGTGCAATTTATTCCGCAGGCATGTTAGTACGGCTATGGAAAATTTCAACTCTGAATTACATCCTGTAAGTTCACCCATTAGAAAGTTCATGATCTCTCCCCACACCCACAAATCCATCACATGTTCCAATCATCATCTTCCACGCTGGCATGTACACCCATCTTCTTCCGGCCAGGTGTCGAGATGCGAAGACA
This sequence comes from Natrix helvetica, assembly GCF_964273705.1. Classification (NCBI taxonomy): domain Eukaryota; kingdom Metazoa; phylum Chordata; class Lepidosauria; order Squamata; family Natricidae; genus Natrix; species Natrix helvetica. The sequence goes on along the minus strand of NC_138555.1, from coordinate 42,198,612 downwards.
AAAGATGACCTTGGCTTCTACAAAAGAATGTCAACAATCCATTCTACAATCCTACTCCTTTCAATTCCCCCCTCCCAACTACTACACTATTGAAACAGCATAGAAAATTATAAGAAAGTGTGGCAGGCCAAAGATCCTAAAAAGAACATAACTACAGGCCTGACAAAATCACTATCCAACATCTTAAAGACTTCCAGTGTTGGGGCATTCACAACTTCTAGAGGCAAGCTGTTCCACTGATTAATTGTTCTAACTGTCAGGAAGTTTCTCCTCAGTTCTAAGTTGCTTCTCTCTTTGATTAGTTTCCACCCATTGCTTCTTGTTCTACCCTCCGGTGCCTTGGAGAATAGTTTTTGACTCCCTCTTCTTTGTTGCTCTTCTCTGCACTCTTTCTAAAGTCTCCACATCTTTTCTACATCGTGGTGACCAGAACTGAATGCAGTATTTCAAGTGTGGCCTTACCAAGGCATTATAAAGTGGTATTAACACTTCACGTGATCTCTATTCTATCCCTCTGTTTATGCAGCCTAGAACTGTGTTGGCTTTGTTTGGCAGCTGCTGCACACTGCTGGCTCATATTTAAATGGTTGTCCACTAGGACTCCAAGATTCCTTTCATAGTTACTAATGTTGAGCAAGGTACTTGTGCATTTCATTTTTGTTGCCTAAATGTAGAATCTTACTCTTTTCACCATTGAATTTCATTTTATTAGATAGTGCCCAATGTTCAAGTTTGTCAAGATCCTTCTGTATCTTTAGCCTATCTTCTGGAGATCATATTGACCATTCTCTTATTTTCTTCAACCTCAGGATCTAATGTGGTATATTGCCTGAAGGTTTGATAAATGCATTCTAGGAATTCCCCTGGATTTTCATCCTGTTTCTGTTGAATTTAATAGACCTTCCCTAAATTCTTAACTTTTGTTTGAATCCTAACAAAACTAAGGTCCAATAGTTTTGCAGCTGAATGTACTAGGTTCCTAATCTGGTTTCTTCAGTAACCATGTCCAGTCTGGATTTTTTTTTTTTATGATCTGTCTGCAAAGGCTTATTCATGGTTACCTTTACCAGCCTTCTTTTCTCTGTGGTTAATAAATTTTCCATCAGACTTTTTATGTCAGCCCAAGCAGACTGGTGAGTTCAGAAAAATGGATGCAAAAAGGACATGCATCTCATCTGGATTTTCTCTATAAGTAGGAATTTGATTTTTCCAATTACATAAATCAGCCATTGAGAATGGAGCATATATCCACACCTTACGTATCTCCCCCTCAGCTTTTGGCAATAAAATGCCCTTAGGGCAATTTGAGTTTTTATCTCAACTGCTCCCTTGAACCAGCTTTGTGGTCCACTTGATCTATCCCTTCGATAACCTTTTTTGGTTTTCTTTCTCCTGGCCCCACCTAATGGGACCGTTTGTTCTTTCTTTTTAACAAAACAAAAAAACACTTAAACACATCATCAAGGACAAGCATGCAAGTCAAAACAGACAGGAACTAAATGTTTCGTTGAGACTCTCTCAAAGCTTTTCCTTTCCTCCTTGAGGCTTTTATAATAGGGGTGAGGGTAATTTCTCTGCCAGAGACTTTTTACTAAAACTCTCTCAAGGCTTTTTTTCCCCTCAACATGCATTGGAGAGGCGTTCAAGGAACGCTCCCGACCTTCCCATGTTCTATTTCTAAGACACTGTCACCAACTTGGGGTGCCGGAATACCACGGTCGCCTTCAGGAACTGTGATGACTTAACCACCCACACAAACCTAGAGCCTCATTAGGATACGCCGGTTCCATTTGGAAGGGACGCTATCCCGGGCTCAGGGGGGTGATCGGGCCCCCTCTTCCACTCCTAACCGAGTGGGTCTACAATTCTTTTGATACTTGCCTGCAGGCGTCTTCTTTCTCAGCCGGCGTAATTTTTATTAACTTGTCCTGATCCTGGTCAGATTCTTGGATTGGTGGTGTCCTCCAGATGCCCAAGAGGGGTCATCGGCCCCCTTCCAGAGAAAGATCTCTGTGGCACCTGGAGAAGGGCGAGATGGCCTCGATGGGGCACCGGTCTGTCCGTTCCGTCCTCAGCGAAATATCGCTCTAAGTCCTGCCGCCACGGTCGCCAGAATTGTTGCAGAAAATGACAGGATTAGACTTCTCAGGATACAGGAAAAGTTTATTTGGCAGCCAGGTTCAGAAAGTTAGCACGTAGCTAGCATTGCAAATTCTGAACAATCTTTATTATCGAAGCACGCATTCTTATACATTCTCAAAGACAGTGTAACACTGAAACACTTAACTCATTTCTTATTGGTTACCTTGAGGAAAAAGCCTTATAAGGAGATGGGGGTCTTACTTCTCCTTTTGTTACAGGTATGGGCTACGTGCCATTAACGAACTTTATTTGAACCTTGTGGTTTTGGACTTTTGACATAGGGACATTTGCTGGAACATGTTGTGGTTGAGGGCTGATGACATTTCCCTGTCCCTTTAAGCAAGCTTCCAACTGTCCCTTTTATGCCACGTCTTCATTCTTATATTTTAATCCATATTTTATTCTACTTTAAAACTAATTTTTGAGATAGACTCATTACATGCAAAGCAAGATAGTTCAAGCCATGATTTGTCATAATTGTGATGATTATGGCTTACATCTCATGAAAACCCCAAATCCACAATCTCAGAAAATTAGAATATTGTGAAAAGGTGCAATATTCTAGGCTCAAAGTGTCCCACTCTAATCAGCTAATTAAAATAACACCTGCAAAGGGTTCCTGAGCCTTTAAATGGTCTCTCAGTCTGGTTCAGTAGGAATCACAATCATGGGAAAGACTGCTGACCTGACAGTTGTGCAGAAAACCATCATTGACACCCTCCATAAGGAGGGAAAGCCTCAAAAGGTAATTGCAAAAGAAGTTGGATGCTCCCAAAGTGCTGTATCAAAGCACATTAATTGAAAGTTATGTGGAAGGGAAAAGTGTGGAAGAAAAAGGTGCACAAGCAGCAGGGATGACTGCAGCCTGGAGAGGATTGTCAGGAAAAGGCCATTCAAAAGTGTTGGGGACTTTCACAAGGAGTGGACTGAGGCTGGAGTCAGTGCATCAAGAGCCACCACACACAGACGGATCCTGGACATGGGCTTCAAATGTCGTATTCCTCTTGTCAAGCCGCTCCTGAACAACAAACAACGTCAGAAGCGTCTTACCTGGGCTAAAGAAAAACAGACCTGGTCTGTTGCTCAGTGGTCCAAAGTCCTCTTTTCTGATGAGAGCAACTTTTGCATCTAATTTGGAAACCAAGGACCCAGAGTATGGAGGAAGAATGGAGAGGCACACAGTGCAAGATGCTTGAAGTCCAGTGTGTAGTTTCCACAGTCTGTGTTGATTTGGGGAGCCATGTCATCTGCTGGTGTTGGTCCACTGTGCACCTGCCCACACTGCCAAAAGCACCAAAACCTGGTTCAATGACCGTGGGATTACTGTGCTTGATTGGCCAGCAAACTTGCCTGACCTGAACCCCATAGAGAATCTATGGGGCATTGCCAAGAGAAAGATGAGAGACATGAGACCGAACAATGCAGAAGAGCTGAAGGCCGCTATTGAAGCATCCTGGTCTTCCATAATACCTCAGCAGTGCCACAGCCTGATAGCTTCCATGCCACGCCTCATTGAGGCAGTAATTGCTGCAAAAAGGGCCCAAACCAAGTACTGAGTACATATGCATGCTTAACTTTTCAGAGGTCCGATATTGTTCTATGTACAATCCAGTGACGTGCAGTCAGTTGAGGCAAGTGAGGCACATCCTCACCACTCTCATCATGAAAAAAAAAAGTAAAAGGAAAAAGCTGAGCTAGTTGCTGCCTCACCGTGGATGACTCTGCTTAACCTCACTGGTGCTCTCCCTCCCCAAGTGTAGTGACTTCCTCCCCAGGCCCCCATTCATTTCTCTCTCACACACACACAGCTGGATAAAACTATATAAAAATCTAGCCCAGCTTCACTGATTACAAGTTTGAAAAGGCAACGTGGCTCCACCTGCAATCAAACTACACTTGGGGAGGGGGAGCACAAGCGAGCACTGAGGAGACCACAGGAGGAGGCAGGAAGCCAGGCAAAGAGCCATGCTGTAGTACACACACTTCCCCCCAGCCTCTTTCTTTTGGAAGTCTCGGCTCGGCTCCCCTCCGGCTTCTCTGCCTCTCCTCTCACCCCAGCCTGCCAGCAGGAGGTGGTGGGTGGGCTTTATTGTGTTCCAGGCATTTCCCACCCAGACAGCAGGCTGCATTTGCAATGGTGGAGGTGTTTGGGAAAGGCAGCAGGGGAATGGGGGGGGGGGGGTGGCAGAGGAGCTGCTTTCAAGCCACTGGAAAAGATATCCAATCCAACTTTTGTGTGTGTGGGGGTTTGTTTGAGAGTGAGTGAGAGAGGGAAGGGGTAGGAGAGATAGTCCAATCTAACTTGTGTGTGTGTGTGTGTGTGTGTGTGTGTGTGTGTTTGAGAGAGGGGGAGGAAGGGAGAGAGGGAGGAAGGAGGGGAAGGAGAAGAAAAAGAAAAAGAAAGAAGGAGCAAAGGAGAAAAACAAATGCTGTCGCTTTAAATTGGAACTGAGCATGCCTGGCTGTGGAATTCTGGGAGTTGAAGTCCACAAGTCTAAAAATATTTGAAACCCAGCACTGTGTCAGTGCCTCACCAGTCATAAACCTCACCGCACGTCACTGGTACAATCCTTGTTTTATTGGTTGCATGTAATATTCTAATTTTCTGAGATTGTGGATTTGGGGTTTTCGTGAGCTGTAGGCCATAATCATCACAATTATGCCAAACCATGGCTTGAACTATCTTGCTTTGGATGTAATGAGTCTATCTCATATATTAGTTTCACCTTTTAAGCTGCATTACTGAAATAAATGAACTTTTGCACGATATTCTAATTTTTCAAGTTTCACCTGTATATCTTCTTTGGTCAGCCCCAACGTATGGAGGGGCTTCCCAACCTGTAAGTATTTTCCCTAAAGGACTAGTCGGGTCTATTTACAATTCAAGATTCTTCCTAATTGTTTTAGTGAACTTCTCACTTTTACTTGAAGTTACACCCATTGTTCTTTCTCCTCAAGCACTTGATTGTTGTTACATATTTCTGCCCTGGGGGTGAAACTATCTATCTATCTATCTATCTATCTATCTATCTATCTATCTATCTATCTATCTATCTATCTATCTATCTATCTATCTATCATCTATCTATCTATCTATCTATCTATCTATCTATCTATCTATCTATCATCTATCTATCTATCATCTATCTATCTATCTATCTATCTATCTTGAATCTCCCAGCAGACGCCTGCTTATCTTTAAAGATCAAGACGTACAGAGACATCGTTTGCACCTGGCCAGGGCTCTCTTGAGCAAGTTTGAACTCCACTTTTCTTTTTAAAGACAACTTTTCAATGTGTCCCAGTGGGCTAACATAGTCCTATTTTTTTTTCTCTAGATCACCGGTTCTAAACAGTAGTTCCAAACTACTTAACCCTTAGGCTTAACGCAACAACTACAACTATTCCCCATTCTCTTGAGAGTTTCCCTGACTATGGTTTCCTGAGGTTCTCAATTTTACAGCCACTCCAAATCCATGCACCAGTCCGCTTCCCTTCAGGGTGGCCTTCCCCCTTGCGGGAGTAACTACAACCTTTCAGGTCTGCACTTGCTCAGGACTCACTAGTGTTCCCAGAACACAGTCCAGCACACACACACTGCCGTTATCGAAAAACCTCCCACAATTGCTCTCCTGACCACCCAGGTACAATTGCAGATTTCCCTCCTTCGGGGCAAAAGTTTCTTACCTGGGTCTGTGCACAGAGTTGCCTGGTCCTGGGGTCTCAGTTGTTGACTCCCTCTGTTTTCTTTTGATATTGCAGACCAAAGCTGTCAATTTAGTTCCGGGACAGGGTCCGCAAATGGAAGTCCAGTATCAGATGACTCTAGGCAGTTGAAATCAACCGGCGCGCCCCCAGAATAACAGAGGAGTACTCCCAAATGAGGCCCTTAAGCCGCATGTTGGGCGCCAAGATTCTGAGATAAAAACCCAATTATCAAATCCTCACAACACAGAGACAAGTGTGGTTCACAATTCAAAAAGGTTTATTTACAGAAAAATAAAAAGCATTTGCAAAGGCGGCCTCCAAGTCTCCTCCCAAATGAATCGCGTACAAGGAGAGCAAAGAATAGCATTCAAACAATACCTTTTATACATTCTACTCCTCAGAAACTCCCCCCCTCCTGCTCATTCATTTACATCATTTCTTTCATCATTCCCTATTCTAAAGGGTCACCTTGACATTTTCTTGAGAGGCCCCTATCTCTTCGCCACTCCTTTTCTTTCTTCTTTTTGGAAATCCGGGCTGGCTGAGGAACGGATGCAAACCACAGCGGAGGCTTCCCTTCGGGTGACCCTCCTCCTCCTCCTCCTTTTGCGACCACCTGGCCGGCTGTGGCGGGGCCGAGAGCATGTGTATGAGCAGGGAGACCCTCAAGTGAGCTGGCAGGCTCAGCCAAAGTGCAGCAAAGGTGTGCATGGGGCGGCCAGCCGGCAACTCACTTGAGGAGGGTCTCCCTGCTCGTGTGCACCCTCCCTGCCCCACCACAGCTGGCCAGGGGGTCGCGAGAGGAGGAGGGTTACCCGAAGGGAAGCCTCCACTTCGGTTCATGCTTGTTCCTCAGCCAGCCCGGATTTCCAAAAAGAAGAAAGAAAAGGAGTAGTGAAGAGTCCCAAGGAGAGCTCGTTGGGCTTTCTGAGAGAGTGAGAAGAAACACTGACGCTGGTACATAGAGAGAAATACAGGAATACACACACAGAGAGACATACAGACATACATACATACACACACACACACACACACACACACGGAGAGAGAGAGAGGGAGAGAGAGAGAGAGAGAGAAACGGTGGGAGGGGGAGAGAGATACAGAGAGGGGGGAGAGACAGGGAGAGAGATACAGAGGGAGGGGGAGAGACACAGATACAGAGGGGAAAAGAGGGAGAGGGGGAGAGAGATACAGAGAGGGGGAGAGGGAGATGGGGAGAGAGGGAATGGGAGAGAGACAGAGGTGGAGAGGGAGAGGTGGGAAGATAGGGAGAGGGGGAGGGGGAGAGTGATACACAGAGAGATACAGGGAGAGGGTGAGAGAGACATGAGAGATACAGAGCAGGAGAGGGGGAGAGAGAGACAGAGGGGGAGAGAGAGGCAGATACCGAGGGGGAGAGGGGAAAAGGTAGAGGGGGAGAGAGATAGGGAGAGGGGGAGAGAGACAGATACAAAAGGGGAGAGGGGAAGAGGGAGGGGGAGAGAGACATAGATACAGAGAGGGGGGGGTGTTAGATAGGGCAATGAGAAGGCAGACACTGGCTTAACGCAACAACAGCTCTTTATTGTAACAGTCAAGTATGTAGAATCCAGCAACTGTTCGGTCTGACAGCTCTCCTTTTATAGGGAGCTGTCAGACCTCTTAACCAATCAGATTAAACCTCTGTTCCCGCCGGAACAGAGGACCAGAGTGGAAACCATGGTAGCTAGTGTTAATATCTAACACCCCTCCCCTCTTGGTTGGGATGTTCCTATTGGTCACATAGTCTTTGAGGTAGGCGGGTCTTTGTTTCGCTCTACCAGACCTGCGCAGTTCATTTGGAACTGGTTCTTCAGGCAGGTTGGACGGACCTGTCTGCTCTCCAGCTCCGCTCTGTGGAACCTGCTGGAACTTACCCCAGGCCATGGCTGGAGTTCCCTGGCTTTGCTCGCTTGGAGCTCGCTGTGGGCCTGCAACAAATTCAGATAAATTTTCCGGACCTTGTGGATTTGAGTTGGCTGTGGAAGGAGTGAATGTTTGCTCCTTTTGGGTAGGGCCTTGGCTGCTTTGTTCCGGAATTTCATCTGGTGCGCTAAGATTGGAGTGGGAGAGGTGACCACGGAGTTGGTCAATATGCCTCCTCCAATTCCTACCATCCTCTAGCTCTAATAAATAAGAGCGAGGCCCGGTGATGCCTATCACCGTAGCAGGAATCCACAGAGTTCCCCCGGCATAGTTGTGGGCATATACTGAATCCCCTATGCTAAAGTTTCGAATCTTGCTTGTGGAGTCTGGGGGCGATGTGGCGACCCATGAGAAGCTCGGAGGGGCTTCTCCCCGTGGTGGTGCTTGGCGTAATGTGTTGGATTAGTAAATAGTGATCAACCCGTGTTTGCCAATCACCCGGGCCCATTCTGGCAAGAGCCTCTTTAGCTGATCGCACCATTCACTCCGCCTGACCATTGGAGGCCGGGTGGAATGGCGCGACTAGGGCATGCCGAATTCCCTGGCTAGCTAGGTAGTTCTCGAATTGCATGGCTGTGAATTGGGGCCCATTGTCTGAGACCAGGACGTCGGGCAGGCCGTGCGTGGAAAAAAGTCTCTGTAGCACCTTGATGACCGCCTCTGCCATGGTAGAGGTCATCAGGGCTACCTCTAACCATTTCGAATATGCGTCCACAACTATGAGGAACGTTTGGCCATGAACGGGGCCTGCAAAATCAATGTGCACCCTAGACCAGGGTGCTTGAGGGTGCTCCCACTCCTTAGCAGGCACCTCTGGGGGAGCTGGTCTGTATTCCTGGCACGGAGTGCAGGTAGCCACCCACTCTTCAATCTCCCTGTCCATGTTAGGCCACCAGACGTAGCTCCTAGCCAAGGATTTCATCCTGACGATGCCAGGATGCCCCACATGTAATGCCTCCAATACTGCCTTTCGCAGTTTGCTTGGAACAACCACCCGGTCCCCCCCACAGTAAACAGCCCTTGATTACCGACAACTCATCTAGTTTAGTAAAAAACATTTTAAATTCGGCCCCAACAGGCCCCTTGGGCCACCCCCTCCACACCCAGTTCAGAATCTGCTTAATAGTAGAGTCTTTAGCAGAAAAACGGGCAACATCATTGGACGAGACAGGTCCAGAGTCCAGGCAGTCAATAAGTAGGACTGGTGTCTCGGGAGTGGGGTCGGCCAGCAGTTCGGGTAGGGGATGGCAGCTTAAAGCGTAGGCATGTCCCAATGTGGAACCAGGACGGTGAATCAGTTTGTAGGAGTAAGCAGCCAGGAAAACAGTCCACCTGGTCATGTGCGGAGACAAGGAAACCGGGGTAGGTCGGTCCCCAGCCAGTAGCCCAGGCAAAGGTTTGTGGTCCGTCACAAGTTCAAAGTCTCGGCCGTAAAGGTACTCGTGGAACCTCTTGACTCCCACTGCAGCAGCCAAAGCCTCTCGGTCCATTTGGCTATAGTTCCTTTCAGCGGGAGACAAGGTTCGCGAGTAGAAAGCAATAGGGGCTTCTGTGCCATTGGGCATGCGGTGGCTGAGGACAGCGCCGACACCAAAAGGGGATGTGTCGCATGTTAACACCAGTGGCAGGGTCTGGCTGTACTGGACCAGCAGGTAGTCAGCAGTTAACAGGCATTTTACCGCAGCAAATGCAGTGGCCTCGGCTCGGCCCCAGGACCATTTGGCGTTCTTGGACAGGAGGCGATGCAAGGGCTCAGCGACGGTTGCTTTCTGTTTGAGAAAGATGCTATAGAAGTTAAGGAGCCCGAGGAATGCCTGCAGCTCGGCCTGATTGCGAGGTGTGGGGGCTTCCTGGATAGCTTTTACTTTTTGGGATGTCGGGTGGATCCCAGAGCCATCAATCATGTACCCCAGAAATGCTACCCTGGGCACATTAATTTTGCATTTTTCTTTTTTGAGCTGGAGGCCTTTTTCGCGAATTCTGGTCAAAACAGCCCTAACTCTTTTTAAAAGTTGCACCTCGTTTGCAGCCGATACCAATATGTCGTCGAAATAGGGGACGACTCCTGGTATCCCCTGCAAAAGCCGTTCCATGACGCTTTGGAACAGTCCAGGGGCTAACTAACTCCGAATTGCAGGTGGTGGCATTTGAATGCACCCCTGTGCGTCACGATGGTTTGAGCCTCCGCTGTGGCGCCATCTACAGGCAACTGCTGGTATGCCTGCGCCATATCTAATTTAGCAAAAAATTTTCCTGGCCCTAGCAAATGTAGTAGGTGCTGTACAATGGGCACAGGGTAGGCACTTTGTTGCAGCGCGTTGTTTATTGTGCATTTATAGTCCGCGCAGATGCGGACTGACCCATCCGGCTTGACCGGGGTCACTATAGGGGTCTCCCAGCGTGCATGGTCGACTGGCTCTAGGATCCCCTGGCTCACCAGTTTGTCAATTTCCCTATCGATTTTACGGCGGAGAGCGAAAGGCACTCTCCTGGGTTTAAGCCTGATAGGCACGACGTTGGGGTCCAAGTTAAAAGAAATTGGCGTCCCCACATACTTACCGAGACCGGAGCTGAAGATGTCCTTGAACTCCTTAAAAATTGTGTCGCCGCCGCCGTCCTTTATGGCATTGATTCCGGTGACTTCCAACCCCAGGGCTTCGAACCAGTCTAGCCCCAGGAGGCTCTGTAGCAGTGCGCTGGGCATGGTCACTGGAAGCTTGGGGCAGATGTCTTTAAAATGCACCCGGAAGGTGCCTTGGCCCACGATGGGGACTCAGTTCCCCTGGTAGTCATGCAAGCTGATGTCTGGAGTGCGAAGGTGCCGTTTTTTCAGGCTTGGGATGGCTTGCTTCAGGGTCGACCAGGAGATGATCGTTAGGGACGATCCAGTGTCGACTTCAAGCTCGCAGGGAGCGTCCTCAATGAGGACTGTGACTTTCAGCTTTTTTGGCTGCCTGGTGCGGACTTGCCCTATCGTAGTTTGATAGGTCACTTTGGGTTCTCTCTCTGGGTGCCCTTGGGTTTTCTGCCAGGCCCCTGGGTTGGGCCTCTGTTGGCGGGTTGGTTTTGGCTGCCAAGCGGTGGCAGGGAATTCGCTCCGGCACACTTTGGCAATGTGCCCCTTCTTATCACAACGCTGACAGGTTGCATCCCGGAACCGACAGGTAGACCGGGCATGGTCCCCTCCGCAGCTTGCGCAGGGTGGCAGGCGCGAGTTGAATCTTTGCACCGGTTTTGTGCGGCTACTGCGCATGCGGTAGCTGTCATCGTCTTCGCTGTCGGAGGGTTCTCGTTCAGCAGCCTCGTGATGTACGCATGTTTGCTTCTCTGCAGTTTGTGGCATGTTGTGCTGGCTCTGCAAGGCTTTCGAGGACTTGTCAGCAGATTCGGACGCCCTGGCTTCGTCGAGTGCGATCTGCAGAGACATGTTTGATCTGGCTAGCAGACGTCTCTGCAGGTTAATATCCCGCACTCCGCAGATTAAGTGGTCTAAAATTTGTTGCTGCTTTTTGCAGGGCCGCAACAAATTGGTTTATGGACTCCCCTTCTTTCTGGTTCCGCACGTTGAATTCATGGTGGCGAACATGCCTCGAAGGTTTGGGCGCGTAGTGAGTTTTTAGAGTCTGTTGTAACGCCGCCCAAGGAACTGCTTGGATCAGACTTGGCTCCGATAAATCCTTCGCTGTTTCGAAGACCTCTCGGCCGCAGTAGCCCAGGAAGAGGTTCTTCTTGCGGGAGTTGGGAACCCCCATAAGGTCGTTTGCCTCGAGGAAGCATTCAAAACTCAGCATATACGATTCCCAGTGTTCGGCCACCGGGTCATACGGAGTTGGCGGGGCGTGCATGGCCATTCTTGTCTGAGGCGATTCGAATTTGCCGCTCGAAATGGTCGCTCAATGCCGCGCAGATGCTCCGGGCTGGATTTACTTGCTGGATGCCTCATTGTTCATTCTTCACCTATCTGCCTCTCAATCCCACCTTCGTCGCCAGAGTTAGATAGGGCAATGAGAAGGCAGACACTGGCTTAACGCAACAACAGCTCTTTATTGTAACAGTCAAGTATGTAGAATCCAGCAACTGTTCGGTCTGACAGCTCTCCTTTTATAGGGAGCTGTCAGACCTCTTAACCAATCAGATTAAACCTCTGTTCCCGCCAGAACAGAGGACCAGAGTGGAAACCATGGTAGCTAGTGTTAATATCTAACAGGGGGAAACATAGGGAGAGACACAGATATACAGAGATAGAGGGAGAGGGGAAGAGACAGATAGGGGGAGAGAGGGTGGAGAGAGAGATGCAGAGAGAGAGATACAGAGGGAGGGGGTAGATAGAGAGGAAGAGGGGGAGAGAGACAGATACAGAGAGGGGAGAGAGAGACATAGATACAGAGAGAGGAGGAGGAAAGATAGGGGAAGATGGAGAGGGGGAGAGAGATAGAGAGGGGGGTTTTGTGGTTCTCAGTTCTCTGCCCTAATGACTGGCTGTCTAGGCGTGGCTAGGGGGGTCGTGTGACTGGGTGGGAGTGAGTGATGTTGAGTTGGCCATACCCACCCAGGTTTTGCGGCTCCCTGTGTTTTTTCTTCTGTGGGAAACGGCTCCAAGTGGTGCTTTGAATGTTTAAGGTTGCAGACCCCTGTTCTAGATGTTCACAGATCTGTTTTTTGATTTTTTTTTCCAGTATCTTCCCAGGTATTGATGTCAGGCTGATTGGTCTGTAATTTCCTGGGTCTGTTGTTTTTCCTTTTTTGAAGACGGGAACTACATCAGCTCTTTTCCAATCCTCTGGTAGTTCCCCAGTGCTCCAGGATTTTTGAAAGATATGGTACAATGGTTCTGAGATAACATCTGCCAGCTCCTTCAGAACTCTGGGATGTAATCCATCAGGTCCTGGTGATTTATGTTTATGATGGTTGCCTTGTCCCAGGGTCATGTGATCATCTTTTGCAACCTTCAGGCAAGCAAAGTCAGTGGGGAAGCCAGATTCACTTGACAACCGTGTTATAGGTAGTTCTCAACTTATGACAATTGAGCCCAACATTTCTGTTGCTAAATGAGACAGTTATGTGAGTTTTGCCCCATTTTACAACCTTTCTTGCCACTGTTCAGTGAATCACTGCAGTTATATTAGTATCATGGTTGTTAAATGAATCTGGACTCTAAGTAATCTTATGATGTTTTTTCTCATTAACAAACTAAATTCTCCACCTGCAAGTTTTTAGAAGCTCATTTAAATGATCATGCTTAGTGTTGTAGGGTGTTAGCATGTAGTATGCTTAACTTCCTGTAACTGACTTTCTATTTAAAGGGGCAGGCCGTTTTATCCTAATCCAATCAACTTTTCTTTGATGTGTTAACTATAAAAGAGGATGCAAGTTCCTGCCCCAGTTTCCCTCTGTTGCATAGAGAGAGAATATCCTTTTTATTCTGAGACATTTCCAATAAATCAACGGCCCCCAACCTTTTGGGCACCAGGGACCGGTTCCGTGGAGCAAGGTTTTTCCGTGGACCGGAATGGGTGTGGTTTTGCCTGCTGCCTGCATCCCATGAATGGGGCTTTGCTTGTTTGCATGGACCGGTTGCTGGCATGCCACGAACCGGTGCCAGTCCACAGACTGGGGGTTGGGGACCCCTGCAATAAATTGTAAATGATCTTCCAGTCCTGGTAGCTTTATTGTGATTTTATTTTATTTCAAAACGGCTGGCTCAGTTCAGTGTAATACTTGTTTTGCAGCTGTCTTTCGCAGTACTCTTTTCAAATTTGGATACTGTCCTGTTTGTAAACAAATTACTAGTCTACATGGACAGATCACCTATGTAGAATCTCTCATCTGTGCTCTCCAAGCAGAAATTGGGTGCCCAATTCAACCATTCCACTCTGCACCAAGTGGAAGATCCAACAGGTTCCTAACAAACCTAGCAGACAACTTTGTTTTCCAAAAAGTAGAGAAGGAAACAAGGGGATCAGCCATACTGGACTTAATTCTCACTAACAGAGAGGAAATGATAGAAGGTGTTGAAGTCATAGGAACCCTGGGGGCAAGTGACCATGCAATATTGGAATTCAACATTATCCAAACACAAGTAGTAGAACAAAGTCAAACTAGAGTCTTGGACTCTAAGGACTTGGACTTTAAGAAAGCTAATTTCAATAAACTTAGAGAGAGCTTGGGAAAAATTCCATGGATGAGAATCCTCGAGGGGAAAACAACTCAAGAAGCTTGGGAAATTTTGAAAAATGAGATTAGAAAAGCCCAGTCTAACACAATACCAATGAAGAAGAAAAACAACAGCTCCCAAAAGAAACCAGCATGGCTGCATAAACAACTATCTGACAAACTGAAAGACAAAAAAAGTAAGTATAAAAAGTGGAAGGAGGGGGACATAACTAAGGCAGAATATCAGCAAATAGCCCGAGCCTGTAAAGATGAAGTGAGGAAAGCTAAGGCTCACAATGAAGAAAGGCTTGCCACAAAAGTAAAAATTAACAAAAAAAGCTTCTTCCAACATGTTAAAAACAAGAAAAAAGTTAAGGAAACAATTGGTCCATTGCTAGGAGAAAGTGGCAAGAAGGTGACAAGCAACAGGGAGAAAGCAGAACTATTTAACTCATGTTTTGCATCTGTCTTTACACAAAGGGATAAAACAGTCCAACCTATCAAAAGCAGCACCACAAAATTAGGAACACAAATTGAAATAGGGAAGAAAATGGTAAGTGAGCACCTGTCTACCCTAGATGAGTTCAAATCACCAGGACCGGATGGATTACACCCCAGAGTTCTGAAGGAACTAGCAGACGAGATCTCAGAACCACTGAATTATATCTTTCAGAGATCCTGGAACACCGGGGAACTACCAGAGGACTGGAAAAGAGCTGATGTGGTTCCCATCTTCAAAAAAGGGAAAAAATTAGATCCAGGAAACTACAGACCTATCAGCCTAACCTCAATACCAGGAAAGATTCTGGAAAAAATAATCAAGCAACGAATTTGCGAACACCTAGAAGCAAACAAAGTAATAGCCAAAAGCCAACATGGATTTGTCAAAAACAGATCATGCCAGACTAATCTTATTGCATTCTTTGATAATGTGACAAAATTAGTGGACCAGAGGAATGCCGTTGATATAGTTTACTTGGACTTCAGTAAGGCTTTTGATAAGGTAGACCATAACCTACTACTAGATAAAGTAGAAGAATGTGGGTTAGACAGCATCACCACCAGATGGATTGGTAACTGGCTGACCAACCGCACTCAACGTGTAGTTCTCAATGGAACTGCATCTACATGGAGGGAAGTATGCAGTGGAGTACCCCAAGGCTCTGTTTTAGGCCCAGTACTCTTCAACATCTTCATCAATGATTTGGATGAGGGAATAAATGGGGAACTCATCAAATTTGCAGATGATACCAAGCTGGCAGGAATAGCCAACACTCCAGAAGATAGGCTTAAGATACAGAAGGATCTTGACAAACTTGAACATTGGGCACTATCTAATAAAATGAAATTCAATGGTGAAAAGAGTAAGGTTCTACATTTAGGCAACAAAAACGGAATGCACAGGTACAGTATAGGTGATACCTTACTCAGTAGTAGTAACTGTGAAAGGGATCTTGGAGTCCTAGTGGACAACCATTTAAATATGAGCCAGCAGTGTGCAGCAGCTGCCAAAAAAGCCAACACAGTTCTAGGCTGCATCAACAGAGGGATAGAATCAAGATCACGTGAAGTGTTAATACCACTTTATAATGCCTTGGTAAGGCCACACTTGGAATACTGCATTCAGTTCTGGTCGCCACGATGTAAAAAAGATGTGGAGACTCTAGAAAGAGTGCAGAGAAGAGCAACAAAGATGATTAGGGGACTGGAGACTAAAACATATGAAGAACGGTTGCAGGAACTGGGTATGTTTAGCTTAAGAGAAAGAAGGACTAGGGGAGACATGATAGCATTATTCCAATATCTCAGAGGTTGCCACAAAGAAGAGGGAGTCAAACTATTCTCCAAAGCACCTGAGGGTAGAACAAGAAGCAATGGGTGGAAACTAATCAAGGAGAGAAGCAACTTAGAACTGAGGAGAAATTTCCTGACAGTGAGAACAATTAATCAGTGGAACAGCTTGCCTCCAGAAGTTGTGAATGCCCCAACACTGGAAGTCTTTAAGAAGATGTTGGATAGCTATTTGTCTGAAACGGTATAGGGTTTCCTGCCTAGGCAGGGGGTTGGACTAGAAGACCTCCAAGGTCCCTTCCAACTCTACTATTGTATTATTGTATTATTGTATTATTATTGAGCTGCCATGCTATCAGCCCCCTCTACCACAAAGACCCTGCTGGAGAAGGGCAGTATGGACAACTGTGAGATCTGGCAGGGTGAGAGCTGTGAACCACAAACGCAAAGCTTTTGCTGTGTCCCAGCATAACAGATACAGTGCCCTTGCTGACCTTAATAGGGACACTAAAGTGAAAGGTCAAGGTGGTTGTGATAATGATAACTCAAATAAGCAGGGGATCGTGGTCCAAGATGAAGAACTTACTTAGGAAAGGGGAAAGTGTGAAACAGGTATTACACATCAGTCACACAAGAAGAGCAAGATATCCAAAAAGAGAAGCCACCTTCTGGTTGGTGATTCAATTGTAAGGGATGTAAATGTAGGAAAAGATATGGAGGTTTTGAAAGAGGTCAGGTGTCTGTCAGGTGCTACTGCCAGCAGAGACAAGAGGCGTATTCTTAAGATAGTCAGGAATGCCAGTAAGGACTGTGATGTTGATGCTATTATACATCTTGGCACAAATAATAATAATAATAATAATTTGGATTTATTAGCCGCTCCCTTTCCAAGTAGGACTCGGGGCGGCGTACAATGGAGCATAAAACATAGAAGATATATAACAGCACATAAACGTACATAAATACAAAACACACATACACGGAGGAGGTAACAAATTTCATCATTTAGACAGTTAAAAATCAGCATTAAAATACCCCAATTGTAAAAACCCAATATGCAATTAAGAATTAATATTTAAAGACAATTTAAAAAACAGTTAGGAGGAATAAGAGAAATTACGAATGATCTGTCCCAAAAAGATGTACTTTATGTACAGAATGATTTCCAGAGCTTGGGGTATGAACTTAGTAGTATAGGTTGTAGGCTTATATTTTCAGAGGATTTACCAGTATATAAGGAACAAAAAGGGAAAGGCCAGCATGTAATGGAGTTTAATGTGTGGCTAAAGGGAATGGTGTAAAAGGGAAGGATTTGGTTTTATTAGTCATGATGTCTGCAGCTGGTCCAATGATACAAAAGAGTTGGTTTGCATCCATAAAAGAAAGGGAGTTAGTTACTTGGCATTAAATTCACAGATTTTCTGGATAAACATTTAAACTGAACAGCAGGGACAGAGAATTAATTGATACAGAACATTTCTGTCCCCAGCAATCTAAAATTAACAGGGTTATCAGTGCATGTAACATAGATGGTTGTGCAGGTAAGATCAATGTTGCTGTCAATCAAAACCAAGCATTTAATAGTGAATGCCATACCATGTGCACTAATCAAACAGGTGGCAAGAAAGTAGGGGCAGTCAGGCACAACACAGGTTATGTAGACAGTAAACACAGGGTCAATCAAAATTGACTCAAATGTCTATACACCAATGCACAGAGTATGAGGAATAAACAGGATGAATTAGAAATTCAAGTAAACAAGGGCAGATATGATATTGTTGCCATTACAGAAACTTGGTGGGATGAAACCAACAAATGGAACATACAACTAGAGGGATTTAAATTATTTAAAAGAAATAGACCAAATAAAAGAGGAGGTGGAGTTGCACTATATATAAGAAATAACTACATCTCTACAGAAATAGAGCACAACAATGATGAAAATTATCTTGAATGCATTTGGGTCAATATTTTTAAAAAAGTGGGGCGGGGGAATGACATTGTCATAGGTCTATACAATAGGCCCCCCAACCAAACAGAGGAAATAGATGAACTTTTTGCTAGTCAGCTAACTAAGGTATGTAGGAAGCACATCACAATAGTAATGGGGGATTTTAAATACCCTGACATCAACTGGGAGACAAACTCTGCACCAAGTGGAAGATCCAACAGGTTCCTAACAAACCTAGCAGACAACTTTCTTTCCCAAAACGTAGAGAAGGGAACAAGGGGATCAGCCATATTGGACTTAATTCTCACTAACAGAGAGGAAATGATAGAAGGTGTTGAAGCTACAGGAACCTTGGGGGCAAGTGATCATGCAATATTGGAATTCAACATTATGCAAGCACAAGCAGTAGAACAAAGTCAAACTAGAGTCTTGGACTTTAAGAGAGCTAATTTCAATAAACTTAGAGAGAGCTTGGGAAAAATTCCATGGATGGGAATCCTCAAGGGGAAAACAACTCAAGAAGCTTGGGAAATTTTGAAAAAAATGAGATTACAAAAGCCCACTCTAGCACAATACCAATGAAGAAGAAAAATAATAGCTCTCAAAAGAAAAAAGCATGGCTGCATAAAGAACTCTCTGACAAATTGAAAGACAAAAAGGACAAGTATAAAAAGTGGAAAGAGGGGCAAATAACTAAGGCAGAATATCAGCAAATAGCCTGAGCCTGTAAAGATGAAGTGAGGAAAGCTAAGGCTCACAATGAAGAAAGGCTTGTGACAAAAGTAAAACATAACAAAAAAGCTTCTTCCAACATGTTAAAAACAAGAAAAAAGTGAAGGGAACAATTGGTCCATTGCTGGGAGAAAGTGGCAAGAAGGTGACAAGCAACAGGGAGAAAGCAGAACTACTTAACTTGTTTTTTCCATCTGTCTTTACACAAAGGGAAAAAAACGGTCCAACTTATCAAAAACTGCACCACAAAAAAACAGATTAGGAACAAAAGTTAAAATAGGGAAGAAAATGGTAAGTGAGCACCTGTCTACCCTACACGAGTTCAAATCACCAGGACCGGATGGATTACTGGATGGGTTTAAGAGCTGTGACTCTTAAAAATGTCTGAGTGAGTCCAGGAGAAGGGAAGAGACAGAGGGGCTGAAAGTGTGTGTGCATGTGCACAGGCTGTGAGTCTTAAAAATGTCTGATTGAATCCATTAAGAGGAAAGAGGCAGAGGGGCTGGAAATGTGTGGATGTGCACAGGTTGTGAGTTTTAAAACCGTCTGAGTGTTTCCAGGAATAGGGAAGAGGCAGAGGGGATGGAAGTGTGTGGATGTGCACAGGCTGTGAGTCTTAAAACGTCTGAGTGAATCCAGGAAGAGGGAAGAGGCAGAGGGGCTGGAATTGTGTGGATGTGCACAGGCTGTGAGTCTTAAAACGTCTCAGTGAATCCAGGAAGAGGTAAGAGGCAGAGGGGCTGGAAGTGTGTGCGTGTGCACCGGCTGTGAGTCTTAAAACCATCTGAGTATATTCAGGAAGAGGGGAGAGGCAGAGGGGCTGGAAGTGTGTGGATGTGCACAGGCTGTGAGTCTTAAAACGTCTGAGTGAATCCAGGAATAGGGAAGGGACAGAGGGGCTGGAGGCGTGTGTGTGTGTGTGTGTGTGTGCACGTGCACAGGCTGTGAGTCTTAAAAATGTCTGAGTGAGTCCAGGAAGAGGGAAGAGGCAGAAGGGATGGAAGTGTGTTTGCATGTGCACAGGCTGTGAGTCTTAAAAACATCTGAGTGAACCGAAGAAGATGGAAGAGGTAGAGGGGCTGGAAGTGTGTGGATTTCCACAGGCTGTGAGTCTTAAAACGTCTGAGTGAATCCAGGAAGAGGGAAGAGGCAGAGGGGCTTAAGAGTGTGGATTTTAAGGCTCACAGCCGACCTTCCCTCTTCTCTGAGTGAATCCAGGAAGAGGGAGGAGGCAGAGGGGCTGGAATTGTGTGCGTGTGTACCGGCTGTTAGCCTTAAAACCGTTTAAGTGAATCCAGGAATAGGGAAGGGACAGAGGGGCTGGAGGCGTGTGTGTGTGTGTGTATGTGCACAGGCTGAGAGTCTTAAAAATGTCTGAGTGAGTCCATGAATAGGGAAGAGGCAGAGGGGCTGGAGGTCTGTGTGTGTGCACAGGCTGTGACTCACAGCCTGTGCAGATCCACACAATTCCAGCCCCTCTGCCTCCTCCCTCTTCCTGGATTCACTCAGATGGTTTAAAGACTCACAGCCGGTGCACACGCACACACTTCCAGCCCCTCTGCCTCTTCGCTATTTCTGGATTCACTTAAACGGTTTTAATGCTCACAGCCGGTGCACACACACACACTTCCAGCCCCTCTGCCTCTTACCTCTTCCTGGATTCACTCAGACGTTTTAAGACTCACAGCCTGTGCAGATCCACACAATTCCAGCCCCTCTGCCTCCTCCCTCTTCCTGGATTCATTCAGATGGTTTAAAGACTCACAGCCGGTGTACACGCACACACTTCCAGCCCCTCTGTCTCTTCGCTATTTCTGGATTCACTTAAACGGTTTTAATGCTCACAGCCGGTGCACATCCACACTCTTACAGCCCCTCTGCCTCTTCCCTCTTCCTGGATACACTCAGACGTTTTAAGACTCACAGCCTGTGCAAATCCACACACTTCCAGCCCCTCTGCCTCTTCCATCTTCTTCGGTTCACTCAGATGTTTTTAAGACTCAGCCTGTGCACATGCAAACACACTTCCATCCCTTCTGCTTCTTCCCTCTTCCTGGACTCACTCAGTCATTTTTAAGACTCACACCCTGTGCACACAAACAAACACACACGCCTCCAGCCCCTCTGTCTCTACCCTATTCCTGGATTCACTTAAACGGTTTTAAGACTCACAGCCGGTGCACACGAACACACTCTTACAGCCCGTCTGCTGGAAGTTTGTGCGTGTACACCGGTTGTGAGTTTTAAAAGAAGGGATGGAAGTGTGTGTGCATGTGCACAGGCTGTGAGTCTTAAAAACATCTGAGTGAACCGAAGAAGATGAAGAGGCAGAAGGGCTGGAAGTGTGTGGATTTGCACAGGCTGTGAGTCTTAAAACGTCTGATTGAATCCAGGAAGAGTAAAGAGGCAGAGGGGCTGGAAGTGTGTACGTGTGCTCCGGCTGTGAGCCTTAAAACAGTTTAAGAGACAGAGGGGCTGGAGGCGTGTGTGTGTGTGCACAGGCTGTGAATCTTAAAAATGTCTGAGTGAGTTCAGGAAGTGGGAAGAGGCAGAAGGGATGGAAGTGTGTGGATGTGCACAGGTTGTGAGTTTTAAAACCGTCTGAGTGTATCCAGGAAGAGGGAAGAGGCAGAGGGGCTGGAAGTGTGTGGATTTGCACTGTCTGAGAGTCTTAAAACCGTTTGTGTGTGCACAGGCTGTGAGTCTTAAAAATGTCTGAGTGAGTCCAGGAAGAGGGAAGAGGCAAATGGGTTGGAAGTGTGTGGATGTGCACAGGTTGTGAGATTGAAAACCGTCTGAGTGTATCCAGGAAGAGGGAAGAGGCAGAGGGGCTGGAAGTGTGTGGGTTTGCACAGGCTGAAAGTCTTAAAAATGTCTGAGTGAGTCCAGGAAGAGGGAAGATGCAAATGGGTTGGAATTGTGTGTGCATGTGCACTCACAGCCGGTGCACACGCACACACTTCCAGCCCCTCTGTCTCTTCCGTATTCCTAGATTCACTTAAACGGTTTTAAGGCTCACAGCCGGTGCACACGCACACACTTCCAGCCCCTCTGCCTCTTACCTTTTCCTGGATTCACTCAGACGTTTTAAGGGTCACAGCCGACCTTCCCTCTTCTCTGAGTGAATCCAGGAAGAGGGAGGAGACAGAGGGGCTGGAATTGTGTGGATGTGCACAGGCTGTGAGTCTTAAAACGTCTGAGTGAATCCAGGAAGAGGTAAGAGGCAGAGAGGCTGGAAGTGTGTGCGTGTGTACTGGCTGTGAGTTTTAAAAACGTCTGATTGAATCCAGGAAGAGTAAAGAGGCAGAGGGGCTGGAAGTGTGTACGTGTGCTCCGGCTGTGAGCCTTAAAACAGTTTAAGAGACAGAGGGGCTGGAGGCGTGTGTGTGTGTGCACAGGCTGTGAATCTTAAAAATGTCTGAGTGAGTTCAGGAAGTGGGAAGAGGCAGAAGGGATGGAAGTGTGTGGATGTGCACAGGTTGTGAGTTTTAAAACCGTCTGAGTGTATCCAGGAAGAGGGAAGAGGCAGAGGGGCTGGAAGTGTGTGGATTTGCACTGTCTGAGAGTCTTAAAACCGTTTGTGTGTGCACAGGCTGTGAGTCTTAAAAATGTCTGAGTGAGTCCAGGAAGAGGGAAGAGGCAAATGGGTTGGAAGTGTGTGGATGTGCACAGGTTGTGAGATTGAAAACCGTCTGAGTGTATCCAGGAAGAGGGAAGAGGCAGAGGGGCTGGAAGTGTGTGGGTTTGCACAGGCTGAAAGTCTTGAAAATGTCTGAGTGAGTCCAGGAAGAGGGAAGATGCAAATGGGTTGGAATTGTGTGTGCATGTGCACTCACAGCCGGTGCACACGCACACACTTCCAGCCCCTCTGTCTCTTCCGTATTCCTAGATTCACTTAAACGGTTTTAAGGCTCACAGCCGGTGCACACGCACACACTTCCAGCCCCTCTGCCTCTTACCTTTTCCTGGATTCACTCAGACGTTTTAAGGGTCACAGCCGACCTTCCCTCTTCTCTGAGTGAATCCAGGAAGAGGGAGGAGACAGAGGGGCTGGAATTGTGTGGATGTGCACAGGCTGTGAGTCTTAAAACGTCTGAGTGAATCCAGGAAGAGGTAAGAGGCAGAGAGGCTGGAAGTGTGTGCGTGTGTACTGGCTGTGAGTTTTAAAAACGTCTGAGTGTATCCAGGAAGAGGGAAGAGGCAGAGGGGCTGGAAGTGTGTGCGTGTGCACCGGCTGTGAGCCTTAAAACCGTTTAAGTGAATCCAGGAATAGGGAAGAGACAGAGGGGCTGGAGGTCTGTGTGTGTTTGTGTGTGTGCTCACAGGCTGTGAGTCTTAAAAATGTCTGATTGAGTCTAGGAAGAGGGAAGAGGCAGAAGGGATGGAAGTGTGTGTGCATGTGCACAGGCTGTGAGTCTTAAAAACATCTGAGTGAACCGAAGAAGATGGAAGAGGCAGAGGGGCTGGAAGTGTGTGGATTTGCACAGGCTGTGAGTCTTAAAACGTCTGATTGAATCCAGGAAGAGGAAAGAGGCAGAGGGGCTGTAAGAGTGTGTTCGTGTGCACAGGCTGTGAGTTTTAAAACCGTCTGAGTGTATCCAGGAAGAGGGAAGAGGCAAATGGGTTGGAAGTGTGTGTGCATGTGTATCCGTGTGCACCGGCTGTGAGCCTTAAAACCATTTAAGTGAATCCAGGATTAGGGAAGAGGCAGAGGGGCTGGAGGCGTGTCTGTGTGTTTGTGTGTGCACCGGCTGTGAGTCTTTTTGTTATTTTTTTGTTATTTTTTTTTTTTATATATAAACATTTATTTATTTATGTAACAGACATATACAGGTTATCTTATTAGGAGTAACATTTTCTCCCTCCCCTCCCCCTCCCCCCACCCCCCCCCATTTCCCCACCCTAACCCTCCCTAACCCAACCCCTGACTTCCCAGATAGAGTCAGAAGCATAGTTACCAGCAAATCTGAAAAACAAATATCCCAATAATAATATGCATATATCAGAATAAGAACAAGATAATACAAAAAAGACAAAAAAGGAGAAAAACCTTCATAACCTCCTTTCCAAAACCATTACTACATATTTATGAAACATTTCTCAACCAAATCCCATAGAGACTTCCTTTGAACCGTACCTTAATTTTACAAAATCAATCCAGGGATACCAATCTGTAGTATACTTATCGTAAGAGTGATCTTTTAGGTATACAGAAATTTTATCCATTTCGGCAAGATTTGCTACCTTAAGTATCCATTCTTCTATAGAGCATAATTCTGCTTTCTTCCAATATTGTGCTATCAGCAGTCTAGCTGCTGTAATCATATACAATATTAATTTAGTTTCAGCAACAGTGCAGTCAGGTACTATGCCCAATAGAAAAAATTGGGGAGCAAATTTAATTTTTCTTTTAAGAATCTTCTTCTGCATTATCCACCATATTTTAATCCATAAAGCCTTAACTTTCTTACAGGACCACCAAATATGAAAGTAAGAAGCGTTTGAACAATCACACCTCCAGCACTTAGGATTGTAATTTGGATACATTTTAGACAGCTTAGCTGGATCTAAATGCCATCTATAAAACATCTTGTAAAAATTTTCCCTTAAATTCTGGGCTTGCGTAAACTTCCCATTTCTAATCCAGATCTTCTCCCATGTATCTAACATTATAGGTTCCTCTATATTCTGTGCCCACTTTACCATACAATCCTTAACTAACTCAGAAGCAGAGTCTCTCTTTATCAAAATATTATATATTCTTTTAATATGAAATTGTCCTTGGTCCCTAATTTGCTCAGTCAACTCATCATACGTATTCTCAATACCTATCCTCATATCTTCCTTAAACCTAAATTGTAACTGTTGATATTGAAACCAAGTCTGTACAATCTTTTTATCTTTTAGTTCATCTATCAACTTTAGCTCCCAATGATTATCTACCCAATCCAACAGTTGAGCATATGTAGTTTCATCGTGCCTCTGTGTTATACTAATATTTTCTATCATATGCCTTGGTATTACCCAGTCAAGAATCTTACATTGCATATTTGGCTGATGCTTCTTCCAGACTCTTAACAACGCAGACCTGTATATATGCGTTCTAAAAACAAAATCCTGCTTTTACCAATACATTAAATACGCATGCCAACCATAAAGCAGATCATATCCTTCTAGATTAAGAATTCTCTCCTCCGTCATATTTATCCAGTTACTAATTGCTCCCAGGACAGCTGCATCATAATACAACATCAGATTAGGCATTTTCAATCCTCCTCTCTCCCGCACATCTTGTATAATCTTCAACTTAACTCTGGGTTTTTTCCCATCCCATATAAACTTATTTATGTCCCCTTGCCAGTCTAACAAAGTAGCCTCTCTTTTAATTATTGGTATCATCTGAAACAAAAATAAGAACCTCGGTAGTATATTCATCTTAACCGCAGCTATCCTTCCTAAGAAAGACAGCTTCAGTTTCCTCCACGAGGCCATTTCTTGTTGAACCTTATGCCAAAGCAGCTCATAATTATTTTTATAAAGTTTTGTATTAGAGTTTGTTAAATAAACCCCCAGATATTTAACTTTTTTAACTACTTCAAAACCCGATAACTGCTGGAGTCGTTCAGCTTGAGTACTAGACATATTCTTAAGCAACATTTTTGTCTTAGAATAATTCACCTTAAACCCTGAAACCGCCCCATAATCCAGAATCTCGTGTAATAACGGTTCAATAAATTGTATAGGTTTCGAGATAGTAAGAACTAGGTCATCAGCAAAAGCTCTCAATTTATATTCATGATGCCTAATCCGAACACCTTGAATCTCTGTAGATTGACATATCCTATTCAACAATATTTCCAATACTAATACAAATATAAGTGGAGATAGGGGACATCCTTGTCTAGTTCCTGACTCTATTTTACAATCTGTAGTTAAAGTATTATTTATTATCAACCGAGCTGTCTGTTCTTGATATATAGCTCTAGTAGCTTGTAAAAAATACCTACCCATACCCATCTTCTTCAGTACCTCAATCAAAAATTGCCAGTGTACTTGATCAAAAGCTTTTTCAGCATCCAAAAATATCAAAGCCGCTGGGTATTGGCTATTCTTTTCTAAATATTCCATAAGGTCCAGTACATATCTTACATTATACTTCATAAATCTACCTGATATAAATCCAGTCTGGTCTGGATGAATAATTTGCTGTAGTTTCGGCATTAATCTATTAGCCAATACCTTTGCAAATATCTTATAATCTACATTAAGTAAAGAAATAGGTCTATAATTCTTTGGTTGTGATCCCTCCTGACCTTCTTTAAGTATCAGAGAAATAAAAGCTGTTTTCCAAGATGGGGGAATCTTTCCATTGACCATCACTTCCATAAAAAGTTTTTTAAGAGGTTCCACCATCTCTGCCATTAAGGTCTTGTAGTAAACAGCTGTAAGACCATCCGTCCCAGGTGCCTTCCCAGTCTTCAATTGAGTAATAGCCTCCCTTATCTCCTCAGTTGTTATTGGCTGGTCTAACCCTTCCTTCTGTTCTAATGTAAGTTGTGGAACTTTAGCCCGTCCTAAATAATTAACTATACCAGATAATGTAATCTTATCCTTAGCATATAACTTAGAATAAAAATCTACAAACACCCTCTGAATATCTTTTTGTAGATAAACCATTTTACCCTTATCCTCAACCTTATCTATGATATTTTGAGTTCTCCTTTTCCGTAGATGATAAGCTAGCCACCTCCCAGGCTTATTGGCATTACAGAATGTATTATGCTTAAGGTATCTCAACTGTATTGTAGTCCGTTCTGCCACTAACATGTTCAGCTGCCCTTTCAACAATTTAATAGTAGTATAAATTGACCTATCTTGAGGGCTTGATATCAGCAATTTCTCTTTAATCTTAATCTCCTTCTCCAATTCTTTCAATTTAGCTTCTCTATCCCTTTTAATCTTATTATTCAAATAGATCAATATGCCCCTCATATAAGCCTTACTAGCGTCCCAAACTATCTCTGTTGAGGTGCCTTTATCCATGTTAAGCACAAAGAATTCTTTCAATTGTTTCTTACACTCCAACACATTCACATCATATTTAAATAATCCCTCATTAAGCCTCCAAGATCTTCGTTGAGTCATCAGGTCCTGTATCTCCATCATCACCGGGCTGTGGTCTGAAATAGTTCTCGGGAAAATCTTAACATCTTTAATCCTAGAAAGCAAATTGTTTGATATTAACATAAAGTCAATTCTAGAAAAAGACTGATGTCTGTCCGAGAAAAACGTATAGTCTCTTTCCTTCTCATTGCGGAGCCTCCAGACATCCATTAATTCCAATTCATCCTTCAGATCAAAAAAAGCTGAAGGCAACCGCCCTCTACAAGTTGAGGTTGAAGCTCCAGATCTATCCATCTGTGTGTCTCGCTGGCTGTGAGTCTTAAAAATGTCTGATTGAATCCAATAAGAGGGAAGAGGCAGAGGGGCTGGAAGTGTGTGTGTGTACACCGGCTGTGAGTCTTAAAACCGTTTAAGTGAATCCATGAATAGGGAAGAGGCAGAGGGGCTGGAGGTCTGTGCATGTGCACAGGCTGTGGGTTTTTTAAATATCTGATTGAATCCAGTAAGAGGGAAGAGGCAGAGGGGCTGGAAGTGTATCCGTGTGCACCGGCTGTGAGCCTTAAAACCATTTAAGTGAATCCAGGATTAGGGAAGAGGCAGAGGGGCTGGAGGCGTGTGTGTGTGTGTGCACTGGCTGTGAGTCTTAAAAATGTCTGATTGAATCCAATAAGAGGGAAGAGGCAGAGGGGCTGGAAGTGTGTGTGTGTACACCGGCTGTGCGTCTTAAAACCGTTTAAGTGAATCCATGAATAGGGAAGAGGCAGAGGGGCTGGAGGTATTTATTTATTTATTTATTTATTTATTTATTTGGATTTATAGACCGCCCCCTCTCCCAAAAAGGGACTCGGGGCGGTGTACAGTCAATGAAACACAGATAAAATACATAAATAACAATATAAATAATATGTAAACAATTAAATACTTGAGCATTTGAGTGGAGGAGGTGAGACTGTACAAAGAAATAAATATAGTATAAAAGCCCTAAAACATGACAATTAAAATACCCAAACCCAATTAAAATATATCCCCGGGAGGTAAGACTAAGAGTGTGCCAGGCCAGCTAATTGAAACAGGTGAGTCTTTAGTTTTTGACGGAAGGAACGGAGGTCAGTGGTGGTTCTGATGTCGGGAGGGAGGTCATTCCAGAGGGTTGCGCCCATCATAGAGAAGGACCTACTCCTAGGTGTCGCCCGCTGGCATTGCCTGGAGGACGGCACCAGGAGAAGTCCCTCCCTGTGAGAGCGGATTGGTCGTAGGGACGTGTGTGGTAGGATGCGATCCTGTGTGTGTGCACTGGCTGTGAGTCTTACAAATATCTGAGTGAGTCCAGGAAGAGGTAAGAAGCACAGGGGCTGGAAGTGTGCGCGTGTGCACCGGCTGTGAGTCTTAAAACCGTTTAAGTGAATCCATGAATAGGGAAGAGGCAGAGGGGCTGGAGGTCTGTGTGTGTGCACAGGCTGTGAATTTTAAAAATATCTGATTGAATCCAGTAAGAGGGAAGAGGCAGAGGGGCTGGAAGTGTGTACGTGTGCACCGGCTGTGAGTCTTAAAACGGTTGAAGTGAATCCAGGAATAGGGAAGAGGCAGAGGGGCTGGAAGTGTGTGCGTGTACACCCGTTGTGAGTTTTAAAACCGTCTGAGTGTATCCAGGAAGAGGGAAGAGGCAGAGGGGCTGGAAGTTTGTGGATTTGCACTGTCTGAGAGTCTTAAAACCGTCTGAGTGAATCCAGGAAGAAGGAAGAGGCAGAGGGGCTGGAAGTGTGTGCGTGTGCACCGGCTGTGAGTCTTAAAACCATCTGAGTGTATTCAGGAAGAGGGGAGAGGCAGAGGGGCTGGAAGTGTGTGGATGTGCACAGGCTGTGAGTCTTAAAACGTCTGAGTGAATCCAGGAAGAGGTAAGAAGCAGATGGGCTGGAAGTGTGTGCGTGTGCACCGGCTGTGAGCCTTAAAACCGTTTAAGTGAATCCAGGAATAGGGAAGAGACAGAGGGGCTGGAGGTATGTGTGTGTGTGTGTGTGCACAGGCTGTGAGTCTTAAAACCGTCTGAGTGTATCCAGGAAGAGGGAAGAGGCAGAGGGGCTGGAAGTGTGTGGATTTGCACAGGCTGAAAGTCTTAAAATGTCTGAGTGAGTCCAGGAAGAGGGAAGATGCAAATGGGTTGGAATTGTGTGTGCATGTGCACTCACAGCCGGTGCACACGCACACACTTCCAGCCCCTCTGTCTCTTCCGTATTCCTAGATTCACTTAAACGGTTTTAAGGCTCACAGCCGGTGCACACGCACACACTTCCAGCCCCTCTGCCGCTTACCTTTTCCTGGATACAGTCAGACGTTTTAAGGCTCACAGCCGACCTTCCCTCTTCTCTGAGTGAATACAGGAAGAGGGAGGAGACAGAGGGGCTGGAATTGTGTGGATGTGCACAGTCTGTGAGTCTTAAAACGTCTGAGTGAATCCAGTAAGAGGGAAGAGGCAGAGGGGCTGGAAGTGTGTGCGTGTGCACCGGCTGTGAGCCTTAAAACCGTTTAAGTGAATCCAGGAATAGGGAAGAGACAGAGGGGCTGGAGGCGTGTGTGTGTTTGTGTGTGTGTGTGCACAGGCTGTGAGTCTTAAAAATGTCTGAGTGAGTCCAGGAAGAGGGAAGAGGCAGAGGGGCTGGAAGTGTGTGTGTGTACACCGGTTGTGAGTTTTAAAACCGTCTGAGTGAATCCAGGAAGAGGGAGGAGGCAGACGGGCTAGAATTGTCTGGATGTGCACAGGCTGTGAGTCTTAAAACGTCTGAGTGAATCCAGGAAGAGGTAAGAGGCAGAGAGGCTGGAAGTGTGTGCCTGTGTACCGGCTGTGAGTTTTAAAAACGTCTGAGTGAATCTAGGAAGAGGTAAGAGGCAGAGGGGCTGGAAGTGTGTGCGTGTGCACCGGCTGTGAGCCTTAAAACCGTTTAAGTGAATCCAGGAATAGGGAAGGGACAGAGGGGCTGGAGGCGTGTGTGTGTGCGTGCACAGGCTGTGAGTCTTAAAAATGTCTGAGTGAGTCCAGGAAGAGGGAAGAGGCAGAAGGGATGGAAGTGTGTGGATTTGCACAGGCTGTGAGTCTTAAAACGTCTGATTGAATCCAGGAAGAGGAAAGAGGCAGAGGGGCTGGAAGTGTGTGCGCGTGCACCGGCTGTGAGCCTTAAAACCGTTTAAGTGAATCCAGGAATAGGGAAGGGACAGAGGGGCTGGAGGCGTGTGTGTGTGTGTGTTTGTGTGTGCGCACAGGCTGTGAGTCTTAAAAATGTCTGAGTGAGTCCAGGAAGAGGGAAGAGGCGGAGGGGCTGGAAGTGTGTGCGTGTACACCGGTTGTGAGTCTTAAAACCGTCTGAGTGTATCCAGGAAGAGGGAAGAGACAGAGGGGCTGGAAGTGTGTGCGTGTGCACAGGATGTGAGTTTTAAAAATATCTGATTGAATCCAGTAAGAGGGAAGAGGCAGAGGGTCTGGAAATGTGTGTGCATGTGCACAGGCTGTGAGTCTTAAAAACATCTGAGTGAACCGAAGAAGATGGAAGAGGCAGAGGGGATGGAAGTGTGTGTTTGTGCACCGGCTGTGAGTCTTAAAACCATCTGAGTGTATTCAGGAAGAGGGGAGAGGCAGAGGGGCTGGAAGTGTGTGGATGTGCACAGGCTGTGAGCCTTAAAACCGTTTAAGTGAATCCAGGAATAAGGAAGAGACAGAGGGGCTGGAAGTGTGTGCGTGTACACCGGCTGTGAGGCTTAAAACCATCTGAGTGAATCCAGGAAGAGGGAAGAGGCAGAGGGGCTGGAATTGTGTGGATGTGCACAGGCTGTGAGTCTTAAAACGTCTGAGTGAATCCAGGAAGAGGGAAGAGGCAGAGGGGCTGGAAGTGTGTGCGTGTGCACCGGCTGTGAGTCTTAAAACCATCTGAGTGTATTCAGGAAGAGGGGAGAGGCAGAGGGGCTAGAGGTGTGTGGATGTGCACCAGCTGTGAGTCTAAAAACCATCCGAGTGAATCCAGTAAGAGGGAGGAGGCAGAGGGGCTGGAATTGTGTGGATGTGCACAGGCTGTGAGTCTTAAAACCGTCTGAGTAAATTGAGGAGGAGGGAAGAGACTGAGGGGCTGAAAGAGTGTGTTCTTGTGCACAGGCTGTGAGTCTTAAAACCATCTGAGTGAATCCAGGAAGAGGGAGGAGGCAGAGGGGCTGGAATTGTGTGGATGTGCACAGGCTGTGAGTCTTAAAACGTCTAAGTGAATCCAGGAAGAGGTAAAAGGCAGAGGGGCTGGAATTGTGTGCGTGTACACCGGCTGTGAGTGTTAAAACCGTCTGAGTGTATTCAGGAAGAGGGGAGAGGCAGAGGGGATGGAGGTGTGTGGATGCGCACAGGCTGTGAGTCTTAAAAAGGTCTGAGTGAGTCCAGGAAGAGGGAAGATGCAAATGGGTTGGAAGTGTGTGTGCATGTGCACAGGCTGTGAGTCTCAAAAATGTCTCAGTGATTCCAGGAAGAGGGAAGAGGCAGAGGGGCTGGAGGTATGTATGTGTGCACTGGCTGTGAGTCTTAAAAATGTCTGAGTGAGTCCAGGAAGAGGTAAGAGGCAGAGGGGCTGGAAGTGTGTGCGTGTGCACCGGCTGTGAGTCTTAAAACCATTTTAGAGAATCCATGAGTAGGGAAGAGGCAGAGGGGCTGGAAGTGTGTGCGTGTGCACAGGATGTGAGTTTTAAAAATATCTGATTGAATCCAGTAAGAGGATAGAGGCAGAGGGTCTGGAAATGTGTGTGCATGTGCACAGGCTGTGAGTCTTGAAAACATCTGAGTGAACCGAAGAAGATGGAAGAGGCAGAGGGGATGGAAGTGTGTGTTTGTGCACCGGCTGTGAGTCTTAAAACCATATGAGTGTATTCAGGAAAAAGGAATAGACAGAGGGGCTGGAAGTGTGTGCGTGTACACCGGCTGTGAGGCTTAAAACCATCTGAGTGAATCCAGGAAGAGGGGAGAGGCAGAGGGGCTAGAGGTGTGTGGATGTGCACCAGCTGTGACTCTAAAAACCATCTGAGTGAATCCAGGAAGAGGGAGGAGGCAGAGGGGCTGGAATTGTGTGGTTCTACACAGGCTGTGAGTCTTAAAACGTCTGAGTGAATCCAGGAAGAGGGAGGAGGCAGAGGGGCTGGAATTGTGTGGATGTGCACAGGTTGTGAGTCTTAAAACGTCTGAGTGAATCCAGGAAGAGGTAAGAGGCAGAGGGGCTGGAATTATGTGCGTGTACACCGGCTGTGAGTGTTAAAACCGTCTGAGTGAGTCCTGGAAGAGGGAAGAGGCAGAAGGGATGGAAGTATGTGTGTGTGCACAGGTTGTGAGATTGAAAACCGTCTGAGTGTATCCAGGAAAAATGAAAAGGCAGAGGGGCTGGAAGTGTGTGGATTTGCACTGGCTGAGACTCTTAAAACCGTCTGAGTGAATCCAGGAAGACGGAAGAGGCAGAGGGGCTGGAGGTGTGTGGATGCGCACAGGCTGTGAGTCTTAAAAATGTCTGAGTGAGTCCAGGAAGAGGGAAGATGCAAATGGGTTGGAAGTGTGTGTGCATGTGCACAGGCTGTGAGTCTCAAAAATGTCTCAGTGATTCCAGGAAGAGGGAAGAGGCAGAGGGGCTGGAAGTGTGTGCGTGTGCACAGGCTGTGAGTTTTAAAAATATCTGATTGAATCCAGTAAGAGGAAAGAGGCAGAGGGGCTGGAAGTGTGTACGTGTGCACCGGCTGTGAGCCTTAAAACTATTTAAGTGAATTCAGGATTAGGGAAGAGGCAGAGGGGCTGGAGGCGTGTGTGTGTGTTTGTGTGTGTACAGGTTGTGAGTCTTAAAATTGTCTGATTGAATGCACTAAGAGGGAAGAGGCAGAGAGGCTCGAAGTGTGTGGATGTGCACAGGTTGTGAATTTTAAAACCGTCTGAGTGAATCCAGGAAGAGGTAAGAGGCAGAGAGGCTGGAAGTGTGTGCCTGTGTACCGGCTGTGAGTTTTAAAAACGTCTGAGTGTATCCAGGAAGAGGGAAGAGGCAGAGGGGCTGGAAGTGTGTGCGTGTGCACCGGCTGTGAGCCTTAAAACCGTTTAAGTGAATCCAGGAATAGGGAAGAGACAGAGGGGCTGGAGGCGTGTGTGTGTTTGTGTGTGTGTGTGCACAGGCTGTGAGTCTTAAAAATGTCTGAGTGAGTCCAGGAAGAGGGAAGAGGCAGAGGGGCTGGAAGTGTGTGTGTGTACACCGGTTGTGAGTTTTAAAACCGTCTGAGTGAATCCAGGAAGAGGGAGGAGGCAGACGGGCTAGAATTGTCTGGATGTGCACAGGCTGTGAGTCTTAAAACGTCTGAGTGAATCCAGGAAGAGGTAAGAGGCAGAGGGGCTGGAAGTGTGTGCGTGTGCACCGGCTGTGAGCCTTAAAACCGTTTAAGTGAATCCAGGGATAGGGAAGGGACAGAGGGGCTGGAGGCGTGTGTGTGTGCGTGCACAGGCTGTGAGTCTTAAAAATGTCTGAGTGAGTCCAGGAAGAGGGAAGAGGCAGAAGGGATGGAAGTGTGTGGATTTGCACAGGCTGTGAGTCTTAAAACGTCTGATTGAATCCAGGAAGAGGAAAGAGGCAGAGGGGCTGGAAGTGTGTGCGCGTGCACCGGCTGTGAGCCTTAAAACCGTTTAAGTGAATCCAGGAATAGGGAAGGGACAGAGGGGCTGGAGGCTTGTGTGTGTGTGTGTTTGTGTGTGCGCACAGGCTGTGAGTCTTAAAAATGTCTGAGTGAGTCCAGGAAGAGGGAAGAGGCAGAGGGGCTGGAAGTGTGTGCGTGTACACCGGTTGTGAGTCTTAAAACCGTTTAAGTGAATCCAGGAATAGGGAAGAGACAGAGGGGCTGGAGGCGTGTGTGTGTGTGTGTGTGTGTGTGTGTGTGTGTGTGCACAGGCTGAGAGTCTTAAAAATGTCTGATTGAATCCAGGAAGTGGAAAGAGGCAGAGGGGCTGGAAGTGTGTGCGTGTACACCGGTTGTGAGTCTTCAAAGCGTCTGAGTGTATCCAGGAAGAGGGAAGAGGCAGAGGGGCTGGAATTGTGTGGATGTACACAGGCTGTGAGTCTTAAAACCATTTAAGTGAATCCACGATTAGGGAAGAGGCAGAGGGGCTGGAAGTGTGTGCGTGTGCACAGGATGTGAGTTTTAAAAATATCTGATTGAATCCAGTAAGAGGGAAGAGGCAGAGGGTCTGGAAATGTGTGTGCATGTGCACAGGCTGTGAGTCTTAAAAACATCTGAGTGAACCGAAGAAGATGGAAGAGGCAGAGGGGATGGAAGTGTGTGTTTGTGCACCGGCTGTGAGTCTTAAAACCATCTGAGTGTATTCAGGAAGAAGGGAGAGGCAGAGGGGCTGGAAGTGTGTGGATGTGCACAGGCTGTGAGCCTTAAAACCGTTTAAGTAAATCCAGGAATAAGGAAGAGACAGAGGGGCTGGAAGTGTGTGCGTGTACACCGGCTGTGAGGCTTAAAACCATCTGAGTGAATCCAGGAAGAGGGAAGAGGCAGAGGGGCTGGAATTGTGTGGATGTGCACAGGCTGTGAGTCTTAAAACGTCTGAGTGAATCCAGGAAGAGGGAAGAGGCAGAGGGGCTGGAAGTGTGTGCGTGTGCACCGGCTGTGAGTCTTAAAACCATCTGAGTGTATTCAGGAAGAGGGGAGAGGCAGAGGGGCTAGAGGTGTGTGGATGTGCACCAGCTGTGAGTCTAAAAACCATCCGAGTGAATCCAGTAAGAGGGAGGAGGCAGAGGGGCTGGAATTGTGTGGATGTGCACAGGCTGTGAGTCTTAAAACCGTCTGAGTAAATTGAGGAGGAGGGAAGAGACTGAGGGGCTGAAAGAGTGTGTTCTTGTGCACAGGCTGTGAGTCTTAAAACCATCTGAGTGAATCCAGGAAGAGGGAGGAGGCAGAGGGGCTGGAATTGTGTGGATGTGCACAGGCTGTGAGTCTTAAAACGTCTGAGTGAATCCAGGAAGAGGTAAGAGGCAGAGGGGCTGGAATTGTGTGCGTGTACACCGGCTGTGAGTGTTAAAACCGTCTGAGTGTATCCAGGAAGAGGGAAAAGGCAGAAGGGCTGGAGCTATGTGTGTGTGCAGAGGCTGTGAGTCTTAAAAATGTCTGAGTGAGTCCTGGAAGAGGGAAGAGGCAGAAGGGATGGAAGTGTGTGGATGTGCACAGGTTGTGAGATTGAAAACCGTCTGAGTGTATCCAGGAAAAATGAAGAGGCAGAGGGGCTGGAAGTGTGTGGTTCTACACAGGCTGTGAGACTTAAAACGTCTGAGTGAATCCAGAAAGAGGGAGGAGGCAGAGGGGCTGGAATTGTGTGGATGTGCACAGGCTGTGAGTCTTAAAACGTCTAAGTGAATCCAGGAAGAGGTAAGAGGCAGAGGGGCTGGAATTGTGTGCGTGTACACCGGCTGTGAGTGTTAAAACCGTCTGAGTGAGTCCTGGAAGAGGGAAGAGGCAGAAGGGATGGAAGTATGTGTGTGTGCACAGGTTGTGAGATTGAAAACCGTCTGAGTGTATCCAGGAAAAATGAAGAGGCAGAGGGGATGGAAGTGTGTGGATTTGCACTGGCTGAGACTCTTAAAACCATCTGAGTGAATCCAGGAAGAAGGAAGAGGCAGAGGGGATGGAGGTGTGTGGATGCGCACAGGCTGTGAGTCTTTAAAATGTCTGAGTGAGTCCAGGAAGAGGGAAGATGCAAATGGGTTGGAAGTGTGTGTGCATGTGCACAGGCTGTGAGTCTCAAAAATGTCTCAGTGATTCCAGGAAGAGGGAAGAGGCAGAGGGGCTGGAGGTATGTGTGTGTGCACTGGCTGTGAGTCTTAAAAATGTCTCAGTGATTCCAGGAAGAGGGAAGAGGCAGAGGGGCTGGAGGTATGTGTGTGTGCACCGGCTGTGAGTCTTAAAACCATTTTAGAGAATCCATGAGTAGGGAAGAGGCAGAGGGGCTGGAAGTGTGTGGATTTGCACTGGCTGAGACTCTTAAAACCATCTGAGTGAATCCAGGAAGAAGGAAGAGGCAGAGGGGATGGAGGTGTGTGGATGCGCACAGGCTGTGAGTCTTTAAAATGTCTGAGTGAGTCCAGGAAGAGGGAAGATGCAAATGGGTTGGAAGTGTGTGTGCATGTGCACAGGCTGTGAGTCTCAAAAATGTCTCAGTGATTCCAGGAAGAGGGAAGAGGCAGAGGGGCTGGAGGTATGTGTGTGTGCACTGGCTGTGAGTCTTAAAAATGTCTCAGTGATTCCAGGAAGAGGGAAGAGGCAGAGGGGCTGGAGGTATGTGTGTCTGCACCGGCTGTGAGTCTTAAAACCATTTTAGAGAATCCATGAGTAGGGAAGAGGCAGAGGGGCTGGAAGTGTGTGCGTGTGCACAGGATGTGAGTTTTAAAAATATCTGATTGAATCCAGTAAGAGGATAGAGGCAGAGGGTCTGGAAATGTGTGTGCATGTGCACAGGCTGTGAGTCTTAAAAACATCTGAGTGAACCAAAGAAGATGGAAGAGGCAGATGGGATGGAAGTGTGTGTTTGTGCACCGGCTGTGAGTCTTAAAACCATCTGAGTGTATTCAGGAAGAGGGGAGAGGCAGAGGGGCTGGAAGTGTGTGGATGTGCACAGGCTGTGAGCCTTAAAACCGTTTAAGTGAATCCAGGAAAAAGGAAGAGACAGAGGGGCTGGAAGTGTGTGCGTGTACACCGGCTGTGAGGCTTAAAACCATCTGAGTGAATCCAGGAAGAGGGAAGAGGCAGAGGGGCTGGAATTGTGTGGATGTGCACAGGCTGTGAGTCTTAAAACGTCTGAGTGAATCCCGGAAGAGGGAAGAGGCAGAGGGGCTGGAATTGTTTGCGTGTGCACCGGCTGTGAGTCTTAAAACCATCTGAGTGTATTCAGGAAGAGGGGAGAGGCAGAGGGGCTAGAGGTGTGTGGATGTGCACCAGCTGTGAGTCTAAAAACCATCTGAGTGAATCCAGGAAGAGGGAGGAGGCAGAGGGGCTGGAATTGTGTGGTTCTACACAGGCTGTGAGTCTTAAAACGTCTGAGTGAATCCAGGAAGAGGGAGGAGGCAGAGGGGCTGGAATTGTGTGGATGTGCACAGGTTGTGAGTCTTAAAACATCTGAGTGAATCCAGGAAGAGGTAAGAGGCAGAGGGGCTGGAAGTGTGTGCGTGTGCACCGGCTGTGAGTCTTAAAACCATCTGAGTGTATTCAGGAAGAGGGGAGAGGCAGAGGGGCTAGAGGTGTGTGGATGTGCACCAGCTGTGAGTCTAAAAACCATCTGAGTGAATCCAGGAAGAGGGAGGAGGCAGAGGGGCTGGAATTGTGTGGTTCTACACAGGCTGTGAGTCTTAAAACGTCTGAGTGAATCCAGGAAGAGGGAGGAGGCAGAGGGGCTGGAATTGTGTGGATGTGCACAGGTTGTGAGTCTTAAAACATCTGAGTGAATCCAGGAAGAGGTAAGAGGCAGAGGGGCTTGAATTATGTTGCTGTACACCGGCTGTGAGTGTTAAAACCGTCTGAGTGAGTCCTGGAAGAGGGAAGAGGCAGAAGGGATGGAAGTATGTGTGTGTGCACAGGTTGTGAGATTGAAAACCGTCTGAGTGTATCCAGGAAAAATGAAAAGGCAGAGGGGCTGGAAGTGTGTGGATTTGCACTGGCTGAGACTCTTAAAACCGTCTGAGTGAATCCAGGAAGACGGAAGAGGCAGAGGGGCTGGAATTGTGTGGATGTGCACAGGTTGTGAGTCTTAAAACATCTGAGTGTATTCAGGAAGAGGGGAGAGGCAGAGGGGCTAGAGGTGTGTGGATGTGCACCAGCTGTGAGTCTAAAAACCATCTGAGTGAATCAAGGAAGAGGGAGGAGGCAGAGGGGCTGGAATTGTGTGGTTCTACACAGGCTGTGAGTCTTAAAACGTCTGAGTGAATCCAGGAAGAGGGAGGAGGCAGAGGGGCTGGAATTGTGTGGATGTGCACAGGTTGTGAGTCTTAAAACATCTGAGTGAACCAAAGAAGATGGAAGAGGCAGAGGGGATGGAAGTGTGTGTTTGTGCACCGGCTGTGAGTCTTAAAACCATCTGAGTGTATTCAGGAAGAGGGGAGAGGCAGAGGGGCTGGAAGTGTGTGGATGTGCACAGGCTGTGAGCCTTAAAACCGTTTAAGTGAATCCAGGAAAAAGGAAGAGACAGAGGGGCTGGAAGTGTGTGCGTGTACACCGGCTGTGAGGCTTAAAACCATCTGAGTGAATCCAGGAAGAGGGAAGAGGCAGAGGGGCTGGAATTGTGTGGATGTGCACAGGCTGTGAGTCTTAAAACGTCTGAGTGAATCCCGGAAGAGGGAAGAGGCAGAGGGGCTGGAATTGTGTGCGTGTGCACCGGCTGTGAGTCTTAAAACCATCTGAGTGTATTCAGGAAGAGGGGAGAGGCAGAGGGGCTAGAGGTGTGTGGATGTGCACCAGCTGTGAGTCTAAAAACCATCTGAGTGAATCCAGGAAGAGGGAGGAGGCAGAGGGGCTGGAATTGTGTGGTTCTACACAGGCTGTGAGTCTTAAAACGTCTGAGTGAATCCAGGAAGAGGGAGGAGGCAGAGGGGCTGGAATTGTGTGGATGTGCACAGGTTGTGAGTCTTAAAACATCTGAGTGAATCCAGGAAGAGGTAAGAGGCAGAGGGGCTGGAAGTGTGTGCGTGTGCACCGGCTGTGAGTCTTAAAACCATCTGAGTGTATTCAGGAAGAGGGGAGAGGCAGAGGGGCTAGAGGTGTGTGGATGTGCACCAGCTGTGAGTCTAAAAACCATCTGAGTGAATCCAGGAAGAGGGAGGAGGCAGAGGGGCTGGAATTGTGTGGTTCTACACAGGCTGTGAGTCTTAAAATGTCTGAGTGAATCCAGGAAGAGGGAGGAGGCAGAGGGGCTGGAATTGTATGGATGTGCACAGGTTGTGAGTCTTAAAACATCTGAGTGAATCCAGGAAGAGGTAAGAGGCAGAGGGGCTGGAATTATGTGCGTGTACACCGGCTGTGAGTGTTAAAACCGTCTGAGTGAGTCCTGGAAGAGGGAAGAGGCAGAAGGGATGGAAGTATGTGTGTGTGCACAGGTTGTGAGATTGAAAACCGTCTGAGTGTATCCAGGAAAAATGAAAAGGCAGAGGGGCTGGAAGTGTGTGGATTTGCACTGGCTGAGACTCTTAAAACCGTCTGAGTGAATCCAGGAAGACGGAAGAGGCAGAGGGGCTGGAATTGTGTGGATGTGCACAGGTTGTGAGTCTTAAAACATCTGAGTGTATTCAGGAAGAGGGGAGAGGCAGAGGGGCTAGAGGTGTGTGGATGTGCACCAGCTGTGAGTCTAAAAACCATCTGAGTGAATCAAGGAAGAGGGAGGAGGCAGAGGGGCTGGAATTGTGTGGTTCTACACAGGCTGTGAGTCTTAAAACGTCTGAGTGAATCCAGGAAGAGGGAGGAGGCAGAGGGGCTGGAATTGTGTGGATGTGCACAGGTTGTGAGTCTTAAAACATCTGAGTGAATCCAGGAAGAGGTAAGAGGCAGAGGGGCTGGAATTATGTGCGTGTACACGGGCTGTGAGTGTTAAAACCGTCTGAGTGAGTCCTGGAAGAGGGAAGAGGCAGAAGGGATGGAAGTATGTGTGTGTGCACAGGTTGTGAGATTGAAAACCGTCTGAGTGTATCCAGGAAAAATGAAAAGGCAGAGGGGCTGGAAGTGTGTGGATTTGCACTGGCTGAGACTCTTAAAACCGTCTGAGTGAATCCAGGAAGACGGAAGAGGCAGAGGGGCTGGAATTGTGTGCGTGTGCACCGGCTGTGAGTCTTAAAACCATCTGAGTGTATTCAGGAAGAGGGGAGAGGCAGAGGGGCTAGAGGTGTGTGGATGTGCACCAGCTGTGAGTCTAAAAACCATCTGAGTGAATCCAGGAAGAGGGAGGAGGCAGAGGGGCTGGAATTGTGTGGTTCTACACAGGATGTGAGTCTTAAAACGTCTGAGTGAATCCAGGAAGAGGGAGGAGGCAGAGGGGCTGGAATTGTGTGGATGTGCACAGGTTGTGAGTCTTAAAACATCTGAGTGAATCCAGGAAGAGGTAAGAGGCAGAGGGGCTGGAATTATGTGCGTGTACACCGGCTGTGAGTGTTAAAACCGTCTGAGTGAGTCCTGGAAGAGGGAAGAGGCAGAAGGGATGGAAGTATGTGTGTGTGCACAGGTTGTGAGATTGAAAACCGTCTGAGTGTATCCAGGAAAAATGAAAAGGCAGAGGGGCTGGAAGTGTGTGGATTTGCACTGGCTGAGACTCTTAAAACCGTCTGAGTGAATCCAGGAAGACGGAAGAGGCAGAGGGGCTGGAGGTGTGTGGATGCGCACAGGCTGTGAGTCTTAAAAATGTCTGAGTGAGTCCAGGAAGAGGGAAGATGCAAATGGGTTGGAAGTGTGTGTGCATGTGCACAGGCTGTGAGTCTCAAAAATGTCTCAGTGATTCCAGGAAGAGGGAAGAGGCAGAGGGGCTGGAAGTGTGTGCGTGTGCACAGGCTGTGAGTTTTAAAAATATCTGATTGAATCCAGTAAGAGGAAAGAGGCAGAGGGGCTGGAAGTGTGTACGTGTGCACCAGCTGTGAGCCTTAAAACTATTTAAGTGAATTCAGGATTAGGGAAGAGGCAGAGGGGCTGGAGGCGTGTGTGTGTGTTTGTGTGTGTACAGGTTGTGAGTCTTAAAATTGTCTGATTGAATGCACTAAGAGGGAAGAGGCAGAGAGGCTCGAAGTGTGTGGATGTGCACAGGTTGTGAATTTTAAAACCGTCTAAGTGAATGCAGGAAGAGGGAAGAGGCAGAGGGGCTGAAAGAGTGTGTGTTTGCACTGGCTGAGACTCTTAAAAACATCTGAGTGAATCCAGGAAGAAGGAAGAGACAGAGGGGCTGGAGGTGTCTGGATGTGCATAGGCTGTGACTCTTAAAAATGTCTGAGTGAGTCCAGGAGAAGGGAAGAGACAGAGGGGCAGAAAGTTTGTGTGCATGTGCACAGGCTGTGAGTCTTAAAAATGTCTGAGTGAGTCCAGGAAGAGGGAAGAGGCAGAAGGGCTGGAAGTGTGTGGATGTGCACAGGTTGTGAATTTTAAAAATA
Organism: Natrix helvetica; assembly: GCF_964273705.1. Lineage (NCBI taxonomy): Eukaryota > Metazoa > Chordata > Lepidosauria > Squamata > Natricidae > Natrix > Natrix helvetica. The sequence goes on along the minus strand of NC_138555.1, from coordinate 42,157,917 downwards.
TCTGATTGAATCCAGTAAGAGGGAAGAGGCACAGGGGCTGGATGTGTATCCGTGTGCACTGGCTGTGAGCCTTAAAACCATTTAAGTGAATCCAGGATTAGGGAAGAGGCAGAGGGGCTGGAGGCGTGTGTGTGTTTGTGTGTGTGTGTGTGTGCACAGGTTGTGAGTCTTAAAAATGTCTGATTGAATGCAGTAGGAGGGAAGAGGCAGAGTGGCTCGAAGTGTGTATGTGCACAGGTTGTGAATTTTAAAACCGTCTGAGTGACTCCAGGAAGAGGGAGGAGGCAGAGGGGCTTGAATTGTGTGGATGTGCCCAGGCTGTGAGTCTTAAAATGTTTGAGTGAATCCAGGAAGAGGTAAGAGGCAGAGAGCCTGGAAGTGTGTGCGTGTGTACCGGCTGTGAGCCTTAAAATCGTTTAAGTGAATCCAGGAATAGGGAAGGGACAGAGGGGCTGGAGGCGTGTGTGTGTGTGTGTGTGTGCACAGGCTGTGAGTCTTAAAAATGTCTGAGTGAGTCCTGGAAGAGGGAAGAGGCAGAGGGGCTGGAAGTGTGTGGATTTGCACTGGCTGAGAGTCTTAAAATCATCTGAGTGAATCCAGGAAGAAGGAAGAGGCAGAGGGGCTGGAGGTGTGTGGATGCGCACAGGCTGTGAGTCTTAAAAATGTCTGAGTGGGTCCAGGAAGAGGGAAGTGGCAAATGGGTTGGAATTGTGTGGATTTGCACTGTCTGAGAGTCTTAAAACCATCTGAGTGAATCCAGGAAGAAGGAAGAGGCAGAGGGGCTGGAGGTGTGTGGATGCGCACAGGCTGTGAGTCTTAAAAATGTCTGAGTGAGTCCAGGAAGAGGAAAGAGGCAGAGGGGCTGGAAGCGTGTGGATTTGCACTGTCTGAGAGTCTTAAAACCGTCTGAGTGAATCCAGGAAGACGGAAGAGGCAGAGGGACTGGAAGTTTGTGCGTGTGCACAGGCTGTGAGTTTTTAAAATATCTGATTGAATCCAGTAAGAGGGAAGAGGCAGAGGGGCTGGAAGTGTATCCGTGTGCACCGGCTGTGAGCCTTAAAAAGATTTAAGTGAATCCAGGATTAGGGAAGAGGAAGAGGGGCTGGAGGCGTGTATGTGTGTGTGTGTGCGCTGGCTGTGAGTCTTAAAAATGTCTGATTGAATCCAATAAGAGGGAAGAGGCAGAGGGGCTGGAAGTGTGTGTGTGTACACCGGCTGTGAGTCTTAAAACCGTTTAAGTGAATCCATGAATAGGGAAGAGGCAGAGGGGCTGGAGGTATGTGTGTGTGCACTGGCTGTGAGTCTTAAAAATATCTGAGTGAGTCCAGGAAGAGGTAAGAGGGACAGGGGCTGGAAGTGTGACCGTGTGCACCGGCTGTGAGTCTTAAAACCGTTTAAGTGAATCCATGAATAAGGAAGAGGCAGAGGGGCTGGAGGTCTGTGTGTATGCACAGGCTGTGAATTTTAAAAATATCTGATTGAATCCAGTAAGAGGGAAGAGGCAGAGGGGCTGGAAGTGTGTACGTGTGCACCGGCTGTGAGTCTTAAAACCGTTGAAGTGAATCCAGGAATAGGGAAGAGACGGAGGGGCTGGAGGCGTGTGTGTGTGTGTTTGTGTGCACAGGCTGTGAGTCTTAAAAATGTCTGAGTGAGTCTTGGAAGAGGGAAGAGGCAGAAGGGATGGAAGTGTGTGGATGTGCACAGGTTGTGAGATTGAAAACCGTCTGAGTGTATCCAGGAAGAGGGAAGAGGCAGAGGGGCTGGAAGTGTGTGGATTTGCACTGGCTGAGAGTCTTAAAAATGTCTGAGTGAGTCCACGAAGAGGGAAGATGCAAATGGGTTGGAAGTGTGTGTGCATGTGCACTCACAGCCGGTGCACACGAACACACTCTTAGAGCCCCTCTGCCTCTTCCCTCTTCCTGGATACACTCAGATGGTTTTAAGACTCACAGCCGGTGTACACGCACACACTTCCAGCCCCTCTGCCTCTTACCTTTTCCTGGATTCACTCAGACGTTTTAAGGCTCACAGCCGACCTTCCCTCTTCTCTGAGTGAATCCAGGAAGAGGGAGGAGGCAGAGGGGCTTGAATTGTGTGGATGTGCACAGGCTGTGAGTCTTAAAACGCTTGAGTGAATCCAGGAAGAGGTAAGAGGCAGAGAGCCTGGAAGTGTGTGCGTGTGTACCGGCTGTGAGCCTTAAAACCGTTTAAGTGAATCCAGGAATAGGGAAGGGACAGAGGGGCTGGAGGCGTGTGTGTGTGTGTGTGTGTGTGTGTGTGCACAGGCTGTGAGTCTTAAAAATGTCTGAGTTAGTCCAGGAAGAGGGAAGAGGCAGAAGGGATGGAAGTGTTTGGATGTGCACAGGTTGTGAGTTTTAAAACCGTCTGAGTGTATCCAGGAAGAGGGAAGAGGCAGAGGGGCTGGAAGTGTGTGGATTTGCACTGGCTGAGAGTCTTAAAATCATCTGAGTGAATCCAGGAAGAAGGAAGAGGCAGAGGGGCTGGAGGTGTGTGGATGCGCACAGGCTGTGAGTCTTAAAAATGTCTGAGTGGGTCCAGGAAGAGGGAAGAGGCAAATGGGTTGGAAGTGTGTGGATTTGCACTGTCTGAGAGTCTTAAAACTGTCTGAGTGAATCCAGGAAGAAGGAAGAGGCAGAGGGGCTGGAGGTGTGTGGATGCGCACAGGCTGTGAGTCTTAAAAATGTCTGAGTGCGTCCAGGAAGAGGAAAGAGGCAGAGGGGCTGGAACCGTGTGGATTTGCACTGTCTGAGAGTCTTAAAACCGTCTGAGTGAATCCAGGAAGACGGAAGAGGCAGAGGGACTGGAAGTTTGTCCGTGTGCACAGGCTGTGAGTTTTTAAAATATCTGATTGAATCCAGTAAGAGGGAAGAGGCAGAGGGGCTGGAAGTGTATCCGTTTGCACCGGCTGTGAGCCTTAAAACCATTTAAGTGAATCCAGGATTAGGGAAGAGGCAGAGGGGCTGGAGGCGTGTGTGTGTGCGCTGGCTGTGAGTCTTAAAAATGTCTGATTGAATCCAATAAGAGGGAAGAGGCAGAGGGGCTGGAAGTGTGTGTGTGTACACCGGATGTGAGTCTTAAAACCGTTTAAGTGAATCCATGAATAGGGAAGAGGCAGAGGGGCTGGAGGTATGTGTGTGTGCACTGGCTGTGAGTCTTAAAACCATTTAAGTGAATCCATGAATAGGGAAGAGGCAGAGGGGCTGGAGGTCTGTGTGTGTGCACAGGCTGTGAATTTTAAAAATATCTGATTGAATCCAGTAAGAGGGAAGAGGGAGAGGGGCTGGAAGTGTGTACGTGTGCACCGGCTGTGAGTCTTAAAACCGTTGAAGTGAATCCAGGAATAGGGAAGAGACAGAGGGGCTGGAGGCGTGTTTGTGTGTTTGTGTGCACAGGCTGTGAGTCTTAAAAATGTCCGAGTGAGTCCTGGAAGAGGGAAGAGGCAGAAGGGATGGAAGTTTGTGGATGTGCACAGGTTGTGAGATTGAAAACCGTCTGAGTGTATCCAGGAAGAGGGAAGAGGCAGAGGGGCTGGAAGTGTGTGGATTTGCACTGGCTGAGAGTCTTATAAATGTCTGAGTGAGTCCAGGAAGAGGGAAGATGCAAATGGGTTGGAAGTGTGTGTGCATGTGCACTCACAGCCGGTGCACAGGAACACACTCTTAGAGCCCCTCTGCCTCTTCCCTCTTCCTGGATACACTCAGACGGTTTTAAGACTCACAGCAGGTGTACACGCACACACTTCCAGCCCCTCTGTCTCTTCCCTATTCCTAGATTCACTTAAACGGTTTTAAGACTCATAGCCGGTGTACACGCACACACTTCCAGCCCCTCTGCCTCTTACCTTTTCCTGGATTCACTCAGACGTTTTAAGGCTCACAGCCGACCTTCCCTCTTCTCTGAGTGAATCCAGGAAGAGGGAGGAGGCAGAGGGGCTTTAAGTGTGTGCGTGTGTACCGGCTGTGAGCCTTAAAACCGTTTAAATGAATCCAGGAATAGGGAAGGGACAGAGGGGCTGGAGGCGTGTGTGTGTGTGTGTGTGTGTGCGCGCACAGGCTGTGAGTCTTAAAAATGTCTGATTGAATCCAGGAAGTGGAAAGAGGCAGAGGGGCTGGAAGTGTGTGTGTGTACACCGGTTGTGAGTCTTCAAAGCGTCTGAGTGTATCCAGGAAGAGGGAAGAGGCAGAGGGGCTGGAATTGTGTGGATGTGCACAGGCTGTGAGTCTTAAAACGTCTGAGTGAATCCAGGAAGAGGTTAGAGGCAGAGGGGCTGGAAGTGTGTGGTTGTGCACCGGCTGTGAGTCTTAAAACCATTTAAGTGAATCCAGGATTAGGGAAGAGGCAGAGGGGCTGGAAGTGTGTGCGTGTGCACAGGATGTGAGTTTTAAAAATATCTGATTGAATCCAGTAAGAGGGAAGAGGCAGAGGGTCTGGAAATGTGTGTGCATGTGCACAGGCTGTGAGCCTTAAAACCGTTTAAGTGAATCCAGGAATAGGGAAGAGACAGAGGGGCTGGAAGTGTGTGCGTGTACACCGGCTGTGAGGCTTAAAACCATCTGAGTGAATCCAGGAAGAGGGAAGAGGCAGAGGGGCTGGAATTGTGTGGATGTGCACAGGCTGTGAGTCTTAAAACGTCTGAGTGAATCCAGGAAGAGGGAAGAGGCAGAGGGGCTGGAATTGTGTGCGTGTGCACCGGCTGTGAGTCTTAAAACCATCTGAGTGTATTCAGGAAGAGGGGAGAGGCAGAGGGGCTAGAGGTGTGTGGATGTGCACCAGCTGTGAGTCTAAAAACCATCTGAGTGAATCCAGGAAGAGGGAGGAGGCAGAGGGGCTGGAATTGTGTGGATGTGCACAGGCTGTGAGTCTTAAAACCGTCTGAGTAAATTGAGGAGGAGAGAAGAGACTGAGGGGCTGAAAGAGTGTGTTCTTGTGCACAGGCTGTGAGTCTTAAAACCATCTGAGTGAATCCAGGAAGAGGGAGGAGGCAGAGGGGCTGGAATTGTGTGGTTCTACACAGGCTGTGAGACTTAAAACGTCTGATTGAATCCAGGAAGAGGGAGGAGGCAGAGGGGCTGGAATTGTGTGGATGTGCACAGGCTGTGAGTCTTAAAACGTCTCAGTGAATCCAGGAAGAGGTATGAGGCAGAGGGGCTGGAATTGTGTGCGTGTACACCGGCTGTGAGTCTTAAAACCATTTAAGTGAATCCAGGATTAGGGAAGAGGCAGAGGGGCTGGAAGTGTGTGCGTGTGCACAGGATGTGAGTTTTAAAAATATCTGATTGAATCCAGTAAGAGGGAAGAGGCAGAGGGTCTGGAAATGTGTGTGCATGTGCACAGGCTGTGAGTCTTAAAAACATCTGAGTGTATTCAGGAAGAGGGGAGAGGCAGAGGGGCTGGAAGTGTGTGGATGTGCACAGGCTGTGAGCCTTAAAACCGTTTAAGTGAATCCAGGAATAGGGAAGAGACAGAGGGGCTGGAAGTGTGTGCGTGTACACCGGCTGTGAGGCTTAAAACCATCTGAGTGAATCCAGGAAGAGGGAAGAGGCAGAGGGGCTGGAATTGTGTGGATGTGCACAGGCTGTGAGTCTTAAAACGTCTGAGTGAATCCAGGAAGAGGGAAGAGGCAGAGGGGCTGGAATTGTGTGCGTGTGCACCGGCTGTGAGTCTTAAAACCATCTGAGTGTATTCAGGAAGAGGGGAGAGGCAGAGGGGCTAGAGGTGTGTGGATGTGCACCAGCTGTGAGTCTAAAAACCATCTGAGTGAATCCAGGAAGAGGGAGGAGGCAGAGGGGCTGGAATTGTGTGGATGTGCACAGGCTGTGAGTCTTAAAACCGTCTGAGTAAATTGAGGAGGAGAGAAGAGACTGAGGGGCTGAAAGAGTGTGTTCTTGTGCACAGGCTGTGAGTCTTAAAACCATCTGAGTGAATCCAGGAAGAGGGAGGAGGCAGAGGGGCTGGAATTGTGTGGTTCTACACAGGCTGTGAGACTTAAAACGTCTGAGTGAATCCAGGAAGAGGGAGGAGGCAGAGGGGCTGGAATTGTGTGGATGTGCACAGGCTGTGAGTCTTAAAACGTCTCAGTGAATCCAGGAAGAGGTATGAGGCAGAGGGGCTGGAATTGTGTGCGTGTACACCGGCTGTGAGTGTTAAAACCGTCTGAGTGTATCCAGGAAGAGGGAAGAGGCAGAGGGGCTGGAGGTATGTGTTTGTGCAGAGGCTGTGAGTCTTAAAAATGTCTGAGTGAGTCCTGGAAGAGGGAAGAGGCAGAAGGGATGGAAGTGTGTGGATGTGCACAGGTTGTGAGATTGAAAACCGTCTGAGTGTATCCAGGAAAAATGAAGAGGCAGAGGGTCTGGAAGTGTGTGGATTTCCACTGGCTGAGACTCTTAAAACCGTCTGAGTGATTCCAGGAAGAGGGAAGAGGCAGAGGGGCTGGAGGTATGTGTGTGTGCACTGGCTGTGAGTCTTAAAAATGTCTGAGTGAGTCCAGAAAGAGGTAAGAGGCAGAGGGGCTGGAAGTGTGTGCATGTGCACCGGCTGTGAGTCTTAAAACCATTTTAGAGAATCCATGAGTAGGGAAGAGGCAGAGGGGCTGGAAGTGTGTCCGTGTGCACAGGATGTGAGTTTTAAAAATATCTGATTGAATCCAGTAAGAGGGAAGAGGCAGAGGGGCTGGAATTGTGTGGATGTGCACAGGCTGTGAGTCTTAAAACGTCTCAGTGAATCCAGGAAGAGGTTAGAGGCAGAGGGGCTGGAAGTGTGTGGTTGTGCACCGGCTGTGAGTCTTAAAACCATTTAAGTGAATCCAGGATTAGGGAAGAGGCAGAGGGGCTGGAAGTGTGTGCGTGTGCACAGGATGTGAGTTTTAAAAATATCTGATTGAATCCAGTAAGAGGGAAGAGGCAGAGAGTCTGGAAATGTGTGTGCATGTGCACAGGCTGTGAGTCTTAAAAACATCTGAGTGTATTCAGGAAGAGGGGAGAGGCAGAGGGGCTGGAAGTGTGTGGATGTGCACAGGCTGTGAGCCTTAAAACCGTTTAAGTGAATCCAGGAATAGGGAAGAGACAGAGGGGCTGGAAGTGTGTGCGTGTACACCGGCTGTGAGGCTTAAAACCATCTGAGTGAATCCAGGAAGAGGGAAGAGGCAGAGGGGCTGGAATTGTGTGGATGTGCACAGGCTGTGAGTCTTAAAACGTCTGAGTGAATCCAGGAAGAGGGAAGAGGCAGAGGGGCTGGAATTGTGTGCGTGTGCACCGGCTGTGAGTCTTAAAACCATCTGAGTGTATTCAGGAAGAGGGGAGAGGCAGAGGGGCTAGAGGTGTGTGGATGTGCACCAGCTGTGAGTCTAAAAACCATCTGAGTGAATCCAGGAAGAGGGAGGAGGCAGAGGGGCTGGAATTGTGTGGATGTGCACAGGCTGTGAGTCTTAAAACGTCTGAGTGAATCCAGGAAGAGGGAAGAGGCAGAGGGGCTGGAATTGTGTGCGTGTGCTCCGGCTGTGAGCCTTAAAACAGTTTAAGAGACAGAGGGGCTGGAGGCGTGTGTGTGTGTGCACAGGCTGTGAATCTTAAAAATGTCTGAGTGAGTTCAGGAAGTGGGAAGAGGCAGAAGGGATGGAAGTGTGTGGATGTGCATAGACTGTGAGTCTTAAAACCATCTGAGTGAATCCAGGAAGAGGGAGGAGGCAGAGGGGCTGGAATTGTGTGGTTCTACACAGGCTGTGAGACTTAAAACGTCTGAGTGAATCCAGGAAGAGGGAGGAGGCAGAGGGGCTGGAATTGTGTGGATGTGCACAGGCTGTGAGTCTTAAAACGTCTCAGTGAATCCAGGAAGAGGTATGAGGCAGAGGGGCTGGAATTGTGTGCGTGTACACCGGCTGTGAGTGTTAAAACCGTCTGAGTGTATCCAGGAAGAGGGAAGAGGCAGAGGGGCTGGAGGTATGTGTTTGTGCAGAGGCTGTGAGTCTTAAAAATGTCTGAGTGAGTCCTGGAAGAGGGAAGAGGCAGAAGGGATGGAAGTGTGTGGATGTGCACAGGTTGTGAGATTGAAAACCGTCTGAGTGTATCCAGGAAAAATGAAGAGGCAGAGGGGCTGGAAGTGTGTGGATTTCCAATGGCTGAGACTCTTAAAACCGTCTGAGTGATTCCAGGAAAAGGGAAAGGCAGAGGGGCTGGAGGTATGTGTGTGTGCACTGGCTGTGAGTCTTAAAAATGTCTGAGTGAGTCCAGAAAGAGGTAAGAGGCAGAGGGGCTGGAAGTGTGTGCGTGTGCACCGGCTGTGAGTCTTAAAACCATTTTAGAGAATCCATGAGTAGGGAAGAGGCAGAGGGGCTGGAAGTGTGTCCGTGTGCACAGGATGTGAGTTTTAAAAATATCTGATTGAATCCAGTAAGAGGGAAGAGGCAGAGGGTCTGGAAATGTGTGTGCATGTGCACAGGCTGTGAGTCTTAAAAACATCTGAGTGAACCGAAGAAGATGGAAGAGGCAGAGGGGATGGAAGTGTGTGTTTGTGCACCGGCTGTGAGTCTTAAAACCATCTGAGTGTATTCAGGAAGAGGGGAGAGGCAGAGGGGCTGGAAGTGTGTGGATGTGCACAGGCTGTGAGCCTTAAAACCGTTTAAGTGAATCCAGGAATAAGGAAGAGACAGAGGGGCTGGAAGTGTGTGCGTGTGCACCCGCTGTGAGTCTTAAAACCATCTGAGTGTATTCAGGAAGAGGGGAGAGGCAGAGGGGCTAGAGGTGTGTGGATGTGCACCAGCTGTGAGTCTAAAAACCATCTGAGTGAATCCAGGAAGAGGGAGGAGGTAGAGGGGCTGGAATTGTGTGGATGTGCACAGGCTGTGAGTCTTAAAACCGTCTGAGTAAATTGAGGAGGAGGGAAGAGACTGAGGGGCTGAAAGAGTGTGTTCTTGTGCACAGGCTGTGAGTCTTAAAACCATCTGAGTGAATCCAGGAAGAGGGAGGAGGCAGAGGGGCTGGAATTGTGTGGTTCTACACAGGCTGTGAGTCTTAAAACGTCTGAGTGAATCCAGGAAGAGGGAGGAGGCAGAGGGGCTGGAATTGTGTGGATGTGCACAGGCTGTGAGTCTTAAAATGTCTGAGTGACTCCAGGAAGAGGTAAGAGGCAGAGGGGCTGGAATTGTGTGCGTGTACACCGGCTGTGAGTGTTAAAACCGTCTGAGTGAGTCCTGGAATAGGGAAGAGGCAGAAGGGATGGAAGTATGTGTGTGTGCACAGGTTGTGAGATTGAAAACCGTCTAAGTGTATCCAGGAAAAATGAAGAGGCAGAGGGGCTGGAAGTGTGTGGATTTGCACTGGCTGAGACTCTTAAAACCGTCTGAGTGAATCCAGGAAGAAGGAAGAGGCAGAGGGGCTGGAGGTGTGTGGATGCGCACAGGCTGTGAGTCTTAAAACCATCTGAGTGTATTCAGGAAGAGGGGAGAGGCAGAGGGGCTGGAAGTGTGTGGATGTGCACAGGCTGTGAGCCTTAAAACCGTTTAAGTGAATCCAGGAATAGGGAAGAAACAGAGGGGCTGGAAGTGTGTGCGTGTACACCGGCTGTGAGGTTTAAAACCATCTGAGTGAATCCAGGAAGAGGGAAGAGGCAGAGGGGCTGGAATTGTGTGGATGTGCACAGGCTGTGAGTCTTAAAACGTCTGAGTGAATCCAGGAAGAGGGAAGAGGTAGAGGGGCTGGAATTGTGTGCGTGGGCACCGGCTGTGAGTCTTAAAACCATCTGAGTGTATTCAGGAAGAGGGGAGAGGCAGAGGGGCTAGAGGTGTGTGGATGTGCACCAGCTGTGAGTCTAAAACCCATCTGAGTGAATCCAGGAAGAGGGAGGAGGCAGAGGGGCTGGAATTGTGTGGATGTGCACAGGCTGTGAGTCTTAAAACCGTCTGAGTAAATTGAGGAGGAGGGAAGAGACTGAGGGGCTGAAAGAGTGTGTTCTTGTGCACAGGCTGTGAGTCTTAAAACCATCTGAGTGAATCCAGGAAGAGGGAGGAGGCAGAGGGGCTGGAATTGTGTGGATGTGCACAGGCTGTGAGTCTTAAAACGTCTGAGTGAATCCAGGAAGAGGTAAGAGGCAGAGGGGCTGGAATTGTGTGCGTGTACACCGCCTGTGAGTGTTAAAACCGTCTGAGTGTATCCAGGAAGAGGGAAGAGGCAGAGGGGCTGGAGGTATGTGTTTGTGCAGAGGCTGTGAGTCTTAAAAATGTCTGAGTGAGTCCTGGAAGAGGGAAGAGGCAGAAGGGATGGAAGTGTGTGGATGTGCACAGGTTGTGAGATTGAAAACCGTCTGAGTGTATCCAGGAAAAATGAAGAGGCAGAGGGGCTGGAAGTGTGTGGATTTGCACTGGCTGAGACTCTTAAAACCGTCTGAGTGAATCCAGGAAGAAGGAAGAGGCATAGGGGCTGGAGGTGTGTGGATGCGCACAGGCTGTGAGTCTTAAAAATGTCTGAGTGAGTCCAGGAAGAGGGAAGATGCAAATGGGTTGGAAGTGTGTGTGCATGTGCACAGGCTGTGAGTCTCAAAAATGTCTCAGTGATTCCAGGAAGAGGGAAGAGGCAGAGGGGCTGGAGGTATGTGTGTGTGCACTGGCTGTGAGTCTTAAAAATGTCTGAGTGAGTCCAGAAAGAGGTAAGAGGCAGAGGGGCTGGAAGTGTGTGCGTGTGCACCGGCTGTGAGTCTTAAAACCATTTTAGAGAATCCATGAGTAGGGAAGAGGCAGAGGGGCTGGAATTGTGTGCGTGTACACCGGCTGTGAGTGTTAAAACCGTCTGAGTGAGTCCTGGAATAGGGAAGAGGCAGAAGGGATGGAAGTATGTGTGTGTGCACAGGTTGTGAGATTGAAAACCGTCTGAGTGTATCCAGGAAAAATGAAGAGGCAGAGGGGCTGGAAGTGTGTGGATTTGCACTGGCTGAGACTCTTAAAACCGTCTGAGGGAATCCAGGAAGAAGGAAGGGGCAGAGGGGCTGGAGGTGTGTGGATGCGCACAGGCTGTGAGTCTTTAAAATGTCTGAGTGAGTCCAGGAAGAGGGAAGATGCAAATGGGTTGGAAGTGTGTGTGCATGTGCACAGGCTGTGAGTCTCAAAAATGTCTCAGTGATTCCAGGAAGAGGGAAGAGGCAGAGGGGCTGGAGGTATGTGTGTGTGCACTGGCTGTGAGTCTTAAAAATGTCTGAGTGAGTCCAGGAAGAGGTAAGAGGCAGAGGGGCTGGAAGTGTGTGCGTGTGCACCGGCTGTGAGTCTTAAAACCATTTTAGAGAATCCATGAGTAGGGAAGAGGCAGAGGGGCTGGAAGTGTGTGCGTGTCCACCGGCTGTGAGTCTTAAAACCATCTGAGTGTATTCAGGAAGAGGGGAGAGGCAGAGTTGCTGGAAGTGTGTGGATGTGCACCCGCTGTGAGTCTTAAAACCATCTGAGTGAATCCAGGAAGAGGGAGGAGGGAGAGGGGCTGGAATTGTCTGGATGTGCACAGGCTGTGAGTCTTAAAAATGTCTCAGTGAGTCAAGGAAGAGGGGAGAGGCAGAGTTGCTGGAAGTGTGTGGATGTGCACCCGCTGTGAGTCTTAAAACCATCTGACTGAATCCAGGAAGAGGTAAGAGGCAGAGGGGCTGGAAGTGTGTGCGTGTGCACAGGATGTGAGTTTTAAAAATATCTGATTGAATCCAGTAAGAGGGAAGAGGCAGAGGGTCTGGAAATGTGTGTGCATGTGCACAGGCTGTGAGTCTTAAAAACATCTGAGTGAACCAAAGAAGATGGAAGAGGCAGAGGGGATGGAAGTGTGTGTTTGTGCACTGGCTGTGAGTCTTAAAACCATCTGAGTGTATTCAGGAAGAGGGGAGAGGCAGAGGGGCTGGAAGTGTGTGGATGTGCACAGGCTGTGAGCCTTAAAACCGTTTAAGTGAATCCAGGAATAAGGAAGAGACAGAGGGGCTGGAAGTGTGTGCGTGTACACCGGCTGTGAGGCTTAAAACCATCTGAGTGAATCCAGGAAGAGGGAAGAGGAAGAGGGGCTGGAATTGTGTGGATGTGCACAGGCTGTGAGTCTTAAAACGTCTGAGTGAATCCAGGAAGAGGGAAGAGGCAGAGGGGCTGGAAGTGTGTGCGTGTGCACCGGCTGTGAGTCTTAAAACCATCTGAGTGTATTCAGGAAGAGGGGAGAGGCAGAGGGGGTAGAGGTTTGTGGATGTGCACCAGCTGTGAGTCTAAAAACCATCTGAGTGAATCCAGGAAGAGGGAGGAGGCAGAGGGGCTGGAATTGTGTGGATGTGCACAGGCTGTGAGTCTTAAAACCGTCTGAGTAAATTGAGGAGGAGGGAAGAGACTGAGGGGCTGAAAGAGTGTGTTCTTGTGCACAGGCTGTGAGTCTTAAAACCATCTAAGTGAATCCAGGAAGAGGGAGGAGGCAGAGGGGCTGGAATTGTGTGGATGTGCACAGGCTGTGAGTCTTAAAACGTTTGAGTGAATCCAGGAAGAGGTAAAAGGGAAAGAGCCTGGAAGTGTGTGCGTGTGTACCGGCTGTGAGCCTTAAAACCGTTTAAGTGAATCCAGGAATAGGGAAGGGATAGAGGGGCTGGAGGCGTGTGTGTGTGTGTGTGTGTGTGCGCACAGGCTGTGAGTCTTAAAAATGTCTGAGTGAGTCCAGGAAGAGGGAAGAGGCAGAAGGGATGGAAGTGTGTGGATTTGCACAGGCTGTGAGTCTTAAAACGTCTGATTGAATCCAGGAAGAGGGAAGAGACAGAGGGGCTGGAAGTGTGTCTGTGTACACCGGCTGTGAGTCTTAAAACCATCTGAGTGTATTCAGGAAGAGGGGAGAGGCATAGGGGCTGGAAGTGTGTGGATGTGCACAGGCTGTGAGCCTTAAAACCGTTTAAGTGAATCCAGGAATAAGGAAGAGACAGAGGGGCTGGAGGCGTGTGTGTGTGTTTGTGTGTGCACAGGCTGTGAGTCTTAAAAATGTCTGATTGAATCCAGGAAGTGGAAAGAGGCAGAGGGGCTGGAAGTGTGTGCGTGTACACCGGTTGTGAGTCTTCAAAGCGTCTGAGTGTATCCAGGAAGAGGGAAGAGGCAGAGGGGCTGGAATTGTGTGGATGTGCACAGCCTGTGAGTCTTAAAACCTCTGAGTGAATCCAGGATTAGGGAAGAGGCAGAGGGGCTGGAATTGTGTGGATGTGCACAGGCTGTGAGTCTTAAAACCTCTGAGTGAATCCAGGAAGAGGTTAGAGGCAGAGGGGCTGGAAGTGTGTGTGTGTGCAGAGGATGTGAGTTTTAAAAATATCTGATTGAATCCAGTAAGAGGGAAGAGGCAGAGGGTCTGGAAATTTGTGTGCATGTGCACAGGCTGTGAGTCTTAAAAACATCTGAGTGAACCGAAGAAGATGGAAGAGGCAGAGGGGATGGAAGTGTGTGTTTGTGCATCGGCTGTGAGTCTTAAAACCATCTGAGTGTATTCAGGAAGAGGGGAGAGGCATAGGGGCTGGAAGTGTGTGGATGTGCACAGGCTGTGAGCCTTAAAACGTCTGAGTGAATCCAGGAAGAGGTAAGAGGCAGAGGGGCTGGAAGTGTGTGCGTGTACACCGGCTGTGAGTCTTAAAACCATCTGAGTATATTCAGGAAGAGGGGAGAGGCAGAGGGGCTGGAAGTGTGTGGATGTGCACCGGCTGTGAGTCTTAAAACCATCTGAGTGAATCCAGGAAGAGGGAGGAGGCAGAGGGGCTGGAATTGTCTGGATGTGCACAGGCTGTGAGTCTTAAAACGTCTGAGTGAATCCAGGAAGAGGTAAGAGGCAGAGGGGCTGGAAGTGTGTGCGTGTGCACCGGCTGTGAGCATTAAAACCATTTAAGTGAATCCAGGAATAGGGAAGGGACAGAGGGGCTGGAGGCGTGTGTGTGTGTGTGTGTGTGTGCACAGGCTGTGAGTCTTAAAAATGTCTGAGTGAGTCCAGGAAGAGGGAAGAGGCAGAAGGGATGGAAGTGTGTGTTTGTGCACCGGCTGTGAGCCTTAAAACCGTTTAATTGAATCCAGGAATAGGGAAGAGACAGAGGGGCTGGAAGTGTGTGCGTGTACACCGGCTGTGAGTCTTCAAACCGTCTGAGTGTATCCAGGAAGAGGGAAGAAGCAGAGGGGCTGTAAGAGTGTGTTCGTGTGCACCGGCTGTGAGTCTTAAAACCGTTTAAGTGAATCCATGAATAGGGAAGAGGCAGAGGGGCTGGAGGTCTCTGTGTGTGCACAGGCTGTGAATTTTAAAAATATCTGATTGAATCCAGTAAGAGGGAAGAGGCAGAGGGGCTGGAAGTGTGTACTTGTGCACCGGCTGTGAGTCTTAAAACCGTTTAAGTGAATCCAGGAATAGGGAAGAGACAGAGGGGCTGGAGGCATGTATGTGTGTGTGTGTGCACAGGCTGTGAGTCTTAAAAATGTCTGAGTGAGTCCTGGAAGAGGGAAGAGGCAGAAGGGATGGAAGTGTGTGTGCATGTGCACAGGCTGTGAGTCTTAAAAACATCTGAGTGAACCGACGAAGATGGAAGAGGCAGACGGGCTGGAAGTGTGTGGATTTGCACAGGCTGCGAGTCTTAAAACGTCTGATTGAATCCAGGAAGAGGAAAGAGGTAGAGGGGCTGGAAGTGTGTGCGTGTACACCGGTTGTGAGTCTTAAAACTGTCTGAGTGTATCCAGGAAGAGGGAAGAGGCGGACGGGCTGTAAGAGTGTGTTCGTGTGCACAGGCTGTGAGTCTTAAAACCGTTTAAGTGAATCCAGGAAGAGGGAAGAGGCAGAGGGGCTGGAAGTGTGTGCGTGTACACCGGTTGTGAGTTTTAAAACTGTCTGAGTGTATCCAGGAAGAGGGAAGAGGCAGAGGGGCTGGAAGTGTGTGGATTTGCACTGGCTGAGAGTCTTAAAACCGTTTAAGTGAATCCATGAATAGGGAAGAGGCAGAGGGGCTGGAAGTGTGTACTTGTGCACCGGCTGTGAGTCTTAAAACCGTTTAAGTGAATCCAGGAATAGGGAAGAGGCAGAGGGGCTGGAGGTCTCTGTGTGTGCACAGGCTGTGAATTTTAAAAATATCTGATTGAATCCAGGAAGAGGGAAGAGGCAGAGGGGCTGGAAGTGTGTGGATTTGCACTGGCTGAGAGTCTTAAAACCGTCTGAGTGAATCCAGGAAGAAGGAAGAGGCAGAGGGGCTGGAAGTGTGTGCGTGTGCACCGGCTGTGAGTCTTAAAACCATCTGAGTGTATTCAGGAAGAGGGGAGAGGCAGAGTTGCTGGAAGTGTGTGGATGTGCACCCGCTGTGAGTCTTAAAACCATCTGAGTGAATCCAGGAAGAGGGAGGAGGGAGAGGGGCTGGAATTGTCTGGATGTGCACAGGCTGTGAGTCTTAAAAATGTCTCAGTGAGTCAAGGAAGAGGGGAGAGGCAGAGTTCCTGGAAGTGTGTGGATGTGCACCCGCTGTGAGTCTTAAAACCATCTGACTGAATCCAGGAAGAGGTAAGAGGCAGAGGGGCTGGAAGTGTGTGCGTGTGCACCGGCTGTGAGTCTTAAAACCATTTTAGAGAATCCATGAGTAGGGAAGAGGCAGAGGGGCTGGAAGTGTGTTCGTGTGCACAGGATGTGAGTTTTAAAAATATCTGATTGAATCCAGTAAGAGGTAAGAGGCACAGGGGCTGGAAGTGTGTGCGTGTGCACCCGCTGTGAGTCTTAAAACCGTTTAAGTGCATCCATGAATAGGGAAGAGTCAGAGGGGCTGGAATTGTCTGGATGTGCACAGGCTGTGAGTCTTAAAACGTCTGAGTGAATCCAGGAAGAGGTAAGAGGCAGAGGGGCTGGAAGTGTGTGCGTGTGCACCGGCTGTGAGCATTAAAACCATTTAAGTGAATCCAGGAATAGGGAAGGGACAGAGGGGCTGGAGGCGTGTGTGTGTGTGTGTGTGTGTGCACAGGCTGTGAGTCTTAAAAATGTCTGAGTGAGTCCAGGAAGAGGGAAGAGGCAGAAGGGATGGAAGTGTGTGTTTGTGCACCGGCTGTGAGCCTTAAAACCGTTTAATTGAATCCAGGAATAGGGAAGAGACAGAGGGGCTGGAAGTGTGTGCGTGTACACCGGCTGTGAGTCTTCAAACCGTCTGAGTGTATCCAGGAAGAGGGAAGAAGCAGAGGGGCTGTAAGAGTGTGTTCGTGTGCACCGGCTGTGAGTCTTAAAACCGTTTAAGTGAATCCATGAATAGGGAAGAGGCAGAGGGGCTGGAGGTCTCTGTGTGTGCACAGGCTGTGAATTTTAAAAATATCTGATTGAATCCAGTAAGAGGGAAGAGGCAGAGGGGCTGGAAGTGTGTACTTGTGCACCGGCTGTGAGTCTTAAAACCGTTTAAGTGAATCCAGGAATAGGGAAGAGACAGAGGGGCTGGAGGCATGTATGTGTGTGTGTGTGCACAGGCTGTGAGTCTTAAAAATGTCTGAGTGAGTCCTGGAAGAGGGAAGAGGCAGAAGGGATGGAAGTGTGTGTGCATGTGCACAGGCTGTGAGTCTTAAAAACATCTGAGTGAACCGACGAAGATGGAAGAGGCAGACGGGCTGGAAGTGTGTGGATTTGCACAGGCTGCGAGTCTTAAAACGTCTGATTGAATCCAGGAAGAGGAAAGAGGTAGAGGGGCTGGAAGTGTGTGCGTGTACACCGGTTGTGAGTCTTAAAACTGTCTGAGTGTATCCAGGAAGAGGGAAGAGGCGGACGGGCTGTAAGAGTGTGTTCGTATGCACAGGCTGTGAGTCTTAAAACCGTTTAAGTGAATCCAGGAAGAGGGAAGAGGCAGAGGGGCTGGAAGTGTGTGCGTGTACACCGGTTGTGAGTTTTAAAACTGTCTGAGTGTATCCAGGAAGAGGGAAGAGGCAGAGGGGCTGGAAGTGTGTGGATTTGCACTGGCTGAGAGTCTTAAAACCGTTTAAGTGAATCCATGAATAGGGAAGAGGCAGAGGGGCTGGAAGTGTGTACTTGTGCACCGGCTGTGAGTCTTAAAACCGTTTAAGTGAATCCAGGAATAGGGAAGAGGCAGAGGGGCTGGAGGTCTCTGTGTGTGCACAGGCTGTGAATTTTAAAAATATCTGATTGAATCCAGGAAGAGGGAAGAGGCAGAGGGGCTGGAAGTGTGTGGATTTGCACTGGCTGAGAGTCTTAAAACCGTCTGAGTGAATCCAGGAAGAAGGAAGAGGCAGAGGGGCTGGAAGTGTGTGCGTGTGCACCGGCTGTGAGTCTTAAAACCATCTGAGTGTATTCAGGAAGAGGGGAGAGGCAGAGTTGCTGGAAGTGTGTGGATGTGCACCCGCTGTGAGTCTTAAAACCATCTGAGTGAATCCAGGAAGAGGGAGGAGGGAGAGGGGCTGGAATTGTCTGGATGTGCACAGGCTGTGAGTCTTAAAAATGTCTCAGTGAGTCAAGGAAGAGGGGAGAGGCAGAGTTGCTGGAAGTGTGTGGATGTGCACCCGCTGTGAGTCTTAAAACCATCTGACTGAATCCAGGAAGAGGTAAGAGGCAGAGGGGCTGGAAGTGTGTGCGTGTGCACCGGCTGTGAGTCTTAAAACCATTTTAGAGAATCCATGAGTAGGGAAGAGGCAGAGGGGCTGGAAGTGTGTGCGTGTGCACAGGATGTGAGTTTTAAAAATATCTGATTGAATCCAGGAAGAGGGAAGAGGCAGAGGGGCTGGAAGTGTGTGCGTGTACACCGGTTGTGAGTTTTAAAACTGTCTGAGTGTATCCAGGAAGAGGGAAGAGGCAGAGGGGCTGGAAGTGTGTGGATTTGCACTGGCTGAGAGTCTTAAAACCGTTTAAGTGAATCCATGAATAGGGAAGAGGCAGAGGGGCTGGAAGTGTGTACTTGTGCACCGGCTGTGAGTCTTAAAACCGTTTAAGTGAATCCAGGAATAGGGAAGAGGCAGAGGGGCTGGAGGTCTCTGTGTGTGCACAGGCTGTGAATTTTAAAAATATCTGATTGAATCCAGGAAGATGGAAGAGGCAGAGGGGATGGAAGTGTGTGTTTGTGCACCGGCTGTGAGTCTTAAAACCATCTGAGTGTATTCAGGAAGAGGGGAGAGGCAGAGGGGCTGGAAGTGTGTGGATGTGCACAGGCTGTGAGCCTTAAAACCGTTTAAGTGAATCCAGGAATAAGGAAGAGACAGAGGGGCTGGAAGTGTGTGCGTGTACACCGGCTGTGAGGCTTAAAACCATCTGAGTGAATCCAGGAAGAGGGAAGAGGCAGAGGGGCTGGAATTGTGTGGATGTGCACAGGCTGTGAGTCTTAAAACGTCTGAGTGAATCCAGGAAGAGGGAAGAGGCAGAGGGGCTGGAAGTGTGTGCGTATGCACCGGCTGTGAGTCTTAAAACCATCTGAGTGTATTCAGGAAGAGGAGAGAGGCAGAGTTGCTGGAAGTGTGTGGATGTGCACCCGCTGTGAGTCTTAAAACCATCTGAGTGAATCCAGGAAGAGGGAGGAGGGAGAGGGGCTGGAATTGTCTGGATGTGCACAGGCTGTGAGTCTTAAAAATGTCTGAGTGAGTCAAGGAAGAGGGGAGAGGCAGAGTTGCTGGAAGTGTGTGGATGTGCACCCGCTGTGAGTCTTAAAACCATCTGACTGAATCCAGGAAGAGGTAAGAGGCAGAGGGGCTGGAAGTGTGTGCGTGTGCACCGGCTGTGAGTCTTAAAACCATTTTAGAGAATCCATGAGTAGGGAAGAGGCAGAGGGGCTGGAAGTGTGTGCGTGTGCACAGGATGTGAGTTTTAAAAATATCTGATTGAATCCAGGAAGAGGGAAGAGGCAGAGGGGCTGGAAGTGTGTGCGCGTACACCGGTTGTGAGTTTTAAAACTGTCTGCGTGTATCCAGGAAGAGGGAAGAGGCAGAGGGGCTGGAAGTGTGTGGATTTGCACTGGCTGAGAGTCTTAAAACCGTTTAAGTGAATCCATGAATAGGGAAGAGGCAGAGCGGCTGGAAGTGTGTACTTGTGCACCGGCTGTGAGTCTTAAAACCGTTTAAGTGAATCCAGGAATAGGGAAGAGGCAGAGGGGCTGGAGGTCTCTGTGTGTGCACAGGCTGTGAATTTTAAAAATATCTGATTGAATCCAGGAAGATGGAAGAGGCAGAGGGGATGGAAGTGTGTGTTTGTGCACCGGCTGTGAGTCTTAAAACCATCTGAGTGTATTCAGGAAGAGGGGAGAGGCAGAGGGGCTGGAAGTGTGTGGATGTGCACAGGCTGTGAGCCTTAAAACCGTTTAAGTGAATCCAGGAATAAGGAAGAGACAGAGGGGCTGGAAGTGTGTGCGTGTACACCGGCTGTGAGGCTTAAAACCATCTGAGTGAATCCAGGAAGAGGGAAGAGGCAGAGGGGCTGGAATTGTGTGGATGTGCACAGGCTGTGAGTCTTAAAACGTCTGAGTGAATCCAGGAAGAGGGAAGAGGCAGAGGGGCTGGAAGTGTGTGCGTGTGCACCGGCTGTGAGTCTTAAAACCATCTGAGTGTATTCAGGAAGAGGGGAGAGGCAGAGTTGCTGGAAGTGTGTGGATGTGCACCCGCTGTGAGTCTTAAAACCATCTGAGTGAATCCAGGAAGAGGGAGGAGGGAGAGGGGCTGGAATTGTCTGGATGTGCACAGGCTGTGAGTCTTAAAAATGTCTGAGTGAGTCAAGGAAGAGGGGAGAGGCAGAGTTGCTGGAAGTGTGTGGATGTGCACCCGCTGTGAGTCTTAAAACCATCTGACTGAATCCAGGAAGAGGTAAGAGGCAGAGGGGCTGGAAGTGTGTGCGTGTGCACCGGATGTGAGCCTTAAAACCGTTTAAGTGAATCCAGGAATAGGGAAGGGACAGAGGGGCTGGAGGCGTGTATGTGTGTGTGTGTGCACAGGCTGTGAGTCTTAAAAATGTCTGAGTGTGTCCTGGAAGAGGGAAGAGGCAGAAGGGATGGAAGTGTGTGTGCATGTGCACAGGCTGTGAGTCTTAAAAACATCTGAGTGAACCGACGAAGATGGAAGAGGCAGAGGGGCTGGAAGTGTGTGGATTTGCACAGGCTGTGAGTCTTAAAACGTCTGATTGAATCCAGGAAGAGGAAAGAGGTAGAGGGGCTGGAAGTGTGTGCGTGTACACCGGTTGTGAGTCTTAAAACTGTCTGAGTGTATCCAGGAAGAGGGAAGAGGCAGACGGGCTGTAAGAGTGTGTTCGTGTGCACAGGCTGTGAGTCTTAAAACCGTTTAAGTGAATCCATGAATAGGGAAGAGGCAGAGGGGCTGGAAGTGTGTACTTGTGCACCGGCTGTGAGTCTTAAAACCGTTTAAGTGAATCCAGGATTAGGGAAGAGGCAGAGGGGCTGGAGGCGTGTGTGTGTGTGTGTGTGTGTGTGTGTGTGTGTGTGTGTGCACAGGCTGTGAGTCTTAAAAATGTCTGAGTGAGTCCAGGAAGAGGGAAGAGGCAGAAGGGATGGAAGTGTCTGTGCATGTGCAGGGGCTGTGAGTCTTTAAAACATCTGAGTGAACCGAAGAAGATGGAAGAGGCAGAGGGGCTGGAAGTGTGTGGATTTGCACTGGCTTAGAGTCTTAAAACCGACTGAGCGAATCCAGGAAGAGGGAAGAGGCAGAGGGGCTGGAAGTGTGTGCTTGTGCACCGGCTGTGACCCTTAAAACCATTTAAGTGAATCCAGGATTAGGGAAGAGGCAGAGGGGCTGAAAGAGTGTGTGTTTGCACAGGCTGTGAGTCTTAAAAACATCTGAGTGAATCCAGGAAGAAGGAAGAGACAGAGGGGCTGGAAGTGAGTGTGCGTGTGCACCGGCTGTGAGTCTTAAAACCGTCTGAGTGTATTCAGGAAGAGGGGAGAGGCAGAGGGGCTGGAAGTGTGTGGATTTGCACAGGCTGTGATTCTTAAAACCATCTGAGTGAATCCAGGAAGAGGTAAGAGGCAGAGGGGCTGGAAGTGTGTGTGTGTGCACAGGCTGTGAGTCTTAAAAATGTCTGAGTGAGTCCAGGAAGAGGGAAGAGGCAGAAGTGATGGAAGTGTGTGTGCATGTGCACAGGCTGTGAGTCTTAAAAACATCTGAGTGAATCCAGGAAGAAGGAAGAGACAGAGGGGCTGTAAGAGTGTGTTCGTGTGCACAGGCTGTGAGTTTTAAAAACGTCTGAGTGTATCCAGGAAGAGGGAAGAGGCAGAGGGGCTGGAAGTGTGTGCGTGTGCACCGGCTGTGAGCCTTAAAACCGTTTAAGTGAATCCAGGAATAGGGAAGAGACAGAGGGGCTGGAGGCGTGTGTGTCTGTGTGTGTGTGTTTGTGTGTGTGATTCAATCCAGGAAGAGGAAAGAGGCAGAGTTGCTGGAAGTGTGTGGATGTGCACCCGCTGTGAGTCTTAAAACCATCTGAGTGAATCCAGGAAGAGGGAGGAGGCAGAGGGGCTGGAATTGTCTGAATGTGCACAGGCTGTGACTCTTAAAAGTGTCTGAGTGAGCCCAGGAAGAGGGGAGAGGCAGAGTTGCTGGAAGTGTGTGGATGTGCACGCGCTGTGAGTCTTAAAACCATCTGAGTGAATCCAGGAAGAGGTAAGAGGCAGAGGGGCTGGACCTGTGTGCGTGTGCACCGGCTGTGAGCCTTAAAACCGTTTAAGTGAATCCAGGAAGAAGGAAGAGGCAGAGGGGCTGGAGGTGTGTGGATGCGAACAGGCTGTGAGTCTTAAAAATGTCTGAGTGAGTCCAGGAAGAGGGAAGGTGCAAATGGGTTGGAAGTGTGTGTGCATGTGCACTCACAGCCGGTGCACACGAACACACTCTTACAGCCCCTCTGCCTCTTCCCTCTTCCTGGATACACTCAGACTGTTTTAAGACTCACAGCCGGTGTACACGCACACACTTCCAGCCCCTCTGCCTCTTACCTTTTCCTGGATTCACTCAGACGTTTTAAGGCTCACAGCCGACCTTCCCTCTTCTCTGAGTGAATCCAGGAAGAGGGAAGGGACAGAGGGGCTGGAGGCGTGTGTGTGTGTTTGTATGTGCACAGGCTGTGAGTCTTAAAAATGTCTCAGTGAGTCCAGGAAGAGGGATGAAGCAGAAGGGATGGAAGTGTGTGCATGTACACCGGCTGTGAGTCTTAAAACCATCTGAGTGAATCCAGGAAGAGGGAAGAGGCAGAGGGGCTGGAATTGTGTGATGTGCACAGGCTGTGAGTCTTAAAACGTCTGAGTGAATCCAGGAAGAGGTAAGAGGCAGAGGGGCTGGAAGTGTGTGCGTGTGCACCGGCTGTGAGTCTTAAAACCATCTGAGTATATTCAGGAAGAGGGGAGAGGCAGAGGGGCTGGAATTGTGTGATGTGCACAGGCTGTGAGTCTTAAAACGTCTGAGTGAATCCAGGAAGAGGTAAGAGGCAGAGGGGCTGGAAGTGTGTGCGTGTGCACCGGCTGTGAGTCTTAAAACCATCTGAGTATATTCAGGAAGCGGGAAGAGGCAGAAGGGATGGAAGTGTGTGTGCATGTGCACAGGCTGTGAGTCTTAAAAACATCTGAGTGAACCGAAGATGATGGAAGAGGCAGAGGGGCTGGAAGTGTTTGGATTTGCACAGGCTGTGAGTCTTAAAACGTTTGATTGAATCCAGGAAGAGGAGAGAGGCAGAGGGGCTGGAAGTGTTTGCGTGTACACCGGTTGTGAGTCTTAAAACCGTCTGAGTGTATCCAGGAAGAGGGAAGAGGCAGACGGGCTGTAAGAGTGTGTTCGTGTGCACAGGCTGTGAGTTTTAAAAACGTCTGAGTGTATCCAGGAAGAAGGAAGAGGCAGAGGGGCTGGAAGTGTGTGCGTGTGCACCGGCTGTGACCCTTAAAACCGTTTAAGTGAATCCAGGAATAGGGAAGGGACAGAGGGGCTGGAGGCGTGTGTGTGTGTGTGTGTGTGCACAGGCTGTGAGTCTTAAAAATGTCTGAGTGAGTCCAGGAAGTGGGAAGAGGCAGAAGGGATGGAAGTGTGTGTGCATGTGCACAGGCTGTGAGTCTTAAAAACATCTGAGTGAACCGAAGATGATGGAAGAGGCAGAGGGGCTGGAAGTGTGTGGATTTGCACAGGCTGTGAGTCTTAAAACGTTTGATTGAATCCAGGAAGAGGAGAGAGGCAGAGGGGCTGGAAGTGTGTGCGTGTACACCGGTTGTGAGTCTTAAAACCGTCTGAGTGTATCCAGGAAGAGGGAAGAGGCAGACGGGCTGTAAGAGTGTGTTCGTGTGCACAGGCTGTGAGTTTTAAAAATGTCTGAGTGAGTCCAGGAAGAGGGAAGAGGCAGAGGGGCTGGAAGTGTGTGTGTGTGTGTGTGTGTGTGCACAGGCTGTAATTCTTAAAAATGTCTGAGTGAGTCCAGGAAGAGGGAAGAGGCAGAGGGGCTGGAAGTGTGTGCGTGTACACCGGTTGTGAGTTTTAAAACCGTCTGAGTGTATCCAGGAAGAGGGTAGAGGCAGAGGGGCTGGAAGTGTGTGGATTTGCACTGGCTGAGAATCTTAAAACCGTCTGAGTGAATCCAGAAAGAAGGAAGAGGCAGAGGGGCTGGAAGTGTGTGCGTGTGCACCTGCTGTCAGTCTTAAAACCATCTGAGTGTATTCAGGAAGAGGGGAGAGGCAGAGGGGCTGGAAGTGTGTGGATGTGCACCGGCTGTGAGCCTTAAAACCGTCTGAGTGAATCCAGGAAGAGGGAGGAGGCAGAGGGGCTGGAATTGTCTGGATGTGCACAGGCTGTGAGTCTTAAAACGTCTGAGTGAATCCAGGAAGAGGTAAGAGGCAGAGGGGCTGGAAGTGTGTGCGTGTGCACCGGCTGTGTCAGGGGGAAAAACGCCCTGTAGAAATTTGAGATCAATGGATCGGGCTGATTCCCTTCCGCATATCTTTTGAGATATTAAGAAAAATAAAAGTCTTTAAGAAGTATTCTAATTAATAAACAAACTTTAATACGAAAATAATAAAAGTAAATGAAACAGAAATAACTAATTGTTACATTTTGATAATGAAAGCACCGGTTGCCAAGTTGGCAGCCGAACAAAGAAGAAAGGAATTCTGGAATGTGTAACGCATGCGCAATAAATCACTTTCAGATAACATTTTGTTTTATGACCTGCGCAATAAAGCTTTCTTAGTTTAACTCTTGAATGTCAGTTCAGGCCTAGCAAACTTTTTAACATCGTGACACCCCTTCTTTTGCTAGTCTGGGCTGACGTCATCAAATCATCAATTAAGGCACATCTTCTTTCGCAGATACTCTTGTTGATTTGCGGCAAGTGGTTTGTTAAGCATGTCTGCGATCTGATCATGTGTAGAAACATATTGCAATTTAACAAAACCTTGCTTAACTAATTGCTTTGTGTTTTGATAACGAATGTCAATGTGTCTGGACCTAGAACCTGTGAAATGTGACTCAGAAATATAGACCACAGATACATTATCTTCCATCACGGTGATTGGTCGAATCGGACGTGTCCAGATATCTGTGATCAAAGCATCAAACCACGTTAGAGAATTACAAGCATCTGAAACACAAGCGTATTCAGCTTCAGTAGATGAACATGAAACAAAACTCTGTTTTCTCACTTGCCAGTAAACAGGACAACCATTTAGGAACATCATGTAACCAGAAGTGCTTTTGCGTGACTTCTTGTCGCTCGCCCAGTCGGCGTCAGCAAAACAAATTAACTTTGGTTGATCAGTGTGTGTTGGTTCTAGCAATAACTTCATGTGTTTAGTGTGTTTCAGGTATTTCAACAACTTCTTAATGCATGACCAATGAAATTGTGTTGCCTTACCTACGTGTCGTGATAAAAGATTAACACTAAGTGCGATGTCAGGTCTGGTCCAACTACTAATGTATAATAGTGAACCAATGACTGAACGATAAAGTGTTTGATCCTCGAACTCAGGACTTGGTTCATGTGTTAAGTTGTGAAAATCTGTTTGCATGGGTGTCTTTATTGTGCTAGTATCTTTCATGTTGCAATGATGTAGAATGTGGTCAATTTTCTCTTCTTGTGAAAGACTAAACCCCTTCTGTGTCTTTTCAATTTGAACACCTAAATAAGTGCTAATGTGTCCTAAAGATTTTAGTGTGAAGTATCTCTGCAAACTTTTGGCAAAAATCTCACTCATTTTCTTATTTGGACCAATATAAACAATATCATCAACATAAACAAGAATTATCTCATATGCATTGTTAGATCTTTTTGTGAACACGCATTCATCAGTTTCGGACTTAATAAAGCCCATTGAATTTAGTTTGTCAGTAAGACATAAATACCACATTAAACCTGACTGTTTCAGACCATAAAGACTTTTGTTCAGGAACCAGGTATCCCCTTCTTGCTTTCGGAATCCTGGAGGGCTTCTCACGTAGATCTCTTCATCTAGGTCTGCATGTAGATAAGCTGTGTCCACATCAAATTGAAAAACTTCTAAACCAAGAATAGTTGCAGTGGTTAAGGCAATTTTTACACTTTCAGTTCTGACTGTTGGTGAGTAAGTGTTTGTGTAGTCCTCAGGATAACGTTGAGCGAAACCCTGAGCTACAAGTCTGGCTTTGTATAAAGACTCACCATTTGGTTTCTTCTTGATTCTGTAGACCCATCGGGTGCCAATGACTTTCTTGTTTGCTGGAGGTTTTGCAGGTGTGAATACATTAAGTTTCTTTAAACTGTCCATTTCATCCTGCATTGCATCATACCACTTGTCTTGTTCTGAATCAGGAAGCTGTTTGATTTGTGTGAATGTCTCTGGAGGAAGAGTAACGTTGCAAATCAAAGGTAATGGTGACTTTGTCAGTTGCCATGAATAACGTTGTGGAGGGATTCCTTTTGTGGCCCTCTTGGAGCGTCTAGGAACATCAGTCCAGTCTTCTTCTTCTTGTTCATCATCATCCTCGTCCTCACGTTCGTCGCTAGCATCAGCATCCGCGGCTTGCGAACACGGAACATCAGGTTGTGAAGAACTGGTAGAAGGAATATCTGCCTGCGAATTGTCATCAGGCTGCGTGGCATCTGGAACACCATCTCTAGGAAAATAAACTTCAGGATCATTGGAATGAATCCTGGACCAGTCAATGTCTTCCTCGAAATTAGCAGATTGTGAAATGACAATCACATGTTTAGTATCAATGAATTTGAACCATTTTGAATTATCATCAATACCCATAAATCTCAGTCTCTTTGCTACTGTACCTCCCTTTCTTCTTTGACTTAAGGGAGTGTTCACCATAGCATATGAACCAAAAATGTGGAGGTTCTTGAGATCAGGCTTGTAGCCATACAGCATGTAGAAAGGAGTTTGATTGATTACACTGCTCCAAGTACGGTTGACAATGTAATTTGCATACTTGATTGCTTCACCCCAGTATGTGTTACTGAGATTGGCATCTTCTAGAAGACAACGCATCATGGTTTGTAGAACCCCTTGTCTTCTTTCTACGACTCCGTTATGAGCCGGTGTATATGGAGCAGATGTCTGATGAAGAATTCCATTCTTACGCATCCAGTCCTGGAAACGCTGAGACATGAATTCTGCACCACGGTCACTCTGGATTCTGGCAATGCGAACTTGGTATTGTGTAGAAACAAACGCTGCAAAGTCTTTAAAGATCTGAAAGGTCTCAGATTTCTCTTTCATAGGATATACAAATCCATATCTAGAATGATTATCTACAATTGTTAAAAAATACTTTCTGCCACCAAGTGTTGGTGGGAAAGGACCCACTATGTCAGTGTGTACCAAATCAAAAATGCGTGTTGACTGGCGTGTAGCGTGTTTTGGAATTGGAGCCGCCTTGGATTTAGCCTTTTTGCAAACGGCACAATCCAAAAACACCTTACACCCCTTTAGATCCAAACCTTTTGCGAACTCCGGCATCTTTCTAAGAACACGGAAACTGGCATGCCCCAATCTTCTGTGCCACTTGTGAATACACCTGGAATGCAAAGGTTTACCAGTTAGTGAATTCTCAACATTAACAGTTTCATGAGGACCCTCAGGCTTGGTCTGAGCAACCTGTTTCTGTTTTCTCTGTTTGTTGGCTTTAGGAGCCTTTGGCACAGTAACGCTTTCTCTCTCTGGGTCAACTCTCTCTGGGTCTGCGTTGTGCCTTTTTGGAGTTTGCATACTTGCCTGTGCTTGCCCTTTAGGCTTTGGCTTTAAGTAATAAACACCACCAATCAGCATGGTTTCAGCAACAATATCACCATCTTTAACTAAGTAACTTGCTTTTTCGAGGTGGTGAACCTGGAACTTTAAATCTCTAGACAAGTGACTTTGACTAAGCAAATTACTGGTTGCTGAAGGTATGTAATAAACATCAGGGATGTGTGTATCGAGCTCTTCAATGTAAACACTTCCTTTTCCCATAACCTTGCAAGTGTGGTTGGTGAAGGAATACAGTTCTCGATACTCAGGCTCTGGTTCGCCCATCTCTGTGAAAAGTTCCCTTCTGTGGGTAACGTGCACAGCTGCTCCACTATCTAAAGTCCTCCCTCTTCCTGGATTCACTCAGATGGTTTTAAGACTCACAGCGGGTGCACATCCACACACTTCCAGCAACTCTGCCTCTCCCCTCTTCCTGAATACACTCAGATGGTTTTAAGACTCACAGCCGGTGCATACGCACACACTTCCAGCCCCTCTGCCTCTTCCTTCTTCCTGGATTCACTCAGACGGTTTTAAGACTCTCAGCCAGTGCAAATCCACACACTTCCAGCCCCTCTGCCTCTTCCCTCTTCCTGGATACACTCAGACGGTTTGAATCCAGTAAGAGGGAAGAGGCAGAGGGGCTGGAAGTGTGTACTTGTGCACCGGCTGTGAGTCTTAAAACCGTTTAAGTGAATCCAGGAATAGGGAAGAGACAGAGGGGCTGGAGGCATGTATGTGTGTGTTTGTGCACAGGCTGTGAGTCTTAAAAATGTCTGAGTGAGTCCTGGAAGAGGGAAGAGGCAGAAGGGATGGAAGTGTGTGTGCATGTGCACAGGCTGTGAGTCTTAAAAACATCTGAGTGAACCGACGAAGATGGAAGAGGCAGAGGGGCTGGAAGTGTGTGGATTTGCACAGGCTGTGAGTCTTAAAATGTCTGATTGAATCCAGGAAGAGGAAAGAGGTAGAGGGGCTGGAAGTGTGTGCGTGTACACCGGTTGTGAGTCTTAAAACTGTCTGAGTGTATCCAGGAAGAGGGAAGAGGCAGACGGGCTGTAAGAGTTTGTTCGTGTGCACAGGCTGTGAGTTTTAAAAACGTCTGAGTGTATCCAGGAAGAGGGAAGAGGCAGAGGGGCTGGAAGTGTGTGCGTGTGCACCGGCTGTGACCCTTAAAACCGTTTAAATTAATCCAGGAATAGGGAAGAGACAGAGGGGCTGGAGGCGTGTGTGTGTGTGTGTGTGTGTGTGCAGGCTGTGAGTCTTAAAAATGTCTGAGTGAGTCCAGGAAGAGGGAAGAGGCAGAGGGGCTGGAAGTGTGTGGATTTGCACTGGCTGAGAGTCTTAAAACCGTCTGAGTGAATCCAGGAAGAAGGAAGAGGCAGAGGGGCTGGAAGTGTGTGGATGTGCACCCGCTGTGAGTCTTAAAACATTCTGAGTGAATCCAGGAAGAGGTAAGAGGCAGAGGGGCTGGAAGTGTGTGCGTGTGCACCGGATGTGAGCCTTAAAACCGTTTAAGTGAATCCAGGAATAGGGAAGGGACAGAGGGGCTGGAGGCGTGTGTGTGTGTGTGTGTGCGATGGCTGTGAGTCTTAAAAATGTCTGATTGAATCCAGTAAGAGGGAAGAGGCATAGGGGCTGGAAGTGTGTGGATGTGCACAGGTTGTGAGATTGAAAACCGTCTGAGTGTATCCAGGAAGAGGGAAGAGGCAGAGGGGCTGGAAGTGTGTGGATTTGCACTGGCTGAGAGTCTTAAAACCGTCTGAGTGAATCCAGGAAGAAGGAAGAGGCAGAGGGGCTGGAAGTGTGTGCGTATGCACCGGCTGTGAGTCTTAAAACCATCTGAGTGTATTCAGGAAGAGGGGAGAGGCAGAGTTGCTGGAAGTGTGTGGATGTGCACCCGCTGTGAGTCTTAAAACCATCTGAGTGAATCCAGGAAGAGGGAGGAGGCAGAGGGGCTGGAATTGTCTGGATGTGCACAGGCTGTGAGTCTTAAAAATGTCTGAGTGAGTCCAGGAAGAGGGGAGAGGCAGAGTTGCTGGAAGTATGTGGATGTGCACCCGCTGTGAGTCTTAAAACCATCTGAGTGAATCCAGGAAGAGGTAAGAGGCAGAGGGGCTGGAAGTGTGTGCGTGTGCACCGGCTGTGAGCTTTAAAACTGTTTAAGTGAATCCAGGAATAGGGAAGGGACAGAGGGGCTGGAGGCGTGTGTGTGTGTGTGTGCGCGCTGGCTGTGAGTCTTAAAAATGTCTGATTGAATCCAGTAAGAGGGAAGAGGCATAGGGGCTGGAAGTGTGTGGATGTGCACAGGTTGTGAGATTGAAAACCGTCTGAGTGTATCCAGGAAGAGGGAAGAGGCAGAGGGGCTGGAAGTGTGTGGATTTGGACTGGGTGAGAGTCTTAAAACCGCCTGAGTGAATCCAGGAAGAAGGAAGAGGCAGAGGGGCTGGAGGTGTGTGGATGCGAACAGGCTGTGAGTCTTAAAAATGTCTGAGTGAGTCCAGGAAGAGGGAAGGTGCAAATGGGTTGGAAGTGTGTGTGCATGTGCACTCACAGCCGGTGCACACGAACACACTCTTACAGCCCCTCTGCCTCTTCCCTCTTCCTGGATACACTCAGACTGTTTTAAGACTCACAGCCGATGTACACGCCCACACTTCCAGCCCCTCTGCCTCTTACCTTTTCCTGGATTCACTCAGACGTTTTAAGGCTCACAGCCGACCTTCCCTCTTCTCTGAGTGAATCCAGGAAGAGGGAGGAGGCAGAAGGGCTGGAAGTGTGTGTGCATGTGCACAGGCTGTGAGTCTTAAAAACATCTGAGTGAACCAAAGAAGATGGAAGAGGCAGAGGGGCTGGAATTGTGTGGATTTGCACAGGCTGTGAGTCTTAAAACATCTGATTGAATACAGGAAGAGGAAAGAGGCAGAGGGGCTGGAAGTGTGTGCGTGTACACCGGTTGTGAGTCTTAAAACTGTCTGAGTGTATCCAGGAAGAGGGAAGAGGCAGAGGGGCTGTAAGAGTGTGTTCGTGTGCACAGGCTGTGAGTTTTAAAAACGTCTGAGTGTATCCAGGAAGAGGGAAGAGGCAGAGGGGCTGGAAGTGTGTGCGTGTGCACCGGCTGTGAGCCTTAAAACCGTTTAAGTGAATCCAGGAATAGGGAAGAGACAGAGGGGCTGGAGGCGTGTGTGTCTGTGTGTGTGTGTTTGTGTGTGTGATTCAATCCAGGAAGAGGAAAGAGGCAGAGTTGCTGGAAGTGTGTGGATGTGCACCCGCTGTGAGTCTTAAAACCATCTGAGTGAATCCAGGAAGAGGGAGGAGGCAGAGGGGCTGGAATTGTCTGAATGTGCACAGGCTGTGACTCTTAAAAATGTCTGAGTGAGCCCAGGAAGAGGGGAGAGGCAGAGTTGCTGGAAGTGTGTGGATGTGCACCCGCTGTGAGTCTTAAAACCATCTGAGTGAATCCAGGAAGAGGTAAGAGGCAGAGGGGCTGGACGTGTGTGCGTGTGCACCGGCTGTGAGCCTTAAAACCGTTTAAGTGAATCCAGGAAGAAGGAAGAGGCAGAGGGGCTGGAGGTGTGTGGATGCGAACAGGCTGTGAGTCTTAAAAATGTCTGAGTGAGTCCAGGAAGAGGGAAGGTGCAAATGGGTTGGAAGTGTGTGTGCATGTGCACTCACAGCCGGTGCACACGAACACACTCTTACAGCCCCTCTGCCTCTTCCCTCTTCCTGGATACACTCAGACTGTTTTAAGACTCACAGCCGGTGTACACGCACACACTTCCAGCCCCTCTGCCTCTTACCTTTTCCTGGATTCACTCAGACGTTTTAAGGCTCACAGCCGACCTTCCCTCTTCTCTGAGTGAATCCAGGAAGAGGGAAGGGACAGAGGGGCTGGAGGCGTGTGTGTGTGTTTGTATGTGCACAGGCTGTGAGTCTTAAAAATGTCTCAGTGAGTCCAGGAAGAGGGATGAAGCAGAAGGGATGGAAGTGTGTGCATGTACACCGGCTGTGAGTCTTAAAACCATCTGAGTGAATCCAGGAAGAGGGAAGAGGCAGAGGGGCTGGAATTGTGTGATGTGCACAGGCTGTGAGTCTTAAAACATCTGAGTGAATCCAGGAAGAGGTAAGAGGCAGAGGGGCTGGAAGTGTGTGCGTGTGCACCGGCTGTGAGTCTTAAAACCATCTGAGTATATTCAGGAAGAGGGGAGAGGCAGAGGGGCTGGAAGTGTGTGGATGTGCACCGGCTGTGAGTCTTAAAACCATCTGAGTGAATCCAGGAAGAGGGAGGAGGCAGAGGGGCTGGAATTGTCTGGATGTGCACAGGCTGTGAGTCTTAAAACGTCTGAGTGAATCCAGGAAGAGGTAAGAGGCAGAGGGGCTGGAAGGTTGTGCGTGTGCACCGCCTGTGAGCGTTAAAACCGTTTAAGTGAATCCAGGAATAGGGAAGAGACAGAGGGGCTGGAAGTGTGTGCGTGTACACCGGCTGTGAGTCTTAAAACCGTCTGAGTGTATCCAGGAAGAGGGAAGAAGCAGAGGGGCTGTAAGAGTGTGTTCGTGTGCACCGGCTGTGAGTCTTAAAACCGTTTAAGTGAATCCATGAATAGGGAAGAGGCAGAGGGGCTGGAGGTCTGTGTGTGTGCACAGGCTGTGAATTTTAAAAATATCTGATTGAATCCAGTAAGAGGGAAGAGACAGAGGGGCTGGAATTGTGGACTTGTGCACCGGCTGTGAGTCTTAAAACCGTTTAAGTGAATCCAGGAATAGGGAAGAGACAGAGGGGCTGGAGGCGTGTATGTGTTTGTGTGTGCACAGGCTGTGAGTCTTAAAAATGTCTGAGTGAGTCCTGGAACAGGGAAGAGGCAGAAGGGATGGAAGTGTGTGTGCATGTGCACAGGCTGTGAGTCTTAAAAACATCTGAGTGAACCGACGAAGATGGAAGAGGCAGAGGGGCTGGAAGTGTGTGGATTTGCACAGGCTGTGAGTCCTAAAACGTCTGATTGAATCCAGGAAGAGGAAAGAGGCAGAGGGGCTGGAAGTTTGTGCGTGTACACCGGTTGTGAGTCTTAAAACCGTCTGAGTGTATCCAGGAAGAGGGAAGAGGCAGAGGGGCTGTAAGAGTGTGTTCGTGTGCACAGGCTGTGAGTTTTAAAAACGTCTGAGTGTATCCAGGAAGAGGGAAGAGGCAGTGGGGCTGGAAGTGTGTGCGTGTGCACCGGCTGTGAGCCTTAAAACCGTTTAAGTGAATCCAGGAATAGGGAAGAGACAGAGGGGCTGGAGGCATGTGTGTGTGTGTGTGTGTGCACAGGCTGTGAGTCTTAAAAATGTCTGAGTGAGTCCAGGAAGAGGGAAGAGGCAGAGGGGCTGGAAGTGTGTGCGTGTACACCGGTTGTGAGTTTTAAAACCGTCTGAGTGTATCCAGGAAGAGGGAAGAGGCAGAGGGGCTGGAAGTGTGTGCGTGTGCACCGGCTGTGAGCCTTAAAACCGTTTAAGTGAATCCAGGAATAGGGAAGGGACAGAGGGGCTAGAGGCGTGTGTGTGTGTGTGTGTGTGTGTGTGTGTGTGCACAGGCTGTGAGTCTTTAAAATGTCTGAGTGAGTCCAGGAAGAAGGAAGAGGCAGAAGGGATGGAAGTGTGTGTGCATGTGCACAGGCTGTGAGTCTTAAAAACATCTGAGTGAACCGAAGAAGATGGAAGAGGCAGAGGGGCTGGAAGTGTTTGGATGCGCACAGGCTGTGAGTCTTAAAAATGTCTGATTGAATCCAGGAAGAGTAAAGAGGCAGAGGGGCTGGAAGTGTGTACGTGTGCTCCGGCTGTGAGCCTTAAAACAGTTTAAGAGACAGAGGGGCTGGAGGCGTGTGTGTGTGTGCACAGGCTGTGAATCTTAAAAATGTCTGAGTGAGTTCAGGAAGTGGGAAGATGCAGAGGGGCTGGAATTGTCTGGATGTGCACAGGCTGTGAGTCTTAAAACGTCTGAGTGAATCCAGGAAGAGGTAAGAGGCAGAGGGGCTGGAAGTGTGTGCGTGTGCACCGGCTGTGAGCCTTAAAACCGTTTAAGTGAATCCAGGAATAGGGAATCGACAGAGGGGCTGGAGGCGTGTGTGTGTGTGTGTGTGTGTTTGTGTGCACAGGCTGTGAGTCTTAAAAATGTCTGAGTGAGTCCAGGAAGAGGGAAGAGGCAGAAGGGATGGAAGTATGTGTGCATGTGCACAGGCTGTGAGTCTTAAAAACATCTGAGTGAACCGAAGAAATTGAAGAGGCAGAGGGGCTGGAAGTGTGTGGATTTGCACAGGCTGTGAGTCTTAAAACGTTTGATTGAATCCAGGAAGAGGAAAGAGGCAGAGGGGCTGGAAGTGTGTGCGTGTACACTGGTTTTATTTATTATTCGTATTTATAGACCGCCCCCTCTCCCGAAAGGGACTCGGGGCGGTGTACAGTCACTAAAATGCGTTATAAAATACATACATAAAACAGTTAAATAATTAAATACGTAGGTGGAGGAGGTTGCAAGACTGTATATAGAATAATAAATATAGTACATTAAAAATTCTAATAACCCAAGAGTTAGAATATTACCCAAAATTACCCATTAAAATATATCCATCGGGAGGTAAAAACTAAGAATGTGCCAGGCCAGCTAATCGGTTGTGAGTCTTAAAACCGTCTGAGTGTATCCAGGAAGAGGGAAGAGGCAGAGGGGCTGTAAGAGTGTGGATGTGCACCGGCTGTGAGTCTTAAAACCATCTGAGTGAATCCAGGAAGAGGGAGGAGGCAGAGGGGCTGGAATTGTGTGGATCTGAACAGGCTGTGAGTCTTAAAACGTCTGAGTGTATCCAGGAAGAGGGAAGAAGCAGAGGGGCTGTAAGAGAGTGTTCGTGTGCACCGGCTGTGAGTCTTAAAACCGTTTAAGTGAATCCATGAATAGGGAAGAGGCAGAGGGGCTGCAGGTATGTGTGTGTGCACTGGCTGTGAGTCTTAAAAATGTCTGAGTGAGTCCAGGAAGAGTTAAGAGGCACAGGGGCTGGAAGTGTGTGCGTGTGCACCGGCTGTGAGTCTTAAAACCGTTTAAGTGAATCCATGAATAGGGAAGAGGCAGAGGGGCTGGAGGTCTGTGTGTGTGCACAGGCTGTGAATTTTAAAAATATCTGATTGAATCCAGTAAGAGGGAAGAGGCAGAGGGGCTGGAAGTGTGTACTTGTGCACCGGCTGTGAGTCTTAAAACCGTTGGATGTGTACAGGTTGTGAGATTGAAAACTGTCTGAGTGTATCCAGGAAGAGGGAAGAGGCAGAGGGGCTGGAAGTGTGTGGATTTGCACTGGCTGAGTGTCTTAAAACCGTCTGAGTGAATCCAGGAAGAAGGAAGAGGCAGAGGGGCTGGAGGTGTTTGGATGCGCACAGGCTGTGAGTCTTAAAAATGTCTGAGTGAGTCCAGGAAGAGGGAAGATGCAAATGGGTTGGAAGTGTGTGTGCATGTGCACTCACAGTCGGTGCACACGAACACACTCTTACAGCCCCTCTGCCTCTTCCCTCTTCCTGGATACACTCAAATGGTTTTAAGACTCACAGCCAGTGTACAAGCACACACTTCCAGCCCCTCTGTCTCTTCCCTATTCCTAGATTCACTTAAACGGTTTTAAGGCTCACAGCCGGTGCACACGGACACACTTCTAGCCCCTCTGCCTCTTACCTTTTCCTGGATTCACTCAGACGTTTTAAGGCTCACAGCCGACCTTCCCTCTTCTCTGAGTGAATCCAGGAAGAGGGAGGAGGCAGAGGGGCTGGAATTGTGTGGATGTGCACAGGCTGTGAGTCTTAAAACGTCTGAGTGAATCCAGGAAGAGGTAAGAGGCAGAGAGGCTGGAAGTGTGTGCGTGTGTACCGGCTGTGAGCCTTAAAACCGTTTAAGTGAATCCAGGAATAGGGAAGGGACAGAGGGGCTGGAGGCGTGTGTGTGTGTGTGTGTGTGTGCACAGGCTGTGAGTCTTAAAAATGTCTGAGTGAGTCCAGGAAGAGGGAAGAGGCAGAAAGGCTGGAAGTGTGTCTTTGTGCACCGTCTGTGAGCCTTAAAACCGTTTAATTGAATCCAGGAATAGGGAAGAGACAGAGGGGCTGGAAGTGTGTGCGTGTACACTGGCTGTGAGTCTTCAAACCGTCTGAGTGTATCCAGGAAGAGGGAAGAAGCAGAGGGGCTGTAAGAGTTTGTTCGTGTGCACCGGCTGTGAGTCTTAAAACCGTTTAAGTGAATCCATGAATAGGGAAGAGGCAGAGGGGCTGGAGGTCTCTGTGTGTGCACAGGCTGTGAATATTAAAAATATCTGATTGAATCCAGTAAGAGGGAAGAGGCAGAGGGGCTGGAAGTGTGTACTTGTGCACCGGCTGTGAGTCTTAAAACCGTTTAAGTGAATCCAGGAATAGGGAAGAGACAGAGGGGCTGGAGGCGTATATGTTTTTTCTGTGTGCACAGGCTGTGAGTCTTAAAAATGTCTGAGTGAGTCCTGGAAGAGGGAAGAGGCAGAAGGGATGGAAGTGTTTGTGCATGTACACAGGCTGTGAGTCTTAAAAACATCTGAGTGAACCGACGAAGATGGAAGAGGCAGAGGGGCTGGAAGTGTGTGGATTTGCACAGGCTGTGAGTCTTAAAAATGTCTGAGTGAATCCAGGAAGAGGTAAGAGGCAGAGGGGCTGGAAGTGTGTGCGTGTACACCGGCTGTGAGCCTTAAAACCGTTTAAGTGAATCCAGGAATAGGGAAGAGACAGAGGGGCTGGAGGCGCGTGTGTGTGTGTGTGTGTGCACCCGCTGTGAGTGTTAAAGATGCCTGAGTGAGTCCAGGAAGAGGGAAGAGGCAGAGGGGCTGGAAGTGTGTGGATTTGCACTGGCTGAGAGTCTTAAAACCGTCTGAGTGAATCCAGGAAGAAGGAAGAGGCAGAGGGGCTGGAAGTGTGTGTGTGTGCACCGGCTGTGAGTCTTAAAACCATCTGAGTGTATTCGGGAAGAGGGGAGAGGCCGAGGGGCTGGAAGTGTGTGGATGTGCATCGGCTGTGAGCCTTAAAACCATTTAAGTGAATCCAGGATTAGGGAAGAGGCAGAGGGGCTGGAGGCGTGTTTGTGTGTGTGTGCGCTGGCTGTGAGTCTTAAAAATGTCTGATTGAATCCAGTAAGAGGGAAGAGGCAGAGGGCTGGAATTGTGTGTGTGTACACCGGCTGTGAGTCTTAAAACCGTTTAAGTGAATCCATGAATAGGGAAGAGGCAGAGGGGCTGGAGGTATGTGTGTGTGCACTGGCTGTGAGTCTTAAAAATATCTGAGTGAGTCCAGGAAGAGGTAAGAGGCACAGGGGCTGGAAGTGTGTACGTGTGCACCGGCTGTGAGTCTTAAAACCGTTTAAGTGAATCCATGAATAGGGAAGAGGCAGAGGGGCTGGAGGTCTGTGTGTGTGCACAGGCTGTGAATTTTAAAAATATCTGATTGAATCCAGTAAGAGGGAAGAGGCAGAGGGGCTGCAAGTGTGTACGTGTGCACCGGCTGTGAGTCTTAAAACCGTTGAAGTGAATCCAGGAATAGGGAAGAGACAGAGGGGCTGGAGGCGTGTGTGTGTGTGTGTGTGTGTTTGTGCACAGGCTGTGAGTCTTAAAAATGTCTGAGTGAGTCCTGGAAGAGGGAAGAGGCAGAAGGGATGGAAGTGTGTGGATGTGCACAGGTTGTGAGATTGAAAACCGTCTGAGTGTATCCAGGAAGAGGGAAGAGGCAGAGGGGCTGGAAGTGTGTGGATTTGCACTGGCTGAGATTCTTAAAAACATCTGAGTGAATCCAGGAAGAAGGAAGAGGCAGAGGTGCTGGAGGTGTATGAATGCGCACAGGCTGTGAGTCTTAAAAATGTCTGAGTGAGTCCAGGAGAGGGGAGATGCAAATGGGTTGGAAGTGTGTGTGCATGTGCACTCACAGTAGGTGCACACGAACACATTCTTACAGCCCCTCTGCCTCTTCCCTCTTCCTGGATACACTTAGATGGTTTTAAGACTCACAGCCAGTGTACACGCACACACTTCCAGCCCCTCTGTCTCTTCCCTATTCCTAGATTCACTTAAATGGTTTTAAGGCTCACAGCTGGTGCACACGCACACACTTCCAGCCCCTCTGCCTCTTACCTTTTCCTGGATTGCACAGCTGCAGCATGGTGTGTTGTAATTTTAACGACGATGTACAGAGTACTTACCGGACAGTATGTGACACAGCGAATGATGGTTCACTATCTCCCAGCAATGGTAAGTAAATATGTTTTTTTTTTAAATGATATTGTAAATGACACTGGAGTGGATAACTCACTAACAAGATGCGATTTATGTTTTGCAGACTCCAAAATAATAACTCCTAGACAGCAAACTCTTCAAGACACCCCGATTTTATATTCCAGTGGTAATTACCGCGGCCATAAAGCCTCTGCAGACTTTTATGATCTAGACTATAACTGGGATTCTGAGCTATCCCAGAGACCACACTATCTACCCAGTGAGCTAAAGAGCTGCAATTTGTGTAGAGACTGGTTTGCTTATGGCTGCGGACATGATTTGTGGAATACAGACACAACGAATTGTAAAATAGCATGTTATGCACCTCTATATTCTGCTTCTGATAGTAGCGATGAGGGCTATTTTTCTGATGGAGGGGGCATGACCCTTTGAACTCTGTATAACCAATAAAAGATTGTGTTAATGTCAACGCATGACCCATTTGTCAGTGTTCTTTCAATATAATGATGCATGAAAAAATTCTAAGCCATATTTATTATACTCCAGGATATGTAGGGAGTTATGGAGGAGTAAATACCCTTTTTCAGGAAGCTAGAGAACATGATAAAAACCTGACCATGAAGCAAGTCAAGACGTGGCTGTCAGGGCAAGATGCTTATACGCTTCATAAGCCTGCAAGAATTAACTTTCCTAGAAATAAAACAGTAGTGTCTGGCTTAGATCATCAATGGCAGGCTGACCTCATAGATGTCTCCAAAATTTCTAAAGAGAACCATGGGAAAAAATACATGTTAGCAGTTATCGATGTGTTATCTAAATATGCCTGGGCCTCCCCTTTATCTGATAAATCAGGGAGGGAAGTTACAGCCGCCTTCCAGAATATCTTTGAAACAGGATGTGCACCCCGAAAAATACAGACAGATGCTGGTAAAGAGTTCTTGAATACCCCTCTGAAGAAACTTTTAGCACGTTATGGCATTCATCATTTTGTCACCCATAGTGAAACTAAAGCAGCAGTTATAGAGAGGTTTAATAGAACCCTAAAAAACAAACTCTGGAGATATTTCACAGCTAGGAATACCCATCGGTATGTGGACATTTTGGCAGACACTCTTCAGGGGTACAATAGCACTTACCATCGTAGCATTGGGACTGCTCCTAACGCCGTAAATTTGTCTAACGAAAGGGATGTGTGGCTGAGACTTTATGGGGTAAGTTTAAAAAGTAAAAGAAAGGAAAAATGTCTTAAGGTGGGGGATCATGTCAGGGTATCTAGACTGAAGGGGAAGTTTGAAAAGGGCTATCAGCAAACCTATACGGATGAGATATTCATCGTCAAAGAACTGGGGACAAGGGGGGAAAGAGTGGTGTATAGATTAAATGATTACACAGGTGACCCTGTAGAGGGAGCTTTTTACTTTGAGGAGCTCCAAAAGGTTCCTGCTGACCAACAGCGTATATACAGAATAGAGAAAATTATCCAAAAAAGAGGGCGGGGGAGACGCAGAGAGTTTCTAGTCAAATGGAATGGCTGGCCAGAGAAGTTCAACAGTTGGGTTAAGGCTACTGAAGTACAACATCTTTGAAATGTCAGATTTTTACATCACCCTCCCCAGCAACGCATCAGCAGAAATTTTTCCCCAAAACAAAAATTCTAATTTTACTATTCAATTAGCGAGATCGTTGGATCTTCCAGGGTCATGGGAAGTAGGTCTAGCAAAGATACAGTATCCGCATAGTTGGCACACATTAACTTCTCCTGGATATTTTGAAATTGCTAACTAGAGAAAGAAATGGCATTTTTCTTTGAGAAGCGGGTACTATAATAGCATCCGACAACTGTTAGAAAATATGAACAAGCTTATATCAAATGCCAAGGATGGACCTAAGACAACCCTACATTATGATTCAGTGGGTCAAAAAATTAATCTTAAAGGAGATGAACCGCATACCATTCTAGTTAGCGGAGAACTTGGACATCTGTTAGGTATGTTCCCAGGATTCAGCACCTTATATGTTTACACAGACATTGTAGAGCTCCAGATAGTAGGTGACTTCTATGTGCCATTACTACGCTGTGTGCATGTGCAGGGGCAAGACAATGATTTCATAACTATGACCTATGACCGTCCACATTATGTGCCAGTCAGCAAACATCACATTGATACCGTTACTATAGAAATCAAAACCGACCAGGACAAAAACGTGCATTTTTATCACAGGAAGGTGATTGTCAAGCTTCATTTTAGGCCTCGGAAAAGTGAAGGATGGTTTTAAACAAGGAGCACGGGAGACCTCAAGACTATGTAGCTTACTACAGGGCACAAGCTGGGGGAGGCCTTCCAGGCTTCCGAGGAGCCCCCATTATGTACAGGACTGGTTTAGGAGGGTTGTTCCGTGGACTTTTTCAAAAAGCAATGCCTTTTTTGAGGCGGGGATTAGAAATCATAAAGCCGCATGTGAAATCTGCTGCCAAAAACATCGCAAGAGATGTTGCGGGGCATCTTGTATCCCGTGTTGTTGAGAGCGGGCAGAATG
Organism: Natrix helvetica; assembly: GCF_964273705.1. Lineage (NCBI taxonomy): Eukaryota > Metazoa > Chordata > Lepidosauria > Squamata > Natricidae > Natrix > Natrix helvetica. The sequence continues at coordinate 42,117,988 of NC_138555.1, read as the reverse complement.
GATCAGGGCTGGTCATAGCCAGGAAGAATTACGCATTGGGCCCGCCTATTCCATTTAAAAAGAGAAGACTTGTGAAAACGCCCTGTCATACCAAGAGGAAACGTGCACAGAAGAGGAAACCCTGTGACAAGGAAGACATAGTCTAATACATTATGGCATTTATTCATTCTGCTTCAGAGGAATGTGTTAAATCTGAACTGGATCTTATTCAACTGGCGCCTACACAGACCAGTATTGAAAACAGTACCTATATCGAGATCCCTCCTTTATCAGCGCTAACGCCCAACAGCCCCCTGGAATTTTTCATCACAGGGCATGGTGAGCATTACACAGATTTAAACAACACCCTTCTGTATGTGAGTTGCAAGATTGTAAAAGCTGACGGGTTGGATATTGATGATGGGGCAAGGGTGCCCCTGGCCAACTACCCCATAGCATCACTGTTTAACCAGCTGGATGTTACCTTGGGAGATCGGCTCATTACACAGAGCCATCATTGCTATTCGTATAGGGCCATAATTGAGCTGATTCTCAACTTTGGTGGTGATGCGTTGGATACCCAATTTACTTCTGGGGTTTTTTACAAAGATGACTCGGACCTCATGGAGAATACTCTACTGACAGTGGCTGGGAACTCTGGTTTCAAAGCGAGAGCGAGACACACGGCCGGTAGTCATAAATGGGACCTGCTTGGGCCTCTGCATAGTGATCTGTTTTTTCAAGACAGACTCCTAATTAATGGCGTAGATGTGAAAGTCAAACTCACAAGAAGCAGAAATGAATTTTGCGTGATGAAGGATGGCAATGAGAATTACAAAGTGCAACTCCTGGCTGCTTCTCTCTTTGTAAAACGTGTAAAAGTAGCCCCGGGAGTGCATCTTGGCCATGCAGAAGCTTTGCTCACCTCCAATGCCAAATACCCCATTGATGGAGTGGGGATGAAGGTTTACAGCATTCCCGCAGGTAGTCTTGTGTGTAATCAGGAAAATCTATTTCTGGGCCAACTACCTAAACAATTAGTGATTGGGTTTGTGGACAATGCAGCTTTTAGTGGGGATTATGAAAGAAATCCATTCAATTTTCAACACTGCAATGTCAATTTTTGCGCCCTGCATTGTGATGGCGAACAGATCCCCGCAAAGCCTCTTCAGCCCGATTATGAGCATGGTCTTTTTGTGAGAGAGTACATGCAGATGGTGCAAGCAACAAGCAAAGGCATGAAAGACAGACCGATGTTAATCAGCCGGGAAGAGTTTAACCGAGGGTATACTTTGTATTCTTTTGACTTGAGTCCTGATCAGGGATGCTCTGAGCACTATTCATTGATCAGGAACGGTAACCTCAGAGCCAAAATTAGATTTGCACAGCCCCTCCCCAACACCGTTAACATGATACTCTATGCAATCTTTGAAAACCTTATTGAAATAAGTCACACAAGGAATGTACTTTTTGATTATATGTGAGTATGGATACACAGCAGCTCCTCCACTTGTTCTCTGGAAATACTACCTTTCTAGGGGTCTACCCTTGTGACCTGTTACCCCAGAGACAAATCTCCAAAAGACCTTTTGGATTAATCGTAAACACCCATCCTCACACTTTTCCTGGAGAATACTGGCTGGCCCTCTATTTCCCATATCCCGGATATGGTGAATTTTTTGATTCCTCCGGATAGCCATGACTTTCCTGGCTCCATAGTGATGTTTTTAGAGCAGCAAGCTGAGAAGTACACATTTCACCAACGGCAATTGCAACACCCCAGTGCTGTGACCTGCGGACAACACTGTGCGTTTTTTCTACTGAACCGTACTAAAGGAGTGACCTATGAAAATATTTTAAAGATGTACTCCAATGCCGATATTAAAAATGATCAAATGGTAAAGCTGTTTGTAAAAACTATAAAGGTTGGGAGGGGGCTTGGAACCTGTAACCATCACCAGTGCATGCAGGCATGCATGCCTTACTGTAAAATAAAGAAAAAGACTTAAACGTTTTTTACGTGTATCAGTGTTTTTATTCATTTTAAAAATTGAGCCAGTCACCAAACCTGAGCCGACTTCTAGGTTTTATTGTCCAAGGGCTAGTGGGGGTGCCTGTAAACATAGGCTTCTGAGCCCCAAACGGTGCTGTCATAACAGAGTCGGGGCTAGCAGCAGTTTCATCCTTAACAACCAGAGTATCTTTCAACTTTTCTATTTGCTCTTTAACAGCAGTAGACCCCAACACAGAAGTTGGAACATTCACCTCAGCCATAGCATTCATAAAATCATCCCATCCTTTAGGTTTCCGCTTCTCAGTAGGGGCTCGGTGTTGGGAGGCGCCTTTCACCAAGTCTAAAATATTAGTACCAGGAATAGGTACACCTTTGTATAAAAAGGTACCGCGATCATCCCAGGTTGAGACGTCCTGGTGTTGTTTCATTTTGTTCAGCAAAAGTTCTGCATTTTTCCTATAACGAGCACTCACACCGTTTAGGATATCATCCATAGCTGTGTCCTGGGGAGTTGGATGTGGCGGCTGTTCTGGTAATGTTGGAAGTGGCTGAGGTTGTCCCGGTGGATAAATGAGATTCAGTTTGTCCTTTTCAGACTCATTTTGCCTGGTCAGTCTTAGATACCTCTGCAGTACAGAATTGTAGAGCTTAATCTTGTCATCCTCACTCAAATCATGCCTCTGAAGGATGTTGCACATCTCATCATCCAACCGGTTAGTGGCTGTAGTCCCCATAGTAGGCGTCCTGCCCTGTAGCTGCTCCATCTGATGACGCGACACCAGATACATTTTCTCGGCATGGCTAACAGGCTAGTCAACAGAGGAATAGCCGTCCCTAGTAAGGGCCCTATAAAACCACCCGACTGAAGTATGATCTGCTTCTTCTTTTTGAGTGAAACCTTTCTATCACTCAACTTTTTAATGACACCCTTCTTACTCTTTAGAGACCGGAATTGTGAAGGTTTCAGAGGAAGATTTCCTTTTAGGGTATTCAGTGCTATTTCTGCTATTGACCCCACCAGGTCATTATTAGCATTGCATAAGATGGCTTTTCTCTGTCTTGGTCCGGCCTTTACTAAGATTTTTAAAAGCCACCAATTTCTACGTAACCTCTCTGACATCTTAAATGAACTAGCGCTAAGGTAACTGGGCTACAACTTTTTACTCTTCTTTTTCATTGTGTAAACAGTAGGCCAATCAGTGGGGAAGAGACCTGTTCTTAGCCTATAAGATTCTGGAGTGGTGGCTGACAAATCTACTAATAGGTACCCGTGTGGTTTGTGAGTGTCATCTTGGAATACTTCTAAAAAATACTTTGTTAGTGGGGTACATCTGCCTGGCCAGTGTGACAATTTGCATCGCCATGTTCTAACATTTGTTTGATAAAAAAAGATTTGCCAGAATTGGACGGTCCACTTATAATACAGGGAAAAGGGTGTACAAATTGTGCAATGTTTTCCATAATCCTTAATAACCGTAAGGCAGTGTACAGTAATCCTCCCTCTTTAATAACCTTTTATTATACACTACTTTTAGAGTTTTTCGGAGGACCCTTGTTTCTAGGGTCCACTGTTTCTTAATCCTGACAATCCCCAACTGTTCTACCCTGATCTCTTTTTTTCTCTCTGCATCAGACAGACAATAATCATCTACCAAATCTTTCAAACTGTCAAAGTTAACTTTACTGCTATTACCACAATTTAGTGTGATTCCCTTCACCTTTACCACCGCTTCACCGTTGGACAAAGCATAAGCATACGTTTTGGGGCCGGCCGCAACAAACTCTGTTATCGTAGTGTTTGGTGGAATTTCGCTTGTCAGTTGTCCTAAATAATCACCCAAAGGGGGTGTCCACGCCCCCTCTCTACTTACAAAGATGACTGAATCGGTGTCATGGTACAGACACCTATCACCCAGCCCCTCCAGTAGTCTTGTATAATTCCAGCCATGCATAAGCGGTCATAAAGCTGGCAATGAATACATTAGTGCATGAGGATTTGGTGGCGTGGTTCTTGGCTGTTTTCCACGTCACGATGGCTGTCTCTCTATCCACAAACTCACATGAGGAAACATCATAATAGGGTACAAAAAGATATTTGAATAAATCCTCAGGGTTTGTCACCACTGATGTGGTCAGGTGATTGGTGCTCTGGCCAAACTTGCCCCACAGCGAATTTAAAAAGAGTTTGGCAATCTGTCTTTTAGCAGGATTTACTTCAATGTGGTCACGTCGTAAACGGACACCTTCCATCTTTTCGTAATCCTGAATATATTGCTCTTTATCCTGATCTGTTTTGCACCATTCAGGGTAACCACTGGCCTCCTGTTTCTGTCTAAGATGCATGTTCATATATCCTGAAAATAGCTCATTTGAAGTTCTTTCAAAATGCCAGACCTCATAGATTTCAACAATTCTGTAACCTTTTTCTAAGGCTGCATTCAATTCAACAGTACACCATGTCCCAGTCAGAGCTCTTTCCTCATCACTGTGTTTACAGGGGGAGGTTTGCAGCTTTACAGGGGGAGGTTTGCAGGTTGCGCACAAACTAAACATTAATTTGACCCCTGATTTGTGAGGTAGGACTGGGAAATAGAGATTCCTTGGCGGGTACACTTTGACTTTGACTAACCCAAAATATTGCTTTATGTCCCCAAAGTTTTGATAGATGATTTGAGGGTGCCCAACTGGATACTCCTTGGTCTTATTCACAAAAGGGTACAAACTGGTGAAATCGTAGTATAAGATTTGTTCCCCAGGTTTTGGTTTGTAGTACAGACATGTAGCATTTGTTCTACCACCAAAAAAAGCATCTCGAGGATTTAAAGGAGTTGGGAGCTTATTCTCAACTAGAAACTGCTTCAAAGAGGTGTCATCCTCCACCATGGCCCCCCATTCATGTTCCCAGATGCAGCGCACAGCATAACCCTGTGCCCTGAGGTACTCTTCTTTAATCCTAGTACGGCTGTGCAGGCTGCCATATGTTGAATCAAGTAATTTGTTGAAGTCTTTTTCAGAGTAGCAGACAGGGCACCCATGAAAAAAACAGCCATGAAATTCAAAAGCCGTGGGGGTTCCATTTATGACAGCAAAACCATCCAAAAAATATTTGCCCACTTTCTTTTCACCGCCCTTCAGAGCATGTTGAATATTGAGCTTCTCAGTGTGTTCTATATGCAACAACCATTGAATCGCTGGAGCTGAATACCTTTTCTGTGTATTGTGATAATTGTCCAAAGGATCTAAAGCAATGGTATTGCTTTTCAAATACATGAACCGGTACTGCGCCATGCAGACAGATGCCAATGTGATATATTGGAAGGGGTCAATGCATTGAATCTCAACAATATCCCCCCTGACCCCACAGTGGTACTCACGCTCAGTCATTTTCATCACCTGATCCCTAAATTGAATACAGGCCTCTCTTAATAGTTATCTGTGGGATCGCATACTGCCCCATACATCCCTACGACCAATCCGCTCACACAGAAAGGGACTTCTCCGGGTGCCGTCCGCTAAACAGTGTCGGGGGGTGACACCCAGGAGCAGGGCCTTCTCTGTGATGGGCCCAGCCCTGTGGAATGACCTCCCCCTTGACATCAGGATTACTTCCGATCTCCGCTCCTTCCGTGTAAAGCTCAAGACCCACCTTTTTCAATTATCTGGCCTGGCTCAACCGTAGTTTATCCTTTCCTCCTGACAGTCCTTTTAAATTTGTAATTTTATTATGGGGTATTTTTAATGGTTAATTTTATTATTATTATTGTGATATATGTAATTGTTACCTCCTCCGTGTCCGTATACGTGTATGTATATGTATGTGTATGTGTGTATGTGTATGCTTATATGTATTTATGTATGTTTTTATTGTACGCCGCCCCGAGTCCTTTGTGGAGAGGGAGCGGCTAACAAATTATATTATTATTATTATTATTATTATTATTATTATTATTATTATTATTATTATTATTATTATTATTATTATTATTATTATTATTATTATTATTATTATTATTATTATTATTATTATTATTATTATTATTATTATTATTATTATTATTAATATATCTACATCCTGTCTGCAATAGTAAGCCAGAGCCTTTTTTAGTTTAAACACAGTACCTCTATTAGCAGTGTGCCATTTCAGGAATTCTTCTCTCTCCCCGGGCATCATGGTTTCTGGGCTGTAATACTTGGTTTCTTGGAGTGGTCCCACGTAGTCTTGATTGGCCATTGTATTGAACAAGTGGGGGAAATATCCTTTGCAGCCTTGAAACGCCATAGCTTTGGGTAATTTGGATAATTTAAGTGGTAAAAATGAGAGGCTATCGATAAACTGAATCTTATAATCTGGAAGGGTAATACACAGAAGTTTCCCCCCCTGACTTATAAGTTGAACCCTAACCTTTTCATGGATCAGCTGCCTCAGTACTAGGTACCCGTCATAACCTTTGGAGTTGTGTGCGATAAAAGTACATCCTTTAAACTTATGATTTATAAATTTCTTTACAAACTGTTCTAGGCATCTAATACCATAACAATCCCACCTCACAACATCTTTATCATCCTCATCCTTCAACATATCCCTGGCGCATGTATAATTAGGTATATGTGTGCCTGTTTCTTGGCAGCATTCAAAGTCATAAATGATGTATCTTTCACCAATTAGTGGTCGGTCCAACGATTTTAGAAAGCATAAATGACCTTCCAAGCTTTCAACCTTCTCAGAGCACTGCCCACACTTGACTTCCTTGCACTTTTTGTGGGGGGTAAAGACATAAACCCCACACGTTTCACAATATTCCTCATTCTTACAGTCTACTTTTCCCTCCTTAGCAAGTTGTGTGTGCCTTTCAACACATTCCTTAGACCGACAATGCACTTTGCACCTACAGCAGCGCATCTTCTCCACCTCAACCTGCTGACATTCTTGCTTTAGGCAAGCTCTGCAAATATATTGACAGCCATGACTGAATTTGTGGTGGTAGGGCGTGTGGCAGAATTTACAGAAATAGTGTTCACCCAGAAAGCCTTTGATATTTTTTATGCCATAGTAATGCTTGTTGTGTAATAATATAAATACTATTTTTTCTTGCTGTGGGCAACCTGTGACAAAAAACCGCCACCCGTCCTGCATATAAAACAAGATCTTTATAGTGACCCGTAAATGTTTTTCAAAGATGTGTATCTGAGAAAAGTCAATCCTGTTTTCTGTGGAAATACCCAGTCTGCTGTGAAGTTCCCTGGCCCTGGTAATAATTTCTTGATTTCTAACATCAGCACCTATCAGACAGAGCGAACAGCTAGCAAAACAAAGAAATTCGCCTTCCACATTGAAATCTACTAGGTGCTGTCTTTTTTTCTCCAGTACTCTGGTGAGTAGCAAAGTGTTTAACTTCCTAAGCCCTCCTCCCTCCTTGTTCTTCATGATGGTAACAACTAATTGCAAATTACCCCCCCCCCCAAACAATATCTCAGCCTTACTTTGAAGCAGATTTTCAACACTGGTCAGAAAATCATCAGCATTTAAATCATTCACACACCTCCTAAGAGAAAAGAGAGGATGGTTTAACCCCTCTGCATCCAACCGGAGTTGAACAAAATCATTTGGGCCTATGTTCATAGCTACATTATTCAAAAGAATCTGTAACACATTATGAATAGCATCTATAGCAACTACAAAGGACCGGATTTGGGCAAGATTAACAAATCTGTATCACTGATAGTATTCCACAGCTCTGAAATTTCGGATAGGATTTTCCCATGCCTGCACCATATCCAGATAAACATTGTTCATATTCTGAGAGTTTGCAGAGCTAGAGGATTGTAGCTGGGACATAGAATGGCATGTATCTTCTTCTGTGTCACTGCGTTAATTGTTTGCTAGCCGAGCTGAAAGAGTTACTGCGCAGGTCATAGGTCCTTATCAGCAATGATTTACTGCGCGTGCTTAACACATTTCTAATACATCACACATTCCAGAGACCTTTTTCCTTTTGATCTTCTGTTCGTCTGCTAAGAAGGTGGACAACATTTGTTCTTGCCACAATGTAACAATTAGATAGATTTGTTTATTTTCTATTTTCTTATTTTTGTATTAAAGCTTGTTTTTAATTCAAACATGTTCTCAGATTTTTTATGTTCGCTTCTTGAAGATATGCTGTTTGGAAAAGCCATCAATTCCAGACCTCATTAGCTCAGGGTGAAATTTTCCCATGACATTCTGGTTGAGAGACAATCATAGAATCATAACTAACACTGTCTGCTGGGGATGCAGGAAGTCCGGCGCCATGCATTTTTGCTTTTTTGCAGGACGGCTCTGGTTAAACAAACAAGCAAACAAACAAAAAGTTGTCACCAACATTCCTAATAAAGTAATGCCAACACACACACACACACACACACACACACACACACACACCTTTAGTTTCTAAAAAATAATACTAATAGAGTTGTAGTTGGGTAAAATGCTAGATATTATACCTCCTAACATCATTCGTGTTGTGTGGCTTGTGGAAGGCTGAGGGGTCATGTTATGCGGGGACCCCTGGAATTTTGAGATCCACGAATGGCTGATCATCCTCCCATTCTGGAGGAAAAGAAAACACCTCCAATAGTCAGAATTGTTGCAGTATGCTTATAAGAATCTAAATATATGAAAGTATGAAAGATAAATACCTTCATATGCCCTCAAACATTCTGAGTCTGTCAATTCATTCTAGTGAAAAACAAACAAACAAACAGTCAAACAAACAAGCAAGAAAGCAAGAATGTTATAAACACATTTTACATCTAAGAGGGGTCAGTGTTTAAAAAAAAATAGCCATAAAACTATTTGCAATTGTAGCCCCCCTCAAACATTCTGAATCTGTCAATTCATTCTAGTGAAAGAAAATATTCAATCAAGCAAACAAGCAAGCAGGCAGACAAGAACTCTATAAAATCCATTTTGCATCTAAGTGTTTCAAAATTAGGCATAAAATTACTTACAATAGTAGCTTCCATTCTGAATAGGGGTCTTCTTAGCAGCTCAAATTGCTCTCGAGGTATGGTTATGCCTGAAACCAGTAAACATGACTAGACAAGTATCGGACCTACTTTTATACACCCTGGTGATGTCACAAATTAATCACATCAGAAAAGGGGAGTTCTTCACACCTTTTGCAAAACTGGCCTCCCTGCCTATCCGGAAGATGCATTTGAATAGAAGATAATGTTGCAAATTAATCACGTCAGAGTTGGTGAGTTCTTCAGACTTTTTGCAAACACTGGCCAGTCCCCCCCCCCGCCCCAACCAGCATAGGAAATCCCGAATGAATAATATCACATGAGCTTTGATTAAACTGTATCTCTGTGTTTAACATCTGACAAGGTTAAACAGTAGGGTCAGCAAAAGAAAAAAACGCAATACACCTTTCATGTGTTTTGTAAAGCACATTTTATTATAAATTTCATAGCTTTAACAGTTTCTTGTAATTAATTTCTGTTACATTCTGGTATATGATCCTCTTCAGAGCCAATGGCAATTCAGCTTCAATCTTTGACATTAATGACAGCGGTTTATGACTCTTCTTGATACACTGTATGAATGTCTTGAGATCACCAAGTGTATCCCGGGTGAAATATAATTTATTCACTTTGTCAGTAATACTGATGATGATCCGGAGAACATGCGGCATAGAAAGCCGAATACATAGACTGTTAATAAGTTCTGTTTCACTGTTTCCATCCACATTATCTTCTGATTTTAAACAGCCCATTAAACAATGATGTATTATTTTAATAACACATGCTTTCAGAACTTGTGGCATGCTGACATTTTGAGCCGCCACTGTTTCTAAAGCAGGAAATAAGGTAGAATTAGATTGGGATGTTTCAACTAAGCCAGTGGTCGGCAAGCCGCGGCTCGCGAGCCACATGTGGCTCTTTACACACTTTAATGCGGCTCTTCTGTGTGCCCGGCGCCCGCTCCCCTCCCTCCTCGGGCGGCCGCCAATGTTCCCTCTAAGCTGCGCAGATAACAAGGAAACGCGGCGCAGAAGTTTTAAAATGTGAGTGAAAATATCCCCCCTCCCTCCCTTCTCTCTGTCTGCACCGAACTCTCTCTTCCATGATTGGTGAAATCAAGGAAGATTCTGCCCGGATACCGATGACGTTGCAGAATGGAGAATTCCCATTGGTCCTATGGGGCTTCATTGGTTCCTGGGAAAACATGATTCGCTGGTTGTAGCCTGCTTTTCTCTGCATATCCGGGGTTTCTAAGGCATTGCATCGTCTGAAGCCCGTTCTGGACTGGGCAATCTTTCTGCGATCCCTTCGCTTTGGGGAGAGAGGGAACCAGCGTGGAATTGGACTGTCTGAGCCAAAGGGGCTTCCTTTCCTTCTTTTCCATTTCCTTTCCTTTTTCCTTTCCTTCTTTTCCATTTCCTTTCCTTTGTCTTTTCCATTCCTTTCCCTTTCCTTATTTCCTTTTCCCTTTTTTCTTTCCTTTCCCTTTCCCTCCCTTCTTCATCCTTTCCTTTCTTCTTTCCCATTTCCTTTCCTCCTTTTCCATTTCCTTTTTCCTTTCCTTCTGTTCCATTTCCTTTCCTTTTTCCTTTCCTTTTCTTCTTTCCCATTTCCTTTCCTTTCCCTCCCCCTCCCTTCCCTTCCTTCCTTCCTTCCTTCCTTCCTTCCTTCCTTCCTTCCTTCCTTCCTTCCTTCCTTCCTTCCTGGGGGTCTGAGGGAGAGGGAGGGGACCCTTTTCCTCCTTGCCCCCCTCCCCAACATCTGCTCTGATGGCAATTATGGCTAAAAAAAAAATCAGGTGCTCAGGCATGAAAATGTGCCGCTCAAACACTATATTTTTCTGCACACACTGAAAAAAAATTAGAGGGAACATTGGCGGCTGCCCCAAAAGTCAGGACTCTGCAGCTAGCCTCTGTGCCTCCCAAATCAGCAGCGTGTCATCCAGTAGGTGTAGCAATGGCCTGGCCTGCCTGCCTCTGGGAACTCAATTTCTGTGACAGAAAAAGGAAGGGTTGGGGGGGAATGGAGGGGGGGAGGGGATGAATATGAACTATATGCCTCTGAACTTGGAAATGAGAGATGTGGGCAGGGCCAGGGAGAGACAAATGAAAGGGGTGACTGATGGCCATCATGGAGGGGGGGGGGATGATTATGAATTATGTACTCATATGAGAGATGTGAACTGTGAACAGGGCAAAAAGAAAGGGATGACTGATGGCCATCATGGGAGAGGGGGGTGATTATGAATTAAGTGTGCCTAACTATGGAAATGAGAGATGTGAACAGGGCAGGGTAAAAAGAAAGGCGTGATGGCCATCATGGAGGGGGGGGAAATGTGACATGAGGGGGGAGAAATGTGACATGAGGGGGTGAAATGTGACATGAGGGGGTGAAATGTGACATGGAGGGGCAGAAATGTGACATGAGGGGAGAAATGTGACATTGTGGGATTGACATAAAAAGGGTTGATGTGAAAAGGGGGGTGTGGACATAAAATTGCGGAATATCGTAATCTAGGAGCCAGCAAAATAAGTTAGTGGCCAGGTTCTGAGGTCAATATATAACAGTACCAGTGAGGACTATTTGAGTGTGTTTTCACATACTTTTATATGTACTTTTTTAGTTGTATCTTGATTTTTATTTCTTTTACTTCTTGCCTACTGTTTGGGTGTATCCATCAAGGTGGAGAACCCTGCTTAAAATATCCATGATGAGCCCCACTAATTTTATAATACTATTTACACACACATAAGATGCCATATATGCGTCATCCACAGATAAATACCAGTGCGTCATCCACAGATCCCCCATAACAGTGCGTCATCCACAGATAAATACCAGTGCGTCTTCCACAGATAAATAACAGTGTGTCATCCACAGATAAATAACAGTGTACCATCCTATGTATTTTCGGTTTTAAAAATGTGGCTCTCAAAATAAATTTCAATCGTGGTTTTGGCGAGATTTGGCTCAGTTGAAAAAAAAGGTTGCCCACCACTGAACTAAGCAAAATAGTGTTTTCTTAATTTTTATATTGACTTACCATTTGATATTTTGCAGAACCTGCAATAACAAGTCTTTATAAGTTCATTCTCTTCAATGAAGCCAGGTCTTTTTTTTATACTACGCCCACGCTTGGGAGGTTTGGGGGTTAAATTTATATCAAACAAATCTCCATCTGAGGTTGCCATCTTCAAGAGACTGCTGAAATTAAGGCAAACTACCAAGCTCTTGTAATGACAAGTGAGCCTTGCGCATGCCCGGAATCATGGGAGGTATGACATGCCCAGGCATGTCCCTGGCATGGCTCTTGTGCATGCGCAGAATCACAAGGGAGTGGGCTGGGTGGGTGGGTGGGTAAGGCATGCCCAGGCATGTCCCACACATGTCTCTTGCGCATGCCCAGAATCCCAGGGGGTCAGGTTGGCGGGTGGGTGTGACATGCCAGGGGATTTCCCAGGCATGCCTGAACAAGACTTATCCCCTGCATGCAACCTGGTGAGTTTCCTCTTGTGAACTTTTTAATTCCTGTTAATATTCCTTGTCTTTTCCTGTAGGCAGGATTCAAAACAGTTACATGAGTATTTGAGTGTGCAATCAGCAAAATATTTGTCTTTAGATTTTACAAAGGTAAAAACCAGCTGCGGGGTTTAAAAGGGCTGTGTTTTTTCCCCCCAGGCTTCAAGGAAATGTTTTTAAATCCACCTAGAAATAAAAACCTTTTAGAAAAAAATGTGGGTTTAAATGCAGCCCTTAGGAGAATGATTACAAATAAAAACATTTTTTATTTCACAACCCCCCCCTCCCCCTTGAATGTCCATAGAATTAATCTAGGGTTAAACTAATCATGTACACAAGAATCTTTCTTGATGGGTAAGTTTCAACACGTCTTATCTGAAAAAATAGGGTTAGGATATTGCACAACGCCTTATCTGTTAGGGCTACTCATCATGATGGGCTTAGGCCAACACAACATATCTGGCTAGGGTTATGACCTTGTGAACCCTGTACCACGTGGGGTCAATTATGCACATCCCAGCCGGGGAGGAGGGCTATGCACATCACATCCGGAGAGTGGGGGCTGTGCACGTCACTTCCGCTTAGGGGCATGATCTGGTGACGTAATCAGCACGTGGGTTTGTTTACTTTGATGACGTCACTGATCAAAAATACTGATAATTTTCATTTAAAAAAGGTATGAACTATATCTACTCGTAGCCAACACTCCAGAAGATAGGTTAAAGATACAGAAGGATCTTTGTTGGTTTTCAGAAATCCATCAAGCAGTGGTGTCCGAAATGTCTGTCTGCCTTACGCAGAGTTTATTTGGCTTTTATACAGTTTTAACAAGCAAAGCAAAGCAACAGTATTGTTTTTGGTTTACTCCCTCATTTTTCCCTTGGCAATCTAGAAGGCTATCCCAGCCAAGGTTGAATCTCACATAACTCCCTGATACGGCCTGTCTCTGCTCAGGGAGATAACAGGCACAAAGATAACCGGCTACTTGAGATCATGGCTGTCTAACACGCATGTCTGTATGTAACCTTTCCTCTCTTCCCACATCTGGTTCTGCTAATTAGATGAGCTTGTAGGTATCCAAGATAACCAGCTACTGAGATCATGGTAGCTTCCTACGGATGTCTTTACGTAAGGTTACCTCTCATTCCTTCATCTCACTCTTTTTTGTTTTGTTTGACAAGGCATCGTAAGAGGGGCTAGTAAAAGAATCATAATAAAAAAGGAACATCCTTGCAATTGTTTATACAGGGCATATATACTTAACCCTGAGTCAATGCAGGAGAGGGTTTAGGGCAAAAAGCTGTGATACATGTTTTTTGCAAAGGGAGGGAAGACACTGAATAAAACAGCACCCACCAATCAAAATAGCACAAATGATGACTAAATAACGTAGAACATTTCCTAACAGACCTGTGGGTAACCAAGCCCAAAAACCTTCCCACCAAGATCCTAAGGTATCAATTTTCAAATCAGAGGCCAAATTGTGTAAAATATTGAGCTGATGCTGGATAGTTCATAATTCATCTAAAAGATTAAAACAACACATTAATTACTAAAATAGCTTAAAAGGTAGCATTAATTATTTTTACCAAATTACATACAACCACATTAATATTAAAATGAGCGCAAGCAACAAGAGCTGGCACACCCACTATAAATATAGTGAATGCTACATATTCTACTTTATTAAGCAAAGCTATCTCAGAGTCACAAGTGCTGTCTAGTGTGACTCCACGTCAAAAACGTCTGTAATGAAATTGCTGTTTGAAAAGCAAAACAGGAATTAACTAGATAAGGCAACATTGTGCTTCACTAATATTAGCAGGAATGTAATTAAAAGTTTCTTGACCATATGTAAAAAACCATCCTTGCAGGAGCCAAACATAAGCAACGTGAAAGAAACTCTCCTCAAAAGCTATACAATTTAAAACAGGTGAATTAATATGAAGACAGTGAGGTTTTTTTACTTGAAGATGTACAGTTACTTCTTTTGCACATGTTGTATTCTCAGGAACTGCTACTATCAGATAGTATACAAAGCAATTGTATCAGAGGGAAGATCATAAGCAATCAATCCCTAACTAGATATAGTCTTATAGTTTGTTTTCATCAAACCAGTGAAGTGTTGAATTACTGCAGACAGGATCCAAACAGGATCCAAACATGTAGAAAGCAAATGTTCCATATCATACGATTCGGATAAGCAAGAGACATCAGTGTTTGTGATGTTAGCTGCACCCATAGATTTTTACTTCAGTCTCTGTTCAAATGAGTTTTTGGGTGAGATGACAGCAGCTATCGATAAAGAGAAGCAATTAACAAGTAAACATAAACAAATGATGACTAAGGAATTGGCAAAAATGGCAGCACATAAGTTCTCGAGCATTTGTTCCACGTGTCGTTGTTGCAGCACTGCTTGCACTTTGGTGGTCAGGTTTTTCACATCACTGGACAGCTGGTCTGACAAGATCGTATTGGCTGCTGTGCCATCTGTAAAGCCACCTTGGTCATCTCTAGAACTGGATTTTGGAACTGGTACCACGATATCCTTAGCTAGACGAACACAATGTACTGGGATCCACAAGAACCTGTAGAAGCAAGCACAGTATATCCTCATCCCCCTAGAGGGTGAGGCAAACAAACTTTTTAAACCTGTTATGTTACCCACACCAAATTAGCCAAATTGGGGTACGCCAAATTGTTGGGTACCCGAGATCCCTCCTTTTTTATTTGTTTGTGAAGACTGTCCTTAAAGGACCAATTAACACGTTCCACAATGGCTTGACCTGTGGAATTGTAAAGAAGCCCATGAATTAAAAAATGTTCCAAGTTGTACAAAATTGCAAAAAGGCCAATGAAAAATAGGTGAGGCCATTATCAGTCTTTAAAAAGAAAGGTTTGCCCGAGGCAGTAATGGCTGAAAAAGGATGAAAAATAACATGATTAGCTGTTTCTCCTCGTTGAAACGTGGCCCAAAAATAAAAATAGATAAATGAATTTACTTCTAGGGAGCCAGAGAGGGAACATAGATGACATCCATTTGCCATAGTTGATTAGAGGTCAAACCATGGGGATTAACTTCTGTGTTCCCAGAGGGGGTGCCCCAGAACACTGGGGGCAAGATGAAACAATCTGCTTGGCCTGGTTGAGTGGAATATGGCAAGTTTATGCCAGCCCTCTGACATTCTGATGAAAAAAAAGTAATCAAAAACTGAATCTGAAAAAAAATAAGTAGAACATGAACAGCTGCATCTGAGTTGCATACCTGTTGCTTTAAGAAAAAGGTCCTGGAAAAAACAAATGACTGAGTATGTGAGAAACAAAATATAAATGCTTTCAGTCTTATAATAGTTGCTGCAAAGTTAAAAACAAAGCCATAAGGTTAGAATCCATCCTGGATATGATGTAAACACCTAGAAGATTAAAAATAAATTGACACACATAATGAAAGTCAGAAATGAAGTTAAAAAGCTTGTTGAGAAAAGATGCGAAAAGCTAAAATAGCAACAAACAATTTTAAGTGTTGCAGGAACAACTGTATTGCAGGGTAGGAAACTTTCATGAAAGTCCTTATAAGCAATCGCTCGTCTCGTTCACCCTCCATCTGAAAAAACAGTCTTGCGAAAGCAGAGAAACGAAAGCAATAGACGAATAGGAAAAGAAAAGTCATTAAACACGCAAGCCAAAGATCTTTAGGCAAATGATATGAAATACAGCCCACGTAGTCAGTTAAAGCACACTGAAGAGATAAATTATTCTGAAAATAAAATTGAAAATCAGATTTTGGAATAGGAAAAATAATATTAATTAAGTCAGTCCAATTCATCTCAAGGCTATTAATTCAACAACTGCCTGAAAAAATGGCAAAACATTTTGAAACGGGGTCTTTTTGTCTTCTAATACAGATAATGTTCTTGTAGGCAGTTTAAAAAACATCAAAAGAGTTAACTAACAATTTATACAATTCACAAACAGAATGCTCAAAATCTCATTAATCTTTTCAACTGCGGCAAGGGCTGCAAAAAAGAAAAAACATCGCAATGAAATCACCGGACTGTTTTCCTTTGTTCAATAAATCAAATAAAGAACTTTAAGTATATATATACCAGCAGAAAAAATTACGGACGAACCCAAGTAAAGGTCCCCAACAACTGCCATAAATTAATTAGCAAAATACTTTCGTGCACATTTAAACAAAGAAAAACTGGAGCAAAAAAGATTGTAACATTTCATGAAGTTATACTTTTTCTGGAGCAATCTGCAATTCATAAACACTTAAATCATTTTTTATTTCGAAAGCCAATTGGGTTGTATCGTTGGGGCTCCAATTAAAATATCATCCATATAATGATTTACCAAAGCCAATGGATAACGCTTACGAAAAGGATTCAATTCTGCAACATAAATCTGAATCAAGAAAGGACTAAGTAAATGTATAAATCAACCAATGAAATAACTTTGGACATTTTGCTTTTAGCTTCGACCCTTGATGGAAAAGGCCATGGGAGGTTGCAGACATGACCCTCCTTGGATTTTGAAATTCCAAATTAGTTTGACAAGATGTTCCTATATCTTGACACGCTTTAATCATATCTACCAAATCAGGATCGTTCCCAAGACCAATAATTGCCCTCCGGCATTTGGAAGTAGCATTCTCCTTTGCTAATTTCATCAACAACTTCATCTGAGCCTCACAATTATCTATTTGTTGTTTTAAAGCATCCTGCAATCTGTTAACAAAACCAGGATACGGTTCAGTAGCCTTTTGCCTGATATTATAGAAGGGCTGCTGAGGCTTGCCATAAACCAGCACAGACTCTTCCTGAAGAGGGGAAGGTGGGGGGAGGGAAACGGCAGGCACAGAGAAGACGGACTTTTCCTGACCAGCAGTACAGTCAAACTTTTCCTGCAAAGGGGGGCAAAGAAGGATGGAAGAAAAACAATCCTTTAAGCCAATTACTTCATGATCTTGTGGAATCAATTTAGGTGGACAGACAGAAAACATATCTTCTTTCTTCCCCTCCTCTTTTGCTAATTGTTCCTCTAACCGTGGAGAAGCAGAAGAATTAACCCTCCGTCAGAAGCTGAAAGACCAACAAAAAATGATTTTGGGGCAAGAATTTTTACTTGATGAAGGTGAAGGTGAAGGCTCTGTGGTCAATTGATGTCCTGCCAAAACTTTAGAGCCAAATTTTTCTACTGCATGACAGCACTGAAACCATAGTTGTAAGATCTCTACTGGGGCTCTGGGTTCAAGATGTAAAGTTTGCCCTATTTTTTCCCAGTCACGTAAATTAAGCATTCCCCGTTCGGGGTACCAAAAACAACATTTTCCTATCTCACCAACTAGCTTCCTTATTTCTGCCTCAGGTGTGGTAACACCTGACTTCTGTAACAAGAATCTAAGTTCTTGAACATGTTTTTGCTGCTTGTGAGACAGATTGCAACCCATATTTACCTCTGAGGGGTCCTGGTAGGACGATTGGCATGCCTTGGGGTCTGTTCCAGACGGGAGGAAAGTATGTTGGCTGTTGCTCCTCTGAAAGGTGTCTTTGGTCCCGGGTTTCGGCACCAGATGTAGGTTTTCAGAAATCCATCAAGCAGTGGTGTCCAAAATGTCTGTCTGCCTTACGCAGAGTTTATTTCGCTTTTATACAGTTTTAACAAGCAAAGCAAAGCAAAGCAACAGTATTGTTTTTGGTTTACTCCCTCATTTTTCCCTTGGCAATCTAGAAGGCTATCCCAGCCAAGGTTGAATCTCACATAACTCCCTGATACGGCCAGTCTCTGCTCAGGGAGATAACAGGCACAAAGATAACCGGCTACTTGAGATCATGGCTGTCTAACGTGCATGTCTGTATGTAACCTTTCCTCTCTTCCCACATCTGGTTCTGCTAATTAGGTGAGCTTGTATGTATCCAAGATAACCAGCTACTGAGATCATGGTAGCTTCCTACGCATGTCTTTACGTAAGGTTACCACTCATTCCTTCAGATCTTGACAAACTTTAACATTGGGCACTATTGTGGCCCAGCAGGAGCCGTTGGAGCTGCTACCAGACTCCGACAGCGAGGGTCCCTATGAGTCGGCTCTGGAGGATGTGGAGGACCCTGGGCAGGGTTCTGACTCCGAGCAGGGATCAGAGAGGCTGGTCAGCCGCCAGGAGGCGCCTGAGGCATGCAGCAGTGGTGAAAGCCAAAGGGAGGGTGCTCCTGATGTCATGCCTTGGAGCAGTGGGGAGGAGTCACGGGACAGCGAGTCAGACATCAGCAGTGAGTTATTAAATGCTCGTTACCGGCACGCTAAGTGGCGTCAGGAGCAATTGCGCAGTTACCGGAGGTAATTGCGCTCAGCTGATGATAATTAGACTCCTCTCCAGACTATAAAAGCACTGCTTGTGCACACGCCTTTTTGCAGAAGTCAACGCAGGAACTATTGTGGGAGTATAGTCTTGCGAGCGTGGCAGGCTGGATAGCTGCTATTGCGTATCAGTGCCGAAGGGTTTTGAAGGTCGAGTTGTGTTGGATTGCTGCCAAGGATCTGTCTGTCTGTGCAATAAACCTCGTGAAGTATCTTTGGCTCGGAGTGTGTCTGTGATTGCGGGGGAAGAGGGGGGTCAGAACAGGGCACTATCTAATAAAATGAAATTCAATGGTGAAAAGAGTAAGGTTCTACATTTAGGCAACAAAAACGAAATGCACAGGTACAGTATAGGTGGTACCTTGCTCAACAGTAGTAACTGTGAAAGGGATCTTGGAGTCCTAGTGGACAACCATTTAAATATGAGCCAGCAGTGTGCAGCAGCTGCCAAAAAAGCCAACACAGTTCTAGGCTGCATTAACAGAGGGATAGAATCAAGATCACGTGAAGTGTTAATACCACTTTATAATGCCTTGGTAAGGCCACACTTGGAATACTGCATTCAGTTCTGGTCGCCACGATGTAAAAAAGACGTGGAGACTCTAGAAAGAGTGCAGAGAAGAGCAACAAAGATGATTAGGGGACTGGAGACTAAAACATATGAAGAACGGTTGCAGGAAATGGGTATGTCTAGTTTAATAGAAAGAAGGACTAGGGGAGACATGATAGCAGTGTTCCAATATCTCAGGGGTTGCCACAAAGAAGAGGGAGTCAAACTATTCTCCAAGGCACCTGAGGGTAGAACAAGAAGCAATGGGTGGAAACTAATCAAGGAGAGAAGCAGCTTAGAACTGAGGAGAAACTTCCTGACAGTTAGAACAATTAATCAGTGGAACAGCTTGCCTCCAGAAGTTGTGAATGGCCCAACACTGGAAGTCTTTAAGAAGATGTTGGATAGCCATTTGTCTGAAACGGTATAGTGTTTCCTGCCTAGGCAGGGGGTTGGACTAGAAGACCTCCAAGGTCCCTTCCAACTCTGCTATTGTATTATTGTATTGTCCAGTACACGCCAGCAAACTCACCTGACCTGAACCCCATAGAGAATCTATGAGGCATTGCCAAGAGAAAGATGAGAGACATGAGACCGAACAATGCAGAAGAGCTGAAGGCAGCTATTGAAGCATCCTGGTCTTCCATAACACCTCATCAGTGACACAGGCTGATAGCTTCCATACCACGCCGCATTGAGGCAGTAATTGCTGCAAAAGGGGCCCAAACCAAGTACTGAGTACATATCCATGCTTATACTTTTCAGAGGTCTGATATTGTTCTATGTACAATCCTTGTTTTATTGATTGCATGTAATATTCTAATTTTCTGAGATTGTGGATTTGGGGTTTTCATGAGCTATAAGCCATAATCATCACAATTATGACAAATCACGGCTTGAACTATCTTGCTTTGCATGTAATGAGTCTATCTCATATATTATTTTCACCTTTTAAGTTGCATTACTGAAATAAATGAACTTTTGCACGATATTTTAATTTTTCAAGTTTCACCTGCATAACAGTCTTTACTACATTTAAGTCGTTTTGTTTAATATTTATTTGCTGCAATCTATCTCATATTTCTATCTTTTAATCATTTTCCGGTTTTGCAGTTGTCTATTGATTTGTTGATCTTTCTTCCTTTCTTTTTTGCTTTCCTGCTTCCCCTCCCCCCCCCTTTCCTCTAGCCAATTACACAATAAATCCCCTATGGCGTAATATTCAGATTCTTCTTTCTCTTTTAGTTCTTTTGTGAGCCTATCCATCTCTGCACATTCCAATTTTTTTTATTGCATTTTCTTCTGTTGGTGTATAATTATGTTTCCAATTTTGTGTGAATGTAATTCTCGCTGCCATAATTATGTGTAGAATTAAGTATCTTATATTTTTTCCCATAATTTCCTTTTATAATTCCTAGCAAAAATAATTCAAGTTTTAGTGCAATTTGGTGTGTAGTAATCTCCTCTAGCCAATCTTTTATTTTTTTCCAATATTTTTTTGCAGATGTGCACGTCCACCACATATGGTAGTATGTTCCATGTTGTTGGTTGCATTTCCAACAGATAGCTGAGCACTCCAGGAACATTTTCGCAATTCTTGCTGGTGGAAGATGCCATCTGTAGAACATCTTGTACATGTTCTCTCTATATGCCGTTGCCATCGTTAGTTTGTAATTTATTTCCCAATTTTTTTCCCATTCAGCCAATTCTATGCTATACCCAAAATTTATCGCCCATGTTATCGTTTCTTTCACGGTTTCTTCTTCCATTTTAAATTTTAATAGATAATGATATCTTTTTTCTATCATTTTTTCTTCAGTTCCCTGTAGAATTTTATCCAGCTCTTGCGGCTCCTTATAAAATCTATCCCTTTCCCTGTCCTTTTTATACCTTGCCTGTATTTATAAGTAGGGCCACCAGCCTATATCTATTCCCTCGTCTTTCAATTCTTGCCTTGTTTTTAGTCTTTCTTGGTTGTCTAATATGTCTTTATATCTTATTATCTTGTTTATGTCCAATATGTTCAGGTATATCAGAGCTTCCATGGTGGATAGCCAGATTGGGATTTTGTTGTAGTGTTTTGTTTTGATTTTTAACCATATTTGTAGTAGAGCTTTTCTAATTAAATGTTTTTGGAAATAGCTATGGATTTTGTCTTTCCCATCCCAGATAAAGGCGTGCCAACCCAGTTCCAAATTATAACCTTCTATTGCTAGTAATCTTCTATTTTTTAGATTGATCCAGTCCCTTATCCAGGTGAGAGCTGCTGCTTGGTAATAAAGCTCCCAATTGGGAAGTCCAAATCCTCCTCTTTCTCTACTATCCTGTAACAGTTTTGATTTAATTCGTGGTTTTTCCCCTGACCAAATAAAATGTGCAATTAATTTGTTTAAATCTATGAAAAGGTTTTTCCCTAGGCTAATCGGTACCACTTGAAATATAAATAAAATTTTTGGTAGTATATTCATTTTAATGATGGCAATTCTTCCCATTAATGATATTTGTAGTTTCCTCCAATTTTCCAAATCTTTCTTAATTTTCTGAATCATTTTATCATAATTATCTTCCTTAATTGTTGAGCATTTCCCTGTCAGCCAAATTCCTAAATATTTTACCTTTTTTACTATTTGCATTCCCATGTTTTCCTCTAATTCTTGCTCTTGTTTTTTGGTGAAATTCTTCGTAATGATCTTTGTTTTGTTCTTATTAATTTTAAGTCCCCGCTACCTCACCGAATTCCTCTATTTTTTGGATTAATTTAATTCCTGATTTTAATGGTTCCTCTAATATGAATATATCGTCCGCAAATGCCTGTGTTTTATATTCCTCTTTTTCAATTTTTAATTCCTTTATTTCTTGATTGTTTCTAATTTCTGTTAATAAAACTTCCAGTGTTAATATAAATAATAAAGGTGATAATGGGCATCCTTGTCTCCTTTCCATATTTTAAATTTTTCTGTAATGTCACTATTTATTGTTACTTTTGCTGTCTGAGCCAAATATATTGATTCTATCATTTTTATAAATTTTTCTCCAAATCTCATCATTTATAACTGTGTGATAATGAAATGCCAATTCAAATTATCAAAGGCCTTTTGGGTGTCTAAAAAGATCAGTGCCACTTGTTTTCCTGGATTCTCTTCAAAATATTCTAGGGTGTTTATAATTATCCTCATATTGTTTTTTAACTGGCGTTTTGGTAAGAAGCCATTTTGATCTGTGTGAATGATTTCATTTAATATTTTTTGGATTCATTCTGCCATTTTTGATGTAAAGATTTTATAGTCTGCTTTTAGTAAAGAAATTGGTCTATAGTTTTTTATTTGCTGATGGTCCGAATCTTCTTTTGGGTATCCATGTTATATATGCTTCCCTCCATGATTTTGGTAGCTTCGCTTCTATAAGTGCTTCATTAAATAAATCTAAAATCACTGTTTCTGTCTGCTCTTGCATGGCTTTATAAAATTCTACAGGTATGCCGTCTGGGCCCCGTGCTTTATTATTTTTTTGTCTCTTCACTGCTTCCTTTAATTCCATCACTGTGATTTTTTTGTTTAGCATTTCTCTTCTCTCTTCCTCAATTTCATGTAGATTCTTTTTATTTAAGTATTGTTCGATATTGTCTTGTAATATGTTTTCTTTGCTGTATAGTTTCTTCAAAAAACTTCTGTACTATATTTTCCCCCTCTTTCCGGTATTGTATGTTTCCTCTTTCATCTTGTAAGTGATGTATTATTCTTTTTTCAATTTGTGTGCCAACCATCTTCCCGGTTTATTCGCATTTTCAAAATAGTTTTGTTTTGCAAATTTGATTTTTTTTGGCCATCTCTTCTTGTGTCATCAAATTTAATTTGTGTTTTATTAGTTCTTTTTTCTCCTTTATTTTGGCTTCTTGTGGATTTTTTTTGCAGGTCCATTTCCAGTTTTTTAAGTTCTTTCTCTGTTTCTTGTTTTTGTCTCTTTTCCTTGTTTTTCCTTGCCAAATATGCTATTGTCAACCCTCTAGTTAAAGCTTTTGTAGTGTCCCATAGGTTTTGTAACAACGTTTCTTCTTTCTTATTTACTTTGTAGAAAAGTTTCAATTCCCTTTCTATCATTTTTATATATTCTTTATCTTTCAATATGCTTTGATTCATTGTCCATCTCCTTTTCTTTTTTGGTCCTTTTCATGTTATTTTTATTGGGTTGTGATCTGCCCAGGTATCTATCATTATTTCAATCTCTTCTGTATCTCTTCTCAATTCTTGGGTTGACCAAATCATATCTATCCTTGACCATGATTTGTGGGGATTTGAATAATATGTAAATTGTTTGTTTCCTATGTTCCTTTCTCTCCATACATCTTTCAGGCTCAGTTCCTGCACCATTTCAAAAAAAGTAAATGGTAGTATTCTTTTTTTTTCTTATTTCTTTTGTTACTCTTGTAGTCATTGTTGATATCTGTTATAGCATTGAAGTCGCCAATTAGATATATATCCTCATGTTCTATTTCTGTTATTTTTTGGTGGATCTTGTAAAATTCTTTTTGGTTTTTATTTGGGGTGTATATTGCTGTGAGTAGAATTTTTCTTTGTTCTGTTTCTATTTCTATCATTAAAATCCTCTCCTCTTCATCTCTGTGTGGTTTTTTTTGCGTTCATCCATTCTTTAATGTATATTGCAATTCCTCTTTTTTTTTTGTTGCGCTAGTGTTGTAAATAGTTTTCCTAATTTTGGATATTCTAGTAGCTTGTTATACTGACTTTTGATATGTACCTCTTGAAGGCATACTATGTCCATATTCATTTTTTTGTAATCTAGTCAAAATTTGCCTTCTCTTTTCCGGTGAGTTTAATCCATTTATATTTAGTGAGAGTAACTTAGTTTCTAGTTCCATTGTGTTACTTGTGTGCCGCCCTTAGTTTCCTTGTGTTTCTTGTCTCTATTCCTATTCTACTACCCTCTTGTTCTATTTGTTCTCTTTTCTGTTTTCTTCTTTCTTCTCTTTCTCCCTCCCTGTTTTCAACTGACTGTTCTTCTTGGCTTCTACTCTCTGATTCCTCTCTACTCTCTTGTTCTTCCTCGACAGTGAAGTGATGTTCAAAGAACTCACGCGCTTTCTCAACTGTGTCTATTTTATATCTTTTATCCTGCCAGGTAATCATCACTCCCTCTGGTGTAAGCCATCTAAACATTACATTGTACCTTATTAATAGTTGTGTAAGGAACTGATATTGCCTTCTCTGGTCTCTCACTATTTTGGGGATTTTTCTCAGAATTTGTATCTCTCTTCCTTTATATGTTATTTGTTCTTCTCTCACTTTCTTATATACTTCATCTCTTACCGATTTTCGAGTAAAGCGTACGTGGATTTCTTTTGGGAGCCTGTGTCTCCTAGTGAAATTTGTGTGGAATCAGTACACCTCATCTATGTCCCTTCTCATTTCTCGTTTTTGTTTTGTAATATGTTCGCAACAATCTCTGTAATTGTTTCCCCTAAATCCTCCTCCTTTTCTTCTACTATATTTTGAAAGTACAGAAAGAAGCCAGCTTTTTCCAATTCCAAAAAGACTATTTCCCCCCTAATTGTCTGTTTAGTGTGGTCAGCTTCTCATCTACCATCTCTATTCTCTTCTCCGTTTTTTCTACCTTTGTTTCTACTTTTTGAATTTTTTGTTCATTTTTTGTTATTTCACTTTGTATTTTCCCTATTCTATCATCTATTCTTCTAATCTCACTCTTCATTGCTCCCATTACTAGTTTAATTTCTTCATGATTTCTCCTAGTTTCTTCGTGATTTTTTGCAATTGTTTCTTGTGTTTTCAACATTGTTTCTTGTATCATTGCTAATGCATCTTGCATACACTGAAGGTTCGTTGTTGAGCTCTCTCTCGCTAGACCCAGTGTGCTCTCAATTGTGCGCTGGTTTGAGGGTGAAGATGTTACTGATGCTGGGTTGAATACTGCCTTCCTATTCATTTTACTAATTGTTGTTGTACTTGTCATTTTTGATTTTAATTTCCTTACAATTTTTTCCCACAATAACATATGCTTCTCTCTACCCACTATTTGTTTCCACTCTCTTACTAGCCCCTTCAATCTTTGAACTTTCCCTCTTCCATGCACATTTCAATTCAATTCAATACAATTCAATCCTACAATCTAATAACTTAATTTTTATATATTCGTGTTTGTATGCAAGTCAATCCACACAATATTCATGCAATATTCAATATATTTAACCTAACACGTTCTTGATTTGATTCAGTATACAATCTTATATCGTCTCTTTAATAACTACAAACTGTCAACACCCCCCCCCACTTCAACACAATATTACTATTTTTTTATATTCTCAAAGTATGCAATATGTTTAGGCTAATAATTCCTTAATTTTAATTCTTATATAATATTATGTCATCTATTTATAATGTTAATAATTTCAAAGTATCACCAAAAGTTCATACATCCTCTACACTCTCTCTTCCAAATATAATATGGTTCAATACAATTCAACAATATTTTATCTCACCACAGTTCAATTTACATTTATATTTCTTCTTTCAATGTTCTCTTTCAATTTTTTTTTCTGATTTCAGAGATCACACAAGAAAAAGAAAAATTTCTCAGATTGCATCAGCAGAATTGTCCTGTATATTGTTATTCAGTTCTTATTTCTCTCTCCACTAGATGGCGCTGTTACTCTTCTTTCATATAGGCTTTTTTTCCACTCATCAAAGTCCGATGTTTGCTTTTGTACACCCCACTTTCTCTCAATTATTCCACAATCGTTCTCTCCCCTTCTTCGCTGTTGTCACTGATTTGTCTGACTCCAATTTCTGTTTATTGCCCAAATTGCTCCAACAGTCCTCTCCTCCTCTCCTTATTCCATTCTGTTCTCAAGTAACTCCAAGCTGTTCTATTGCTACAGGAGATTGTGTGCTTTCCTCCCTCCTTATAGTCACCGATATTGAGCTGCATCCAGCTCGCTTCAAAGCTTTGAAATTCTAGCTCAAATAGTCTTTAGTGGAGTTTATACTGTTTTAGTTGTTTTAAATATTCTCACCAATGCTGCTGTGTTGCTATCTTCACTCCCTCATGTGCGGCAGTCACCACTCTAAATCGGCCATGGACGCTGATTTCTTCTCCGGTGATTTCAAGGGGTTTTCTCTCATCCGGTAGGGAAGTTGCTTGCCTCACCTGAGCTCCCCCTCTCTCCTGTTGATCCCTCCAGGTTCAACCCGTCCTTTTTCAGGATCCTCACCACAGAAACTAGAGCAAACGCAGTGGGACATGGTGATGGCCGTGATGGCAGTGATGGATGGAGAGGCTGTTGACTGGGTGGCTGATCTGTATTGGGATCATGCTTTGGAACTCACAGACATTGGTCTGTTCCTGATGGCACTTCAGGAGAGGTTTGAAGATACCACCAGGATCCAGTGGGCGGAAGCGGAATTGCGGGCTACAAGACAACAAGGGAAGCCAGTAGCTGAATACATCAGAGAGTTCCAGCACCTGGCCAGCAAAGTGAGGATGTGGCCAGAGAGGTTGGTGGTGCATTACTTTAAGGCCGGTCTTGACCGAACACTACGCCGGGCCTGCGTCTACAGAGGGTTCCCACCTAGATTGACTGCATGGATCCAGGCCACCACGGAATTAGCTATAGAGTTCCACAAGCATAAGACAGGAAGGGAGAGGGGTAGGCGAGGACAAAGAGTGCAACAGATGCGTTGTATCAGAGCTGCCCCGAAAACCCTGCAACTCACAGCGGTTTCCATGGGGCAACCTCCATCGCTGATGGCAGATGGACTGACAACGCCCATCCGGCCACCCATAACATGTTTTCGATGCAGGAGGCCGGGGCATAGAGTGGCAGTCTGCCATGAGACCGGTCCTACAGCGTCTGTAAGCACACCAAGGAAAAAAAAGGGGACGGCCAGGAAGAGTGTGAGGGGTAGCCAGGAGAAGTCACACGGGTCAAGCCAACCAGTTCCTATACCAGTTGACTCCAGCCCATCGGGTGATATGCTCAATACTGGTGGCAGTGATGGGGGGAGGTTTCTGACCTGATGATAACTAAGCCTATCAAACCGTTTGCGATACCGGTAGTGGTGGAAGCAGCCAAGCAACGACAATGTACAGCCCTGATTGATTCAGGGTGCACTCGTTCCTTAATGAATGCCACAGTCGCTGATAGTCTGGGGGTGGGCCTCAGGAAGTTGGCTAGCCCGATCCGTTTCGAACAGATGGACAGGTCGTTATTGGGGGGCCAACCAGCCACACATGTAACAGATAGCCATGGACTTCATAGTGGATTTACAGGACAGCCAAGGGAACAAGGTCATTTGGACAATAATAGACCTTTTTTCCAAGCATGCTCATTTTGTAGCATATACCGGCCTTCCATCTGCTAGGAAGGTGGCCAAACTGTTTATTACCCATGTCTATAGACTCCATGGCATCCCCCCCAAAATAATTTCAGACAGGGGAGTGCAATTCAGTGCCCGGATTCGTGGCAATGGTGGGGTCTTCACAGGGACTTAGTACAGCCTTCCATCCCGTGACCAATGGTGCTGCAGAGAGGGCAAACGCGATGGTGGAGTGCTACTTAAGATGTTACGTCCAGTACCAACAGACCGATTGGGCTGAACTCCTTCCCTTTGCACAGGTTGCATATAACAATGCAGTGCACAACAGTATGGAGTTTACCCCATTTCATGTGGCTACAGGGCAGAAGTTCGTCCCAATTCTGGAGTGTCCTCAGGTGCGCCCAGTTGACACGACCTCGCAGGAGTGGATAGCCCGGATGCAAAAAGTTTGGAAAGTGGTGAGGAATGCGTTATGTCACTCTTTTGCCACATATAAAAAGAGTGCTGATGAAAGGCGGAAGGCTCAAGGACCTTTCCATGTAGGCCAGAGGGTATACCTCTCCACTAAATATCTCAGGCTGCCGTTGCCATATAAGAAACTCGGGCCCAAATTCATTGGGCCTTTCCCAATCATGAGAGTTATTAACCCGGTCACAGTGCAGCTAAGACTCCCCCCCTCTACTGGGGAAAACACATCCAGTCTTCCACTGCAGCCTGCTCCGATCAATTCAGGCCTCTGATATCAGAGGAGACCCGCTACGGCCGCCAGCCCCGGTTACTGTAGATGGGGAACAGCACTTTATAGTGCAAGTTATACTAGATTCCAGGTGGCACAGAGGACGGTTACAATACCTTATTTTATGGAAAGGTTATCCCCTGTTGGAGGCATCTTGGGTTCATAGCAAGGACTGTAGGGCACCCCACCTGGTAGCAAGATTCCACCGCAGACATCCCACAAAACCGGGGTGAAGGGTTCCTTCAGCTTTTAACTGACTGTAATTTTTACCTCCCCAGATGCTGTCTCCGTGGTAGAGGGGCCTCATGTCAGCTCCGGCCAGCCCAGAGGTCTGGAGCTGCCATTCAGGGGAGAAAACCGGGCCAGCTGCCAAGACTCACCAGGTTTCCCTCCCCCACAAGCAGTACAACTGAGTAATCTACAAAGCTATTGATAACTGACTGAAAACAATCCATGATTATTTGCCAGGTGGTTCACGAGGGTATGGGTTTGCGCACGCGCGGGGTGCAGTTTTTCCTAATTACCAAGTAACAATAAAAGATGGTGGGGGGTCACCAGGTGGCAGCTCTGACAATGCATTCATTGACTTAGTGCTTTGTTGGTCAGTTCGTGCCGGAGGAAGAAGATAAAAGTGCATTTTCAAACCGTTTCTACCTCCGTATCACCACTGACTTCCGCTCCTTTCGACAAAAACTGAAGACTCACCTGTTCCGTTTAGCTAGCCTGGCCCATTTATAGTTTTATTCTACCTCCTGGCAGATATTTTAATTGGGTATTTTTAGGGTATTTAAATATTGCTTTTAATTACTTTACTGCAGATATGTACAGTTTCTTATTGCCTCCTCTTTGTGTTTGTATTTTCTATTTATTGATGTGTTTTTATTTGACTGTACACCGCCCCGAGTCCCTTTGGGGAGAGGGGGCGGTATAAAAATCTAAATAAAAGTAAAGTAAAGTAAAGTAAAGTTTGGCTGTTTTCATTAACCCTTCGGAACCTGACAGTAACAAGAATTAGACAACTTGCAGACCTCAGCTAAAAGTTAGGAATAGAAATTGGCTTAGGCACCAGGCTCAGACCTGAATTGGGGACAACAAAAGGGAAAGAGCTGGGGTTAATTACCAGAAGTTTGGTTATAGTATAGGCTGCCAAAATACAAAATGTTTTGGGGGACATCATAATACCAAAGGAAAAGTTAATAGTCTTCTGAAGTCATGGACCTCCATAGCTTGGATGCCATAAAAACAAAGACTATTTTACTTCTTTCTGGCAAAGCATATCAATAACAGGTGGAATATGGAAAAGGTTATGGTTCCCATATTTGACAGCAAAAATCAGGATGACCACTAAATGGCCATAAGTAGTTTTCTTGACCACTTTGAGGCCACCTAAAAGTCATCCAAATGTTTGCAGCTGAGATATGATAAGTCTAGAAAATGATGTTCTCTATTTTACCTATCAGTAACTAACAAAGCTATAAAGGAAGAACCTTAGCTGCTCAAGTATTTTATTGATTTCTTACAGAAGACAATAGTCAACCACCTCCAAGAAGCCCGTAGAGTAGGCAGGATTCAAAAGCAATTACTCACTTCCCCTGTGGTCTTCAGCAACTCATATTTGGTACAGTATTAAAGCAAGCCCCAAACCACAGAGTGCCACAGCAATCCCTTTATTAACTCCAAAATTATTTTATTGCTTTTGAACTCCCTGTTAGTAAACAGATGCATGATTGGCATGAATAATCTATCTCTGATGTTAAATTTAACACACACATCCAATGTCAGTTGTACCCACGCACAAATAAGCACACTGTTTGCTGAATGGGTGCCAATTTTGAAAATGTTGTTGGAATGTATGTGTGCATATCAGGGGTGGGTTTCAAATTTTTTTACTACTGGTTCTGTGGGTGTGGCTGGGGGGGCATGTGACTGAGTGGGCATGGCCAACTTGATGTCATTCACGCCCACGCCTATGGGCGTGCTGCGTCAAGCAGTAAGGAAAGGGAGCCCCAGGCCAGCATCCCTATCTCCTTCCTCCGAGAGCCAGCTTGGGGGATGGCCAGCCTCCCCCGCTGCTGCGCCCTCACCTTCCACGCAGAGCCTGTGCTGGTGGGGTGCCTCCCATTTTGCCTCGCTTTCCTCGCTGCCGCAGCTCTTGAACAAAGGGATGCTGGCCCAGGGCTTGCTTCCCTTACTGCTCGCCACCACCACCCCTGCCAGAGCGTTGGAGGCCAGGCCAGTCCTGGCTGCTCACCTGCTTGCTTGCCGCTTTCCTGGACGGCTGCCCAGTTCACCAGGTGGGGCCTGGGTTGCAGCTGGGGGGGGGGGGGCTAGGCTAGCACAAATGCTGCTTACCTGTGTGTAGGCAGGAGGAGGCAGTTCTGTGGATCCACATGGCGAAGGCGAGGCAGGGCGAGCGTGGCCAGCCAGTGCAATAAAAATTGCTCTGCGCATGCGCAGAAGCAAAACCCAAGATGAAGATGGCCTATGGTGCCACCGGGAGAACCAGTTCGGGGGTGTGACAGGCCTGCGTCACTACCAGGTCCAGCGACCCAGGCCGCCAAGTTACTACCTATTCGGCCGAACCGGGTCAAACCAGTAGGAACCCACCTCTGGTGCATACAAGTGTGCATATACAAACTTGTATCTGTACCTCCATACCTCATGTATATGCATCATGTAAAATTAACCCAGCCAATATAGGCTAATGCTGCTAGCTTTGTAAATGACAATGTACTATTTTTATTGGTTTCAGCAATTAAACAACTAGATCAGTGATGGCGAACCTTTTAGACACTGAGTGCCCAAACTGTGTGCACACGCATGCTGAAACAGAAAGGTGTGAGTGCACACAAACGTGTGCATGTGCACGCATGCATGGACATGTGTGTACATGCACGGACATGTGTGCAGACATGCATGCATGCAAGCACAGACATTCACACATGAGCAGCAGAGACCCGAAGACCAGCTGCCCAGCGGGAGGCAGGGCATCACAACACCGGCAGCACAAGAGGTAATATCTTTTTCTTTTGTGAGCTTCTGTTTCATTGTTTGCAGGGAAACAGAAGGTTACCAAAGAAACACCATGGATATCTGACCTGGGGAGATGGTGCGAGTGCTAGCAGAGAGGGCTCGCCACCTCTGGCACACGTGCCATAGGTTCGCCATCATGGATCTAGAAGAATGATTATATCTTATAGCTAACACTGTCACAATCTGGCTTTCCCCAGCTTGGTGCCCTCTAGATACACTACCATAAAAACATAGAAATCCTGACATCTATGTTTATCTGATTTCCATTGAACAGTGTCGCTAATAGTGATACACACATTGCTATAACACTTATTCTTAACTTGCCCCTCCCCGCCTCCAATGCAAAAGCTTCCTAATGTCACTCCTTTTCTTCGAAGGAAAGGCTGCTCAAGCTCTTTTGTCAAATTAGTTACTGTAAGGGCTTCTCTCCTAACTTAAGAAAGTTAAGAAAACTGAGTATTTCAAAAAGAACCTTTTATTAAGTAGAATAGCAGCCATTGAATTCAAAGCAATATCTGAATCCCCTTAGGCAATGCAAGTAGAATTAAAGCAGTAGAGACCCCTCCCATTAGTTAGAATGCAGATTTTAGCCAATACACAAGTGTGAAGATGTCTCCTTTATCAACTCCCCTTAGAGCCAAATAAGCATACATTCCCATGGCTATCTTCCGTTAGACATTAAAGTGAAACATCCCACATGGCCATCATAAACATTCCCCCAAAAGGTGAGGGGATATCAAGGCACTTCGGCGCCAGGAAACCAGTTGTAAAATATCAGTTGTCACAGGCCCTGCTAATAAATCGACTACAAGGAGCCCCTCCTCCCAATTGAATGGCAGTATCACTTTTAGGGATCTGACAGTTACTCCTCAACAACAGTTAAGAATTTTTAAGTTGTTTAGACTGGTGTCAGGCCTGTAATTCTGTTCCTTTTAGGATCTTTGGCCTGCCACATAATTAAAACATATATATTATGCTGTTTCATTGGTATAGTAGTTGGGAGGGGGGAATAGAAAGGAGTAGGATTGTGGAATGTATTGTTATGGATTTCTTAGAAGCTCAAGGTCGTCTTTTGTCTCCGCACCTCGACACCTGGCCGGAAGAAGAGGGGTGTACATGCCAGCGTGGAAGATGAAGATTGGACCATGTGATGAATTATGGGGTGTGGGGATAGATGATGAACTTTTAACTTGGGGAATTCACCGGATGTACCTTAGAGTTGAAATTTCAACAGCATAATGCCAACATGCCTGTCTTATTAAATTGGAGTTTTAAGGACTACTTTGCCTTGGACAATGATTTAATTCTGCATGATATTTGGAACGCTGACAACTGGATCTGGCATTTCTATCCACATATCAAGCCCTTTTCAAGAACCTGGGATAGGCAGATGTTGTTTGATGATGTTACAGATATGGTTGCTGGATGTAAGCTTTTCCAAGTAAAGCTGTGTTTTGCAATTGCCTGATAGTGATTTGGTCAATGCTGATGGTGTTCAAGTGGTGTTCCAGATGTTTGGAGATTATTCTGCAACTGATTCATTTTAGGTTTTTATGATGGAGGAAGTTGAACATGCAATAAAAATAGTGAAAACAAGAAAAGCCACAGGTCCTGATGATATTCCAGTAGAAATTTTTAAATTGCTGGAAAACAATGGGAAGAAATTTTTACTGCAGCTCTTCAATCAAGCAGTCCAACCTGTCAAAACAGCACCACAAAAAACAGATTAGGAACACAAGTTAAAATAGGGAAGAAAATAGTAAGTGAACACCTGTCTACCAAAGGTGGCTTGCCAATTTCTTTACTACCAGTTCAGATGGCCAGAAGCATCCAGGTGGGTGGGCGGAGCCTCCTGCCACTGCTACTACTGGTTGGGGTGATCTGGACCGAACCCTCAACAACCCACCTCTGCTGTCTACCCTAGACAAGTTCAAATCACCAGGTCCAGATGGATTATACCCCAACATTCTGAAGGAACTGGCAGATGAGATCTCAGAACCACTAAACCACAGGTGGGATTCAACCAGTTCTCACCTGTTCGCCGGTGTTAATTGCTTATGCAGTTCAGAGAACCGGGTAAAAATAAAATGCAAGAGAGGGTTTCTTTCCTCTCTCTCCCTTCAGCTAATAGCTAATAGCTCCACTTAACAGCTGGAATGCAGCCGATACACACTGAATCAAGTCAATAAACGACAGAAACTGACAGGATTAGGGCAGGGAAACCCATCAATCACCCATCTAGGGATGGGATTAACCTCTTCCCTTCAGGAAGAAGAACAAGATTACAAATATTTTCATTATAAAGAGTATTAAGTAACACTTCTGTGATCAGCTGATACTCCCTGGAGTTCCCCAAGACCTTTTATAGCTGCTGCAGTGTTGGCTACTTCTTGTTTCTTCATAGGGGAAAAGATACAGGAAGGGACAATGATGCAGCTTGATCATACAGGCCATGAATTTAGTGCATGTGTGGTCCAGCCAGCTGTATTGCTTCTGCTGTGAAGCACCCAATTTAGAACATAGAGAACATAGAACAATAGAGTTGGAAGAGTTAACGGCTTTTGGCAGTGCACTCAGGCTTTCAATTAGCTTGAGCAGCTACTATTAGTTTCCCTCTCAGCTGCCGCGTTTGCTTTGGGGTTGACTTTTTTTAAAAAAGGGGAATGGCTGTTTTAAGTTTTCTGTATTGTTTTAGTGGTGCCTGGCACTGTCCTTTTGGGGTGTACTTCCCTCACTCTTTTTGAAATCCTCTAGTGATGGAGCACCCACAACTTCTGAAGGCAAGCTATTCCATTGGTTGATTGATTTCACTCTTAGGAAATTTCTCCTTAGTCCTAGGTTGCTTCTCTCTTTGGTTAGTTTCCATGCATTCTTTGTTGTGCCTTTTGGTGCTTTGGAAAATAGATTGACTCCCTCATTTTTGTAGAAGCCCCTCAAATTTCCTGATAGAACAATTAATCAGTGGAACAACTTGCCTCCAGAAGTTATGAATGCTCGAACACTGGAAGTTTTTAAAAAGAGATTGGACAATCATTTGTCTGAAGTGGTGTAGGGTTTCCTGCCTAAGCAGGGGTTTGGACTAGATGATCTCCAAGGTCCCTTCCAACTCTGCTATTCTGTTCTGTTCTATTCTGTTCTATTCTGTTCTATTCTATTCTATTCTATCCTATCCTATCCTATCCTATCCTATCCTATCCTATCCTATCCTATCCTATCCTATCAATGCAAAGAAGTGAATACAGAACAATAAGCTTAATGAGTCATGCCCTGAAAATATTTCTGAGAATAATTTACACAAGAATATACCAAAAAAATGGAAGAGCGTCTAAGTAACACACAATTTGTTTTCAGAAACAATCTTGGTACACGAGATGCCCTATTCAGCATTCAAGTTCTTGCACAGTGTTGTAGAGATGTCAATCACAGTGTTTACATATGCTTCATTGATTTTGAAAAAGCATTTGATGAAATAAGAAACAGCAAATTGGCATCAGGTAGCAAATGTGAGACTAGGCCGAAAATACTCAGATGATGCAGAAATACGAAGTGGGGTGAGACAGGACTGTATTCTGTCTCTGCTGTCGTTTAATATCTACTCTGAATCAATTTTCAACAAAGCACTAGAAAGCATCGATTCTGGCCTCAAAGTAAATGGTGTTCGTTTATGCTGATGACACAGTTCTGCTTGCCAGTAAGCATGAAGACCTTCAGTTCCTCATCAACAGAGTCACAGAAATATCTGAAAAATATGGCTTGAAGCTTAATACCTCAAAAACCAAGATCATGGTTGTCAGTAAACAACCCATTAATTTACCACCAATAACTTTGGAAGGAATACCACTAGAAAAAGTTGAAAGGATCACATGCCTCGGTTGTAATTTACATGAAAGCTGGAACATAACCACTGAAGTAAAAACAAGGATAGAGAAAGCTCGAACAGCATTCTTCAAAATGAAAAAGGTCTTCTGCAGTCACGACATAAGCCTAAGATTGAAAGCCAGGCTTGTCAGATGCTACATCTTTTCTATCTTGCTCTACGGAGTGGAGAGTTGGTCTCTGACAGAAAGCCACTTGAAGATACTAGAAGCATTTGCAATGTGGATTTACAGGCAGCTGTTACGTATAAGTTGGATTGACAAAATCAGAAATGGGGAGGTGATAAGCCGCCTGAGAAAGCCAAGGGAAATAATCAAAACCATAAAAAAGCAAAAGTTAGAATATTTTGGACATGTGATGTGACACCCAGAAAAATACGGCATACTTTATTTAATCCTCCAAGGAAAGATTGAAGGCAAACAAGGTCCATGCAGAAGAAGAACATCATGGATTCAAAATCTAAGGGACTGGTTTGGACAAAACTGAACACTTTTTTTTGCGGCTTTTGATAAAAATAGGATCGCCAAAATGATCGCCAACGTCTGATGACGGATATGGCACAAGAAGAAAAAGAAGGATGGCTAAGGAAAATGGGAACTCTCGTCTGGAGGCTAAATCCTAAGTTGAATGGGTGAGGGACAGAGGTGGTATTCAGCTGGATTGCACCAGTTCGAGTGAACCAGTAAGGGAAAATTGAGCTGGTTTGCCGAACCAGTAACAACCTCTGGCTGCTCGCTTGCTCGCACGCCCCAGCAAAATTTTGTTCCAAATTTCATAATATTTTGTCTCGTCTCTATTTTTTATTTCTAGTGTCAGTCTGTCCATTTCTGCACAGATCAAAATTTTTGTTATTACCCCTTCTTCAGTGGGGGCATCTCTGTTTTTCTAATTTTGCACATATACCAATCTTGCTGCAGTTATCACATGCAGCATTAAATATATCACTCCTTTGCTATATTTTTCTTTTGTTATTCCTACTAGGAATAGTTCTGGTTTTAAATCTATCTTTTGATCTAATATACCTTCCAACCATGTCTTTATCTGATGCTAAAATTCATTGGCTTTTGTACATAACCACCACATATGATTAAAAGAGCACAACTTTAGTTGGGCCATTCAAGCTGACACTGCAGGGCCAGCCGCCTGGTGCAAAACTTCACAGTTTTTCTCTTCCTCAGTGTCCTCATCCCTGCCCAAGCAGTGGTGGGATCCGCTGGAATCATTCCTGCCCTGGCACAGCAAATTCTGGCCGGCTGGGTGGATGTGGGTGTGAAGGGCCTGGCTCTGCAGTGCTTCCTCACTCAGTTGAAAACTTCATTTAGTCTTCCAGAGTTTGCTGCACTGGGGCAGGAATGATTCCCCACCACCACTGCTAAAATTGTGCTCTCCACGAATCACCAATGTTGGTGCGGGTGCCTCAGCTGCAGCACTGCTCTAACCAGCCATCCCAAGCCCAAACTGGGCTGGCTGCTCTATCCCACCAGCAACTGGGCAATGCTGCATGGGGCATTCAGTGGCTGTGGGCCATGTGGCTTTGCTGGTGGACAGCCAGGCAAGGAAGCTCACGGCCTTGGCTCTGCACTCGGGGAAGTGAGGGGGAGTGGTGTGACAGCGGCTTCCCTGCTCAGCCTCTACAAGCAATGCATGGTGCTCGCACCAGTGTACCATGGCAAGCGTACTTCACGCTGTGGGAAAAATGAGAGGCCCTGTTGTCCCACAGAGCCTGCCGCCGCTTGGGGGGCGGGGGGGGGGGAGAAAGGTGAGACTCAGGGAGTAGAACTATTCTGCCTTCCTTCATAGCAGAGCTGCTCAGACAGAAGGCAGTCGCTGCAGTCTGTCCCTTTAAGGTACTTCGATGTGGGGGGCGGGGAGGACCATAAAGGGACAGGCACAGGCTACATAGAGCATGCCAGGTTGAACACTATATGACTTGGCCAAACTTTTCTGCCAGTTCTGATGGCATGGCTTGGTGGGTGTGGCTTGGTGGGGGAGTGTCATGTGACTGAGTGGGTGTGGCCAACTCGATGTCACTAACAGCAAGGTGCCGTCCCACCTTGCCAAGAGTGAAATTGAGTTGGCCACGCCCACTCAGTCACATGACCCTCACCAAGCCATGCCCACCAAGCCATGCCCACAAATCCGGTAGTAAAAAAATTTGAATTCCACCACTGGTGAGGGAGCTATGTATGTCTAGGCCAGTGTTGCAAAATCTTTTCGGCATTGCATACCAAAACAGGAGCGTGCTCGCGCACATGTGCCCGTGTGCCAGAAACTGGAAAATGAGGTGGCTTCCGGCACCAGCCACCTGGTGTTCTGGTTTCTGGCGGGCATGCACGCCTGAAACCCGGCTTGCCTGTGCGCATGTGCATGCCTGAAACCGGAAGAGTATAACTGAAGCACCCCCCTCCCCCCAGCCTGCCAACGAGAACAAGCCAGCGCAGCCACCCTCCCGCCCCTTCTGCCAAGGGAGCGCACCCACTTCCCAACCAGCATGCCTCTTACCAAGGCACCGGACAGATGTTCCTCCGGCACAGACTCAGCTCCTTTGCAGCCCTACCGCCCCAGGAGAGCACCAGCTTCAGGCTGAAAGGGCAGGAGCTACTGGCCAGCCGGGGGTGAGGGCGCCGCTCAAAAGCGGCGAAATGAAGCCCGCCTAAACTCCCAGAGTGGCCAGAGCCCTTGCAATCCAGAGAGAGGAAGTTGCCTGCAGAGGATCCAGAGCACATTCTCTGCCAGTCATCCTCCTTTTGCCTTCTTCCTGCTCCGATCCACGTCCTCCTTTATCCGCTTAATCCTCCGGGAAGGGAATCCGCCTTTCTCCTCAGTTTCTTGGGCTCGAGGTGTCCAAGGAGCAAAAGGTCTGCAGATAGGTTCGGGGAGAAGAGGAGTGAGAGCGGGCAGGCCTGCAAGGTGTGTGTGTGGGGGGGTGAACTTGCCCAGCACAGCTTTCTTGAATGGCAAGGGCTGGCCAGCCGTCTTGAGCGGAAAGGGATCCCTTCCCTCATCCCTAACTCACTGGCAGGCCTTTCCCCCATTTTAAAAGAAGCAAAAACCAGAGAACGATCTCCTAATTGCCCTTGAGGATCACATTGTTATCAATGCATAGAAGGTGGGGGGTGGAGGCAGGAGGCAGGAGGCAGGAGGAGATGAAGCTGTCGGGTTTCTGAAAGATGCCCTAATTAATTCATGAGCCTCGAGCCAAGTTTCAAAAGAAAACCAGTCATTTATTAGGAGCACCCATTTCGGCAATACCATATTGCAGTCAGATCTAAGCCTCATTTGAATTATGGCTGAACTTTACCACTGTTCCTTCCCTCCCCTCAGCCTGTGTCATAAATCACATTCTCCAACGAGGTGCATCCCTCACAATCCTGCTGTAGTAATCTGAGATCAGACTCTAGCTGAAGGTATGCATGGATTGTGATTCCCCCCTTTCCTCACCCTGGCAACTTTATGAGTTGACAGCAGCCTTTCCTTGTCACGATTTCTTGGAAGAAAAGTAAAGGTGATGAAAGGGACCCCTGGAAACCTTAAGAGAGGAAGAGCAGCAAGGCAAGAGAGAGATCCTTCCTGGGTTCCCCAATATTTTCCCGGAGCCTTGCTTTAAAGGCACCCGGGCAATCAAGGCTCCCAGAAAGCATTGGGCAGACATGTGGGCCAGAAAGCAGCAGAACAACAAGGGAGGGAGGGTGGCTTTCACATAATCAGACTGACCCAGAGCAGCAGCAGTGACAGGGTGAGGGGGCAGGAGCAGCTGGCTGGCTGGGGCGGAGGGTGGTTCTCATGCTGCCACTTCTGGCGGGGATGCTGGAGGAGAACCGCCACTTCCCCCCTCACCCCTGGCCAGTCACTCCTGCCCCCTCACCCTGTCGCTGCCACTGCTGCTCTCCTGGGGTGGCAGGGGTGTGTAGGAGTTGAGTCCACACTAAAGGAATGTCTGTCTGACACCAGGGTAAGTAACTGGCTGGGAAGCAGCTGGGCTCCCTTGTCAGAAGTGGCACTTGAGGGGGCAGCAGTGATTCTCCTCCAGCATCCTGGCCAGAAGTGGCAGCATGAGAACCATCCCCGCCCCCAGCAGGCCAGCTGCTCCTGCCCCTTGTCCTGCTGCTGCTGCTGCTGCTGCTGCTGCTGCTGCTGCTGCTGCTGCTACTGCTGCTGTCCTGGGGCACCCGAGCCAGCCAGGTGCTCCGGACTGCGGACGTGCGTTGGTGCCGCAGGCTGAAGGGCTGGGGCCGCACAAGAAGCCCACTCGGGTGAGGAGGGAGGGAATCCCCAGCCCACCCATCCTGGCTGACAGCTCTCTCCCCTAGAAAGCAACCGCCAGGATCTCCTCTCCGTGTCTTTGGGCACGTGAGCTGGTTTTCAGATGCGCAGGCACACCAGAAACCAGAAGACCAGGCGGCTGGTGCCCATGTGCACTCCGGAAACTAGAACATCATCTTCCTGGTGTGCACATGCACATCAGGCAGCTGTTCTTTCAGTTTCTGGTGCTCCTGTGTGCATGAAGACCAGCTGGCTGGTGCGCCAGAACCCAGAAGAGCAGTGGGTGATGGCTCAGCGTGCCCAGAGAAATGGCTCTGTGTGCCACTTCCGGCATGTGTGCCATAGGTTCGCCATCAAGGGTCTAGCCAATCGACAAGAAGCATTAAGAGATAACATAATAGTTGTCTTCCAGTACTTGAGGGGCTATCACAAGGAAGAGGGAATTGACTTATTCTCTAAGGCACCAGAGGGCAGGACAAGAAGTAAAAGGTGGAAGCTTGTCAAAGACAGATTCAGCCTAGAAATCAGGAGAAATGTTCTGACAATAAGAGCAATTAATCAGTGGAACAGCTTGCCCCCTGGGGTTGTGGGTGCGCCATCACTGTAGGTTTTCAAGACTAGACTGGACAACCATTTGACTGGGATGGTAGAAGGTCCTTCCTTGAGGTGGGGAGAGTTGGACAAGAAGACCTCCAAGGTCCCTTCCAACCCCCCTATAATTCTAGAACTCAGTCTCCTGGTGACTGGCCCAAAGTCACCCAGTTGGTTTTCGTGCCTAAGGTGGGACTAGAACTTAGAGTCTCCTGCTTTCGAATCTAGTGCCTTAACCACTATACCAAACTGGCTCTCTTTTTCCCCTCCATGATTGTGGCAGTCAACAGTATTTTCAAGTTTGCTTACAAAGAAGAGGGGTTTTTTTTCATCAGCAGCTTACACAGAGTACATGTGAGTAGTAGTCCTTTTATTCTCCACTGGGTCACTTATTTCTGGCTATTGGTTAGTGCTAATACAATGTTTACAAGGTTTCATCTACCCCTATCACACCGGCATAAAACACTCAGGAGTGATAATTGCACATTTCATTTTATGACATCACAATCTTCCATTCTACAGTACAATGAACATCTCTAGCACAGGGACATTCCTCGAGGATCAAACCCATGCATGGCCATAAAAATAGATGAAGCTCCCAAGTACTTCCTAAAGTTAAGCAATTGTGAATTTTAATGTGACAGAAGGGGGGAAATTATTAATTACAGTTCCAAGCAGTGGTTATTATTGATGGTATTTAATTCTAATCAGACTGAGATGTAAGGGAATTTCAATCAAATTTAGTTTGGGTGCTCCCACCTCTTAGAGTCTGTAAGGTCCCAAAATGTACTTGAGTCACCAGAATGCCAAAGACTTGGAAAAAATATCAGCTTTTATTTGTACAAAGAAAAGCTGGGTAGACCATTCCTCAGCACACAGACAAAGAGCTTGCAATGAAAGGCCACACCTTGGGGAAGGTATGGCGTCCTTTTATACCTTCAGAGACATCAGCTTACTACCCAATTCTGCCCCCCTGGCCTATGCCTTCCTTGTAGTCCTGCACTGGCCGTGCAGCAAGGAACAGGGGGGCTGAGTGCTTAGCAACACGGGTATTTGCCTGATGTAACCCTGCCAAACCATGACATATCCCGCAGCAGGCACTGAGTTGTACACAAAAACAAGATAACAGGAATTAGATCACTAGTAGAAGCAAATGGCAGAGGCAATTCTAATTCTTACAGGAGCAAAGCAATTCTTACAGAAGCAAAATAGCAAGTTATTATGTCCCAGTAATTCTACCTATTCTACTATTATTATGTCCCTTCAAGTCTGTAGCTTACATGTGGCTCTTGCAAAAGGAAATTTGCATATTTTTGTATGAAATGCGAAGTTGTAATATGTTCATCCTAAATATTTTATGTCCATCCTAGCTCAGTGTAATCAGAGAACCAGTTCTTCAGAATATATTT
Source organism: Natrix helvetica (assembly GCF_964273705.1). Classification (NCBI taxonomy): domain Eukaryota; kingdom Metazoa; phylum Chordata; class Lepidosauria; order Squamata; family Natricidae; genus Natrix; species Natrix helvetica. Next base: position 42,076,305 of record NC_138555.1, on the reverse strand, counting down.
TCCATCACAGCAAAAGAACAAAGAGAGAGAAAAAAAGTCTTATGGTTTGTCACACTGGCAACATACAGGAATAATTTGTAAAATTGCATCAAAGATGCACATATGTGCTTCTGCCAGAAAATCCTGTATTTCTCTTCCATGTTTGTACTTTATAAGAAGGGTTTACTGCTCTAGGAGATCTGTTCTCATTGTTCTCTAGGCTCCACAATGCTGCCTACCGCACCTTCTTCTTTTTCAGTCACTACTAGGCATTCCTCTTGAAATTCAATTAATGGTTCGTCTTTTCCTGTCTCCTCCTCTTTCCCTCTCAAATATTCTGCATAAAATAGTTCTGCTTTCTCAATTGAATCTATTCTGTGTCTTTGTCCTTGCCATACAAACATGAGACCTTCTGGTATCAGCCATCTGTAATTAACACCTTTTTAAAGTAGAATTTTAGTCAAAAATTGATATTCTCTTCTCTTCTCATCTCTCTAACTCTTCTTGGTACTTGTTTCAGAACCCCAATCTCCTTATCTTTATATTTCAATCTTTTATCTCTTGCCATCTGTAGTATTTGTGTTCTGATTGCTTTCTTGGTAAAGCTTATATGGACTTCTCTTGGCAGCTTGTTTTTCACTGCATATCTTGTAAAGACTCAAAACACCTCATCTATTCCTTCCATCATCTTCTCTTTGATTGTCACCAATGCTTCTTCCAGGATGTCTATCATTATTTCTGCCAAATTTTCTCCCTTTTCTTCTTCTATATTTTGGAATCTGAGATAAAATTCTGATCTATTGATCTCCCATCCCAATATTCCACTCTTATCTTTTTCAACCACGCTCAGTCTACTGTCGATATCTCCTTGTTTATCTCTTTGTTTATCTTTTTCTTTAATTTTTTGAAATCTATCTCATATTTCATCATCATTTGGTGGATATTCTCAATTTTTTCATCTGTTTTTCCTGTTCTTCGTTCAATATTCTCTGTTCTTACATGTATTTTTTGAATTCCTTGCATAATCATCTGCAATGTCACTTCATTTTCTTTTTCCTACTGCAACATCATCTGTATTGATCTTTGTCCTCCAGATGGTGAAGAAGAAGTTGGTATTGAAGAGCCAATGGCCGTTATCTTTTTGCTCATTTCCAAACAATTAGTATACTATATGATAGCTGAAAAATACAATGTCTTCAGGTTCTTCTGTACCTTAATCCACTTATATGAAGGGTAAATATAATCCCAAATAACCATAAAAAGAGAAAAAGGAAAGGGGAAAAAGAAAAAAAAAGAGAAAAAAACCCTTCAGGTTCTTGTATGCCTTAATCCAATTGATTCCAGTTGTTGAAAAAAAAGAAAGAGAAAAAGAAAAAAAATTACAGGTTAATTGCACATATATATGCATTGTGTCACAACCCCTGGTATGCCCAAATATGGGAGGGAGCATACTGCTTCCCTTTTTCTGTCTATCGGCTCACCCTAGGATCCATCCAGGCAGAAAGCCATTTTTTTATGTTGCCTTGTTACGTTTGTGTTGCATTTGTGCTGATAAATAAATAAAGGGAGACTAGCATACCTACACCCATGAATATATATATATATATATATATATATATATATATATATATATATATATATATGTGTGTGTGTGTGTGTGTGTGTGTGTGTGTGTGTGTGTGTGTGTGTGTGTATGTATGTATGTATGTATGTATGTATATTCATGGGTGTAGGTATGCTGGTCTTGTTGTATTTGGGTCTTTTCCCATGTAAGATTGAGATTGTCTTGGCAACGTTTCGGCGAGGTCTCACTCGCCATCTTCAGGCTGGGTTTTGGGCTTAAAGCGTGGTCGGAGCTGCCGTCTTTCTATAAATCTTGGTGGGTGGGTGTGGAGTGCTGGCGTTGTTTCAGTAAGTGGAATGATTGGTTGTGTGGTTGTATCATGATTGGTAGATTGGTGCTGTTTGGTGCTGGCTGTGTGTCCATTGTTGTTTTGTGTTGTAACGAAGAGAGAAGAGTTCCCAGAGAGAAATCTTCCAGATGCCCCAAACTCTACGGCCTCCCCAAGATACACAAAGAAGGAACACCACTCAGACCCATAGTCAGCTCCATAGGCTCACCTCTACAGAATCTTGCCAAATTCCTCACCAAACAACTCCAACCCTATACAGAATCCATCACCTCACATGTACAAAGCTCACTTGACTTCATAGAAACCATAAAGAAACAAAACCTACAACCCAACGACCTACTTGTGAGTTTTGATGTCATATTCCTCTTCACCCAAGTGCCTATAAAAGAAGCCTTGACAGCTATCCAGAACAAACACAACCCCCCTAAACACATCCTGGACCTGACCAACCACTGCCTAACCAACACATACTTCATCCATAATGGACAAAGATACAAACAGATAGAAGGAGGACCCATGGGATCACCCCTCTCACCCGTCATCGCAAACTTATACATGGAACATTTTGAAACTAACGACTTAGATAAATCTGAACACAAACCCAAACTCTGGCTTAGATATGTTGATGACACTTTCATGATTTGGCCACATGGGAAAGAAAAACTGGACCACTTCCTCACACATCTCAACAGCCTACACCCCAAAATACAATTCACTATGGAAATAGAAGCAAACAACCAACTTCCCTTTTTGGACGTCCTAATTTATAAAAACCCCAATGGCTCCCTAGGACACACCATCTACCGGAAAAACACACACACCAACCGCTACTTAAACGCACAATTCCATCACCACCCTGCACAGATCAACTCTGTAGCCAAGGCCCTCATCTCCAAAACCAAACGCCTAGCCGACAAAGACCACCTGAAAACTGAATTACACACTCTCACAAACGTATTAATCTCCAACGGATTCCAAAGAAAAACAATTACCAACCTAATCCAAAGGGAGACTCCCCCAAAAAACCGAGACACAGAACAGGACAACGGCATCGCCCTCCTCCCTTACATTAAAGGCACCACAGATAAAATCAGCAAAATTCTGCACAAACACAATATCAAGACTGCCTTCAACACTGACAAAAAAAATAGCCAACATTTTAAGAAACCCCAAAGACAAAATCCAGCTAGAAAACCAAGGAGTCTATGAAATACCATGCAAAATCTGCCCTGCAACATACATAGGACAAACGAACAGGAGAATAAATGCACGCATCGCAGAACACAAGAACGCAGTAAGACAAAAAGAAAAAACTTCCTCCCATTTCCAGCACCTTAAAGCTACAGGACATGAAATTAATTTTGAAGGAACCAGGTTAATCTCCAAAACTGAACACTTCAACAAGAGAATAATTATGGAAGCTATCGAAATAGAGAAACACCCCCACAACATGAATAAACGTGATGATACCTCCCGCCTACCAGACATCTGGAAACCAGCCCTAATCAACAAACGAGCCTCACCCACCACCCAGGCCGTTACAACACGAAACAACAATGGACACACAGCCAGCACCAAACAGCACCAATCTACCAATCATGACACAACCACACAACGAATCATTCCACTTACTGAAACAATGCCCGCACTCCACACACACCCCACTAAGATTTATAGAAAGACGGCAGCTCCAACCACGCTTTAAGCCCAAAACCCAGCCTGAAGATGGCAAGTGAGACTTCGCCAAAACGTTGCCAAGACAATCTCAATCTTACATGGGAAAAGACCCGAATACAAGATCAGCATACCTACATCCGTGAAAATCTACGAAAACAAAACACTGCCGCTATATATAATCCAAGGCTCTTTTGTTCAGTTCCAATCAAAGTTAACAATTCTCTTTCCAAGGTCACTGCAATCTTCTTTCTTTCAACTCCAAGCTTTCTTTTAACTCCAGACTCCAACCACTGATAGTATCCCAGAGGAGCACCTGTATAAACAATCTTCCATGCTCATCCCACTATCAGGAGGAGGAGCTTCCTGGGGGAAATGGCGGTCTGCCTCTGAGCTCCATATGCCTACGGGGGCTCTTGACGGGGCAGGGATGCTGCCGGCCCTCTTTTCCATCCTGAGGGCTGGGAATTCAGTTAACGACCACCCTGGCTTTTTCTAGGACCCAAGTGGGTCCTCCAGGGTGGTCGGACAGCCAGGGAGAGGGAGGAGAACGTGCCAGCTGGAGTTGGAGGCTGGCGGTATGGGTCGGGAGCCGGAAGCAGCGACGGCCTGAGCGGCGGAGGGATGGCGACGACCCGAGCGGTGGAGGAATGGCGAAGGGAGGTGAAGGGAAGCGGCGGTGGCGACCCGGCGACCCGAGCGGCGACGGCGACCGGAGATGCCAAACGCCAAATTTCCGGCCGCTGTGAGTTACGAACCAGCGGGAAGCCTGGCGAGGGCTGTATGAGGGCCGTGTGAGGGCTGAGCGAGGCTCAAGGCGCCGGAGGCTGGTGGAAGGCCGGCGGGAGGATCATAGGCCGGCCGGGACGGCGCTCGGGCCTGGAGCGGCGGCTGGGGGTCGCCGAGCATGTGGAGGGCAACTTGTGGCGGAGGCAGGCCATGACGGGGACGAGACTCTGGAGGTCTGCGCCGGAGGTTTGGCAGGAGGAGGGAGGTCTGTGGCACTGGGGGCAGGGCAGGGACCAGGGGCTGCCCTGGTGACTGGCAGGAGGCTCAACGCCAGGTTTGGCAGAGGATCCTTCGGCCTCCTGCCAGCTGCCTGCTTGGCTGTGTCCATCCGCTCCTCGCTGACTATTTACCAACTATCTGCCCTTGTTTACTATCTTGTTGTGTCCATCCGCTCCCCGCTGACTGTCTGTGCGCGCCTGTTGGATCACCCCCCTACCATCTTTACCCCTGCCGTTTTTACTGTCCATTTGCCTCCTCCGCTCACTACCAACTACCAACTATGGGCTATCTGCCCCTTACCGCCCACCACTGATTGCCTTCCAGCCTCCATCTATAGACCATCTGACCAGCTTACCATCCCTCCCATCTAGGATGTGGACTATTAGCACTTGTTAACCTCTTTTCGCATGGAACCCTGGCTTGCTAATTTATGCTAACATCGACAGCACCCAGTAACGAGCTTTGGCCCTGCTGCAGTTATAAGTTCATCATATATCTGAGGTTAGACCTGCTCCTACTGCGGGAGTCCTCCCTCTCGCAGGTATGGCCCTCCGCCCTTTCAAGGGCCCACCTTGATGACGGATTCATTAATCCAGAGAGGTGGAGGAAGCGGAGACTCAGGGGTTTTTTAACTAGATGTTTTTTAACTGTTTTAGGGGGTTCCAGGGTGGGGGGAAAGGTTAACCAGGCCAGGAGTGGGATTAGTGCCAGGCAAACAGGTGTGGTCGGGAGGGGAGTGAGCGGAGGGGGGAGGGGAGGGAGAATGATATTCCAGCAGAGGGCCTTTTTATTCCAATGGTCGTAGGGAGGGGTGGGTGCGAGGATAGACAAAAATCTTGTAGTCGGTTGGGAGACCATGGCCGTTGGACACGCCCGGTCATTTGCACCAACCCCCGCACTCTAGGTGGCCAGGACTTACAGAGCCAGGGCCTGAGGCTGATGTTATGCAACGTGAGGTCTGTTGTCAATAAGGCCCCCCTCATTAATGATCTGATTTCGGAGGGGGAGCCGGACCTTGCAGGGATAACGGAGACCTGGTTGGGCCACGAGGGGGGTTTACCCCTCGTGGAAATGTGCCCACCGGGCTACCGTGCATTCCATCAGCCGCGGGCCCTGGGTAGGGGTGGTGGGGTAGCGGTGATTATATGGGAGGGTCTGGAACCGAGTTCACTGTGCCACAGATATCTGGGTGTGACTCTCTTGGCATGAAGTGGGGCCCAGGGAGACAGTTGGGCTTGCTGATTGTATACTTGGCTCCTCGCTATGCATCAGTGGCCCTGCCTGAGCTCCTCGAGCTGATCGCAGAGATAGCGGTTGAGACCCCCAAACTTTTGGTTATGGGGGATTTCAACCTGCCGTCGATGGGTGAAGCATCCGAGGTGGCTCGGGAGTTCATGGCTTCCATTACAGCCATGGACCTGACCCAATTAATTCAGGGCCCCACACACGAGGGAGGCCACACACTGGACCTTGTTTTTGTCTCTGGCCAGTGGACGAGTGATCTGGGAATAGGGGATTTAGTTACTACGCCCCTGTCATGGTCAGATCACTCATCTCTCCTGCTTGACTTCCCTGGCGCTACCCTCCGCCGCGGGGAGGCAGAACCATAATGTCCTAGATGGTTCCGCCCCAGGTGCCTGATGGAACCGGATAGGTTCCAGGCGGAGCTTGGGCCACTTCCTGTAGCCCTGACCCGCTCCCGGATGGAGGACCTGGCGGCCGCATGGAATAGTGCGGCTGCCGGGGCCTTGGACCGGGTTGCGCCTTTGCGGCCTCTCCTGCGGCAGTGAACCACCCTGGCCCCTTGGTTTACCGAGGAGCTAAGGGTGATGAAATGCCACAAGAGACGCCTAGAGAGCAGATGGAGATCTTCACGCTCCGAATCTGACCGAACACAGGTAAGAGCCTATTTACGGACCTACCTTGTGGCATTAAGAGTGGCCAAGCGTCGACACTGTGCGGCTCTTATTGCGTCCGCAGACAACCGCCCTGCCGCCCTGTTTCAGGTGACCCGCTCCCTCCTGTTACAGAGGCCGCGGGAATCCCCCTTGCAGGGCAGAGCAGAGGAATTTGGGGAATATCTGCAGGACAAAATTACTCAAATCCGGAGTGAATGGGTCCCCCTCAGTGGTCTAGAGGGGACGTCGGAGGCGAGTCTTGAGGGACCATTCTGGGAGGAGTTTGACTCTGTTGCCGCCGATGATATGGACAGGTTGCGTGGGCGACTGTGAGCCACTACATGTTTACTGGACCCGTGTCCCTCCTGGCTTATACTGGCATCTTGGGAGGTCACACGAGGCTGGCTCCTGGGACTAGTGAATGCTTCGTTGAGTGAGGGGTCCTTGCCGGCCGCCTTGAAAGAGGCGGTGGTGAGGCCCTTACTCAAGAAGCCTTCTCTGGACCCAGCCAAGTTAGCTAATTATCGTCCCGTCTCCAACCTTCCCTTTCTAGCGAAGGTTGTAGAGAGTGTGGTGGCACAACAGTTCCCATGTCACCTGGAGGAAATTGACTATCTAGACCCGTGCCAGTCTGGTTTCCGGCCCGGTCACAGCATGGAGACGGCCTTGGTCGCGTTGGTGGATGATCTCTGGAGGGCCAGGGATGGGGGCTGTTCCTCCATCCTGGTCCTATTAGACCTCTCAGCAGCTTTTGATACCATCGACCATGGTATCCTACTGTGCTGTCTGGAGGGGTTGGGGGTGAGGGGCACCGTTTTGCGGTGGTTCTCCTCCTACCTCTCCGACCGGACGCAATGCGTGTTGGCAGGGGAGCAGAGGTCGAGCCTGAGGCCGCTCACCTGTGGGGTGCCGCAGGGGTCGGTCCTCTCGCCTCTCCTGTTCAACACATATATGAAGCCGCTGGGTGAGATCATTCGTGGTTTTGGGGTCGAGTATCATCTGTACGCTGATGATACTCAGCTGTACATCTCCACCCTGAACCACCCCAACGAGGCCGTCAAAGTGATGTCCTGGTGCTTGGAAGCCGTACGGGTCTGGATGGGAAGCAACAGACTCAAACTCAACCCCTCCAAGACGGAGTGGCTGTGGCTACCAGCGTCCTGGTTCAACCAGTGGGCTCCATTGCTGGCCATTGGGGGCGAGCAACTGCCCCCGTGGAGTGGGCGTGCAATTTGGGCGTCCTCCTGGATGCCCGGCTGTCAATGGATGACCATGTGGCAGCCGTGGCGAGGGGGGCGTTCCACCAGGTTCGCCTGGTGCGCCAATTGCGTCCCCCAATTTTATTATTATTGTATAGATTTTTATGAAATTCGTTTTTACGGGGTTTTGATGTTTTTCTATGTATATGGTATTTTAACTTTTGTCTGTACACCGCCCTGAGTCCCTTCGGGGAGAGGGAGCGGTTTATAAATTGAATAAATAAATAAATAAAATTTCAATAAACAAGCTCAGAGTCCTTGAAGTGTAACACCAACTCTTACTTTGCTCAAAATTATCAAACGCTCAAACAAAGAAAAGAAAACAATATTTCCAGGCCTCTAGGTGGCAGTGTTACCCATTTTCCTCTACTTTCACTTGCCTCCTTGTATTCCAAACTAAAGGAAAAAAAGAATTTAAGAAAAACCAATAGGTCGTTGAAGAAAGAAAAAGAAAAAAATCTTAAACAATAAAAATTATTGTGTAAGTATTAGAAAAAGAAAAAATAAAGGGAAAAAAGAGAAAAAAAAACACCAGTCCAGTTTAAAAATTAAAAAGCATTTGTAAAAGTTCCAGCAATGGAAGAATTAAAGAAAAATAACACACTAAATTTGACTCAGACTTCATCTCGCCGCTTGACTTCTTCTGTCTTCAATTTTAACTTTACTTTTAATCTTTTAGGGTGTTCTCTCAACTAATAATGAATAAAAATTATCTCACCAAATTGACACACTTTCTCTCCAGCTTTTCTTCCGTTCTGGAGCTGTCCCAACTTCAGCAGCTTTAATGGCTGCCTCTCTGCTGCCAGAAAAAAGGGCTTCTCCTGGATCTACCAGGGACTTTGCAGTATCCCTGGGATCAGCAGGATGTGCCCTTCTCTATCACTGTCTCTACGGGACGGTTTAGGTCCAAAAAGACCATCCCGCCGCAGAGATATTGACGGCGATCTCGGATCTTCAAGATCGTACGTCGTACCATCACGACGTCAGCCCCGCCTCACTCCTAAAGGATTGTGCCAAAGGCATTACAGAAAGGGTCAGGTTTTTATGAAGGGAACAGAAATCTTGCAGCAATCTTCCCAGAGTTTCACTACAAAGAATCCTGGATCAAACTGGAAAACAAAAATACAATGCTTACAAGGTTTGACCTACTCCCATCCCACTGGCACAAAAGACCCGGGAGTGATTGTCTCACATTCCATTCTATGACATCACAAGCTTAGAGTTTACAATGAACATCTCTAGCATTATTGAGCCCCCGGAGCTTTCTTGATATAGCATCCCACATGTCTCCCCAGTAGAGGTGGGTTCCTACCGGTTCAGACCGGTTCAGTAGAACCAGTAGTAAAAATTGGGGCTGGCTCTCCGAACCGGTAGCACTGGCAGTGCTCACGTCCATTGGATGGAAAGCTGACCTGAGCTGGGAAGCGGCTGGCTGGCAAAGAAGCCTCTCAGCTGCCTCTTTGAGTGCCGGTGGATTGGAGGCTTCTTTTCCACCCAGCTGCTGGCTGCAGGGCACCAAACAGTCCTACAGCCAGTGAGAAGAAAGCTACGCATGTGTGAAGTTGGTGGCAGTGACTGGAGGTCTTTTTTGGCACCCTGCGCCAGTGGCTGGGTGGAAAAGAAGCCTCTTGGCTTCCAAGTTCAGCAGCAGGCTCGGTCCCTTCACAGGGTCACTTGTCTCCATGCCCAAGAAAGATCAAAAGACCAGCACTATGCCTAGATGTAAGAAAACGAACCACTGAGGGAAGGAGCCCCCTAAATCTGCCAGCATTGCAGCTGCCCCACCTCCCCACAGCTTGGAGCTCCAAGCAGAAGAGGTCCTCGGCTGCACAAGGTCGAGTCGACTTCTGCTCTTTTTTAAAAAAATTTTTTTTATTCTCTTATATATAGTTAAAGTATACATTCATATAGTTATTGTTCTTGTTTATCTTTATCACTTTTGCATATTTATTTTTCCATATAAAGGGTTAAGATATACATTCTGGGTTGCTTTGCTTACCATCCCATACACCTATTTTGTATTGTCACCACCCTATTTTTTCTTTTCTTTTCACTCTCCCTCCCTTCATTACTTTCTTCCTTCCTCCTCTCCTTCCCCTTTCCTTCTTCCCTTGCCTCTCCCCTACTCCTCTCTTCCTCTTCCTGCTCCTGCCCTCTCTCCTTCTCTTTCTATCCCTTCCCTCCTTCCTCTCCTTTCCTCTTTCTTCCTTCTCTCCCATTTCCTCTCTTCTCCTCTCCTCCTCTCTTCCTTTCCTTTTCTGTTATTGTGGTTATCTCTTTTCAGCTCTGAACTGGTGTATTTTCAGGATGGTATTCCCGCACACCCTGTTATAATTTTATGCTTATCCTTTCCTATTCCCTTTTCTTCATTATCATGTCCTAGCTACTTTTTTCTCTATATCTCATTCTTGAAAATATACTTATATATTAATACTTTCTTTTCTATTTCCTCCCTCTTCCCCCACTTTCCATTTAATAGTGTCTCGTCTGGGTTCTGTATCTCTCTCTTGCTGTCTTTTCTAGATTCCTTTCTCTAACCAATCATAAAATCTTCCCCATGTCTTGAAGTACACCGATTCCTCTTTATCCTTTATTCTTGAAGTTAACCTGTTCATCTCTGCACAATCTAATTTTTTTAAATTATCTCTTCTTCTGTTGGTATCTTATCTGATTTCCAATTCTGTGCAAATACAATTCTCGCTGCTGTGGTTACATGTATAATCAAATATATATTTTCTTTTTTATATTTCTCTGGAAGGATACCCAATAAAAATACTGTATCTCTGGCCTAAGCTCTATATTTCGCTGTAACATTTTCTCTAAACATGTTCTTATCCTAATCCAATAGTTCTTTGCTTCTGCACACATCCACCATGTGTGATAATATGAACCCGTACATTGTTGACATTTCCAACATTTTGCTGATTTATTTTTAAACATCTTTGCTATCTTTTCGGGTGACACGTGCCATCTATAAAACATTTTATATAAATTTTCTTTATACGTTGTTGACATAGTTAATTTGTAATTTCTTTCCCATAGTTGTTGCCATTTCTCTAGCTCAATTGTATAGCCAAAATTCTTTGCTCATGCTATCATTGTATCCTTAACCACTTCTTCTTCTAATTTAGTTTTTAATAGATAGCTATATAATTTCTTAATAATTCTTTCTTTTGTTCCCATAATTATCTTATCCAGCTCTGAACTTCCCAGGTTAAAACCATACTTCTTCTTATCTTTTTTGTATCTTGTGTCAGCGTTCCATATGTCATGCAGAATTAAATCAGAGTCCAAGGCAGAGCTATCCTTAAAGTTCCAATTTAATAAGAAAGACATGTTGGCAACAAACTGTGGAATCCCAAATCTGAAAACCTCCTGGGATTCCACCCAGTTGAAAGTTCATGATCCTTTCCCCACACCCATAAATCCATCACATGGTCCAATCTTCTTCGGCCACGCTGGCATCTCCACCCAGCTGGTTCCAGTCAGGTGCAGAGGTGCGGAGACAAAATATGACCTTGGCTTCTACAAAGGAATGACAACAACACATTCCACAACTCTACTCCTTTCCATTCCCCCCTCCCAATTACTACACTAATGAAACAGCATAGTGAATTAATATAAAGTGTGGCAGGCCAAAGATCCTAAAAGGAACATAACTACAGGCCTGACAGGCAGCCTCTCCTCAGAAGAAAAACGTTTCCTGAAAAGAGAACATCAAAGTTAGCAATAATAAAAAAAATTAACCACCTCTCCCCCCCCCCCCCCCAGGGGGACCCTTTGGCTTGTCGGGAAACTTCTCATGGAATTGGTTTATTAACCTGTCCGCCTTTAGGTCCCAACTTTTCACCCAAGTGGCTTCAGACAAAGGGTATCCCTTCCAATGCAGTAAATACTGTAAGCGACCCCTATATAGCCTCGAGCCTAACATTTTTTTCACCTCATAATGTGTTTCCCCTTCTAAGGGGAGCTTGGGCGGATGGTCTTATGCTGGACTCAATTACTGGTTTCAACAAGCTACAATGAAATACTGGGTAAATTTTCCCTAGAATTCTGGGTAGACTGAGTCGAACTGTAACTGGGTTAATTATCTTTTCTATTGGAAATGGACCTAGAAATTTTGGGCCCAATTTCTTACTAGGCATTCTTAATCTTATCTATTTGGTAGATAAAAAAACTTTGTCCCCCACACGAAAGGGGGGGGTTGGAGCGAGTGGTGTTTATCAGCTTGCTTCTTGTAGGCTTCTGCCGCATCTGCTAGAGCTTTCTTTGTATTTTCCCATCCTTTCTTTAGTGTGTCCATCCATTCATTCAGAGACATGGAAGAGGGAGGTTCTCTAGGAAGCTCAGGCATGGGAACAAATTCCATGCCACTGGTAATCTGGAAAGGAGTTAATCCAGTGCTGCTGTGGACCGCATTGTTGTACCCCACTTTGGCGTAAGAATTCTCTCCAGAACTTGGCGGTGAACTGAACTCCACGGTCTGAAATGATCCTCTTGGGCACCCCGTGCAGGCGATAAATGTCTTTCACAAACATTTTCTCTAATTTCTTTGCAGATGGCAGCCCCGAGCAAGCAATGAAATGCGCCTGCTTGGAATCAATAACTGTCCAGATTACTCTATTTCCACTGCTGCCTGAGAGTTCGACAATGAAGTCCATTGCGATCTCTTCCCATGGTCGGCTAGGGCTGGCCACTCGTTGTAGTAGTCCAGGCAGCTTCCCTGGTCATGTTTTCATTGTTGCGCAAGTAGCACAGCTTTTTACATAATCTTCCACCTCCGACTTCATCCTTGGCCACCAAAATTGATGCCTGGCAAAGTGGAGGGTTTTTAGGAATCCAAAGTGGCCGCCTAATTTTGCATCATGGCTTCGCTGTAGGACTTCCAGCCTCAACTCCGCAGGGACGTACAGTTTGGACCTCTTCCAGGTTAAACCACCGCTCATCGTTAGGATATCCTTGTTATTGTTGAACCACGGGTCTGTCGGGACTGCTGCTTTGAACTCTGTCATCAGCTTATCTTGGCGTCGGGTGGTGACCTGGGCCACCTGTTTGTGGGAGGAAGAAATGATGGGTTGAACAACTTCTTCCTTCTTACTGTTGTAGTGCGGTTTTCTCGACAAAGCATCCGCCAACAGGTTCTTCCCTGCAGGTACGTGTTTAATGTTGAATTTGAACCTTTGGAAGTATTGTGCCCAGCGAACTTGTTTGGGAGATAATCTTCAATGGGCGTGGATAGCCTCGATGTTTTTATGATCAGTCCAGACGTCAAACGGCATATCCCCCCCTTCCAAGAGATGTCTCCACGTGAGCAGGCTCCACCTGATCGCCAATGCCTCTTTCTCCCAAATGGCCCACCTCCTTTCAGTAGTGGTGAGTTTCTTGGAGATGTAAGCGCACGGCAAGAGGTGGCCCTCTCTATTCTTTTGTAGTAGTACTGCAGCTATTGCTACATCACTGGCATCCGTCTAGATTATGAATGGTCGCTTGGGGTTGGGGTGTTGCAGTATGGGCTCTTGGGCAAAGAGCCGTTTTAATTTCTCAAAAGCTTTTTGACAGTCCATTGTCCATTTCAGGGGTTGGTTTGCTTTTGGCTTCGTTGGGGAAGGCCCCATTTTTAATAGCTCAGTCAATGGAAGGGCAATTTTGGCAAAATTCGGAATGAATTGCCTGTAGAAATTTGCAAATCCAAGGAAGCTTTGTAGTTGTCTGCGAGTACTTGGAGGTTTCCAGTCTAATACAGCTTTCACTTTTCCTGGATCCATTTCTATCCCCTCGTTGGAGATGCGATAACCCAAGTAATCTAGTGAGGTTTTGTGAAACTCACACTTCGACAACTTTGCGTATAGCTTTGCAGCCAAAGGTTTTTTCAGGACTTGCCATACCAGCTTCACGTGTTCTTCTAGGGTTTCAGAGAAGATCAAGATGTCATCTAGATAAACAAGCACTCCGCGGTACAGGTGGTCATGTAGCACCTCATTTATGTACTGCATGAAGACTGCAGGTGCTCCTTGTAGCCCAAATGGCATGACTTTGTACTGAAAACTGCCAAGGGGCGTGTTAAAAGCGGTCTTCCACTCATCTCCCTCTCTGATCCGTATGTGGTAATACACCTCTCTCAAGTCCAGCTTGGTAAAGATCTTGCCTTTTGCCAAGTGGTTTAGTATATTTTTCTTGAGGGGAAGGGGATAAGTGTTCTTTTTGCATACCGCATTCAAGGCTCGCAGATCAACACAGAGACGAAGCCCACCATCTGTCTTTTCTCTGAAGAGCACTGGGGCTGCTACTTTCGACTTCGCTGGTTAAATAAAGCCCCGTTTCAAATTTCTGTCTATGTAATTCCTCAATTCAACCATCTCTTTGAGGGTCATGGAGTACATTTTCGGCTTCGGTAAGTTAGCCCCTGGTTTGAAGTCTATTGCACAATCTGTGGGCCGGTGGGGGGAAAGATAGTTGCAATCTTCCTCACTGAACACCCCTGCTAAGTCCCAGTAGTCTTTTGGTACTCGTTGGATCCCTGGGGGTTTGGTGTCTGCTGCAGGTGCCGCAAGTTCCGGATGGTCTGGGCCAGTGGTCGGCAAGCCGCGGCTCGCGAACCACATGCGGCTCTTTACACCCTTTAATGCGGCTCTTCTGTGTGCCGGGCGCCCGCTCCCCTCCCTCCTCTCAGGCTGCCGCCTAAAAGTCAGGACTCTGCAGCTAGCCTCTGTAATTGCGCCTATGTTTTCCACGGCGTGGAGCAGCGGCGAGGCTCTGCACGGCCAGCGATGACTCCGGGGGCCATCCGGGAAGACGAGGAATGCAAGGGGGGACCCTGCCCCTCACTGATGGCCTGATGGCCTGCCCCCCACTGATGGCCTCCGGAATCATCGCTGGCCGCGCAGAGCTCGCCGCTGCTCCACGCCGTGGAAAACATAGGTGCAATTACAGCCCGGAGCAGGAGCAAAGCCCCTTTCCCAACTGGCCCTTCCTCCCTCGGAACGCTTCGGAGGGAAACTTCTGCAAAAGCTCAGGCGAGTGACAACAAGTTCCCGCCGTTACGAAGTCTCCGAGGCTGTAATTTTCTGAGCTGTGCGCGGGCGCCTGTTTTCCACGGCGTAGAGCAGCGGCGAGCGATGATTCCGGAGGCCATCAGTGGGGGGGCAGGGTCCCCCCTCGCGTTCCTCATCTTCTCGGATGGCCCCCGGAATCATAGCTCGCCGCACAGAATCTCGCCGCTGCTCTACGCCGTGGAAAACAGGCGCGCGCGCACAGCTCAGAAAATTACAGTGTTAGGGTTCTAAATACCATGCAGAAATAAATCATTGTCCAAGGCAAAACATCCTTAAAGGTGCAATTTATTCCGCAGGCATGTTAGGACGGCTATGGAAATTCCAACTCTAAATTACATCCTCTAAGTTCAACCAGTTGAAAGTTCATGATCTCTCCCCACACCCACAAATCCATCACATGTTCCAATCATATTCTTCCACGCTGGCATGTACACCCATCTTCTTCCGGCCAGGTGTCGAGATGCGAAGACAAAAGATGACCTTGGCTTCTACAAAAGAATGTCAACAATCCATTCTACAATCCTACTCCTTTCTATTCCCCCCTCCCAACTACTACACTAATGAAACAGCATAGAGAATTATTAAAAAGTGTGGCAGGCCAAAGATCCTAAAAAGAATATAATTACAGGCCTGACATACAGCCTCAGAGACTTCGTAACGGCGGGAACTTGTTGTCACTCGCCAGGGCTTTTGCAGAAGCTTCCCTCCGAAGCGTTCCGAGGGAGGAAGGGCCAGTTGGGAAAGGGGCTTTGCTCCTGCTCCGGGCTGTAAGCTTCCCTCCGAAGTCTTGGGATGTTCTGAGGAGCCCCCCAAGGCAAAACGCCGCTGCCAGGTAGTTAAAAGTACCTCTCTGATTCTGTCAGACTCTGTCAGTCTCTCTCTGATTCCCTCTCT
This sequence comes from Natrix helvetica, assembly GCF_964273705.1. Lineage (NCBI taxonomy): Eukaryota > Metazoa > Chordata > Lepidosauria > Squamata > Natricidae > Natrix > Natrix helvetica. Next base: position 42,060,628 of record NC_138555.1, on the reverse strand, counting down.
CACTCCCTCTCTCGGTTCCTCTCTCTGTCTGTCTGTCTGTCTGTCTCACTCACACACACACACACACACTGTGGTCACCTTGTTGAGTGTTCCAATCACATTTGAAACACTCAACAACTGGCCTGCATTTATGGTATTTTGCAGCATTCTGCAGTCATAGGACCAATTTTGGTCCTATGACTGCAGAATGCTGCAAAATACCATAGATGCAGGCCAGTTGTTGAGTGTTTCAAATGTGATTGGAACACTCAACAAGGTGACCACAGTGTGTGTGTGAGTGTGAGTGAGACAGACAGACAGAGAGAGGAACAGAGAGAGGGAGTGAGGGAGGGAATCAGAGAGAGACTGACAGGCACACACACAATCACACACAGAGACAGAGAGAGACAGAGAGGGGGAGGGAGGGAGAGAAAAATAGACAGACAGAGAGAGAGACACACACAGAGTGAGTGATTAAGTGAATGAGTGAGAGACAGACACATCCACATACACAGAGTGACAGAGAGAGAGGAAGGGAGGGGAGAGAGACAGAGGGAGAGACAGAGACAGACACACACACACACAGAGTGAGTGAGAGACAGACAGACACACACACACACACAGAGTGACAGAGATGGGGGAAGGAGGAGAGAGAGACAGAGATACAGAGAGAGAGACAGACAGATAGACACCCAGAGAAAATGACAGAAGGAGACAGAGAGGGAGGGAGGGAGAGAGAGACAAAGAGCCAGAGAGAGAAAGAGAAAGAAAAAGAAAAAACGAAAGAAAGTGGGAGAGAGAGATGAAATTAAAAACAACAACATACAAACCTGACTTACTCAAACTATCCAAGGAAATGCAAGGCCAATGTTCACATTAGTGGTTGTGACTTTGTCAGTCATTGTCAGGATGTAATTTTCTCTACATTGTAAGGCAAATTTTACGGAATTTAACATTATCGATAAATAATATCGTTCTAAAGTTTTTGTTTTATTAGTTGTTATTTGTATCCTCCCGACCTATGTGGATACTTGCATGCAGAATATTCTCAATAAAAACTTATTGAAACTAAAAACAGTGTACCATCCTATGTATTTTCGGTTTTAAAAATGTGGCTCTCAAAATAAATTTCAATCGTGGTTTTGGCGAGATTTGGCTCAGTTGAAAAAAAAGGTTGCCCACCACTGGTCTGGGCTGTTGGGTCCCATCCTTCCTGGGTGCCCTTTTGGCTCCACCGGTGATAGTGGCCCAAAGCCAATAATCAATTTTCTAACGCCGTCCTCCCACTTTATTGTAGGCGCCCACTTGTCCAGCCATGGAAGCCCCAATATAATTGATTCTTGCATTCTTGGAGCTACAATGAATCTGAGGAATTCATAGTGGCGGCCTATCATCAACTTTACCAACTCGGTAATTTTAGTGGCTGGGGCCCCTCCAATCAGTGTTCCATCCACTTGCAACTGAATGGGAGGGTTTCGGGGTCTTGTACATATACCTAGTTGCTCCACAATCGACATGCTGATTAAGCATTGGGTGCAGCCGGTGTCCACAATTGCCCCAATTTCCCTTCCACTCTAGTTTCTGGCACTTGGAGGTTGCATTTGATTGTAAAGGGTGCACTAATCATTGGGTCGTCTTCAGCATTTCCCTCCTCCAAGGCCTTCCCCTTGGTAGGACACTTTGTCACCTTAGGTTGGGGATCCTCTTCCGGAGGTTGTTGGCCCAGATGACTCTTCTGTGGTAGCTTCTGGAGCCTTCTCTTTACTGCTCTGGCGGTTGGTGCACATGTTTGTGATATTGGGACTGGAGCCAAGCACTCTGATGCTCTGTGACCAAATTGTTAGCAATGCTGGCATTTTATTGGCTTCCCCAAGGGACAGAACCTAGTTGCATCTCTAGCCTTTGAAACTGCCTCATCACACTGTTCTGCTACCCATCCTGCAGTAATCCCCTCATTCACCTCTTCTTCCACTGTTGAGAACTCTTCTCTGTAGGAAGGTGGGGTAAGAACCTGTTGGGGCATTGCAGGTGCACATTGTTCCACCATCCATCCTGCAGCCTTCCCCTCAATCATCCCTTCTTCCATTGTTGAGACTTCTCCTCTGCAATGTTCCCTCTAATTTTTTTTCAATGTGAGCAGAAAAGTATAGTGTTTGAGCGGCACATTTTCATGCCTGAGCACCTGAATTTTTTTCACAGATGTCACCTAAGACAACAACGAAATCAGTATTATTTGAAACTCAGTTATGTTTCTTCAAGGTACCCGGTTAATTCAAAGTGTTATATAATATCAGTATCACTTAACAACGCTCCTGCTTAGCAACCAAAATGTTGGCTCAGAAACTCTGGCATTTGAAGCACGCAACTTTATCCTTAACTTAACTTTATTGGATTTCTAGACCGCCCCTCTCTCAAAAGAGACTCGGGGCGGTGTACAGTCATATTAAAATGGTTAGACAGTAAATATACATGTTTTAAGTATACAATAAATAAATTAAACATAGGACTGGAGGAGGTAGTAGAAATTCCCTGTACAATTTAGTTAAGTTAAATTAAAAATTTTAGAAAATTTAAAAAGTTAAAAACATTAACCTTAAAAGCTATCCCAAATAAAATATCCGCCAGGAGGAAGAGTAGAACTATAAGTGGGCCAGGCCGGCTAGTCGGAACAGGTGAGTCTTAAGTTTTTGTCGGAAGGAGCGGAAGTCGGTAGTAGTTCTGATATCGGGGGGGAGGTCATTCCAGAGGGTTGGGCCCATCACAGAGAAGGCTCTACTCCTGGGCGCCGCCCGTTGGCATTGCTTGGTGGACGGCACCCGGAGGAGTCCCTCCCTGTGTGAGCGAATTGGTCGCAGGGATGTATGTGGCAGAATGTGATCCCGCAGGTAACTAGGCCCTGTGCCATGGAGCGCTTTGAAGATGGTAATCAGCACCTTGAAACGCACCCGAAAAACCACAGGCAGCCAGTGCAGCTCGCACAGGAGAGGTGTTATGTGGGAGTACCTAGTACTCCCCATGATTACCCGCGCGGCCGCATTCTGAACTAGCTGTAGTCTTCGGGTACATCTCAAGGGGAGCCCCATGTAGAGAGAATTGCAGTAGTCCAGACGAGACGTCACCAGCGCATGAGTGACTGTGCGTAAGGCATCCCGGTCCAATAGGGGACGCAATTGGCGCACCAGGCGAACCTGGTGGAACGCCCCCCTTGCCACGGCTGCCACATGGTCATCCATCGACAGCCGGGCATCTAGGAGGACGCCCAAATTGCGCGCCCGTTCCACAGGGGGCAGTTGTTCGCCCCCTATGGCCAGTGATGGAATCAACTGGTTGAACCGAGGCGCCGGTAGCCACAGCCACTCAGTCTTGGAGGGGTTAAGCTTGAGTCTGTTGTCCCCCATCCAGACCCGGACGGCTTCCAAACACCGGGACATCATTTCGACAGCCTCGTTGGGGTGGTTTGGGGTGGAAATGTACAGCTGAGTGTCATCAGCGTACAGATGGTATCCAACCCCCAAACCACGGATGATCTCACCCAGCGGCTTCACATATGCGTTGAACAGAAGGGGCGAGAGGACCGACCCCTGCGGCACCCCACAAGTGAGTGACCTCAGGGTCGACCTCTGCCCCCCTGCCAACACACATTGCATCCGGTCGGAGAGGTAGGAGCCGAACCACCGCAAAACGGTGCCCCCAACTCCCATCCCCTCCAGCCGGCGCAGTAGGATACCATGGTCGATGGTATCAAAAGCCGCTGATAGATCTAATAGGACCAGGATAGAGGAACAACCCCTATCCCTGGCCCTCCAGAGATCATCAACCAACGCGACCAAGGCCATCTCCGTGCTGTGACCGGGTCGGAAACCGGACTGGCGCGGGTCTAGATAATCGGTTTCTTCCAGGTGTCGCGGAAACTGCTGTGCCACCACATTCTCTACAACCTTCGCTAAAAAGGGAAGGTTGGAGACAGGACGATAATTAGCTAGTTCTGTCGGGTCCAGGGAAGGCCTCTTGAGTAAGGGCCTCACCACCGCCTCTTTCAAGGCGGCCGGTAGAGACCCCTCACCCAATGAGGCGTTCACTAGGCCCAGGAGCCAGCCTCGTGTCACTTCCCAGGAAGCCAGTACCAGCCAGGAGGGGCACGGGTCCAATAAACATGTAGTGGGTCGCAGCCGTCCACGCAACCTGTCCAAATCCTCGGGGGCAACAGAATCAAACTCCTCCCAGAATGGTCTATCAAGACTCGCTGTTGACGACTCCTCTGGTCCACTGAAGTGGCAAGTCTTAAAGCTGTCAAGTTACAAGACCCTTGTACCCCTAATCCTTTAGGGGAAAAAAACCCAGGGCTGTTCAAACTTGACAGCTTTAAGACTTGTGGACTTCAACTCCCAGAATTCCTCCTCCAGTCATGTTGGCTCAGGAACTCTGGCATTGAAGCATGCAAGTCTTAAAGCTGTCAAGTTACAAGATCCTTGCACCCCTAATCCTTTAGGGGAAAAAAAACCCAGGGGTCTTCAAACCTGACAGCTTTAAGACTTGTGGACTTCAACTCCCAGAATTCCTCCTCCAGTCATGTTGGCTCAGGAACTCTGGCATTGAAGCATGCAAGTCTTAAAGCTGTCAAGTTACAAGATCCTTGCACCCCTAATCCTTTAGGGGAAAAAACCCCAGGGGTCTTCAAACGTGACAGCTTTAAGACTTGTGGACTTCAACTCCCAGAATTCCTCCTCCAGTCATGTTGGCTCAGAAACTCTGGCATTGAAGCATGCAAGTCTCAAAGCTGTCAAGTTACAAGACCTTTGCACCCCTAACCCTTTAGAAAAAAAGACCCCAGGGGTGTTCAAACTTGACAGCTTTTAAGACTTGTGGACTTCAATTCCCACAATTCCTCCTCCAGTCCTGTTGGCTCAGGAACTCTGGCATTTGAAGCATGCAAGTCTTAAAGCTGTCAAGTTACAAGACCCTTCCACCCCTAGAAAAACAACGCAGAGGTCTTCAAACCTGACAGCTTTAAGACTTGTGGACTTCAACTCCCAGAATTCCTCCACCTGTCATGTTGCAGCGACGTCATCTGCGTGGATCTGCTCCATCTTTGGTTTCTTCATCGTGGGCAGGGCTGCTGCTGAAGATGCCGACGAGCTGCTACCTCCTCTTCCTCCAACAGCACCACCAGATTTGCACCTGAGCTCAGCGCCGCATTACCCCTGCCCCCTCCTCCTCCTCCGTGCTTTTGAGGAGCCATGAGGCTTTTTTTTCCCCTGCTCCCACCCCCCCCCCCGCCTTCCTACTGGCTCCCGCAGCCTCATGGCTCCTCAAAAGCATGGGGAGGAGGAGGGGGCAGGGGTAACGTGGCGCTGAGCTCAGGTGCTCCGAGTGGAGGGAGGCGGCGCTGCCACGCGCGGGGATGCCGGCTGGAGCTTTGCTGGCTTTAAGTCAGCCGCAGCGCCGGGTGCCAAATCCGGCAGTGCTGTTAGAGGAGGAGGAGGAGGTGGCTGGCAGCAGTTATTCCGGTGGCGGCGGGGGCTTTGGGGCTTCACAACTACCCTCAGTCGCCCCGTGCTCCTCAAAGCAAGTCCGGGGAAGTCCTTTGCGGGCAGCCCGTTCTAGCTGCCTGCAAAGGACCTCCACAGCTTCCGGAGCCTGTGGCAATAGGAATCACTGCGCAGCAGTTGAAAACTGCTGAGCGGTGTTTTCTTGCCACGTGCGTGCCCGCACAGCCGCGCACCTTAGAGGGAACATTGCTCCTCTGTAGGAAGCTCAGGTAAGAGCCTGTTGGGGCATTGCAGGTGAGACTGGAACCAGTGGGGTGGTCAATCTCTGGTTTGGCCACTGCCCAGTTATCTGCCATGGTGCCATCTGCTGAGGGAGAACAGGTGCCCACTGGCATCTCTCCCATCCATGACCTGGGGTTGCTTGATTCATAGGTTGCAATTCAACCATTAATGGCTGGCAGGGGGGGGGGGGTTTATGGGCCAAGGTCCCCTCTGCTGGCTTGGAGGCTTTTCCCATGTTGCCCAGTGGCACCTCTGCCATCCATGTGCTGGGAAGAAAGCCCAATTTGGTGGTGCTTCATTCACAAGCTGCAGCCCAATTTCCGGTGGCTGGTAAGTGAAAGATGCTGGCCAAATCCCTTCTTGCTGGCTGGGTTGAACTTCCCATTTTGATAGGGAATCTGTCTTCAACTCAGTTGCAGGGTAATGGGTCCTTTCATTTATCGCTGTTTGGAAGGAATAATTATCTCCACTCCAGTCTTCCAGTCCATTGCCACTTTCACTAGTGAAGGGGGGGGAAGATTGACTCACGTTTGGCTGAAGAAGTTGGTCTGGGAGCCCCCTCCAGCCATCCCCCTCCGGCTGTGCATGCATCTTCCCAGATGCTATAAAGATGAAAATTTCCTCCCACGCATATTCTTTTGCACTTTGGAAGAACTTCAGAGAAGCAATTCATCATTAGCTTCTTTACTCTTAATTGTTCACTCATATTTTACGCTGATATGGTCAGCATTGGGAAATCAGCACCCCCCTCACCAGCCCCTCTCCGGGGTGCTGGTGATTTATTTTAACAGGAGATTTGGGATAATGTCAGTGTTCCAAATATCATGCAGAATTAAATCAGAGTCCAAGGCAGAGCTATCCTTAAAGTTCCAATTTAATAAGACAGACATGCTGGCAACAAACTGTGGAATCCCAAATCTGAAAACCTCCCGGGATCCCACCCAGTTGAAAGTTCATGATCCTTTCCCCACACCCATAAATCCATCACATGGTCCAATCTTCTTCGGCCACGCTGGCATCTCCACCCAGCTGGTGCCAGTCAGGTGCAGAGGTGCAGAGACAAAAGATGACCTTGGCTTCTATAAAGGAATGACAGCAACACATTCCACAACTCTACTCCTTTCCATTCCCCCCTCCCAATTACTACACTAATGAAACAGCATAGTGAATTAGTATAAAGTGTGGCAGGCCAAAGATCCTAAAAGGAACATAACTACAGGCCTGACATCTTGATTGTATTTGCAATTGTGAAAACCAACCTATATCAATCCCTTGTTCTTCAAATTCTTGTTTTTGTTTTAATTCCCCCCTTTCTGTTAAAATATCTTTGTATCTGATAACATTCTTCATGCTACAAATGTTTGGATGTGTCAATGCTTCCATTGTTGAAAGCCACATTGGTATTTCTAAATAATGTTTTTCTTTTACTTTTTCCCATGTTCTTAATAGTCCATTCCTTATATAGTGTCTCTGGAAATAACCATGTACCCTACTTTTACCATACCACAAAATTGCATGCCAACCTAGTTGCAAATCATGTCCCTCCAAAATCAATAATCTTGTATTTCTCAATAAAATCCACTCTTTCATCCAAGTTAGTGCAGCTGCTTGATAGTACAATTCCCATTTGGTAATCTGAACCCGCCTCTGGTTCTTACATTTTTTAGCATTTTTATGTTAATCCTTGCTTTTTTCCCTTGCCATATGTATTTCCCTACTATTCTATTCATGCTTTCAAAGTATTTTTTCTCTAGCTTTATTGGTATTGTTTGAAATAGATATCAAATTCTTGGTAATATATTCATCTTTATTACTGCTATTCTTCCCATGAATGTTAGTTGTAAATTTCTCCACCTTTCCAAGTCTAGTTCTATTTGTTTTGTCACCTTATAATAGTTATCCTCCTTTATTGTTGCACATCTTGATGTCAGTTGAATACCCAGATGTTTCACCTTTTTCACTACCTGTATATCCAATTTTCCCATTAACTCTGTTTTCTGTTTTTCTGTTATATTTTTCACCAGAATTTGTGTTTTATCTTTATTTATTTTCAATCCTGCTACCTCTCCATATTCCTCTATTATTTCAAATAGTTTCGGTCCTGTTTCTATTGGATCCTCCATAATAAACACCAAATCATCCTCAAATGCTTGTAGCTTATGTTCTTCTTTTTTAATCCTCATTCCTTTTATTTCTTTATTCTGTCTTATTTCTCTGTTCAGGATCTCTAGTGTCAATATAAATAATAGTGGCAATAATGGACACCCTTGCCTCGTTCCCTTTGTAATCACTACTGTCATATCGCCATTTACCATCACCTTTGCTGATTGATTATTATAAATAGTTTTTATCATGTTTATAAACCCCTCACCAAACTCCATCATTTGTAACTGTATTATCATAAATTGCCAGTTCACATTGTCAAAAGCCTTTTGTGCATCCAATAATAGCAGTGCTATTTGTTTCTCAGGATGAGCTTCATCGTACTCTAGCGTGTTTAATGCAATCCACATGTTGTCTCTGATCTGCCTCTTAGTTAGAAACCCATTTTGGTCCATGTGTATAAATTCATTTAAGAGTCTCTTCATTCTTTCTGCCATTTTTTTTAATAAACAAAGTTTTATTGGTTTTTTTAGAAATAAAAAGGAAAGGGGTATTGGAATGGATTACAAATTTTGGCAGTTACAATGTGTGAAGGGTGTCCCCGCCCCCCGTACTCATAGTATTCATTTACACAAATAATTCAATATTAGATAATAGTAATTTGTCAGCATATAAATTCAGATAATAATTTCAATCAATTTATATCAAACCGATTTCCTTATTCATTTTTGTGATCTGAGTTTTCTTGGTATTGACCCTTCTCCCCCCGGCAGCAGGGCTCCGGCCCCTCCCGTGTCTTGTATGTCTGGTGTAGGATCATCAGGTTTATCTAGAAGTGCTTTATTGTTTTCCATAAAGGCCTGAGCCTCTATGGCTGTATTGATTCTAACTCTTGTGTCCTCCCAGAATATTAACATACCTTCAGGCATCAACCTTCTAAACCACACCCCCTTCTGGTAAAGCTTCTTCGCTAATTGCGAATAATTTTTTCTTTTCTCTCTCACTTTCTTGGGGATCTGTTTCAGAATGGTTATTTCTCTATCTTGATATTTCAAGACTTGCCCTCTTTGCGCACTCAGGATCTCATCTCTTGTGGTCTTTCTGAGAAATTTAACATGTACCTCCCTGGGAACATTATGTGTTCTAGCATATGCTGAATTTACTCTGTAGACCAGATCCAGTTCCCACCCCATCTGTTGTTTTTCTTTCTGAATGTATTCAGCCAAAATGTTTGTCATGATGTCCCTTAAATCTTCATCATCTGCCTCCACTACATTTTGAAACCTAAGGAAAAAGGACATTCTTTCAAATTCTGTTTTCATTTGGTGGATTTCAATCTCCTGGTTCCCCTTCTGCACCCCTTGCACCTCCCCCCTCATCTCAGCCGTCCCTCCCTCCAAAAGATCCAGTCTCTGTGTATTTTTACTCGTCTGGTCTTGGTTCGCTTTAAGCTGCTCTCTCATCTCCTTTAATTCACTTTTTATGTCCTCCTGTCCCTTTAAAATTTGTTGGAACATCTGTTGAAAATCCGTCTCAGCAGGTTTGGGCTGCATCAGTGACATTAACGTTTGTTGTCCGCTCGGACTGGACACTGTAGATGTTGGGGCGGAGACAGCAAAGCCCGGCTTCCCCGGGGGTGGTCTTTTAGGTGGCTCTTTCTGCCATTATTGATGCAAATATTTTGTAATCCACATTTAGGAGTGAAATTGGCCTGTAGTTTTTTACTTGCTGTAAATCTGTCTCTTCTTTTGGTATAAGAGTTATACTGTATATGCCTCAGTCCATGTCACTGCGTTAATTGGTTTGCTAGCTGTGCTGAGATTTATTGCGCATGTCACAGTTCTTATCTGCAATGATTTACTGCACAGGTCACACATTCTTTCTTAACTTTCACTTCTTCTGATCTTTTGTTCGCCTGCCAAGAGAGGTAGGCACATAGCTCTGCCAAGATGTAATTAATTCAGTTAGCAAGTTTGTATTTTTACTTTCTTTTATATTAAAATGTTTTTTATTAGAACATGCTTCGAGTTTATTTTTGCTTATTCAAGAAGTATACTTCGGGGAGAAGCCACGATCCATCATCATTAATTACAAAGGGTTTAAATTATATCCTTGTCATGGCACCAGAGGTTGGTTGTCTATTTTATGGCTTTCTCCTTGTTAGTTACTTTCAACAGATAAGTGCTCTAGGCTAATTAGAGAGAAATGATTTATCTTGCGACCGAGGAATGCCTGATTTAGATCACTTTCTAAAATGCCTAGGAAGAAAACAAAAAACAAAAAGAAGTTTCTGCAAGAGATATAAAAACCTCTGCTCTCTCTGATGAAGAGGTGAAAAGTATTCTACAAAGATTTATAACTCTTGATGCAACTGGACTGGATGAAGAATCTGCTGTGGGACAGATCTCACCCAGATCTCAACAAGATGGGACTGCTCCAGGAGATGATGATCCACGACTGAGGTCAGTAGAGTATCTTCCTAATTATGCATGCTCCCAAAATCTTATTGAGTTTGAAACGCTCAGTGCCAGGCCAAAGCTCTCGCAGCCACAGAAATTTCACTCCCACACAGAAGGAGATATGTATGATTCTCTCCGCACCTCTGAGCAAGCTATGGAAAGCTATTGTAATTAAATAGAATTCTTTGAAAATGAGCTATTTCAAGCCAAAAGGGCTTATTCCATGCTCAAGTCAGAGAAGAGGGATTCCCATGCTTTTCAAATTTCTGAAAACACCATTTTGCCTTCTTCTCCAAAGCCTAAGACACACACCCTGGTGGATATTGTGTCAGGCAAATCAGAACAGAGAGATCTGCACACGTCACAATTCCCACATGATCTTCTCTGTTCTCCAATTCCACATGCCACGCAAGCAGAAATATTACAGCCAAAAGATGTAACCACAGCACCATCTCCTGGCAGAAATAATTTACTAAAGAGGGCCAATATGCACGTTAAAATTCAGGAACAATTTGAGACACTGCAGCAAAGTCTTTCACACATGTCATTAGATTACTCAGATATTCAGGCTGCAACGTATCAAGTGCCTCCACAGGCCCAATCTTCAGCACCCCCTGGTGGTGCACGTGCCTTCTCAGATGGAGCACAACAATACTTAATGCAGCAAAGGCAGATACCTGCACCCCAAGCAAGCCATGTCAATTTTGCTGCCCAAGCACCAGCTCCAGCTGTAACACAACAACCACAGGTTCGATTACAGCGACCCCTGGTGCAACAACCAGCATTTTTACCTGCACAGCAAGTTTTTCAAACGCACATCCCACAACAGACATTTTTTGCTCCTCCATTGACTAGTGAGTCAAAATTAAAAATGTCAGGGCAAAATTATAAAGCCTGGGTCAGTGAGATTTCAATTTTACTTCGCAGAGAAGGTACCCATTGTATGGTGTTTAATCCTCCTGTCCAGCCATGGACTCCTGCAATAAGAGACTTAGAGACTAAGGCTTGCACAACATTATTAATGTCCATGGAAACTGAACTGCAGGTTATTTTTTTGCCTAATGCAACAGCCCAACAAATTTGGGCCCAATTGGAAGATTGATACAGGCACATTTCAATTGAATCTTCATGTTTGCTCTTGTCTGAGTTCCATAGTTCGAAATTGAAACCTGGTGAACAAATTGGTGGACATTTGACCAAACTGAAACTGACCAAATAATCATTCTAGATATAGATTTGTATATCCTATGAAAGAGAAAGCTGAGACCTTTCAGATCTTTAAAGACTTTGCAGCACTTGTTTCTACCCAATACCAAGTTCGCATCGTCAGAATCCAGAGTGACCGTGGTGCCGAATTCATGTCTCAGCGTTTCCAGGACTGGATGAGTAGGAATGGAATTCTTCATTAGACATCCGCTCCGTACACACCGGCTCATAACGGAGTCGCAGAACGAAGACAAGGGGTCCTACAAACCATGATGAGTTGTCTCCTAGAAGACGCCAATCTCAGTAACATATACTGGGGTGAAGCTATCAAATATGCAAATTACATTGTCAACCGTACTTGGAGCAGTTTAATAAATCAAACTCCTTTCTTCATGATGTATGGCTACAAGCCCGATCTCAAGAACCTCCACATTTTTGGTTCATACGCTATGGTGAACATTCCCTAAGTTCAAAGAAGAAAAGGAGGAGCAGCAGCAAAGAGACTGAGATTTATGGGTATTGATGATAATTCAAAATGGAGCAAATTTATTGACCCTAAACATGTAATTGTGATTTCACAATCTGCTAATTTTGAGGAAGATATTGACTGGTCCAGGATTCATTCCAATGATCCTGGAGTTTATTTTCCAAGAGATGATGTTGTAGAGGCCACGCAGCCTGATGACCAAGATTCACAGGCAGATATTCCATCTACCACTTCTTCACAACCTGATGTTCCGTCTTCGCGAGCCGTGAATGCTGATGCTAGCGACGAATGTGAGGACGAGGACAAAGCAGAAGAGGAATGGACTGTTGTTCCGAGACGTTCCAAGAGGGTCACAAAAGGAATCCCTCCACAGCGATATTTGTGGCAACTGACAAAAACACCCTTGCCTTTGATTTGCAATGTTACACTTCCTCCTGATACATTTACACAAATCAAGCAGCTTCCTAATTCAGAGCAACAGAAGTGGTATGAGGCAATGCAGGATGAAATGGACAGTTTAAAGAAACTTAATGTATTTACACCTGCAAAACCTCCAGCAAACAAAAAAGTCATTGGCACTCGATGGGTCTACAGAATGAAGAAGAAACCAAATGGTGAGTCTTTATACAAAGCCAGACTGGTAGCTCAGGGTTTCGCTCAACGTTATCCTGAGGACTACACAAACACTTACTCACCAACAGTCAGAACTGAAAGTGTAAAAATTGCTTTAACCACTGCAACTATTCTTGGTTTAGAAGTTTTCCAATTTGATGTGGACACAGCTTATCTACATGCAGACCTAGATGAAGAGATCTACGTGAGAAGCCCTCCAGGATTCCGACATCAAGAAGGGGATACCTGGTTCCTAAACAAAAGTCTTTATGGTCTGAAACAGTCAGGTTTAATGTGGTACTTATGTCTTACTGACAAACTAAATTCAATGGGCTTTATTAAGTCCGAAACTGATGAATGCGTGTTCACAAAAAGATCTAACAATGCATATGAGATAATTCTTGTTTATGTTGATGATATTGTTTACATTGGTCCAAATAAGAAAATGAGTGAGATTTTTGCTAAAAGTTTGCAGAGATACTTCACATTGAAATATTTAGGTCATATTGGCACTTACTTAGGTGTTCAGATTGACAAAACACAGAAGGGGTTTAGTCTTTCACAAGAGGAGAAAATTGACCACATTCTGCATCATTGCAACATGAAAGATGCTAACACAACAAAGACACCCATGCAAACAGATTTTCACAACTTAACACATGAACCAGGTAATGAGTTCAAGGACCAAACACTTTATCATTCAGTCATTGGGTCACTGTTGTACATTAGTAGTTGGACCCGACCCGACATTGCACTTAGTGTTAATCTCTTATCACAGCACGTAGGTAAGGCAAAACAATTTCATTGGACATGCATTAAGAAGTTATTGAAATACCTGAAACACACTCTAAACACATGAAGTTATTGCTAGAACCAACACATAGTGATTATGCAGAATTGTGTTGTTATGCAGATTCTGATTGGGCAAGTGATAAGAAATCACGCAAAAGTACTTCAGGTTACATGATGTTCCTGAATGGATGTCCTGTTTACTGGCAAGTGAGAAAACAGAATTTTGTTTCTTGTTCATCTACTGAAGCTGAATATGCTTGTGTTTCAGATGCATGTAATTCTCTAACATGGTTTGATGCTTTGATCGCAGATATCTGGACACGTCCAATTCGACCAATCACCGTGATGGAAGATAATGAATCGTTGGTTTATATTTCTGAGTCACATTTCACAGGTTCTAGGTCCAGACACATTGACATTCGTTATCAAAACATAAAGCAATTAGTTAAACAAGGTTTTGTTAAATTGCGATATGTATCTACACATGATCAAATTGCTGATACGTGCAACAAACCGCTTCCAACAGCTCAACACGAGTATCTGTGGAAGAAGATGTGCCTTATTTGATGTCATCCGCCCAACTAGCAAAAGAAGGGGTGTCACTGCGTTAATTGGTTTGCTAGCTGTGCTGAGATTTATTGCGCATGTCACAGTTCTTATCTGCAATGATTTACTGCGCAGGTCACACATTCTTTCTTAACTTTCACTTCTTCTGATCTTTTGTTCGCCTGCCAAGAGAGGTAGGCACATAGCTCTACCAAGATGTAATTAATTCAGTTACCAAGTTTGTATTTTTACTTTCTTTTATATTAAAATGTTTTTTATTAGAACATTCTTCGGGTTTATTTTTGCTTATTCAAGAAATATACTTCGGGGAGAAGCCACGATCCATCATCATTAATTACAAAGGGTTTAAATTATATCCTTGTCAGTCCATGTTTCTGGCATCTTTGCCTCCCCTAATAACTCATTGAATAGGTCCAACATTACATTACTTAATACGTCTTGTAAAGTTTTATATAGCTCCGCTAATAATCCATCTGGTCCTGGTGTTTTCCCATTCCTTTGCCTTTTAATTCCCTCCATTACCTCCATCATTGTTATTCTTTCTTCTAGTGTCTTCTTAAATTTTTCAGGAATCTTAGTTATTTTAGTTTTTTCTAGGTATTCTTTTTTCCTCAGGAACCCTCTCATGTTGATACTGTGAAGTTTCCAAGAATTGGCCTAATTAATTTATGAGCCCCGAGACGAAGTTCAAAAAAAACCCATTCATTTATTAGGACTAACATCTTGGCACAGACTTCTGTGTAGCCGAAACTAAATCCCTCTTAATGGCATCTGAACTTTACCCCTGTGCCCCCTCCCCTCTGGCTGAGGTCATCAATCACATTCTCCAACAGGACGTTATGGCAGGGTTCTGGACATGAGCATTCACATCCCAGTACAGAAATATGAAACTTTTACTCTGGCCCAAAGTATGTATGGGATTCCACCCCCCCTCCTTCTCAAGTTGATAGTAGTCATGGAAACACTTTAGGCATTGACACCCGGCTCCCCTCACTTCCTGAAAGCGACCTGTGTAAAACAAAGCAATTTAAGTACAGGTGTATAACTTAGGGATGTGTCCCTCCCCCAGGCTTGCTTGGATTTTCTGCATGGAATTTTGCTATAAGGCGATCAGCCTGGATATTTCTACTTTTCACCCAAGATGCCTCTGATAAGGGGCATCTTGATTATGTATTCCATTTGATTAAGTATTGGAGTTGTCTCCTGTGCCACCTTGAATCAAAGATACACTGAACTTCATAATGGGTTTGGCCCCCTATAACCATAGGGCCAGGGGGCTCCTGGGGTAGTGGTCTCAGAGTGGATCCAATCACGGGTTTTAAGAGACTGCTATGAAAAGCTGGGTGTATCTTCCCCAACAATCGAGGCAGTTTCAATTGTACTGTGACTGGGTTGATGATCTTTACTATGGGGAATAGTCCCATAAACTTCGGCCCCAGTTTCTTGCTAGGCAGTTTTAATCTCAAATATTTTGTGGAGAAGTAAACCTTCTCTCCCACCCAGAATGGCTGTTGTGGAGCCCGGTGTTTGTCTGCCTGTTTCTTATAGGTTTGTGCCACTTTACCCAGTGCCTTTTTGATGTTTTCCCAGGTTGATTTCAGGATTGACATCCAATCAGTCAAGCTGACTGAGGAGGGGGGATCCCTTGGATACTCAGGCATTGGGACGAAGTCCATGCTGCTCACTATTTTGAACGGCGTGAGTCCTGTGCTACTGTGGACAGCATTATTGTTCAGGGTATGAAGTGTGCCTCTTTGGAGAACAGGTCTATTACAGTCCAAATCACTGTGTTTCCCCCACTTTTTGGCAACTCTACTATAAAGTCCATTGCGATCTCCTCCCATGGCCTCGTTGGCTCTGCTACTGTTTGCAGCACTCCCCCCCTGGTCGTCTCTTCATTGTGGCGCAGATGGTGCAACTTTTCATGTAACTATCCACATTTTTCTTTATACCAGGCCACCAGAATTGCCTCCGGGCTAAGTGTAAAGTCTTTAGGAACTAAAACTGGCCTGCCGGTTTGGCATCGTCTCTCCTCTGGAGAACTAGGGTACGTAGGGATTCTGGGAAGTAGAGTTTCGTCCCCTTCCATGCAAGGTCATCTCTTTTCATCAAGATGTGTTGGTTGTTTTGGAACCAGGGGTCTGCTAACAGTTCAGTTTTGAGCCTCGTGGTTAGGTCACTTGCAAGTTGGTCTTGCCGGTCACGGCGTTGCCATCTGGTGGTCACTTGGACAGCTGTTTGAGTAGAGGGAATGATGGCGTCCACTACGTGCTCCCATTCGCATTTGTACTGAGGCATGAGGGAGAGGGCGTCAGCTAGAAAGTTCCTCCCGCCTAGAATGTGCTTTAAGACAAAATCAAAACGGTTGAAGCATTGAGCCCATCGGTCTTGTTTGGGTGATTTTTGTGGTCGGTCCAGACTTCGAACGGTTTCTGGTTCCCTTCCAACAGGTGTCTCCAGGTTAGCAGTGGCCATTTCACTGCGAAAGCCTCCTTTTCCCATGCAGCCCATCGTCTCTCTGTCTCTGTGAGCTTGCGGGAGGTGTAGGCGCAGGGTGTAAGTTTCCTTGGTTGTTTCTTTGGACTAGCACCGCTCCCACTGCCATGTTGCTGGCGTCTGCCTGGATCACGAAAGGTTGCTCGGGGTCAGGATGCTTCAGCACTGGCTCCTTTGCAAACATTTCTTTTAGTGTCTTGAACGCCTCTTGGCAGGTTAGGTCCCACTGTAGGGGTTGTCCAGGACGAGGTTTCGTTCCTGGGCTCCTTGTCTTCAGGAGGACTGTTAGGGGTTTGGCAATTTTGGCAAAGGAGGGGATGAATTACCTGTAGAAGTTCACGAAACCTAGGAAACTTTGCAGTTGTCTGAGGGTGCAAGGGGTTTGCCATCCTAAGACGGCTTGCCTTTGGCTGGGTCCATCTCTATTTCCTCATTTGACACTCAGTACCCCAGGTAGTCTAACCAGGCATTGTGGAATTCTCATTTTGATACCTTGACGTACAGGTTGGCTGCCAGAGGTTTTTCAGTACTTGGAGGACCAGGGGTACATGGTCATCCATGGTTTTAGTGTACATAAGGATGTCATCTAGGTAGACGAGGACCCCCTTGTAGAGGTGCTCGTGCAACACCTCATTTATTAACTACATGAATACTGCTGGGGCCCCCTGCAGCCCGAAAGGCATCACTTTGAATTGAAAGCTCCCTAGGGGGCAGTTGAACACTGTTTTCCACTCATCTTCCTCTCTGATACGTACTCGGTAGTATGCTTCTGTGAGGTCTAGTTTGGTGAAGACTTTTCCCTTGGCCAGATGAGACAGCATGTCCTTCATGAGGAGGAGAGAGTATAGGTTATGTATGCACACCCCATTTATCCCTCGAAAGTCCACACACAATCTCATGGTTCCATCTTTTTTTTTCTTTAAAGAGGACTGGTGCCGCGACCCGTGGCTTGGCTGGCTCAATGTACCCCCATGCTAGGTTTTTGTCTATGTATTTTCGCATCTCTTGCATTTCCCGGGGCGTCATGGCATACACTTTGGGCTTGGGTAGTTTTGCCCCGGGGATGATTTCGATGGCACAGTCTGTCTCCCGGTGTGGAGGCAGAACATCGCACTAGGCCTCACTGAATACTTCTGCGAGGTCCTGATATTCTATCGGAATCAGTTCGGCCTCTGGGGTTTTGTGAGATGTGGTTGCCAGTTGTTCTCGTGGGCTCTTTTGGGGGGTTTCCAGCGTGGGTGGTGTTTCTGCTTTCTGGTGTGGGAGGGGTTGGGGGGCCCTTGATATCCTAAGTCTGCGGGCACCCCCTTGCCACCAGATAGTTGGTCCCCAGTTGTCTAGCCAGGAAAGTCCTAGTATGACTGCGTCTATCGTTTTGGGGGCTATTATGAATCAAATTACTTCCCAGTGATCCGCTAGCTCTAGCCTCACTGGTTCAGTCAGGTGGGTGGCATAGGCTCCTCCCATTAGGGACCCGTCGACTTGCTCAAACCGGATCGGGTGGGCCAGTCTTTTTGCTCTGATCCCCAGTTTCAGGACCGTGGTCAGGTTGATCAAGCACCTTGTGCAGCCTGAGTCTATTAGGGCTTGAAAATCCCCTTGATTTCCTGTTTTGGGGGCTGTGAGGTGTATTGGGAAAAGGAAAGGGTGAATTGATTCACTCACCATTGGGTCATATTCTCCCTCGTCCTCGCTGTCATATGATTCGAGCAACTGATTGTCGTTGCCTGCGGTTCCACCACTTTTGCCTGAGGGGGAAGGGGACTTTGCAGCCTGGAGGGCTTTCCCTGATGCATTGGTGGTCCGTTTGGGCGCTCGTTCTGGTCGTGCCCTGGGCGGTGGGTCTGGCCTTGGTTTTGGGGCTGGGGTTGGGCATGCAGCTGCCATGTGGCCCATCCCCCCGCATCTGTAGCATTTCAGCGGACTTCTACGGAGGGCTGGTCTCAGAGCCTGCTGTGGTGCTGTGGTTCCCTGCCGGCTGGGTAGTTTCAGGTCGGGTTAACCTCTCTCTTGTGTGTCCGGTTGCTTTGTCATGTCGTTGGTGCGCAGCCCGCTGTCGACTTTTGTTGCTACTCGGAACCACTCAGAGAGTTGATTTGGGATGTCGCAGTATGCAGCTACTTGGGCAATTTGCTTGTCCAGGCTTGTTCTGAAAAAATGCACCAGTAGCCGCTCTGGTAAAGGGGGTAGCCTTCCTATAACCCTTCTAAATTCACGGATGTGCTCTTTGATGGGGCGGCCCCTCTGCTTTAGGTTGCTGAGTTCCTCTTCTGCATATGGGTCCTCCTCCTTCACCTCCTCAAATCTGGCCTCTAGCAGTTGCAGGAAGTCATCTATGTCTTGCAGTTGTGGGGCTCTCCTCTTGTGGAGGGCTGCTAGCCATTCCCTTGCTTCTCCCTCTAGATCCTCTGTGATAGCATTCACCATGGCTCTGGGGCATGGGTAGAGGTGCCCATAGCGTTCTAGGTGGATATCAGCTGAATCAAGGAATAGGGCTAGCTGGTCTGAGTCTCCGTCAAACTTTCCCCTGAATTGGGGTGGGTCATTCAGCCCTAATCCCCCAGCCTCCTGTCGGCCTCTGTATGCTTGCACCTGATATGGCTGGTCATCTTCTTCACCCCTAGTTTGGAGAGAGGGAGGGGGTTGCCTGCTCTTGGCAGCCTGCCTGCTGCGTGGGAGAGGCACTGGTTGCCGTTTTGGGCTCTTTCTCCTTCTATTGGGAGGGGGAGGGGGGCTGCGCTCCAGTCTGCATCTCCTCCCTTCAACAGGATCAGATGTCCCTCCCCTCTCTTTTGGGCAGCATGATGGTCCCTCATCAGCAAGGGTGGCTCGGTAAAAATCCTCCCTCTGTTGCTTTTTTGCACTCCCTCAGGATTCCATCTGGGACTTTGGGAGCCTGGCTTGTTTCCAGTCCCACCTCCAGTCCACCCTTGCCAGCTTGCTTGAGACCCTTCCCTTTATCTGGGGACTAGGGCAAGGGAATTTCCACCAGTACTTATCTTCTCTTGCTTCTGCTTCTTAGAAAGGCACAGCTGCTTGGCATTGCCGCATACCTCCAGCTGCAATCAATCTCTTGTTGCCTGATTTTCCCTCCAAGCAGCCCGAACATTAGGGGAGTGCTCAGAGAGCCTGGGCTTCAGGAAACCCAGAATGTTTTTTTTTTAAAAAAAAAGTCAGTTTCAGCTATCTGTGAAGTTTCCAAGAGTTGCCCTAATTAATTTACGAGCCCTGAGACGAAGTTCAAAAAAACCCCATTCATTTATTAGGACTAACATCTTGGCACAGACTTCTGTGTAGCCGAAACTAAATCCCTCTTAATGGCGTCTGACCTTTACCCCTGTGCCCCCTCCCCTCTGGCTGAGGTCATCAATCACATTCTCCAACAGGACGTTGTGGCAGGGTTCTGGACATGCACATTCACATC
The DNA here is from genome assembly GCF_964273705.1 of Natrix helvetica. Classification (NCBI taxonomy): domain Eukaryota; kingdom Metazoa; phylum Chordata; class Lepidosauria; order Squamata; family Natricidae; genus Natrix; species Natrix helvetica. The sequence continues at coordinate 42,040,732 of NC_138555.1, read as the reverse complement.
CCAGTACAGAAATATGAAACTTTTACTCTGGCCAAAAGTATGCATGGCATTCCCCCCCCCCCCCTTCTCAAGTTGATAGTAGTCATGGAAACACTTTAGGCGTTGACAGATACAGTTTTTTATAATAATTATCGATTATTTTTTTCTTTTTCTCATTTTAGTGTTATAGGTTCCCTTCTTGGTCCATCAGTTGACTTATCAGGTTTTTTTCCCTTCTCTTTTTTCATCTTATATGCCAGCCAGCACCCTGGTTATTTGCATTTTCAAAGAAGTTTTGTTTTGTCAATTTTATTTTAGTTGCCAAATCTTCATTTTCTATCAAATTCAGTTTATCTTTTTGCAACTCCATCATGTTTTTATTTTATGTTTTGTTTTTTAGACTGTTCTGTAACTCTATTTCCAGCCTCTTTCCAATTTTTGTTCCAATTTCTTTTGCGCTTGTCTATTCTGCCTGTAATTTTTTCCTAGGTATGTCATTGGAAGTCCTCTGATGTAAGCTTTACAGGTATCCCATACGTTCTGTAATGATGTATCCTCTTTTCTATTTTCCTTGAAAAAATATATCAATTCTTTTTCCACATATTGCTGGAAGTTTTTTTCATTCAGTATTTTTAAATTTAGTGTCTGTTTCACCCTGTTTCTCTGTCCTTTCCAGATCATTGTTATTGAATTATGGTCAGCCCAAGTGTTTGTTTCTATATCAATCTTATGTGTTTTAAGGGTTAATTCTGTCGACATCCATATCATATCTATTCTTGACCACAACAGGTGTCTATTTGAGTAAAGAGGAGAATGGAGAGCGTCAGCGGCTGCCGGCGTGGGTGTGGTCAGCAGCTGCGGCGGGACGCCCGGCCTGGGGTCTCTGCAGCCGGTGTGGGTGTGGTCGGCGGTGGCGGTGGGATGCCCGGTTTGGGGTGTCTATGGCTGCCGCCCCACCACGCCCTGGTGTTATCCCGGTTGCTCCCCCCTCCTCCTTGCTTATGAACACGATAAATTAGATCAGCAGGGAGGGGCCGAGGCAGCTGGCATGGATACTAACGCCGGCGGAAGATGGCTTCGGGAGTTGGTGTGGGTGCGGTTGGAGGGGGGGGGGTCCTTCGCTGTGCACCCCCTGGTGTTGCCACCGTTGCCTGGGCCACCGTACTGTGCCATTTGGCCATTTGGCCCCCCCTCCTGTGATATTATGGACTGGGTCAACGGAGTGCGGCCCTGGCGATGGATGTGAGTGCGGCTGGCGTGGGCGGAGCTTAGCTGTTGGAGTTGGAGTTGGAGCAGCTGCCGATGCTGCCGCTGTCCTCGTTGCCGCCATCACTGGCCGCTTCACCACCTCGCAAGCTACCATCTGCTGCGATTTTGGACAGCTGTCCGTTACCCTTACATATTGTCTCCAACATCGACTATGTTTATGATGGACATAAGCTTCCTGCTACCACCTTGAACACTGCCAGCTGCCCCCCCCATGGACATGTCATCTCCTTGTTCCATCTCCCCATGATGTCATCCCGTTTGGTTGATGCCACACTCTCCTCTATGCTATACTGCGACAGAACTTTATTCCCTCCGGGAACTCCCCCTTTCCCGGGGATGGCCTTCTGACCTATCAAGACGCTTCCTTAATGACGGATCTTGGGATCCCGAGAGGTGGCATGCAAAGAAGAGACTTCTTAAGGGTTTTTTACAGGGGCTTTTAAACCAAATTTTAAGGGGGGGAGGGGGGGGGTTGATTCGGATGGCTCAGAAAGGCTTGGGGGGGGAGTCTGCCAGGGCACAGGCCAGAGCTAACTAATGGGCGTGGGTTGGGAGGGCTAGTAAGGGTTGGGATTCCAGGGGAGACGCTAAGCCATTCCATTGGGGGGTTCACCATCTCTACTGTTTGTGGGAGAGGCAGATATGGTGGTGCCGAGGGCCAAATGATGTTCGGAGGACGCGGGTTTGCTGTTTAAGAGCGATCGCGCGTTCCGACCCTCATCGCCCTTCTCGCACCCCCGGGTGCTCGGGATTACAGGACCCTGGTCTCCGGCTGGTGTCACTTAACGCCAGGTCCGTGGTACATAAGGCTCCCCTCATTTACGACCTCATACAAGAGGGTAGAGCGGACCTGGCGTGCATTACGGAGACCTGGTTGGGTCATGAGGGGGGTGTGCCCCTTAGCGAACTATGCCCACCAGGCTTCCGGGCTTTTCACCAGCCGAGAGCCCAGGGCAGGGGCGGGGGGGTGGCGGTGGTTATCAGGGAAAGTCTCAAACCTCAGGAGGTCACTGTGCCTCAGATAGGCGGGTGTGAGTCCCTCTGTGTGAAGTGGGGCCTTGGAGCTCAGGTGGGCCTTTTTGTTACATACCTGTATCCCTGCTATGTTTCATCGGCCCTGCCGGAGCTGCTGAATCTATTATCTGGATTGGCGGTTGATTTCCCCAGGCTCATGGTCCTGGGAGATTTCAATCTGCCTTCCATTGGCGAGACATCCGAGTCAGCTCGGGAGTTCATGGCTTCCATGACAGCTATGGACCTAACTCAGTTAATTCAAGACCCCACCCATAATGGGGGACAAACGCTCGACCTGATTTTTGTCTCTGGGCAGTGGATGAATGATCTAGATTTAGGGGATATTTCTATTCAACCCTTGTCATGGTCTGATCATTTCCTCATCAGGCTTGACTTCCATACCGCTACCCCTCACCGCAGGGAGGGGGAACCGACTAGATGGTTCCGCCCCAGGCACCTGATGGACCCCGAAAGGTTCCTGATGGAGCTTGGGACTTTTCCTGAATCCCTTGCTCATAACTCGACCGAAGCCCTAGTGGGAGCCTGGGATAGGGCTGCCGCTGGGGCTTTGGATCGTGTTGTGCCTTTGCGGCCTCTGACCCGGTGTCGATCCCGGATGGCTCCCTGGTTTACAGAGGAGCTCCGGGAGATGAAACACCAGAAAAGACACCTAGAGAGTGGCTGGAGGGCCAGCCGGTCCGAATCTGATCGAACACTAGTAAGAATTTATATTAAATCCTACTTAGTGGCGATAGAAGCGGCAAAACGGCAATATTTTTCCGCTCTTATCGCTTCCGCAGATAACCACCCAGCCGCCCTGTTTAGGGTGACCCGCTCCTTACTTAACCAAGGAACTGGGGAAGACCCCTTGCAGGGTAGGGCTGAAGAATTTGTTCAGTATCTGCAGGATAAAATCGTTCAGATCCGGACAGGCTTGGACTCTGACTGGGTAGATTCGGGCGAGCCGACGGGGATGATTCTTGAGGAGACTATCTGGGATGGGTTTGACCCTGTGACCCCCGAAGGCATGGACAGGATTATGGGGGGACTCAGTGCTGCCACTTGTGTGCTGGACCCGTGTCCCTCTTGGTTAGTTTCGGCTTCCCGGGAGGTGACACGAGGCTGGCTCCAGGCGATTACCAACGCTTCATTGAGAGAGGGGTTCTTTCCCACCGCCTTGAAGGAGGCGGTGGTGAGGCCCCTCCTCAAGAAGCCTTCCCTGGACCCAGCTACTTTAGCCAACTATCGTCCGGTCTCCAACCTTCGCTTTGTAGCGAAGGTTGTCGAGAGTGTGGTAGCACGTCAGCTTCCCCAGTACCTGGATGAAGCTGTCTACCTGGATCCGTTTCAGTCGGGTTTCAGGCCCGGGTACAGCACGGAGATGGCACTGGTCGCGTTGGTCGATGATCTCTGGCGGGCCCGGGACAGGGGCTGTTCCTCTGTCCTGGTCCTATTAGACCTCTCGCCGGCTTTCGATACCATCGACCATGGTATCCTACTGCGATGACTCCGGGGGATGGGAGTGGGGGGCACCTTTTTACAGTGGTTCTCCTCCTACCTGTCGGATCGGTGGCAGTTCGTGTTGACTGGAGGGCAGAGATCGACCCCCAGGCGAGTCATTTGTGGGGTGCCCCAGGGGTCGGTTCTCTCACCCCTCCTGTTCAACATATACATGAAACCGCTGGGCGAGATCATCCGTGGTTTTGGGGTACGGTATCATCAATATGCTGATGATACCCAACTTTTCATCTCTAGCCAAACCACCCAAATGATGCCCTCGACGTGATGTCCCGATGCCTGGAGGCTGTGCGGATCTGGATGGGGAGTAACAGACTCAAGCTCAATCCCTCCAAGACTGAGTGGCTGTGGTTCCCGGCATCCCGATTTGTACATCTTGTTCCATCTTTGATGATAGGGGGAGAAATTTAGCCCCCTCAGAGAAGGCTCGCAATCTGGGAGTCCTCCTGGATACGCGGCTTAGTTTAGAAGAACACCTGACGGCCGTGACCATGGGGGCCTTTTACCAGGTTCGCCTGGTACGCCAGTTGCGCCCCTTCCTGGATCGGGATGCTCTGTACACAGTCACTCATGCCCTCGTCTTTTCTCGCCTGGACTACTGCAATGCTCTCTACATGGGGCTGCCCTTGAAGAGCACCCGGAGGCTTCAGCTGGTCCAGAATGCGGCCGCGCGGGTTGTCATGGGGGTACCTAGGTGCTCCCATGTCACACCCCTTTTAGGCGGCCTGCACTGGTTGCCGGTTGTTTTCCGGGTGCGATTCAAGGTATTAATTATGACCTTTAAAGCGCTTCATGGCTTAGGCCCAGGGTACCTGCGAGACCACCTACTGCCACCAGTAGCCTCCCACCGTCCAGTACGATCCCACAGAGTTGGCCTCCTCAGGGTGCCGTCGGCCAAGCAGTGTCGGCTGGTGACCCCCAGGGGGAGAGCCTTCTCTGTTGGAGCGCCTTCCCTCTGGAATGAGCTGCCCCCGGAGCTCCGCATAATCTCTGACCTCCGGTCCTTCCGACGCACCCTAAAAAGTTGGCTTTTCCAGCAAGCCGGCCTGTCCTGTTAATGTTAATTTTAATTTTAATTTATTTTAAATGTACTGTTTCTTTTTTTTTTTAATCAGTTTGGTGTTTTTGGAATTGGGTTTAATCTTTTTTTAACTTTTGTGATGTGTGTTTTTAATGTTGTACGCCGCCCTGAGTCCTTTGGAGAAGGGCGGCATATAAATCCAAATAAACCTTAAACCTTAACCCTTAAACCTAGATATAGAACCCAACCTATGGGCTGACCACAATCCCATGTGGATTATTTGGAAAAAACAAAAGGGCAGTTATCGTTGGTTACTCAATAGATCAATTCTAAAAGATCAGGAATATATTAATAGAGTTAACCAAGAATTAAGATTTTTCTTCAAAGAAAATGGGCCAGGAGATACATCCATACAAAACTTATGGTATACAACTAAGGCATTTATAAGAGGGGTCACAATATCAGCCACAGCCAGGAAGAAAAAAACTGAGAATCTAAAAATAAGAGAGCTGAAAGAAAGGTATAGAAATTTAGAGAGTGAACTGCAAAAGAAACCGCAGAACAGAAGTATAAAAGGAAATATGGAACTGATTAAACCTGAATTGGCTATATTTGAAAAAGCAAAATTGGCACAATCTATAAAAAAAGCAAAACAAAACTTCTTTGAGAATGCAAATAAACCGGGGCGGTGGCTATCCTATAGGTTGAGGAAACAAGCCGGCCTGGCCTGTTAATTTTTAACTTATTTTAAATGTATTGTCTTTTAAATTGGTTTGGTTTTTTGGATATGGATTTAATTTTTTTTAACTTTTGGGATGTATGTTTTTTTTAATGTTGTACGCCTCCCTGAGTCCTTTTGGAGAAGGGCGGCATATAAATCCAAATAAACAAAACAAACAAACAAACAAACAAAATGTATACTGTCTTTCTTTCGGGTGTCTTATTCTCCAAACATCTTGCATGTTTAATTCATCTACCATTGTAACAAAGGCTTTGGGGAGGGTTTTCCTTGGTTTCTTCTTCATTTTCGAGGATTTGTGATCTAATTCATTGTTTGCTATTGCATTAAAGTCTCCTAGTATGCATACATCTTCATCTTCATATTCTGTTATCTTTCTGTGCAATTTCCCAAAGAATTCTTCTTGATTTTCATTTGGAGCATATATTGCCACTAATAATGTATTTTTATAGTTCATTATTATTTCCACCATCAGTATTCTACTCTTCTCATCTCCAAATATTTGGTTTGATTGCATTGTCCTTTTAATATATAATGCTATTCCTCTTTTGCTTTGGTTGGCCAGTGCCATGTATAAATTGCCCAATTTTGCATGTTTCCAAAAAAATTTATGCTGCTTTTTAATATGCATTTCCTGTAAGCACATAATGTCCAATTTTAATTTCTCTAATTTATTGAATGTTCTTCTTTTAATTGCTGAATTATTCCGTTTATATTGATAGAAATTACTTTTATCTCTTATTCCATGTCTTGCTAATTTATAGGTTTAGTTGATCTAGTCGTTCTTATCTCCCTTTGTTCTTTCATCTCCTTTGCTCTTGCCCCTTCTCTTAACGCTTTTTCTTCCTGCTCTTTCATTGCCTCTTTTTGATCTTTCTCCTTGACTTCCTGACATTTAGCTCCTCCCTCTTCTCTCGCCCTCTCTTCCTCCTTCAGTCCTATATATTGTTCATAAAATAACTCTGCCTTCTCTAGGGAGTCTCATCTATGTCTTTGTTCTTGCCAGTTTACCAAGTTCCCTTCTGGCGCAAGCCATCTGAAACTCACACCTTTTTAAATCAAAATCCTGGTCAGGAAGTGGTATTGTTTTCTTATATCTCTAACCTTCCTTGGCACTTGCTTCAGCACCACTATCTCTCTAGTCTTATATTTTATCATAGTGTTTCTGGACACTTGGAGTATTTCATTCTTCAAAGTTTTCTTAGTAAATCTTACATGTACCTCTCTAGGCAAATTATTTCTAGTTGCATATCTTGTGTGTACTCTGAATATTTCATCAATCGCATCTAATATCTTATCCTTACTCTCCTCTATGGTGTCTGATAGAATCCCTGCAACCTTCTCTGCTAGATTCTCTCCTTTCTCCTCTTCAATATTCTGGAATCTTAAATAATAGTCAGCTTTGTCTAATTCCCATAGAAAATTATTCCTCTCCTGGCTTTTATCAATTATTGTCACTCTATAATCCATCTCCTCTACTTTTTTTCTCTGTTATTTCTGTCTTTTACTCCACTATTTGCAGCCGTTGCTCGCTTATTCCCACCATTTCCTTGATTTCTTTTCATTCTTCTTCCATTTTGCCCACTTTATCTTCTACTTTACTTATTTGCTCTTTAAGATCCTCATGCATAGCCTGTAGCATGCTTTTTAGCACCGAAATGGTTTTGTCTTGTTGCGTTGTCGTGTTTGTTGCTTTCTGTGACACAGAACTGGGAGATGTCGCTATTGCTGATGCATATGATGTTATTTTCTTCTTCTTGGTATTAGATTTAGGTTTTATAAACCGGGACTCAAATTTAGTTGTAATCCTGAGGTCTCACACTGGCCAGACTCAAACCTCAGTAGGCCAGTCTCTGCTCCAAGTCACAACCTTCAGGTTCTTGCTACCTTAATCCACCTACTTTTTAATGCTAGTATGAAAAAAAGGAAAAAAGGAAAAAAGAGGATAAAGAAAAAGAAAAAGCTTCCCCTCAAAAATAAAAACCAATTAAAAAGAAGGTGATCAAAAAAGCAGTAAAAAGAGGCCACAAAATTAATCCACGATGTTAATATGCACCCCTTATGAGAGGCAAAAGGGGAAAAAAAGAAAGAAGCCAAAAAGAAGGGAAGGAAAAAAACCTTTAACCCAATTTATCCAAGTTGCCTTCAAAAGGAAAAGTGAAATAAAAACAAAAAGGAGCAGTTCCAACAATCCATGTGAGATGATAAGAAAAAATTTAAAAAACCAACAATCGTAGAATGTTTACACAGCTGGTCTTATTTCTTTTTTAGCAGGACTTTTTCCAAGGTCAAATCCCTCTATCGGTCTGCTTTGTTCAAAATTCCCTTCTAATACAACTAGATGGCAATGCAGACAATTAGATTCAGCATATCAGCCTCTAAAGGTTTTCCTGAAAGCAAATCTCAGAGTTTTCCAGATCACTCAGTATTAAAGTCACAGCTCCGGTGTCTTCGCTACGATGCCGTCCGGAGAAACAGAGACTAGAAGGATGCGGCTGCTGTGCGGTGAGGCGTGAATTTCCTCCATTCCTTTTAATTACTTTATCAACTTTAACAAAAAAGTCAGCTGTTCAAACTCTACTTTCGGCGTGAATCGGAGAGGCGCGGCTGGAGGGAGGGGGATTTCCCCCCTCCCTTGGACAGGCGGCTGGAAACGATTTAGCTCTTAGCCCCAGGGAAAGGAGGAGGAGGGGGAGAGCCAACCAATGATGTCACGCCCCAACTAAGTGAATTTTCGGACTTAAACCTTAAAACAATGATGATCTGGAAACTTTGAACATTAAACTTTGAAAACTTTATTTGTTGTCTCAAAACCCGAAGCTGGCAGGGCAAGATGGCACACTTCCGCTGTCTTTATGAAATGTGAAATCTGACTCCACCTTTGAAACTTCAGGCTTCCGGTCTTTGTCTCCGTGCTGCTCAGACAAGTCTCTTGTGGATTGCTGTTCTTTGAACTCCCTGGAGTGGAAATTTTGCTCTATTGCCAGGGCCAGTGGAAACAAAAACTCTCTTCTGCCTGGACCTTCTGTCTCTTGGACTCTCCTAGCTGCCTTGCCTTTCTGACTGACCATTCTCTATACTGACTGAACTCTTTATGGTATAAAGAATGCCACCTAAAAAACCACCTCCTGGAAAGCCTGGCTTTGCTGCCTCTGCCCCGACATCTGCAACCTCCAGTCCTAGTACACAATCAATGATAACAGCTTTGATGCAACCTAAACCTCCGGAGATGGAGTTTCAACAAATGTTTCAGCAAATTATACAGGGACAAGAGGAAATAAAGAAACAACTGCAGGAGATGAAAGAAGAAATTAAACAGAACCAGGCCAAAATTAACAAGAACTCACAGAGATTGGACCTTTTGGAGGGTGGGGCGGCTGAGATGAGGGAAGGGATGGAAGGGATGCAGAAGGGAAACAAAGAACTTGACTCCCAGCAGATGAAAATAGAGTTTGAGAGAATGTCCTTTTATCTTAGATTTCAAAAAGTGATGGAGACAGATGATGAAAATATAAGGGACATCATGACAAACATTTTGGCTGACTACATCCAGAAAGAGAAACAACAGATGGGGTGGGAAATAGACCTGGTTTATAGAGTGAATTCAGCTTATGCTAGGACACACAATGTTCCCAGGGAGGTACACATTCAATTCCTTAGAAAAAGCACAAGAGATGAGATTCTGAGCACACAAAGGGGGCAAGCTTTGACATACAAAGATAAGGAGATAACCATTCTGAAACTGATCCCCAAGAAAGTAAGAGAAAAAAGAAAAAGCTATTCGCAATTAGCGAATAAATTATACCAGAAGGGGGTGTGGTTTAGATGGTTGATGCCTGAAGGTATGCTAATATTCTGGGAGGAGACAAGAGCTAGAATTAATACACCCATAGAGGCACAGGCCTTTATGGAAAAAAACAAACTACTCCTAGAAAAACCTGATGATCCTCCACCAGATACACAGGACACGGGAGGGGCCGGAGCTCTGTCGGCGGGGGGAGATGGGGCAACATCGAGAAAGCTCAGATCACAAAAATGAGTAAGAAAATACACCTGACATAAACTGATCGAAATTATTAACTGAACTTACATGCTGACTATATGTTATTATGTTACTACCTAATAATGAACTATGTGCAAATGTATACTATGAGTATGGAGGGGGGGCGCACCTACCGCACACTGCAGTTGCCAAAATTTGTAACCTATCCCCTACCTTTTTCCTTTGTAAAATATTAAAAAAACCAATAAAACTTTGTTATAAAAAAAAAAGTATTAAAGTCACAGAATAGGGATCAAAAATCCTCCTTCCAATTTGCTTTCTATTCTTTCAGCATTTCTCAAAGTCCATTATTCCTTTGTTCTTAGTAGTCTTTGTGTAGTTAATGGCCTCACCCATTTGCCACTAGACCGGAAGTGTGGGAGCCGACAGCAGCCCACTCCCTCCCCCGCCCTCTCTGCCATTCTTTCTTATTCAAAGTTTCCCATTAGAGGGTTAATGTAAATTAAGAAAAGCTGCACTTCAAGCAAATTTCAAGTTCTCACCCAGTCAATTCACGACATTGATTTTCTCTCTTTTCTGCGATCACCCCAGCTTTTTGACAGCTCGCAATGGCTGTCTTCCCTACTGTTGGGTCCAGAGGCTATTGCAGGCATTTTAGGGGATTTGCGGCTTCCCCTTCCACACCCACTTGTGCATTCTATCTTCACCGTTACTTTGAGATGGTTATGGTCCTCAGGGGACCCCCAAAACAGCAAGGTTTTGGCAGTTCTTCAGAGCCTCTGGAGAACACATCTTGTTGCTGGCTCCGCTGGCATTGAGTTGATTTCTGCTCTTGACCTCTCCCATTCCTCCCCAGCTGGCAGAGGTCGAGCCTGCTTCTCTGACACCGAGCGGGCTTTGAAACAGAGTGGCGGGAGCTCTTGACATCACATCAAAAGCTCCTCCTGCGCACAACCCCTTCCAACTCTTCCACTCCCCCCTTTTCTCTCCCCCAAACAAAACATTTCCACTGGTGAGAGTTGGCCATAAACCTAGCCAAGCAGGGCTGGGGAGGAATGGAAGACGTCAAGACCATTCTCAGTTCCCAGCAAAAAAAAAACAAGCAGAGGCCTCCTTGAGGCAATCCGTATTTTACGAGACAAAGCCAGGCAAAAGGGCAGCGGTAGAGCAGGAGCAGCTACTCTCTCTCTCCCCCTCCTTTTCCAAGCCAGCAGAGATTACCCACCTATTTCCTCAGGCAGTGGGGTTGGGCCGGGGAGGGGGGAAGGGTTTAGGAGCTTGCGTCTGTCAGTAAGTGATGGGATTTGTTAAGTAATTAAGCTCCCCGTTAGAAGAGCGAGTATGCAGAGAAGCGTAATGAGAGTGATATGGAATAACACGCACAAACCAGCATACAGGGACACTGAATAGTATAAAAATATAGTAGTTTACTATGTAGAAATATAGAGGTATTCAGAGTCCGGTTAACAGTCCAGGTAATACACGATTCAGTAATTCAGTTATCAAAATTCTCAGTTTAACACACAAAGTATAGCTAAACAGGAGCAAACCACAATACCTCAAAATACACCGACCAGCGTCTAACAAAACAGAGATTTTACAGCCATTCTGGCTCCCTCTTATAGCTGCTTGAGGTAAACAAACCAATTATATTTCTTAAGCATTTAAAGTAACAGTAACATTTGTAACAATCATAGCTTATATACATTGCCAAGCCAAGCCTAGGGTTACATCCCTAACATTCTCCCCTCTTGGGTTGTCAATGTATTTACACACAACTTCACATTCTCAATCCATAAACATCACAACATTGTTTATGTTTGACCGTACCTTGTGCTTTGGTAAAATGATCAGCAACATTCTCTTCAGACATACAATATTCTAGTTTAATCAATTTACAACTAACGCTTTGCCGTACATTCATATATCTTAAGTCAGTATGCTTTGAACTTGTCTTTACAGCAATATCTGTCGCCATCTGGATCGCTGTGTCAGACCTGTAGTTATGTTTCTTTTAGGATCTTTGGCCTGCCACACTTTCTATTATTTTCCTATGCTGTTTCATTAGTGTAGTAGTTGGGAGGGGGGAATAGAAAGGAGTAGGATTGTGGAATGTATTGTTGTGATTTTTTTCTAGAAGCTCAAGGTCATCTTTTGTCTCTGCACCTCAACACCTGACTGGAAACAGAGGGGTGTAGATGCCAGAGTGGAAGATGATGATTGGAACATGTGATGGATTATGGGGTGTGGGGATAGATCATGAACTTTCAACTGGGTGGAATTCCAGGAAGAGAATCAGAGCTGGAATTCCACAGACGTGCCAACATGCCTGTATGATTAAATTGGAACTTTAAGGATGATTCTGCCTTGGTCTCTGATTGATTTCATGCATGATATTTGGAACGCTGACATTATTCCAACTCTGCCTTTAAAATAAAACACTAGCACCGTCCCTCGCGGGGGGGGGGCTGGTGAGAGGGGTGCTGAATTCCCAACGCTGACCGGGACAGCGTAAAATATCAGCGAACAATTATGAGTAAGCTTTTGGTGATAAGAAGCTGAGATGGAACGCTTCTCTGCTATCTTCAAAGGCAAAGGAATCTGCTTCAAGATTTATTGCAGCTGGCAAGAGAAACAGCCTTAAGGGGAGGAAAAGAAATAGAAGATGAAAGGAATGGAGATCCCAGCCATCCCCACGCAATCATCTCTGATGGGCTTCCCGGACCATTTCGGACAACTAAACGTGAATGCATGCTCCCCCTCCTTCCCCCCAGCTTGGAAGCAAGGCTTGGGAAAAAAACCTGGAGTGGAGATTTTGACTCCTTCCAGACAGCAATAAATGAAATGACTTATTACCTGCAACTGAGTGGGAGACAGATTCCCTATCAAAATAAATTAATAAACTAATAAAATGAAATTCAATGGTGAAAAGAATAAGGTTCTACATTTAGGCAACAAAAATGGAATGCACAGGTACAGTATAGGTGGTACCTTGCTCAGTAGTAGTAACTGTGAAAGGGATCTTGGAGTCCTAGTGGACAACCATTTAAATATGAGCCAGCAGTGTGCAGCAGCTGCCAAAAAAGCCAACACAGTCCTAGGCTGCATCAACAGAGGGATAGAATCAAGATCACGTGAAGTGTTAATACCACTTTATAATGCCTTGGTAAGGCCACACTTGGAATACTGCATTCAGTTCTGGTCGCCACGATGTAAAAAAGTTGTGGAGACTCTAGAAAGAGTGCAGAGAAGAGCAACAAAGATGATTAGGGGACTGGAGACTAAAACATATGAAGAACGGTTGCAGGAAATGGGTATGTCTAGCTTAAGAGAAAGAAGGACTAGGGGAGACATGATAGCAGTGTTCCAATATCTCAGGGGTTGCCACAAAGAAGAGGGAGTCAAACTATTCTCCAAGGCACCTGAGGGTAGAACAAGAAGCAATGGGTGGAAACTAATCAAGGAGAGAAGCAACTTAGAACTGAGGAGAAATTTCCTGACAGTTAGAACAATTAATCAGTGGAACAGCTTGCCTCCAGAAGTTGTGAATGCCCCAACACTGGAAGTCTTTAAGAAGATGTTGGATAGCCATTTGTCTGAAATGGTATAGGGTTTCCTGCCTAGGCAGGGGGTTGGACTAGAAGACCTCCAAGGTCCCTTCCAACTCTACTATTGTATTGTAAAATGGGAATTTCAACCCAGAGAGTATGGATGGATAAGATGCCACTGGGCACCTCCTTTGCCATCAACATGGGAAAATCCTCCAAGCCAGCAGAGGGCACCTACTTGGCCCATATCTCCTCCAAGCCAGCAGAAGGGTCCTTGGCACATCAAACCCCCTAGCCAGCCATCGTTGGTTGAACTGCAACCTGTGAATCAGGCAACCCTGGGATGGGTCTTAACCCCAGGTCATGTATGGGAGGGATGCCAGTGGGCACCTGCCCTCCCTCAGCAGATGGCACCATGGCAGAAAACTGGGCAGTGGCCAACCGAGGGATTGACCTCCCCACCGGTTCCAGTCTCCCCTGCAATGCCCCAAAAGGTTCTTACCCCACCTTCCTACAGAGAAGCAATCTCCAAAAGGGAAGAAGGTATTACCAAAGGGAGGCCTGCAGGATGGATGGCGGGAAAATGTGCACCTGCAATGCCCCAAAAGGTTCTTACCCCACCTTCCTACAGAGAAGCAATCTCCAAAATGGAAGAAGGTATTACCAAAGGGAGGCCTGCAGGATGGATGGCAGGACAATGTGCACCTGCAATGCCCCATAAGGTTCTTACCCCAGCTTCCTACAGAGAAGCAATCTCCACAATGGAAGAAGGGTTTACCAAGGGGGAAGCTGCAAGGTGGAGAGCAAGCCAATGTGATGAGACAGTTCTTAAGTTTAGAGATGTAACTAGGTTCCATTCCTCGTGGGGGATAAAATGCCACCATTGCTTTCAACTTGGCCACAGAGCGTCAGAGTGCTTGGCTCCAGCCCCAATGCCACAAACGTGCACACCAACCGCCACAGCGGTAAGAAGAAGGCCCCAGATGCCACCAGAAAAGAGTCATCTGGGCCACCAACCTCTGGAAGAGGATCCCCAACTTAAGGTGACAAAGTGTCCTACCAAGGGGGAGGCCTCGGAGGAGGAAAAGGGCAAACAATCTCCGGAGGAGGATCCCCAACTTAAGGTGACAAAGAGTCCTACCAAGGGGGAGAGAAAGCTTGGGTGGATGCTCTTAGGCTAGACCCAATTACTGGTTTCAACAAGCTACAATGAAATTCTGGGTCAATTTTCCCTAGACTTCTGGGTAGACCGAGTCGAACTGTAACTGGGTTAACTATCTTCGCTATTGGGAATGGACCTAGAAATTTTGGACCCAATTCCTTACTAGGCATTCCTAATCTTATATATTTGGTAGATACAAAAACTTTGTCCCCCACACAGAAGGGGTTTTGGAGCGAGCGATGTTGATCAGCTTGCTTCTTGTAGGCTTCTGCCGTAACTGCTAGAGCCTTCTTCGTATTCTCCCATCCGTTCTTTAGCATGTCCATCCATTCATTCAAAGACATGGAGGAGGGAGGTTCTCTAGGCGACTCAGGCATGGCAACAACTTCCATGCCACTGGTAATCTGGAAAGGAGTTAATTCTGTGCTCCTGTGGACAGCATTGTTGTAGGCCACTTCGCCGAAGGGTAGCAAGTCCGACCAGTTGTCTTGCTGATAGTCCACAAAACACCGGATGTATTGTTCCACCACCGCATTGGCTCTCTCTGCTGCGCAGTTCATGCTGGGATGAACCTCTGAGCTCAGTTCTTGTGTGGACCCAATGGATCTCAGCACCTCTCTCCAGAACGTCGCTGTGAACTGGACTCCGCGGTCTGAAATGATCCTCTTGGGTACTCCGTGCAGGCAATAAATGTATTTCACAAACATTTTTGCTTATTTCTTTGCGGATGGCAATCCTGAGCAAGCAATGAAGTGTGCCTGCTTAGAAACCAAATCAATAACTGTCCAGATTACTCTATTCCCATTGCTGTCTGGGAGTTCCATGATGAAGTCCATTGCGACCTCTTCCCATGGTCGGTTAGGGCTCTCTGCTGCAGGTTCTGGGCTCTTGGATTCAATCATCCCTGGTTGGCCCTTTTCCTCCTCCGAGGCCTCCCCCTTGGTAGGACTCTTTGTCACCTTAAGTTGGGGATCCTCCTCTGGAGATTGTTTGCCCTTTTCCTCCTCCGAGGCCTCCCCCTTGGTAGGACACTTCATCACCTTAAGTTGGGGATCCTCTTCCAGAGGCTGTTGGCCCAGATGACTCTTCTGTGGTGGCATCAGGGGCCCTCTCTTTACCACAGTGGCGATTGGTACACACGTTTGTTCTTCAGCAATTCCCTCCTTTGAGGCCTCCCCTTTGGTAGGACTTTTTGTCACCTTAAGTTGGGGATCCTCCTCCGGAGATTGTTTGCCCTTTTCCTCCTCCGAGGCCTCCCCCTTGGTAGGACACTTTGTCACCTTAAGTTGGGGATCCTCTTCCAGAGGTTGGTGGCCCAGATGACTCTTTTCTGGTGGCATCTGGGGCCTTCTTCTTACCGCTGTGGCGGTTGGTGTGCACGTTTGTGGCATTGGGGCTGGAGCCAAGCACTCTGACACTCTGTGGCCAAGTTGACAGCAATGGTGGCATTTTATTGGCCCCCTGTTGGGCCTGTAGTTATGTTTCTTTTAAGATCTTTGGCCTCCCACAATTTCTATTATTTTCCTATGCTGTTTCATTAGTGTAGTAGTTGGGAGGGGGGAATAGAAAGGAGTAGGATTGTGGAATGTATTGTTGTGATTTTTTCTAGAAGCTCAAGGTCATCTTTTGTCTCCGCACCTCGACACCTGACCGGAAGCAGAGGGGTGTAGATGCCAGCGTGGAAGATGATGATTGGAACATGTGATGGATTATGGGGTGTGGGGATAGATCATGAACTTTCAACTGGGTGGAATTCCAGGAAGAGAATCAGAGTTGGAATTCCACAGACGTGCCAACATGCCTGTATGATTAAATTGGAACTTTAAGGATGATTCTGCCTTGGTCTCTGATTGATTTCATGCATGGCATTTGGAACGCTGACACACTGCTTTGTTGTCCTCGTATACAACACTAGGCTCACTAACATTAATTCCCATATCTATTATGTAATTGCTTGTAACAAATTAAATCGGTACATAACAAAGATAAACATGAAAATTTGGCCTCCATCATTGACAAACCTATATGCTTCTGACGTATAGACTGCCATCCAACCAATGCTTTTCACAAGAATATTGCAATACCTGATGTAGATTTACGCGTGGAAACTTCAGTTCCAAAACTTGCATCAGCGTATGCGGTTAATATCAGCTCATCCTTAGGCTCTAAGTATAATGTATAGTGTATTGTCTGTTTCAGATACCTTAATACACGTTTTGCTGCTTGCCAATGGCGTTCAGTGGGTTCGGCATTAAACGTTGCCAATTGATTAACGCTATATGAAATATCAGGTCTAGACCAATTGCTTAGATAAGATAAACTACCAATTAGGGATTGATAAATATTCTTATCAAACACTGGGCTTTTGTTATCATCATTGCTAAATTCCTGACTCACAGGAGTTTTAGCACATTTACACATTTCCATCTTGTAATTTCTAAGTAACAGATTGATTTTATCAGCCTGTGATATTTTATATCCTCCCCTAGTCTTATCTATCTTCAATCCAAGATATTTCTTTATTTCACCAAGATGTTTTGTTTTAAACCTCTTTTTTAACAGTGCAATAATTTCAATGGCTTTCTTCTCTGTTTTGGTAATCAATGCTATATCGTCTGTAAACAATAACAATAATGAAGTCATACCATCACTTTCTAGCTTAAATAAACAAGGATCAGCTAATCCAGCTTTAAACCCTATCCTTGCCAATTCCTTCACTATGCATTGATTCCACTCGTAGCCTGACTGTTTTAAACCATACAGGCTCTTTTTTAATTTCCAACAATCAGTGTTGCTATCAGTGTTTAATCCTTCAGGTTTCTTTAAATAAATAGTGTGTTGTAGTGGTGCATGAAGATATGCTGTTTCAACATCTAAATGATTTATTACATATCCATGCTTAGCTGCCCAAACTAATGCACGCAATGTTATGGCTTTTAAACTTGGTGCAAACACTTCATCATAATCAGTTGCTCACTGGTTGAAACCTTGTGCTACCAATCTAGCTTTATGGGTAACTGTCCCATCTGCACTTGTTTTAATCTTATAAATCCATTTACACCCTATCGCCTTTTCACCTGGTGGTAATCTCACATTCTCATATACCTCCAGATCTTGTAAAGATTTCAGTTCTCTGTTCATTGCTGCTTTCCAAACTATTTGCTCCTCTCTAGGATACATTGATAGTTCATTATACGTTGCAGGAACTTTATCTACTTGACATGCAACAGATGCCTGATACCTATCAGGTGGCCGCGTTACATGGGTTGACCTTCTGGGTAACTCAGGGCTTATAGGTGGACTATCCTGAACGTCCTCCTGCTTTATCACTTCATCCTGACTTTTCACTTCCTCCTCCTGAGTAGACTCCTTCCCTTTATCACACGTTTCTGGTATTCCTGATTCATTCTTTTGATCTACTCGGGTTTCAATTACTAGCTCATCATTGCTTATTTCCAGTTTATCCCAACCAATATGCTCTAAAAACTTCGCATTTGCACTGTGATAGATCTTAATTGTCCCACGTTCCCAGAACCTATAAGATCTATGGTTTGAGTCATAACCTACAAATATTAACTGCCTTGCATGAGTTTGTCATTTAATCTGATCTGTGCAGGAATATGCACCCATGCAGGAACTCCAAACGTGTGCAAGTAGCTCAAATCAGGTTTCCTACCAAGCCAACGAGTAAATGGTACCTCTCCAGTAGAAGCATTTACAACATTGTTCAGTAAATGATTAGCACACATCATGGCTTCACCCCATAATGTTTCAGGCAATTCTGAATCGGCTAACATGGTTCTAGTCATGGCTTGTAACGTTTGCCCCCTTCATTCTACAAACAAATTATGTTGAGGTCTATAAGGAGCAGAACGTTTATGCTCAATACCAGCTGTTTTTAACATAGTTTGGAACTTATAATTTGTAAACTCCATCCCATTATCAGTAACTACAGTAATAACCTTGGCTTTTATCTTCCTTTCCGCAAATCTCAGCCAATTAAAAAATTGTTGAAATGTTCCTGTCTTGTCTTTCATTAAGTAGCAGAAACCATATCTTGAGTAATGATCCATGATACTCAAAACATAACAGGCACTTCCCAAACTGGGTTTTATAGGTCCAATTAGATCAGCAAAAACAACTTCTAAAAGTTCCTTCATTTTAAACCCATTATATCTGTTTGCTGGAGTAACCCTGCTCTTTTCCTTACTACATACATTACAATTTAAATACTTACTGCAAGGTTTTAATTTTACTCCCTCTGACAACTTTACAGTTTGTTGCAGCGTTTTGAAATTAATGTGCCCCATACACCTATGTAGCAGATGTATGTATTCATCATGTTGTTTAGTATTTGTATACACAGAATTAACTACACTTTCATCAGACATTACATACAAACCATTCTTTAAATTAGCAGTAACCATTTTACCTGCTTTCTCTATGAGACACTTATCTCCCCTAAAGGTTACTACATAGCCAATCTTGACTAGAGCTCTTACTGATAATAAATTAAATTTCAGTTTAGGTATATACAACATGGATAAATGCTCATTTACGAATGAACACCTTGCCATACCTTCACCAAATGCTTTCACCCTCCATCCATTTGCCAAAGATACATGTTGCTTGCTGGCAGACATTTTTATAAAACAATTATTATTTCTGTTTGGTAATTGGTTGCTTTTGGCCCAGGATTTTGGTTTACCAAAAATGGCGATCTTTTCGCTGCGGCCGCGCTATCAGCTCCAGCCAGCCCAGAGGCCTGGAGCTGCCATTAACGGGAGAAGAATTCCGGCGTCTGGCAAGCAAAGTGAGGATGTGGCCAGAGAGGTTGGTCGTGCATTAGTTTAAGACCAGTCTTGACCGAACACTATGCCGGGCCTGCGTCTACAGAGGGTTGCCACCTAGACTGACTCCATGGTTCCAGGCCAC
The DNA here is from genome assembly GCF_964273705.1 of Natrix helvetica. Classification (NCBI taxonomy): domain Eukaryota; kingdom Metazoa; phylum Chordata; class Lepidosauria; order Squamata; family Natricidae; genus Natrix; species Natrix helvetica. The sequence continues at coordinate 42,021,544 of NC_138555.1, read as the reverse complement.
CACAGAATTAGCTATAGAATTCCATGAGGATAAGCCAGGAAGGGAGAGGGGTAGGTGAGGACAAAGACTGCAACAGATGCGTCGTATCAGAGTTGCCCCGAAAACCCCGCAACCCACAGCGGTTTCCATGGGGCAACCTCCATCCCCGATAGCAGCTGGACTGACAAGGCCCATCCGGCCACCCATAACATGTTTTCGATGCAGGAGGCTGGGGCATAGAGTGGCAATCTGCCATGAGACCGGTCCTACAGGAAGAGCATAAGGGGCAGCCAGGAGAAGTCACACGGGACGAGTCAACCAGTTCCTATACCAGTTGATTCCAGCCCATCGGGTGATATGCTCAATACCGGTGGAAGTGACTGGGGGGAGGGTTCCGACCCAATGATAACTAAGCCTATCAAACCGTTTGTGATACAGGTAGTGGTGGAAGCAGCCAGGCAGCAACAATGTACAGCCCTGATCAATTAAGGGTGCACTTGGTGCTTAATGAATGCCACAGTTGCTGATAATCTGGGGGTGGGCCTCAGGAATTTGGCTAGGCCGATCTGTTTCAAACAGACGAATGGGTCGGTATTGGGGGGCCAACCAGCCACACATGTAACTGATCAGGTGGGATTGCAGATAGGGCCCCATCGGGAGGTCTTGCAGTTTGTAGTGGTTCCCAACATTACGGAGGAGATTGTACTAGGCCTGGCATGGTTGGAAAAATGGGGACCCAAAATATGGTGGGGTGGTGGTAGTAGGCATCTCAGAATAGGCCTTGGTCCTGACCCCCCTCCTCATGAGGTACAAACCACAGCCCAGGGCCCAGTGGGATTGCGAGCTACAGTACCATCGGTACATACAGCTGGGGAGGAGCGATTCCCTCAGGTATATGCAGACATACAAGATGTATGCAGCAAACAGACCGATTGGGCTGAACTCCTCCCCTTTGCAGAAGTTGCCTATAACAATGCAGTGCACAAAAGTATGGAGTTTACCCCATTTCATGTGGCTACAGGGCAGGAGTTTGTCCCAATTCCGGAGTGTCCTCAAGTGTGCCCAGATGACACGACCTCGCAGGAGTGGATAGCCTGGATGCAAAAAGTTTGGAAAGTGGTGAGGGATGCGTTATGTCACTCTTTTGCCACATATAAAAAGAGTGCCGATAAAAGGCAGAAGGCGCAAGGCGCAAGGACCTTTCCATGTAGGCCAAAGGGTATACCTCTCCACTATCTCAGGCTGCCGTTGCCATGTAAGAAACTCGGGCCCAAATTCATTGGGCCTTTCCCAATCATGAGAGTTATTAACCCAGTCACAGTGCAGCTAAGACTCCCTGCCTCTACTCTGGAAAACACATCCAGTCTTCCACTGCAGCCTGCTCCGATCAATTCAGGCCTCTGATATCAGAGGAGACCTGCTACGGCCGCCAGCCCCGATTACTATAGATGGAGAACAGCACTTTATAGTGCAAGATATACTAGGTTCCAGGTGGCACAGAGGTCGGTTACAATACCTTATTTTATGGAAAGGTTATCCCCTGTTGGAGGCATCGTGGGTTCATAGCAAGGACTGTAGGGCACCCCACCTGGTAACAAGATTCCACCACAGACATCCCACAAAACCGGGGGGAAGGGGTCCTTCAAGTCCTAACTAACTGTAATTCCTAGCTCCCCAGATGCTGTGTCCGTGGTAGGGGGCCACATGTCAGCCCCAGCCAGCCCAGAGGCCTGGAGCTGCCATTCAGGGGAGAAGACTGGGCCAGCTGCCAAGACTCACCGTCCCACCTCCACAAGCTGAAGAAACTCCTGCTAACAATCCATGATTAATTGCTGGGTGGTTTTTGCTCTGGGTCACAAGGTGATGGGTGTGCACACGAGCGGGGTGCGGTTTATCTTAATTACCAATGTAGCAATAAAAGGTGGTGGGAAGCACAGGGTGGCTGCTCTGACAATTTATTCATTGCCTTAGTGCTTTGTTGGTCAGTTCGTGCCAAAGGAAGAATATAAACTGCATTTACAAACCGTTTCTGTGTTTAGCTGGTTTCATTAACCCTTCAGAAACTGACACACGTTCTTGCAAAATAATGGGAACTTGGTTATGTTCCAGGCTATGTAGTGTCCTCTGCGCATTCATTTCTGGAAGCAGTGGCAATATCTCATTGAAGTGACACTGATATGTGCACAAGGGATGCAATAAGGGTTCAGTAAGGTTTCCTGGTTGTCTCCTCCCTCTCCTATGCTTTTCCGTCCTCTTTCCCTTCCGCCAGAGGAGCTGCCAGAGGAGGCCGGCAGACAGGTGCGGCGCACCTCTTGTGTTCTCTTGGGCTGTTTGTTCGGCTGTCACAGCTGTGGAAGAAAAACAGACCCCCCTTGCTCTTTGGGGCAAGACACAACCATGAGTGGCCGTTTCGTTCCTCCTTGGGCTCCGTGTCCCAGGCAGATGTTGAAAACAGAGCATCCTGGGCGCCCCCCCCCGCCACTTGTCACAACTTTTTGCCACCATTTTGGTGGGCGTGGCTTGGTGGGTGGTCGTGTGACTGAGTGTGCATGAGTGACGTCAAGTTGGCCATGCCCACTCAGTCACATGCCCCCCCCACCTAGCCACGCCTACCAAACTGGTAGTAAAAAAATTTGAAACCCACCCCTGCTCCCCAGCAGTGTAGCTAGCTCATGTGGCCTTACTTCTTTATCAAGAAAACAGGCTTGTGAAGGGCCCCTGGCAAGCAATGCCTGTGTTTAGGTTTAGGTTTAGGTTTATTTGGATTTATATACCGGCCTTCTCCAAAAGGATTCAGGGTGGCGTACAACATTAAAAGCACACATCACAAAAGTTAAAAAAAGATTAAACCCATTTCCAAAAAGACCAAACCAATTTTTTTTTAAAAGAAACAATACATTTAAAATAAATTAAAATTAACATTAACAGGCCAGGCCGGCTTGCTGGAAAAGCCAACTTTTTCGGGTGCGTCGGAAGGACCGGAGGTCAGGGATTATGCGGAGCTCCGGGGGCAGCTCATTCCAGAGGGAAGGCGCTCCCACAGAGAAGGCTCTCCCCCTGGGGGTCACAAGCCGACACTGTCTGGCCGACGGCACCCTGAGGAGGCCAACTCTGTGGTATCGTACTGGACGGTGGGAGGCTACTGGTGGCAGTAGGTGGTCTCACAGGTACCCTGGGCCATGGAGAACCTGGTAAAAGGCCCCCCTGGTCACGGCCGTCAGGTGTTCTTCTAAACTAAGCCGCGTATCCAGGAGGTCTCCCAGATTGCGAGCCTTCTCTGAGGGGGCTAAAATTTCTCCCCCTATCGTCAAAGATGGAACAAGATGTACAAATCGGGATGCCGGGAACCACAGCCACTCAGTCTTGGAGGGATTGAGCTTGAGTCTGTTCCTCCCCATCCAGATCCGCACAGCCTCCAGGCATCGGGACATCACGTCGAGGGCATCGTTTGGGTGGTTTGGGGTAGAGATGAAAAGTTGGGTATCATCAGCATATTGATGATACTGTACCCCAAAACCACGGATGATCTCGCCCAGCGGTTTCATGTATATGTTGAACAGGAGGGGTGAGAGAACCGACCCCTGGGGCACCCCACAAATGACTCGCCTGGGGGTCGATCTCTGCCCTCCAGTCAACACAAACTGCGACCGATCCGACATGTAGGAGGAGAACCAACGTAAAACGGTGCCCCCCACTCCCAACCCTCCGAGTCGTCGCAGTAGGATACCATGGTCGATGGTATCGAAAGCTGCCGAGAGGTCTAATAGGACCAGGACAGAGGAACAGCCCCTGTCCCGGGCCCGCCAGAGATCATCGACCAACGTGACCAATGCCGTCTCCGTGCTGTACCCGGGCCTGAAACCCGACTGAAACGGATCCAGGTAGACAGCTTCATCCAGGTACTGGGGAAGCTGACGTGCTACCACACTCTCGACAACCTTCGCTACAAAGCGAAGGTTGGAGACCGGACGATAGTTGGCTAAAGAAGCTGGGTCCAGGGAAGGCTTCTTGAGGAGGGGCCTCACCACCGCCTCCTTCAAGGCGGTGGGAAAGAACACCTCTCTCAATGAAGCGTTGGTAATCGCCTGGATCCAGCCTCGTGTCACCTCCCGGGAAGCCGAAACTAACCAAGAGGGACACGGGTCCAGCACACAAGTGGCAGCACTGAGTCTCCCCATAATCCTGTCCATGCCTTCGGGGGTCGCAGGGTCAAACCCATTCCAGATAGTCTCCTCAAGATTCATCCCCGTCGGCTCGCCCGAATCTACCCAGTCAGAGTCCAAGCCTGTCCAGATCTGAGCGATTTTATCCTGCAGATACTGAACAAATTCTTCAGCCCTACCCTGCAAGGGGTCTTCCCCAGTTCCTTGGTTAAGTGAGGAGCGGGTCACCCTAAACAGGGCGGCTGGGTGGTTATCTGCGGACGCGATGAGAGCGGAAAAATATTGCCGTTTTGCCGCTTCTATCGCCACTAAGTAGGATTTAATATAAATTCTTACTAGTGTTCGATCAGATTCGGACCTGCTGGCCCTCCAGCCACTCTCTAGGCGTCTTTTCTGGTGTTTCATCTCCCGGAGCTCCTCGGTAAACCAGGAAGCCATCCGGGATCAACACCGGGTCAGAGGCCGTAAAGGCACAACACGATCCAAAGCCCCAGCGGCAGCCCTATCCCAGGCTCCCACTAGGGCTTCGGTCGAGTTATGAGCAAGGGATTCAGGAAAAGTCCCAAGCTCCATCAGGAACCTTTCGGGGTCCATCAGGTGCCTGGGGCGGAACCATCTAGTCGGTTCCCCCTCCCTGCGGCGAGGGGTAGCGGTATGGAAGTCAAGCCTGATGAGGAAATGATCAGACCATGACAAGGGTTGAATAGAAATATCCCCTAAATCTAGATCATTCATCCACTGCCCAGAGACAAAAATCAGGTCGAGCGTGTGTCCCCCATTATGGGTGGGGTCTTGAATTAACTGAGTTAGGTCCATAGCTGTCATGGAAGCCATGAACTCCTGAGCTGACTCGGATGTCTCGCCAATGGAGGGCAGATTGAAATCCCCCAGGACCATGAGCCTGGGGAAATCAACCGCCAATCCAGATAATACATCTAGCAGCTCTGGCAGGGCCGATGAAACATAGCAGGGATACAGGTATGTAACAAAAAGGCCCACCTGAGCTCCAAGGCCCCACTTCACAAAGAGGGACTCACACCCGCCTATCTGAGGCACAGTGACCTCATGAGGTCTGAGACTTTCCCTAATAACCACCGCTACCCCCCCCCCTCGCCCCTGCCCTGGGCTCTCGGCTGGTGAAATGCCCGGAAGCCTGGTGGGCATAATTCGCTAAGGGGCACATCCCCCTCATGGCTCAACCAGGTCTCCGTAATGCACGCCAGGTCCGCTCTACCCTCCTGTATGAGGTCGTAAATGAGGGGAGCCTTATGTACCACAGACCTGGCGTTAACCGACACCAGCCGGAGACCAGGGTCCTGTAATCCCGAACACCCGGGGGTGCAAGAAGGGCGATGAGGGTCGGAACGTGCGATTGCTCTCAAACAGCAAACCCGCGTCCTCCGAACATCATTTGGCCCTCGGCCCTCACCATATCTGCCTCTCCCACAAACAGTAGACATGGTGAACTCCCCAATGGAATGGCTTAATGTCTCCCCCGGAATCCCAACCCTTCCTAGCCCTCCCAACCCGCGCCCATTAGTTAGCACTGGCCTGTGCCCTGGCAGACTCCCCCCCAAGCCTGTCTGAGCCATCTGAATCACCCCCCCTCCCCCCCTTAAAATTTGGTTTAAAAGCCCCTGTAAAAAACCTTAAGAAGTCTCTTCTTCGCATGCCACCTCTCGGGATCCCAAGATCCGTCATTAAGGAAGCGTCTTGATAGAAGACGCTGTGTTCTCTCCCCACTACATGTTAGTCTGTGTGCAGCTCGACATGCAGCTAAACCTACCCATCCTCCAATAAAACAGACGGTGTGTGTAGATCTGAATGCTTTATTGAAAGAACAGTATATGATGAAACTGGGGAAAATAGGGATACATACAATGAGAACCAAATACAAAACAGACAGTATTGAGTTACTACTGAACATAACAATTAATAAATACAAGCAATTTAAATCTTACCAGTAATGCTCTGTGTGTGGGATGTGGGTTTGTCCTTGGATGACCATGTGCCACAGATTAAGATGGATTCTTCCTTGTGCTTCTGCCTTCTCCAAATGCTAAAGGAAATGGAGTCTGGCTTCCCAGCATGCACTTGGTATGAGAGTGTGGGCTGATGGGTAAATGGGTTGGGTCAGCTTCAAACAATATACTTGGTATTTGTCTCTCCGTCCACTAGATGGGGCCAAAGAGCAACAACAGTATATAAAGTTATATGCTGGGGCCTGACAGCCTGTGTGTGTATGTGTAATAAGAACCATGTTCTTACACTCTCACACTAAAGAAGCTGTAGAAAACATGGCTTTGTTGGGCTGAATTGAGGGTGGACAGAGACAATGGAGTATGTGATGACTGTCTGATTTTGATTAACAGGAGCAGTGTTGAGATGTTTTCTGCTATAACCCAAAAATAGATCATTTTACGTATATCCAGTGGTCATGTTTGTATTTTAACACCTGCAAAGTCCTGCTATCTTTAGCTTGATTTAATTCATTTGAGGGTCATTTATGTCTAGTGGAGATCATAAGAATATCATACTTCTAAAAATCATAATTTCATCCCAGTTACTTTTTAATCAAGCACACATAGTAACATCAAGCACATATATGAACTTAAGAATTTATCTTATAGTAAGTCAGATTCTTGGTCAGTCTACCACACAATATTGACACTAGTTGTGGATTTGCAAGATTTCACTTAGGAGAACCTTCTTAGTCCTACTTGGAGATGTTAACATCTGAGTGTCAAACCCCGGTTTCCCCCCTTGGGGTTTGCCTTACCGGGGGAAGGGAAGCTCCTGGGGTGGGGGTGAGGGTGGGGGTTGTGAAGCCAGCAGCTGCAGTGCTATGCCGAAGAACCACTATTGGAGTTGTGGATCAGCTGAGTAGTGGGAAGGCGGGGCAGTGCGAGACTGTTCTGACACTCAGCTGCCTTCCAGGTGAGGCCTGTGCCGACGGAGGGCATGGCCCAACTACATAACCATGCTGGGAGGCAGATGCTACGGGCCCGATTTGAGGCCATGACCCGAGTCCACCAGGCAGAGGGGGAGCTTCTTGCACTACGACAGAGAAGCTGGTCAGCAGGGGACTACGTCCGGGACTTCTGGCAGGCTGCTGGTAAGGTGAGGGTGTGGCCTGAGTGCCTGCTGGTCCATAATTTCAAGGCAGACCTGGACAGGAGTCTACACCACAGAAGAAGCCAAGGTAAGAGTGGTTACCATGGCGCTGGAGAACAAGGCAGAGGCATGGATGGTTGCCCTGCACAACGATGGCTCCCCCCTGCTGAGAGACTATAGTAGGTTTATGGCCGCCCTGAGGAAACGCTTTGATGAACCGCTCATGGAGCGGAAGGCCAGAACCAGAATGAAAACCCTTACCCAGGGGAAGAGCCCAGTTGTCTGTTTATATGCGGGTGGGTTGGAAGAAGCTTTATTGGACAGTTTTATGAATGGCTTAAACAAAGATATATACCAAAACCTTGCAAACAGCCCCCCCCCCCCCCCGTAACTTGCAATGCTGGTACGAATTGGCAGCAGACGTGGAGATCGATCTAGCCAATACAATACAATACAATAGTAGAGTTGGAAGGGACCTTGGAGGCCTTCTAGTCGAACCCCCTGCCTAGGCAGGAAACCCTACACCGTTTCAGACAGATGGCTATCCAACATCTTCTTAAAGACTTCCAGTGTTGGGGCATTCACAACTTCTGGAGGCAAGCTGTTCCACTGATTAATTGTTCTAACTGTCAGGAAATTTCTCCTCAGTTCTAAGTTGCTTCTCTCCTTGATTAGTTTCCACCCATTGCTTCTTGTTCTACCCTCAGGTGCCTTGGAAAATAGTTTGACTCCCTCTTCTTTGTGGCAACCCCTGAGATATTGGAACACTGCTATCATGTCTCCCCTAGTCCTTCTTTCTCTTAAGCTAGACATACCCATTTCCTGCAACCGTTCTTCATATGTTTTAGTCTCCAGTCCCCTAATCATCTTTGTTGCTCTTCTCTGCACTCTTTCTAGAGTCTCCACATCTTTTTTACATCGTGGCGACCAGAACTGAATGCAGTATTCCAAGTGTGGCCTTACCAAGGCATTATAAAGTGGTATTAACACTTCACATGATCTTGATTCTATCCCTCTGTTGATGCAGCCTAGAACTGTGTTGGCTTTTTTGGCAGCTGCTGCACACTGCTGGCTCATATTTAAATGGTTGTCCATTAGAACTCCAAGATCCCTCTCACAGTTACTACTATTGAGCACGGTACCACCTATACTGTACCTGTGCATTCCGTTTTTGTTGCCTAAATGTAGAACCTTACTCTTTTCACCATTGAATTTCATTTTATTAGATAGTGCCCAATGTTCAAGTTTGTCAAGATCCTTCTGTATCTTAAGCCTATCTTCTGGAGTGTTGGCTATTCCAGAAGCCAGAGACAAGTACTGCGAAGATAGTGAGAAAGAGAAAGCCACCCCTCCCAACCCCCCCCCCCCCAAAGGAACTCCGAAAGAATGAAAAAGTTGGTCTACAAGCAAGCCCCGGTCTACCACCTGCTTCCTTTGCGGAAAGGAGGGGCACCGGGCAGCAAATTGCCGCTCCAAGATTGGCCCAAAGCCCTCTGCCGGGGGGGAGAGGAAGCCAGACAAGCAACCCGGGAAGAGAAGGGACACCGCCATGAAAGGGGTGGAACCTGTTACGCAATTCCCTCCCATCCCGTGAGAAGAAGAACCGTCTTCCTCATCGGGGGAAAATGAAACCGAATCCGATGACGACCGTCTGGTAAGTTCCTGATTGGGGGCCCTTGACCATCCCAGTAGAACTTAAAGTGCCCTCTACTAGCGCCCAAGCAAAAATGCTGGCCCTTTTAGACTCGGGATGCACACGTTGCATTATTAGCCCGGAAGTGGTGGAAAAAATGGGCTTGAAACTAAGAACTTTGAAAGTCCCCATTGCTTTTTGCCAGCTTGATGGGTCTATAGCTGGGGTGGGGGGCTGCCCATTTTGTGACTGAACCTATAGACATGTGGATGGGAGATCACCAGGAAACATTAAGTTTCATTGGGGCCCCAGGGATGGACCGACCTCTCATACTGGGCTTACCCTGGTTGCGTAAATGGAACCCACACATCAACTGGAAGAAAGGGTGGTTGCGCATCCAATCCGCTAAACCCCCTGAAGGAGATGGGAGGGTTTCCAATATTACCAACGCTGAACCTAACCTAGCGGGCACACTGCAGGAAAAAATTGAGGGGGAGGAGAAAATCCCAAAGGAATATTGGGACCTAAAGGACGTTTTCAGTTAAAAATCCTCTGATAAATTACCCCCTCACCACGCGAAGGATTGCAGCATTGAGATCCTCCCAGGAGTAAAACTTCCAAAACCCCAGATTTACTCAATGACCCCACGCAAGATGGAGGAATTACAGATGTTTATTGACAAAAATTTGAAACGGGGATTTATTGAACCTGCTAGGCCATGTGTGGCCGCCCCTGTGTTGTTTAGAGAAAAGAAAGATGGCTCCTTTCGTCTCTGTGTGAATTACAAGAATCTTAATTCTGTGTGCATGGAAAATGTATTCCCCCTCCCTCTGATGAAGGATATGTTGGCCCAATTGGGTAAAGGGAAGATCTTCATGAAATTGGACCTAAGAGAGGCTTACTACAGAGTCAGAATCAAAGAGGGTGATGAATGGAAAACTGCTTTCAACTGCCCACTCAGGTGTTTTCAGTTCAGAGTACTCCCATTTGGCCTACAGGGGGCGCCAGCTGTCTTCACATGAACACCTGTACAAGGGCGTAATGGTCTACCTTGACGACATCCTTATCTACATGGAAACATGTGATGAACACGTGACTTTAGTACGATCAGTACTCAAGAAACTCCGGGCCGCAGAACTTTATGCCAAATTGTCTAAATGTGAATTTCATCAAGAGAAAATTGATTACTTGGGCTACCGCATCTCCCACAACGGCATCGAGATGGACCCAGCGAAAGTCCATGCTGTAACTGAATGGGCACCTCCTCGCACCCGCAAACAATTACAAAGTTTTCTGGGATTTGCAAATTTTTATCGTCAATTTATCCCCTCGTTCGCCAGCATTGCTCTGCCCATTACAAATCTCCTAAAGTCAAAAGGGGAGGCCAAACCTAGACCGGGTAAGTCTTTGAATTGGACTATGGAGTGTCCAGCCGCTTTCGAGAAATTAAAGCGACTCTTTGCAGCTGACCCTGTTTTGAAACACCCGGATATGGAGGCACCATTTATCATTCAAGCTGATGCCAGTGATGTGGCGGTGGGTGCAGTATGACTTCAAACAAACGCTGATGGAAAATTGCAGCCATGGGCTATATGGGAAAAGGAAGCTTCTGCGGTCAGATGGGCTTTGATGACCTGGCAACATTTCCTAGAAGGGGCAAAACACCCTTTTGAAGTATGGACTGATCATAAAAATTTGGAAGCTTTGAAGACCTCATGTAAGCTATCTCCTAAACAGGTGCGTTGTGCGCAACATTTCAACCGTTTCAACTTTACCCCCAAGTACATTCCGGGGGGGAAGAATTTCATGGCTGATGCTTTGTCTCGGCTTCCCCAATACAACAGCTCTAAGCTGAGTGTAGTTCACCCAGTCATCCCAGCGAAAAGCCTAGCTGCCCCGGTGATTACTAGAAGCCAAGGCATTTTGAATTTAGAGGTCACGATGGACCTCATGTGCAAACTCAAGGAGGGCCTTGAGTCCGATGACTGGTTCAAGGAACATTCAAACGAATGCACTATGAAGGATTGACTGGCTTGGGTAGGAGCTAAATTATATGTTCCTGCGGACCTGAAAATTATTGTTCTTCAACGGGCCCACGATTCGAGAATGGCAGGCCATTTTGGATTTGTAAAGACTTTACATCTGGTTAAGAGACAATTTTGGTGGCCTTCACCGAAAAAAGACATTGAGTCCTACAGAGCCAGCTGTCCCATTTGTGCTGCCGCAAAATGCCCACCGGGAAAACCCCAGGGCCTTCTCCAAAGTGTCGCCTGCCCTGAGGCCCCATGGAAGGAGATATCGATGGACTTCATTGTCGAATTGCCAGAGAGTTTAGGAAACACCATGATTTGGGTAATTACTGACCTGTTTTCCAAACAAGTTCATTTTGTACCCTGTTCCAAAATCCCATCAGCTAAATCATTAGCTAAGTTGTTTATTTCACATGTATATCGCTTACATGGAGTACCTGAATGCATAATTTCAGATAGGGAGGTCCAGTTCACCTCCCTTTTCTGGAAGGAGTTTCTGAAGCTAATTGGCTCCGCCCAGTGCCTAAGCTCCCCTCACCATCCTCAAACTAACAGGGCTTGTGAACGGACTAATTCTGTTTTGGAACAGTGCCTCTGGTGTTTCATCAATTTTTGGGGTTTTTTTTAAAATATTTTTTTAATATTTTTTTAATTTTTTTATTGTTTTAATTAAACAAAAAAAAACACACAAAAACATTCTTCATTACATCTTCCAGAAAGCATGTCGATTGGTTACCATTAAATTTCGTGCATTACTACAATCATTCTTTATATTTCATTCATATTGAATTGTACATTTTAAATCAAAAATCTTTATACCATCAATATACCCTCATTCTCATTTAACTATATTTGTTTAGACGTGGTTTTGTCTAGAATCATTTATATTTATATTATAATAAATCTAGACAAAAATTTATTGCTAGAATTTATAAGTACCCCGGAGAGATTACATCTTTATAACAAAATCTAAACAACAACAACAAAAAAATATTAATAAAATTAGTAAATCTTTTCCCCAGGTCCCATATTATAGTTTATATCCAAATTGTTTTTACCAGTTAGAGTTATTATTTCATTATTATTGTCATGATGTGTTATCTGTTAACGAATAAACATTTTAAAAACGAAAATATTCTATAAGCAGCTACAACGTTCTACTTATTTATCACCTAGAATTAACTAATTTTTTATTTTTATTTTTATTATTTTTTTTCCCATTCAATTATGTTTTATTTGGGTTTCACCATTCTTAACTTTCTTATTTTACCCATAACTATTATTTTTAAGTTTTGTTACATTCCTTCATTGATTCTTGTTTCTTTCCTCCATCCACCTATACCAGCGGTGGGCAACCTTTTTTTTCAACTGAGCCAAATCTCGCCAAAACCACGATTGAAATTTATTTTGAGAGCCACATTTTTAAAACCGAAAATACATAGGATGGTACACTGTTTTTAGTTTCAATAAACTCTGGCATTTGAAGCACGCAAGTCTTAAAGCTGTCAAGTTACAAGATCCTTGCATCCCTAACCCTTTAGAAAAAAAAACCCCAGGGGTCTTCAAACCTGACAGCTTGAAGACTTGTGGACTTCAACTCCCAGAATTCTGAGAATTGAAGTCCACCAAGGGCATCAATCATATTAGCCCAGGGATCTGCAAAATTGGCTCTTAAGACTGGTGGACTTCAATTCCCAGAATTCTGAGAATTGAAGTCCACCAGTCTTAAAACAGCCAACTTTGCAGACCCCTGTGTTAGCCCAAAGCCTGGTGCTGGGCCTTGCTCCCCCATTGGTGGAGCCCCAAGAAGCGAGGAGGGAGAAAAAGAGACGGAGGCCAAGGAGCTTCCCCCCCGCCCCCCCCCCCCCCCCAGCAAAAATCTAACCGGGGAGCCGGGCAGTAGCAAATTAGCCAATCATGCGAGGAAAGCGAGGTCTGACCGGGTGGGCAGCGAAACTCCAGGGCTCTCTGTTCTAATTCCCCGTGAAAACTGTTGCCTCTGAAGCGTTTGCTCTACTGTTTGAACCTTTAAGCGTCCCTTTCCCTTTTTTCTTTTCAACCCACAATGATTAGGGAGGATCCTGAAGTCGGGCGGGGACGAGGCGTGGCCTATAAAAACCTGAAGGTCCTCCAGGCCCCGTGGAGGTTGTCGCCCAAACAGGTACGGTGGGTGCAGTACTTCCAATGCTTCCAGTTCACCTTGAAGTACATTCCTGCAGGGAAAAACATTATAGCAGATGCATTGTCAAGGATGCCTCAATGCAACAGCTGCTGGGAGGAGGAGGTGCACGCCATCATTCCCCCCTCATCGCAGATGTAACCTGCTGCATGGATTTTGGCCTGGCAGCTGGTTGCAACCACCAATGTGTTAACGAGTCATTTACAGACCAAATTATACATGGGCCTGTGGTTCTTGGAGCACTGGCAATTTCTTACCCAATGGGATGGGGTGGCGTGGAAAGGCAATAAACTATATGTGCCACATGCCCTGAGACCACGGGTGCTACAAAGGTGCCATAATGTGAAACAAGCAGGACACTTTGGGTTCCTTAAAACCCTGAATTTAATCAAGCAGCAATTCTGGTGGCCCAGGATGCAACATGAAATAGAGGACTATTTCAGAAGCTGTACGATCAGCACAACTACCAAACCTTGCACAAGAAAACCCCCTGGCTTCTTGCAGTCCATGGCCAAACCCACCTGACCGTGGGAGGACATAGGCATGGATTTTATTGTTGAGCTGCCAGAGAGCAATGGCCACACCATCATATGGACGGTCATTGATTTATTCACCATGCCTGAGTACCCTCAAGAACTCCCTACCCCATCATCCCAAAAGAATGGATAGATACCTTGCCAGGGGTGTGGGAAGCCAAGGAAACAGCCTTGTGGAAAGCCGTGGACATCCAGAAGGTACAGGCAGAGAGGAAACGGGCTCCTGTTGTGGCCCGCCAGCAGCCAGCAGAGCTGGCAGCAGAGTCGGACAGTGAGGAAGTTGGGGGGAAACATGGGCCAGTCCTGGAGGCTGGGGAAGGCTCGGACGAGGGCTCTGCATTGGAGGCAGAGATGGGGCCAAGGCCATCTGGCAGTTCTCAGCTGCCTTTGGAGCTAGACAGCAGTGAGGCAAAGGAACAGCTGGAGCCTGTTCCCAGTGTGCTCATGCACAGAGCTGCCAGAAGAAAAGAACAGCTAAGAAATCAGGGTCGACTTGGGAGTAAGGCCACAGGTGGATGGTGAATGGCCCCTCCCATAGGATGTAAAAGAGGAACAAAAGGGGAGTGGGCTTTTGCAGGAAACAATTCGTTCTTTTGTTTGTTTGTTCGTTCATTCATTTCAGGAGTGTGAAGATCTGTCCATGAATCTCAGAGACTCTGTGCCAAGTCTTTCCTTGTACAGCACTGCATTTGGAAAATATTTACATTGCAGCTTTCAAAGCTAGATAAGGTCTGTGGTCATAAATTCACCTTTAAAAGTCTGTTTACTAGGCCTTTGCTGAATGTGAATGAGAGGAATTAACATTCGTCTAATAAAAGGGCTTTTGTCGGGACCAGGAATTTGCTTCATGCTTTTTGGGGAAACCTAGGTCAGAACAGCTCCCCAGAAGTCATTCCAGGTGGGAGAGAGGGTGTATCTATTGAGCAAATACTTAAAGTTAAGGGTCGCTTGCCAGAAGTTGGGTCCAAAGTTTCTGGGCTCATTTCCCATTGTGTGAATAATTAATCCTGTAATGGTGGAGCTGAAACTACCCTGACTGTTAGGAAAGGTGCACCCCATATTTCATAGTAGTCTGCTAAAGCCAGTAGGTGAGGCCTCCACTCAACCACAACCATTTCCATTACCCAGTCCCGTTGAGGTGGGGGTGAGACCCATTATGAGATTGACCGGATATTGAACTCCTGACTACATAGGGGTTGACTGCAGTACCTGGTTCAATGGAAGGGATATCCTGATACAGAAGCCTTTTGGGTGGTGAGTGGAGACGTACGGGCGGCCCGTCTGCTTAAGAAGTTCCATGGGAGGGAGGTGGAGCTGATGTCACAGCAGAACAACAAGTCTTCCATTAGCTCTATGGAAGTTCGCTGAATTCCCTCTGCCAGAGGATCCAAATGGGTCTAAGCCGTCGTTCACGGGGAGATCGCTAACTCCTTGTTAGGACCAGGGAAAGCTCTCAACTTGGCAGTGAGGAAAAGGCAGACATTGTGTGCCATCCAAGTCTGTGGCAGCTCCAAAGAAGAGAAAGAAGAAGGACTGAAAATAGAGAAAGAACAGTGTGCTTGCTGGGTGAGAAATTTTTAATATTTTAACTTCTGTCAGAAATGCCCCTTTCCAAAAAAAGATTGACTAACAGTGGGGCTGAAAAAAAGGGCGTGGTTCTGTCAAACCTCCACCCACCTGAAACAGTGGTGAATAGGCACAGAGCAGAAAGAGATCTGAAATAAGGAGTGCTAATTGTTTTGACTAATTGGACATTAACATGTTAAAAGAAGAAAAGTGGATTGGTCATCTAAGAATTTTATAAACTTTATTTGGATTAAAAGTTTGTTCCAGAACTTTATAAAAAATGGCACAGACAAAGCAAACCAAGGGAGGGGAATAGAAGAAAAACAGTGCAACAACGACATCTTCTGGCCAAAGCAAAACTCAGAGGGAAAGTGAGAGAAAGTGAAGAAACAAAAGTGTGGATTAGAATGACATTGGATAGAATAAACAGTGCTGTAAGACTATTTTAAGTCTTAGATAAGCTGTCTGCACCTGGGACTTGTTTGTTGAAGAAAACAGAGAAAGAAAGTGAAAAAAATTACAAGTTGCAAACACTGTAGCTCTTTGATTGGACACAGATACACAACTGAGTATTTGGAACTGGGGAATAATAGAGACTGCTAAAAGATAAAAGAAGAATTTTATATCCTAACTTTCAACATCTTCTCCCTGGAGATTCATAAGAAATGACTGGAATAGTAAAGGAATTGGACTTACTTTTTCAAAATGCAATGGACAGGATGCAGAAAGTATTTAAAGAGGCTATGGAAAAAATAGAAAACTCCATACAAGGACTAATAAGTGAAGACCAAAATCTTCTGGAAAATGAGGAGCCAATAGAAGAAAGGGAGGATTGAACAAAATAAAAGAAGGAAGAAGATAAAGAGGAGATAATAACAAAAAAACAATAGTGATGGATGAAGTAAACCTGGGGGAAAATATATTGAGAGGGTTGGATGGTATTTTGGAAAGGAAGAAAGGGGCCAGGATAGGAAGTTTTGAAACCAGGCAGCTGAAGAGGGTGGATATGGGAGGAGTATTTAGATCAAATATTCAGGAAATAGACATAAATAGAATCAGAGATGTAAGGGAGGAATATGGGAGGCAGGCCAAAAAGACCCATAGCAAATAAAACACTGAGGTAGACAATGGTTAGATGTTCTTTTTCTATTCTCTAGCGTTGTTCAGTTTTGCCTTTCTCCTCCCTCTTTTTTATTTAAAGCATAGCAACTATAAGGCTGAAGCAGGCAAGAAATTACGAAGGGATGATTTCCCTTTTCCTGTTATTCTGAGCAGATTCTCTCTCCCCCCTCCCCTGCTTATTTTACTGAGTGTTCTTTTTTCTTATACTTTCTGTTGTTTTTTGAAATGGGACAAATTGTTTGACTGTTATATAAGAAAGACAGAAGTTAGAAAGGAAGAGATATTAAAAGTGGAAATATTAAAGAGGAGAATTGTTAAAGCAGAGGATGTTAAGAATCATTGTGACTATGTTATTGTACTACTACTATTATGGTGATGAATGTTATAACAAGAATGAATACTATGTCTGATGAAACGTTACTGTACCCAGACCAAACACTGTTTGATGAAAACTGGATTGAATATAAATAAAATCAATAAAACATTAAAAAAGAAGTTCCATGGGGAGTATCCCCACAATGAGAAGATTCAGTTCTTGCCTAGATCTCTTGTTATCACAAACCTTCTGTAGGAAGTTAGCACCCATCCCTCTCCTAGAAGAATGAAATATCCTAGGAAATATTGAAAAGGCAGAATATTATATTTCCCTGGATGTGAAAAGGGAGAAACATGTTTTTAAAGACAAAGTAGCTCCCTGCAGCTTCTTGCCCCACCCCCTTTGTCAATGAGCCATTAAAGTCTGATCTAGTCTACTTTACACAACAAAGGTAGGATTAGCCTTCTACAGAAACTCACGACAAGGCACCTAGGAAAATTACATCAGCCAGCAAGACTACCAAACTTGGCCTCAAAGCAGTCTACAGAGTTGCCCCTGCATGGCCCTATGGGAGTCTGACAACCAATCAGAATACAAGATCAAGATCAAAGGCCAGAGAAGGCATAAAACCAGGAACTTTCAGCATCTCACTCTCTTTTCTTCTTCACCCAACATCTTGAAGCATGTGATCACCTTTTCTATCCAGGACTCAAGCCATGTGGTCCTGTCTACCATTAAACCATCTTTCCAAGCAGACTCCATGTCTCCAGTGTCTTTTTCCCCACTTGGAGCCGAACCCAGAAGGACATTTCGTCCAACTAAGGAAGGAGGGAAGACAGGCCCTGAATCTTGGTTCAGACTTTGGTTCATTATAACAATGCAAAGACTGGTCAAGGAAAAAATGATAGTTACATACAGTTGCAGGGTGGAATCACTGGGGCATGACATTATATTTTTAACTGTAGACATTCCTATTTTGATCTTATGTTCAGACAGCTCATGAGGGGTGTATCCTGTTATCTGTCTAGGACAGGGGATAGTTCCGTATTTTCTTGCAGATGTTAATGTTCCATAATGTATTTTTATTCTTGACCTTTTCTGTATCTTTCCATTTCTCCCTTTTACCAATTTAGCAAATATATGCCTACGTGTATGCTTACGTCAAAATGACTATATAAGATTGTTGTTTGAGACTGTTCGGGGTTCAAACCCCCATATGTTGTTTGAGCTGTTTGACCCTGTGCAATAAACTTTCTTGCATTGCAAAGAGCTGGTCTTTGAGTTCTCAATTTCCACAACACAACACTTCCAATAAAAGCTCCTTTTGGAACCACTGGAACCTCCTTTTGCAAGACCTTACACAGTTAGATAAATTGCTCTACTGAGAAAGAATTCATATAAACGCCTACCCCATACATCCCTGCGACCAATCCGCTCTCACAGAGAGGGTCTCCTCCGGGTACCTTCCGCTAAACAGTGCGGGCGGGCAGTGCCTAGGAATAGGGCCTTCTCTGTGATGGGCCCAACCCTCTGGAAGGACCTCCCCCCCGACATTAGAACCACCTCGGATCTCCGCTCCTTCCGCAAGAAACTCAAGACCCACCTGTTTCGATTAGCCGGCCTGGCCTAATTGTAATTGTAATTGTATTTACAGGGAACATCTATTACTAACCTTCCTGGATGGCTTTTTAAATTTTAAATTGGGGTTTTAAACTGGTTTTAGAATTGTTTTTAATTATTTAAATTGGTTTTGGGTTTTATACACAGACGGTATGTGTGCGTTGTTTTGTTTGATGTCCTATGTTATGTTTTGTTGTCTTGAACATGAACGGTCTGTACACCGCCCCGAGTCCCTACGGGGAGAGGGGGCGGTCTATAAATTTAATAAACCTTAAACCTTACTGCAGAACAGAGCTATTAGGCCTATATATAATGCAATCATGGGATTTAAATCCTAGGTCTTTTCTTCCCTTCCTTTCAAATCAATTCTTCTTCCTTTTGTGAAAGTTGGGGACATCTATTTCACATTTACAGAACAGTTGTCTCTACTGTAGGAAGTTATCACCCAGCCCTCTCCCAGAAAAATGAAATATCCTAGGAAATGTTGAAAAGGCAGAATATTGTATTTCCCTGGATGTGAAAAGGAAGAAACATGTTTTAAATTGAGAATAGCTCCCTGTAGCTTCCTGCCTCCACCCACTTTGTCAATGGGCCATTAAGAAGGCCAAGCCAGTCCCTTTACATAATAAAGAGTTCTCCCCTTCAGGTCCAGGGGGATGGGAATGAAGGCATGATAATATAAGCCTTTATTCAACTGACCACATGGCATCTGAGAACTCTGAGTATTCAACCAAACCTGGACTCAGCCTAGAGAGTTGCCCCTGCATGGGCCCATGTGAGTCTGACAACCAATCAGAATACATTTCTTACACAGGAACAGGAAACAGAGAGGTGGGGCTGAACAGATTATAAAAAGCCCTGCAAGCCCTTCTTCACTCTCTTCTCTTCCTTTCCCTTCTCTTCTTCTCCACCAACATTGAAGCATGTGATCACCTTTTCTGTTCAGGACTCAGGCCATGTGGTCCTGTCCACCATTAAAACCATCTTTCCAAGCAGCCTCCATGTCTCCAGTGTCTTTTTCCCCACTTGGAGCTGAACCCAGAAGGACATTTCTTTCATCACTACCTTAGAATAACTGATTCTCACCAGATACACCAGTACACAATAACATACTCTGGTGTTTTATGCTAATTAAGAGTAACTAACTACCACTATTTCTACATTCCCTGTCTTGCATGCAGATTGGAATCCTTACTGTTTCTATATATTTCCCTTAAAATGTTTAGGGTGAAAATTTGGATTCAGAGCACCATAGCGACTAAGAGAATAAAGGATTTCATGTTAAATAATTAGGATGTACAATGCAGTATATTACGTCCCTCACAACAGTCCTATTTCAGTCAATACAATCCTAATCCATTTGCTCTTGACATGGCCCAAGTATTTAGATGCATGTTAATGGGTGAGCTTACACCTGGTGAAATCATGATTGGCCTATGGTTTTTGGAATAAGACATAATAGTTAGAAAACCACAGTGTTGCAGAAAATGACAGGCTTAGACTTCTCAGGATACAGGAAAAGTTTATTTGGCAGCCAGGTTCAGAAACGTTAGCCAATGGCTAACGTTGTGAATTTCTGAACAACCTTTATTATTGATGCATGCGTTCTTATACATTCTCAAAGACAGTGTAACACAGAAACACTTTACTCATTTCTTATTGGTTACCTTGAGGAAAAAGCCTTATAAGGAGATGGGGGTCTTACTTCTCCTTTTGTTACAGGTATGGACTACGTGCCATTAACAAACTTTAATTGAACCTTGTGGTTTTGGACTTTTGACATAGGGACATTTGCTGGAACATGTTGTGGTTGAAGGCTGATGACATTTCCCTGTCCCTTTAAGCAAGCTTCTAACTGTTCCTTTAAGCAAGCTTCTAACTGTCCCTTTTATGCCACGTCTTTATTCTTATATTTTAATCCATATTTTATTCTACTTTAACAGTGTCTGAGTTCACACAACATGTTGACACAAAACTAAATAAACCATATTATTGCTTTGTACAGTATGTGACTCTAGGTGATTTTGGGATACATAGAAACATGTAAAGAAATAGCACTGAATTTAATTCAAGACACACATGCAAATTTTGTTTTGATGGCTGTTTTGAATAGTGTACTAGAAAAATTCATGGAGGTACAAAGAGAGCTGTAATCCTCCCATTAAATGGTTTATAGCCCAAGAAAAAAATTCCTGGAATGCAGCAGACTAGCAAGTTGCTATCTAGATCAGGGGTGTCCAAACTTTTTGCGAGGAGGGCCAGATTTGGTGAGGTGAAAATGTGTGGGGCCGATCATTCAGCCTGACATTCTTTGAACCCTTAACATTAAATGCGAATTAACTACCGTATTTTTCGGAGTATAAGACGCACCAAGATTTTGAAGAGGCAAATAAAAAAAAAAGTTTTTGCACTCTCCCACGAAAATGGGCCTTTTTTAAAAAGGGCATGAATAGCCTTTAAGAGGCTTCTAGAGTGCTCCTGGGGGCTAGGGGGGGGGGGGGCAAAGTTGAGCAAAAAATGGCCCGTTTTTTGCTCATTTATGCCCTCCACAGCCCCCAGGAGCACTCTGAACACCTCCATAAGGCTATGCACTGCCATTTTGGTGAAGGGGGCAGAGTTTTGGGAGGCAAAAAATGCTGTATTCAGTGTATAAGATGCACCCAGATTTTTAGCCTCTTTTTTGAGGGGAAAAAGATGCATCTTTATACTTCGAAAAATAACTCCAGTGGGGAGAAGAGGCTGGGGGCCGCTTGAAATTTGAAAAAGTGCCACATTTGGCCCCCAGGCCGCACTTTGGACATGCCTGATCTAGATCATGGGTTGTCAACCTGGTCCCTACCGCCCACTAGTGGGCGTTTTGGGATTCCAGGTGGGCGGTGGGGATTTCGGAGGTTAAAACCTCCTTTTGAACTAACGCGCGCGAGAATGCGTGCGTTAGGGATTTTGGAGGTTAAAACCTCCTTTTGTGCGAGTGGGCAGGCGAGCGCAAGCGCGTGCAAGAAGACATTTCTGAGAAGAGAAACTTCGCCCATCGGGCTGCGCCCGTGTGATCTGAGCAACCACGCGATTCACCTCACTCACTGTTTCCCTGGCGATGGGACGGCGCTTGCCTGCGCTTCACCAGCTCAGGCGCGACCGGAGAAGTTTCCTCAGTGAAGCTCCTGAAAGGGACGCAGGCTCAGCCTGCCAGGCTGCCACCGCTCCACTGAAGACATTTCTGAGAAGAGAAACTTCTCCGGTCGCGCCTGAGCTGGTGAAGTGCTAGAACGGGGTGGGGGGTGGGGTGGGGGGGGGGAAGGAGCAGAAAAGACAAAAAGGAGAATGAAAGGGAGAAAGAGGAGGTGGGGGATAGTGGGATCCTTGCTGCTTTCTGAGCTTGGGGGGGGGGGAGGAGCAGAAAAGACAAAAAGGAGAATGAAAGGGAGAAAGAGGAGGTGGGGGATAGTGGGATCCTTGCTGCTTTCTGAGCTTGGGGGGGGGGGAAGGAGCAGAAAAGACAAAAAGGAGAATGAAAGGGAGAAAGAGGAGGTGGGGGATAGTGGGATCCTTGCTGATTTCTGAGCTTGGTGGTTTTCTTACAGACATTTCATTACCAAACTAGGTAACATCATCACTGCTAGAAGGGAGTGGGGTTGTGGGGAAAGGAGGAGGAGGAGAAGTCGAAGGACAAAACTGGTGGGCGGTAAGGAAATTTTTCCATCAAGAAAGATCCATTAGTGGGCGGTAGGTAGAAAAAGGTTGACTACCACTGATCTAGATTTTGAATTAATAGTTTCTTATTAATTCCTGCTACCTGTATCTTCTAGAACAATCATATGTTGTCTCCATAATACATGTAATATAAACATACAATATTGAATTATTCTATAATTTGCCAATATTTACCATATTTTTCAGAGTATAAGACGCACCTTTTCCCTCCCCCAAAAGAGGGTGAAAATTTGGGTGTGTCTTATACACCGAATGTAGCCCCCCCCCCCCCCCCAGGCCAAAAACACGAGGCATGGAGGCAGCAATGGTCTGTGGCAATCCCTGCAGCCTGGAACAGCTGACTGAGGGTATTCTGGCATTCTGATCCACCCGCCAATCAGCTGTGCTGAATCAGGCTGTAACAAGTGCTGAAGCTGACCTGGCTGGTCAGAGTTTGCAGCACCAATCACATTCAGAAAGCACAGTAACTGATTCAGCAGGATTCAAAATAATAATAATATACAATACATTAGCAAAAGCAGTTTTTCCAAGGTAGCAGTAAATACAAGCAGAACACAAGCAGTTTCACTTTCAGTTCTCGGCTAAGCCAGGCTCCTTCCTGTCTCCTTGTTGGTCACATGGCAAATTTCAGAGTCCAAATAGCCCTCATTGGCTGACTTAGTTGCTATGCCTGTTCATTGGCTGACCTTGTTACCATGTGTCAGCTGAATACCATGGATGCTGGTAGGCAGAGGGAGAATTTTCTTCTTATTATTTTCCTCCCCAAAAACGAAGGTGCGTCTTATACTCCGGGGTGTCTTATGCTCTGAAAAATATGGTAATATAATAGCATATTTTACTGTATTCATACTCTTATACTAATATTTTGTTTTATTTTTTTATTTTTAGATAGTGAAGGAAGAGGATGGAAACTAAAAAAAAAAAAACTTGATCATTTTTAAGAAAGAAAGGTTATTTTAAAAATGTTTTTTCATTTGATTTTATTAAAACAGAAAGAAAAACCCACCATAACCAACAGAGGTTTAAAAATTTGAAAGTGCATTTTGAAATAATAGCCTTGATTAATATCAATGGCTATCACTTATTCATCAAACAACCTTTAGTTAAGCTACAGATCAAAACAATTGAGATTAGTTTCCTCATATATCAGATGTACTTTATATTGGCACATTAAACACCAAAAGCTATTTATTGCTGCTCGGGCTACAAAAGAGAAGTAATTTATTACCAGAACAAGCAATTTCCAGAAATCTTTGCTTCCACCATTCTTCCTAAAAAGAATGTACTGTACAGTTACTCATACAGCTCTATTGTAAGCTCAATCAGTACAACTGTATAGAAGACTATTCATAAGCCTACTTCAAAATACCGATAGATGCCAAGGGAGTCTTGATACCTTATAGATGTACTGGAGTAGGAATGGGCCCCAGAATCCCCACTGAACACACTTGGGAATTCTGGGAATTGTAGTTCAAACATACTTTGGGAAATCTTCATCTTGTAGAAGGCTGTTGCATTGTATGATTTTAAGTAAACTGACCATAGTTGAGGAACAAGAGAGGAATATTTCCTATTGGATAATCTTGGAAATGTTATTGATCTGCAAACTGTTATAATGATGTTCATCATATTGGGCATATGTCTACAATGACCATATTTTCTTGGAAAAAAATAAAAGACAAACCTGAAAAGGGAGCAAATCTGAGATCATAAAGATAAAAAAGCAATTGTTTATGTTTATAACTTTCCTTTACAGAAGAAAATTCAAGAGCAAAGCGAAGAAAATAAATAATTAAAGAACTGCCCTTTATAATGAAGGACCTATGGTCGCTATGCATATGACCCACTAGGGTCTGGCGCCTAGATGGACGTTCTGCAGTTAGGATTCTTATTTTCACCCATGTTTTTCCAGTGGCAAGGCAGCTAATAACCCAAAATGCAATATGTCAAAAGTTTGAGTCCATCAGTACACGCTCAAGCCCACTACCAACCAGTGGTGGGTTGCGGATCCGGCGGCGTCCACATGGACGCACGCAGCACGTGCGCACATGTGCACAGTGTGTGCATGCGTCTTACCGCCTCCGCGAGCCTCCGCGACGCTCCAGCTGCTCAGTGGAGAGTCGCGCAGGTGCTGTATGCACCATGTGCGTGCGCGGAAGCGCAAAAGCCTTAAAAGACAGGTAAGGAGCTCGGGTGGGAGGGTGGGCCCTTCGGAGCACCATACCAGAACGGTATCCGGTGCTCCGGGCAGGCTCCGGTACACTCATACCAGGGTGTACCGCCTGCAACCCACCACTGCTACCAACCAATGGAACCTTAGAAATTAGACCTAAACTTCAGAAATCCCTGACGCTCACTGCAAAATTCCCTGTAGCAATTTGCAAAAAGTTGGGTAACTCAATTTTTTTTCTTTACCACCCCATTTTCTCCCCTTCCTGTCCCCAATAAGTCATCCTCATTCATCTGAGAGGCTGATCCAGGCAGCCTTGCTGTTTCCATGGCAACATTGCCATGGAAACTGCAGAGTCCATTCCCTCCTCCCCCTTCTCACCATCTTTTCTTCGCAATTCCAGCAATCTCTCCATCCATAAATCCATTAGGGGAACTTCAAAAGGCAGGAGGCTTCTGCATTGCTCTTTAAAAAAACAGGGAGGGGTGAATATACGTATATCCTATGAGAAAGTTTGATGGGCTGCTTCCTCCCAGACACCACCCCATCCCCAAATCTTCTTTGTACAGTAGCTATTGGAAGCTAATATCGCTATTTCCTTCAAAACCTGTTCCATATTATCGTTTTACCTTGTTGTCTTCCTTTCTCATACATCTTATTTTGGCTTCCCTCTCCACATTCCCTTCATCTTCTTATACCATTTGCCCAGAGATTACCTGGGGTACACCTAACAACTTTTCCTTACAACACACCTCCACATCTTGGGACTGATTTTGTGAACAAGGATGGCCTATATTTGCAGTCTGTCACTGCTTTTGGGACCTGGTGGGTTTACTTCAGCTCCTTTGTTCACTCACAAACAACCAATCTGCTTTTAGCCAGATGCACAAATCTACCTCAGCTCTACCTCAGTGTGCAGAATCACAAGGGTACCCATTTTCCCCTCAGGTATACGGTTATGCACCCACAAACATTTTGAACACCCAGATTGGCACAAACTTCTGCCATGTACATTGTATTCTCACACATGCCTGAACACCCACCTGTGCAATCCATCCCATACTCCCACAGCAATTATCTAGGAATCTTAGTGCCTGAAGCACAAACATAACCAGACATACACATACACACACGTACATTCACATGTGTGTGTGTGTGTATAGACACACACAGAGTCTATGCATATGCATAGTCACCCCTTTTCAAATGGAGACTCAGGAAACAGGCTTCAGTAGTTGAAAGCTTATTAAGCAATAGCCAGAAATGGTTGCTTTCATGTGCATGTTTCAAATTCATCTCTAGCACCCATTTTTTTGCTGGATAGTTGCAAAGTGGGGGGAGTGAAGAGGCAGGAATAATAGGGTAGTGCTGTGGATTAATTTGTGCCAGCTTTGCCAGCCTGTGAAATATAAGAGCAGCTTATATCATCATTCAGCATATTTGCAAAAAAGAGTGAGTGTGACTGTGCGTAAGGAAGATTTGTACAGTAATCAGGAATTCTCATGTGTGAAAAGGACAGGGATCAATCTTTTGAAAATGCCTCACACTCTCAAATATATCTAGAAAGACACGCGCACACACATATACAAAGTAACACATTCACAACCTGTCACGCACACAAGCTGCCACGGATACAAAGCAGCAGGAAGTGTAATACACAGTTTATTATTTGATATGCATACCCACACAAAGGAACTGGCACATGCCCAGAACCGCAGCAATACAACACACTCTCTTACCCAGACACACACAAACCTTACAAAAGCCTCAAACAGAAAAAAAAAAAACCTCTCTCACACATTTGTATATCTAATGATTAATAATTGACCTACCTAGATCAGCGGCACTAAAAAAGAACAAACATACACAATCACCCTCGACTGAGAATTAAATATGAACAAGTGGATAGAAAAACACTAATTTCAAAAAAACAGCCCCTTCTCAAATCCCCACATATTGACACAATCCTATGCAAAGCTAACATACCCAGCATGACAACTGTCCCACCATACACATTAAATCAGAAAATCCATCCTATCACACCATCCCAACAACACTGTCATGGCTCTGATTCGAATCCCCCCCCCCCCCCCCAAACCAACTCTGCCTTATACACCAAACCGAGTGCAGCTGCATCACAATGGGTACTGAAAACAACAGTCAGCTTGTTTTCATCACAGACTGAATAATTCTTCCTCTTCCCAAAGTCTCCTCTTTAAAAAGAAGGGGCGAGAGAGTACATTGTTCTGATTGTGTAAATGCATTGCTAATCAGAAAGATAGTAAAATCAACGACAAAAAATAGCATTTTGTGCCAAAAACACATAAAAGTGCCCAAATTCTGGGGGAAACACCTACTTGTAACTTTGACACATGCAAGCAAACATCGTCAAATCTGATGGCACTCTTGATGTGTAACACCATCCCACCAATACCTCTATAGCTAACTTTCTGGATTCTCTTTCTCTTAGACTGTTCTGACACAGCCAGAACACCTAACCCAGGTTATCAAAGATATTGTTGCCTCTTAGTAGGGAGTAGCAATCAAAGCCTTACCTTGATCTGTTAAAAAAGAATCCCATACAAAATCCCATACTTCCCCTGTGGTGTAGGTTTTTTTTTCCTCTGCAGCACCTGAGTGCTGTTTGGTTTCAAGGGGAAGCACCAGAAATGTTAGGTGTTCCTCTCCACCTTCAAGAAGGAAGCATTTACTTTAATGAGGGGGGAGAGATACTCCACTACCAAAGTCGGTGCTTTCTATTAAAAAAACAAAATTTCACTCTGGAAAGGAAATGCATGGGATGAATTAGAGAAGATGCCTGAGGAATTCCATTGGACGGCTGGCAGGCAAGCAAGGTGTTTTGATTGGTGAAGGAAATGCCTCAACGGGAACTGCAGCCCCTCAATCAAACCTGCATGCCTTCCTCTGAACTGCTTTCAAGTCCCAAAGGAGTGGAGAGGGTGAGTGGGAAGAGCATTCATTAACAAAATGGGTGAACATGCAGCAGAAGATGGAGCAAAGAAAGAGAGATTGGACAGGGATAGCTGTCAGTCAAAGAAGACCCAATATATCCACATTTCAGCTCTTTCACCCCTCTCACACACATACCTTGTCTCTACTCTGGGAAAGGATAGGAAAGACAAAAGTTTGCTGGATGTATCTACAAGAGATCCAGGAAATTCTGAAGTTATGGTTAACATACCAGACTGCTTGGACTTTTCTCAAAATAGTCCTAACCCTTGAAAATGCTGATTTTTTGAGGACTTTCCCATCTGAATATGGATGATCTGATGAATGTTTCTTTTTTTAAATTATTATTATTATAACGTTTTTTTTATTTTTATACATCACATTGTGTGAATAGTTTGATTCCTGGGTGTCCTACAATTCAATACAAATACACCTAACAGTATTATTCCTAATAATTACATTTCATTTTCAGTTTTAGTTTTACTAACACATAACTTCTACTATTATCATCCTTCAATTCTAAACATTCCCATAGTTCTGCCATATGTTGTATCATCTTAACATCTGTTTTTACTATTTTCCTCCTCTTATTACTACCTCTATTTTAGTCCTTTTCCCCCCTCTTCCCCTATCATTCTAATATTCAAAGACATACAATACAATACAATAGCAGAGTTGGAAGGGACCTTGGATGTCTTCTAGACCAACCCCCTGCCTAGGCAGGAAACCCTATACCATTTCAGACAAATGGCTATCCAACATCTTCTTAAAGACTTCCAGTGTTGGGGCATTCACAACTTCTGGAGGCAACTTCTGTTCCACTGATTAATTGTTCTGTCAGGAAATTTCTCCTCAGTTCTAAGTTGCTTCTCTCCTTGATTAGTTTCCACCCATTGCTTCTTATTCTACCCTCAGGTGCCTTGGAAAATAGTTTGACTCCCTCTTCTTTGTGGCAACCCCTGAGATATTGGAACACTGCTATCATGTCTCCCCTAGTCCTTCTTTTCATTAAACTAGACATACCCATTTCCTGCAACCGTTCTTCATATGTTTTAGTCTCCAGTCCCCTAATCATCTTTGTTGCTCTTCTCTGCACTCTTTCTAGAGTCTCCACATCTTTTTTACATCGTGGCGACCAAAACTGAATGCAGTATTCCAAGTGTGGCCTTACCAAGGCATTATAAAGTGGTATTAACACTTCACGTGATCTTGAGTCTCTCCCTCTGTTTATGCAGCCTAGAACTGTGTTGGCTTTTTTGGCAGCTGCTGCACACTGCTGGCTCATATTTAACTCCAAGATCCCATTCACAGTTACTACTGTTGAGCAAGGTGCCACCTATACTGTACCTGTGCATTCCATTTTTGTTGCCTAAATGTAGAACCTTACTCTTTTCAGCATTGAATTTCATTTTATTAGATAGTGCCCAATGTTCAAGTTTGTCAAGATCCTTCTGTATCTTAAGCCTATCTTCTGGAGTGTTGGCTATTCCTGCCAGCTTGGTGTCATCTGCAAATTTGATGAGTTCCCCATTTATTCCCTCATCCAAATCATTGATGAAGATGTTGAAGAGTACTGGGCCTAAAACAGAGCCTTGGGGTACTCCACTGCATACTTCCCTCCATGTAGATGCAGTTCCATTGAGGACTACACGTTGAGTGGGGTTGGTCAGCCAGTTACAAATCCATCTGGTGGTGATGCTATCTAACCCATATGATCCTTCCTTTTTCCTTATTCAATATTTCAATATACACTTCTAACATCAATCATGATCTTTCAAGCATTTAGTGTATATTCATTGTTGATCACATTTTTTACATATTTAATATTTTCCAAACCCTTCAATCCTTATAATTCTGCTATTAATACTCTTGTTTTCATTGAAATATGTTCTTTCTTTGTCTAATCTCAAATTAATTAATCCTAGCTTTTCACTGTTAATCACATTTTGTACATGTTTAATAATACCCTTATACAAATTCTGTTTATCTAATTTACAAACTATTTTTCAACCTATATAATTCTAATAATAATATACATTACATTACTACCTTACTAATATATATATATGTGTGTGTGTGTGTGTGTGTGTGTGTGTGTGTTTGTGTGTGTTGTATTTGTGCTGATAAATAAATAAAGGAAGACTAGTATAGATCTATTTCAAGCTATTTAGCTCTCATCAGCTAGCCATACCCTTACTGGGAATCGAACCAGGGCTGTATTGCATATTAGGCCGATGTAATTGCCACTAAGCCACAGGCTCTCTTCCTTATCAGCTAGGCCAGGGAAATAGGTATGTATTTGTGTTACAACCCCTGGTATGCCCAAATATGGGAGGGATCTCACTACTCCCCCTTTCTGTCCTTCGGCTCATTACAGAGGACCATCCAGGCAGAAAACCATATTTTTATTTTTAATGTTGCCTTTTTATATTTGTGTTGTGTTTATAGCCTAGCTGATAAGGAAGAGAGCCTGTGGCTTAGTGGCAATTACATCGGCCTAATATACAATACTGATGTAGGAAGAGGGAAGGACACAGCCAAGCACTCTAGTGTAGGAAACAGTTTTATTATGCATAATAAAGGACCGAACAAAGAGAAAACAACTTGTCCGGACCCCGAATGATTATCATAAACAGGGTTTTATACCCCACATTACGTATACAGTTGCTGATTGCTACATTTGACATATATGGTCCTAAGAGGAACTGGAAAATGCTTCATACAGATATTTGGTTACAGTTAATGACAGAAAAGAGAGTTACACGCATCTCAAGAATTGTGCAAACCTTATCACATTCTAACTATTGCATTTGGGGAGGAAAGCAGAAGTGAATAACATCCGTCTGGGTCAGCTTGCCTTACTGCAGATAAAAATAAACATTAGTCATATCAGCAATTCTTACAAGAAAGGAAATAAAGCTTTTGGACTTGATCAGACTTTTATAGGCCTGGGCCTGTAGCCTGATTTTTAGACCTGAACCAAGGTTTCAGCCTATCTCACTTCCCCCCTTTGTGACTCATCTGACATGTCCAGAAGAGTCACATATTCTGGATCTCCTCCAACCTCTTGTGGCTGAAGCTTTTCATATTCCCACATTGCCATTACCTGAGCAGTTGCTTTCCTTTCAGCTAATAAAGATAGACTATTAGTGATAGTTTTAACAAAGATGGGTAACACACATGGGAGTAGCACACAGCCAGCAGCAATCAATCCCACCAGACCCACAATGGCTTATAAGCCAGGCAATTTAGGCCACTATCCTGAAAATATATCTTGTAAATTGAGACCTTTCCAAGTTTGTACTGGCACATGGGCTATTTTAACCATTTTATCAGTGATTTCTTTAATTACCTTACCACTTTCATCTATTTCGATACAACAATTAGTCAGATTGAACTTTCCACATACTCCTCCTTCCTTAGCTAATAGGTAATCTAAAGCTAATCTGTTTTACATACTATAAGGTCTGGACTTTGCACTTTCCCTGGCTAATTGAGTAAGACCCTTAACTGTCTCATTAGTTATGATTTCCACAACTGCTTGCAAACGAATCAGACGATTTAGGATGTACACAGGGGTACGATAGCCATACATGCCATCTTCCGCCCATGCAGCTGGTCCATATACCTGTATGATTCGTTCTGCAGGCCATTCTTCATCTCCCCAACTATGATTACCTCCCACATTAACTTTCCCTATAATAGATGTGTCTACGCCTCTCTTTTTCCTTTGTACATTTCCAACCTCATCATAAACCGGAACCCCCAAAATCTGTCTGTTTCGTAATGGAAGTAGGAAGAATCCAGGTCTGATTATCCCAAGAACACATGTTCCACACCAATTAGCAGGTAATGATCCATATGCCATTTTTCCACAGATCCAGTATAGTCCATCGGGGGCTAACCATATGAGGGTTTGATTATCAGGATCATTCAAGAACTCCAGCCCCTTAATTTTAAACAGGGCCTGTTCATCAACTCCCTCTGTGGTATTGCTTCCTGACCACCATATTCCACTTTCCCATTTTCCTGTGCATATTAGATTACCTACTTCCTTACATCCAGTTTTACTTCTACTTCTAAAACACACATTTCCTACCAAGTTGGTAGTGAGGGTCCAATCTCCATCTTTTCCCTGATTATAAGACAGGTTTCCTTGTTGCTCCATTTCTAATACTTTAGAGTGATTAAGTTCCTGAGCTTCCCAGGGCCACTTCTCTCCGATGTTAGTCCCTCCACATACAAAACAATTAGCTACACTCAGAGTATGGGCTATGTCCTCAGCTAATTTAACAAAAGTATTAGTTACATATTGAGGAATTTCTGGTATGTTTAGTTTTTCCATTTCCAGATAAAATGACCAAAATAGGCCCTTAGTGTCTTGTACCTTTCTTGTTGTTTTGGTAATCTTCCATTTGAGTGTTACATGAGGGTCTGCTCCTTTTGCATAGATTCCTAATCCATACAACCCTTCCCATGTTTTTGTAGGTGTACAAGTCAGTTTTACAGGGTTGCATCTGTCTGTTTATCTTTTGTGATATTATAGGTGTCGTTAGGGACTTTATAGTAGGGTATGCTTTGATCACTGAACCATGATTTCCCCCAATGTATTGTGTAGGTGTTAATGAGGTAGCTCTCTTTGTGCGTTCCCCAAGTGGTTCCTTTAGTGTCAACTTCCCTTTCCCTGGGGTGTAACACAGCACTCCTTGTGTCCCATTGCACCTATTAACTATTACAGGTCAAACTGCTCACATGTTTTAGGTACTCCCACCTCCATTTGGATAACACGGCCATCCTGACTTACACATGGAGTACATGGGCCTAACCCTATATGATCTTTGGTGTCTCTAGTTCTTCTTCTTGGAGAAGAAGATTTTCACAGATTTTTTATTGTCATACCAAATTCAACAGTTCCAGCTGCTATTTGTAACATGCATGTTCCCTGCCAACCAGTTCTCAATTGGGAGGGAGAAGTCACAGGTTTCCATCCCCAGTATTGAGGTGTTCCACAATCTAAGGTGAGTGAGTTGCTTCCTTCTTTTAAGGGGGTTCTCTCACAAATCCCTCTTCTTAAGAGATATCCTACATATTGACAAACCTTAGGGTTTGAGTACCCTCGGGCTTGGCAAGTGATTGCAGCTATTTTGTCAAACAATTTAGGAGTCGTACACGGGTGGGGCAAAATACCATTCCAACGTTCAGGGGTAAACAGGATAGGTGATAGACTATGACAATTCCCTGTTCCAATGTTAAATGCTTGTATTATACGAGGCTGTTCTTCTGGCTTACTCCACTGACCCAAGTTGCTAACACATACCAGGTTACTGTCCACTCCATGCACCATAGCACTTACCCATATCCACACAATATCATATTTTAGGAGCATGTTTATCAGCTTCACGTTCCCTTTGAACCTCCTTGCGATCATCTTCCAATGCTTTCCTGATGGTGGGGCAAGATTTGAGCATGTAGTAGGAGTGTGTACCTACACCTACTATTTTATAAAACTGTAATTTATCTTCTATGATTACCACGTCACACTCCACAGTACAATATGTGCAGAGAACACAATCAATACAATGTGCACAACAACAACATCCACATTTACACTTGTAAAACCAACACATATAAGTAATACAAAGAATTTCCTAATGAATATCAACAAAATCAAAAACCTTTCATCCGTTTTTCCCCCATGCGTAGAAAGTCAGCGTCCAGAGTGACTTAGCAAGGGTCTTTTCTGTCTTCAAGGAACTCAAACCACGTAATCAGTTCTGGAGGAGAAATTGACTGGGGCTGGCTAGCCCAATTATTAAGAGGTTTTGATTGTCCACAGAATAGAAATTTATAGTGATAGAATAAAATGAGAGCCAATGAGATGATTGTCAGTAGCCAGAGTCCCCACAACCAGGATTCCCACATAGATTGTTACCAATCTTCTGCCGTGCTCAGGAGACCAGCGTCCAGGAGTAGTTCAGCAGGGCAAATCTTCAACCTTTACACTTTAGTCTGCTAACAGCATCCTATTACACACACACAACATACATCATCTAGACACATTTAAAAGTAAGTTTGGTTGGGTTCTTCTGAACCACAGACACCTTCCAACTTGCATCTGCTGCAGCCTTAATTCGTGTCCAGTGGATCCAGGACTTAGACCCTGCAACTTTTACTGCAAGCGGAGAGGACATAACAACAGTAAAAGGTCCTTTCCATCTTCCCTCAAGCTGTTCCTTCTTCCAGTGTTTTACCCATACTTGATCCCCTGGTTTAAATGGGTGACAACAGGTCACCAGCCTAGGGGGCACCCTTTCCATTACATAATTTTGGAGTTTTTCAACTTGTTTATTCAATTCCTGCACCATTTCCATATTCCAAACACCCCCCTTATGACCCAAATCAGGCCATCCCGATAAACTTCTTCTCAGGAGATTTGGAGGCCTACCAAACATCAGCTCATAAGGTGATAACTTGTGTTGCCCTCTAGGAGAGCTCCTAATTGCATACAAGGCTAACGGCAAAGCATCTGGCTACTTCAAATGGCTTCCTGAGCATATCTTTGTTATTCGTTCCTTTAGGGTCCTGTTCGTGCGTTCACAAGAACCCCCAGACTGTGGCCGAAACGCACTGTGAAACCTCCATTTTATGCCTACCGCACTTGATACAGCTTGATTAACCTGGTGTACAAACTCTGGTCCATTGTCAGATGACATATGACTAGGTATCCCAAACCTTGGAATTATTTCCTTCAACAACAGTCTTGCCACCTCCCTAGCTTGTTTAGTCTTAGTAGGAAAGGCCTCTGGCCATCCTGTGTACATGTCTACCATAACTAACATGGCTTTGAACAATCCACACCTCGGCATGTCAGTAAAATCAACCATCACATAATCCATAGGGATATATGACCATGGTATTGCTCCTGGTGGCAGCAGGGGTCCCTGCCTTGGGTTTACCCTTATACAAGTAACACATTTAGCTACTACCCCAGCTGCAATGTCAGCTAGGCCATTGATGTAATAATCCCTCTGTAGAGCAGCTTCCAATACAGTTTTCCCCATATGAGTAGCCTCATGGGCTAACTGAGCTAGTGTCCAAGCTACAGACGTCGGCACAAAAACCCTGTTGTCTGGTAAGACATACCACCTATCTTCCACTCTAGCCTTCAAATCAGTCACAGCTTTCACACTTTCCTGTTGGGAATATGTAGGTTTAATCTCAGGTGGGATTACTCCCATGTCCACTGCCACACATACAGATAAGTCAGGTAATGGTTCAGATCTCTTAGCTGCATCCCTTGCTTCTACATCTGCTGCCCTGTTGCCCAATGCCACCCTATCATCTCCTCTCTGATGTCCTTTGCAATGCATCACTGCTACCTTTTTAGGTTTCTGTACCGCATAAAGCAACTGGCTTATTACATGTCCATACAAAATGTACTTTCCTGCTGAATCTCTAAATCCCCTTTCTTTATATACAGCTCCATGTGCATGTAGTGTAAGAAATGCATACTTGCTGTCTGTCCACACATTCAAAGACTCTCCCTCAGCTCTTTCTAATGCTCTTATCAAAGCCCATAATTCTGCCACTTGTGCACTGTACCCTTGCCCTATGGGACCACTTTCTACCACTCCTTCATCATCAACAATTGCATATCCTGACACTCTTCTGCCTTCTATCATGTAGCTAGATCCATCAGTATACCAACTGAATTTAGCATCTGACCATGGTATGTCTGTTAAATCTGGACGGCTTGAATACACCTTATCCAAAACCTCTAAGCAATTGTGTACTGGTGCTGTCTCTATTGGTAACAAAGTAGCAGGATTTAATCTATTTGAGGTTACTAATCTCACTTGTGGGTTCTCAATGAGTGCTTGGTATTTGGCTAAACGCTGTCCACTAATCCACAGATGCCCCTTAGCATCCAAAACTGATTGCACTGCATATGGGGTGTGTACATTTATAGTACTTGAGAAAGTGAGCTTTCTCACTTCAACTTGGCAATGGCAGCTAATACCTTTAGACAATGTGGCCAACCTTTTGCTACTCCATCTAACTGCTTAGAAAGATAAGCTACCGGCTGCTGCCAGCTTCCAAGGGGCTGAGTCAGCACCCCTAATGCTATGTTTCTATTTGTGTCTACATATAGATTGAAAGGCTAAAGCTTCTTTAACATCATGAAATGCTTTCTTTTGTTCTCCTCCCCATTCAAGGGGTTCCAGGTTTGCACCTTTAGTTGCGGCATACAAAGGAGCTGCTCAAAGCATAATTTGGAATCCAAATACGACAGAAACTTGCCAATCCCAGAAAACTCCTCAACTGTCTTTTGACCTAGGCTCAGCCAGAGCCAAGATCGCATGCTTCCTTTCAGGTCCTAATGCACGACTGCCTTGTTCTATAACATACCCCAGATATCTGACATGCTTCATCACAAGCTGTGCTTTTTTCCTGGAAACTCTATACCCACACTCCAAGAACAAATCCAACAATCTCTTGGTATTATCCCAACAAGTGTCTTCTGTCATGCCTTGTCACTAACACATCATCCACATACTGTAAAATCGTATCTCCTTGTTGACAAGGTACATAGTATTGTAAATCCTTTGCTAAGGCAGTGCCAAACAGAGTAGGGGAATTTTTAAATCCTTGGGGAAGCCTAGTCCAGGTGTACTGTGATTTAGTGCCAGTATGAGGATGTTCCCATTCAAAAGCAAAAAGTGGTTGACTAATAGGATGTATCGGTATTGTAAAGAATGCATCTTTTAAATCTATAACAGAAAACCAAGCAGCTTTAGGTGGAATTAAACTAAGGAGGGTATAGGGGTTTGACACAGCTGGATGTAGGGTCACTGTCAGCAAATTTACGGGTCGAAGGTCCTGAACCGGCCTGTAAGACCCATCCTCCTTTTTGATAGGAATTATTGGGGTATTCCAGGGGGCTTGAGCATACACTAAAACTCCAGCCTCCAAATATCTCTGAATGCTTTCATACACAGCATAGACTGCTTCCCTCGAAACAGGTCGCTGCCCTATGTGCACAGGAACTGCCCCTTCCTCTACCACCACTGGTGGATGATGGGCTGCAAAGCCCGGCGGGTTGTCCTCTGCCCACAACCCAGGCACATCAAAATGGTACCAGATACCATCTTGAATCGCCCCCCCCCCCCCCAAATCTGCCTACCTACCATCAATCTCCATGTCTTCTCCGGCGAATGTCTTACTGTCACTCTCTGTCTGCCTTCATCAAAGGAAACGGTTGCCCCTAATTTACTAAGTAGATCCCTACCTAACAATGGAATCGGGCATTCAGGTATGTACAAAAACTCATGCTGTATTTTAGCTCCTTTAAAATCACAAGAGACAGGCTTCAGAACCTTATGACCCAAAACCTGTCCTGAAACCCCCTGGACCTGAATTGTATATGGTCCAGGTGCTCATATAGGCTTATTCACCACAGATCTCCCCGCTCCAGTATCCACTAGAAAAGTTGTTTGTTGACCCCTGACATTTACAGTTACCAAGGGCTCAGATGGGGCCTCTTCCAAGCCTGGTCCCCGTCAATCTGTCCAATCTGTTTCAGCCAACCCTACTGTCTCTGACACCTCTTGGAGCCGGCTGAGATTCCCAAAACCTCTACTAAATCCCCTAGTACCTCTTCTTCCCCTAAATCCACCTCTGCCAATAAACCTACCAGCTCTCTGGCCTCCTCTGCCTTCTCCCTCAGGCTGCGGTCTTCCTTCTCCTCTCCAAGCCCCCCTTCCTCTCTCCATACGTCTCGGACATTCCCTCTGCCAAGCATGCCGGCTTGGCCCCAAGGATATCCCTCCTTGCAAAGCCACTCCTTGCAAAGCCACAACTAATAGTTCAGCCTATGCCCCTATCAATCTCTGCAGACAACCTTCGCCTTTGCAGTAAACCTTCGCCTCAGATTTGGCTGCACGGGTCTGCACCCCCACTACTGCTTCCTCTATTCCCCCAGCTGCCCCCCCCCATCGTTTTCCACATCACTCTGTTTCCTTATAGTATTTCGTATTTAATTTTAGATCGTGCCACACACAAACGCACCATCTCTGCCTGACTTTGCAACAAATCGTTAGCTATTTCAGTCCAAGCATTATAGCATTTACCCACTGAGCTATAATTCACCACAGCTCATCAGCAAAGGATCCCTCTGGTGGCCACCCAATTCCTCTATGTGGCCACACATTTTTACACAAATGCTTTAATCTATCCTTCAGTACTTTAGGATATGAGGGGTCTCCACAATAGCTATCCAAGCCTTTCACCATGCATGCCAACAGTGTGTTGGGCACACTCTGGTTCCCCCCCATCCTAACACACTGTCACCGACTCGCAGCCCCGGTTCTCACGGCCACTAATGAGAACTGCGGTGACTTAACCTTCCCACACAATTACCTCACATGGACTTCGTTAGGACAGCCGTCTGGAGTCCAGGGGAGAGATCAGGTCCCCTCTTCTGTCTGCAAATGAGACAGGTACCAAGTGTTACAGATACTCGCCTGGAACTGCACACGTCCTGGCCAGGAAACACACAAATCCTCTTTCCTACACCACAGGGTTCTTGGACTCGTTCACAGCACCGTCGGCCTCACAGGGAAGTCGCTGCCGCCTCCTGGAAGTCAGGAAACTCCCGTGGCGCCTGGAGGATGTTCAGAAGCAACTGCGCCGAGGGCCCGAGGGGTTGAACGGTCCTCAGTAAAATATTACCTCAGCCAGTCCCTTCGTTGGTCGCCACTTGATGTAGGAAGAGGGAAGGACACAGCCAAGCACTCTAGTGTAGGAAACAGTTTTATTATGCATAATAAAGGACCGAACAAAGAGAAAACAACTTGTCCGGACCCCGAATGATTATCATAAACAGGGTTTTATACCCCACATTACGTATACAGTTGCTAATTGCTACATTTGACATATATAGTCCTAAGAGGAACTGGAAAATGCTTCATACAGATATTTGTGCAAACCTTATCACATTCTAACTATTGCATTTGGGGAGGAAAGCAGAAGTGAATAACATCCGTCTGGGTCAGCTTGCCTTACTGCAGATAAAAATAAACATTAGTCATATCAGCAATTCTTACAAGAAAGGAAATAAAGCTTTTGGACTTGATCAGACTTTTATAGGCCTGGGCCTGTAGCCTGATATTTAGACCTGAACCAAGGTTTTAGCCTATCTCAATACAGCCCTGGTTCAATTCCCAGTAAGGGTATGGCTAGCTGATGAGAGCTAAATAGCTTGAAATAGATCTATACTAGTCTCCCTTTATTTATTTATCAGCACAAATACAACACAAATATAAAAAGGAAACATTAAAAATAAAAATATGGTTTTCTGCCTGGATGGTCCTCTGTAATGAGCCGAAGGACAGAAAGGGGGAGTAGTGAGCTCCCTCCCATATTTGGGCATACCAGGGGTTGTAGCACAAATATATACCTATTTCCCTGGCTCAACTGATAAGGAAGAGAGCCCGTGGCTTAGTGGCTAAGACTCCTGCCTAAGATATATACAGCCCGGGTTCAAATCCCAGTAAGGGTATGGCTAGCTGATGAGAGCTAATTAGCTCGAAATAGATCTATACTAGTCTCCCTTTATTTATTTATCAGTACAAATACAACACAAATATAAAAAGGCAACATTAAAAATAAAAAATAAATGGTTTTCTGCCTGCATGGTCTTCTGTGATAAGACGAAGGACAGAAAGAGGGAGTAGTGACCTTCCTCCCATATTTAGTCATACCAGGGGTTGTAACACTAATACATACCTATTTCCCTGGCTCAACTGATAAGGAAGTGAGCCCGTGGCTTAGTGGCTAACACTCCTGCCTAAGATATATACAGCCCGGGTTCAAATCCCAGTAAGGGTATGGCTAGCTGATGAGAGATAATTAGCTCGAAATAGATCTATACTAGTCTCCCTTTATTTATTTATTTATTTATTTATTTGAATAAAATTTTATTGGTTTTTCAAGATTTATAGGGAAAAGGGTAAATGGACAGGTATACAAATTTTGGCAGTTGCAAAATGTGTGAGGCCCCCCTCCCTCCATACCCATAGTATACATTCATATATAATGCATTAGTATATAATTGATTACAATCAACATATTAGTTCTATTATTAAATTCAATCAAATTAAACATTACAGTATAAAATCCAAATATAATTCCATTTTCACTTTCGGTCGATTTATAATAATATGATTTTCTTGTTTATTTTTGTGATCTGAGTCTTCTTGCTATTGCC
The DNA here is from genome assembly GCF_964273705.1 of Natrix helvetica. Lineage (NCBI taxonomy): Eukaryota > Metazoa > Chordata > Lepidosauria > Squamata > Natricidae > Natrix > Natrix helvetica. The sequence continues at coordinate 41,982,167 of NC_138555.1, read as the reverse complement.
CCATCTCCCTCCACTGGCAGAGCTCTGGCCCCTCCCGTGTCCTGCGTGTCCATTGTAGTGTCTGGTGGTTTCTCTAGGAGTGTTTTATTTTTTTCCATAAAGGCCTGCGCCTCTATGGGTGAATTAATTCTAATTCTTGTCTCCTCCCAGAATATCAGCATACCTTCAGGCATCAACCATCTAAACCACACCCCTTTCTGGCATAATTTATTCGCTAATTGCGAATAATTTTTTCTTTTTTCTCTAATCTTCTTAGGGATCTGCTTCAGAATGGTTATCTCCATATCATGATATGTCAATGCTTGCCCCCTTTGTACACCCAGAATTTCATCTCTTGTGCTTTTTCTAAGGAATTTAATGTGAACCTCCCTGGGTACATTGTGTGTTCTAGCATAAGCTGAGTTCACTCTATAAACCAGATCTATATCCCACCCCATCTGTTGTTTTTCTTTGTGTGTGAAGTCAGCCAGAATGTTTGTCATGATGTCCCTTATATTTTCCCCATCTTCTTCTATAACATTTTGAAATCTAAGATAATAGGACATTCTCTCAAATTCTAATTTCATCTGTTGGATGTCAAGATCTTTGTTCCCTTTCTGCACCGCTTCCACCCCCCCCCTCACCTCCTCCACCCCCCCTTCCACAAGATCCAGTCTCTGTGAGTTCTTATAAATTTGGGCTTGATTTTCTTTTATTTCATCTTTCATTTCCCTTAGCTGTTTCTTAATTTCCTCCTGGCCCTGTAAAATTTGTTGAAGCATTTGTTGAAAGTCCATCTCTATAGTCTTAGGTTGCATCAGTTCTGTTATCTTTGACTGTGTGGCTGGACTGGATGTTACAGATGTTGGAGCAGACGTGGCAAAGCCAGGTTTCCCAGGAGGTGGTCTTTTGGATGCCATCCTTTATAACATTAGAAGTTCAGTCCATATATAAGATAAACAGTTAAAAAGGAAGGGTAGCCAGGTGAGGTCCGGGAGCAGAAGAACCAGGCAGAAGAGAATCTCTCTAATAAGTCTGGCAATAGATGAAAGGTTTCCCCTAGAAAGTTCAAAAAATACCAATCCACAAGAGATTCCTCTGTCTCCCTTTATTTATTTATCAGTACAAATACAACACACACACACACACACGTGTGTGTGTGTGTGTGTGTTTTCGTAGATTTTCACGGGTGTAGGTATGCTGGTTTTGTTGTATTCGGGTCTTTTCCCGTGTAAGGTTGAGATTGTCTTTGCAACGTTTCGGCAGGATCTCACCTGCCATCTTCAAGCGTGGGCTTAAAATGTGATCGGAGCTGCCGTCTTTCTGTAAGTCTTGGTGGGAGGGGATGGGGTGCTGGCTTTGTTTCAGTAAGTGGACTGATTGGTTGTGTGGTTGTATCATGATTGTGTGTGTGTGCATTGTTGTTTTGTATTGTAACGGCTTGGGTGGTGGGTGGTGTTCGTTTGTTGGCTAGGGCTGGTTTCCAGATGTTTGGTAGGCGGGAGGTATCATCACGTTTGTTCATGTTGTGGGGGTGTTTCTCTATTTCTAAATCTACGAAAACAAATATCTTACCTCTACGGGGAGGAAACCTTCTTGCTCACCAGATCCTACGAGAGGCTTGAAGTCCGAAGAGCCACCATCTTATGTGACCTAACATTCCTACGCAACTGCTGAGACAAAAGCCTGATCCCCACATGCTTCCAACTAAAATTCCATTCACAAACCTCAGCCACCGAAAGGATCCTGAAAAGAACTGAATTAGCCCTAATCAGAAACGAACTCCACAGGAAAAGATTCCTACTAGACCAAACCAACCGGGACCTACTCACTCTTCACCTCAAACTCAGCAAAAAAATCCACCCAGCACTCTGGGACAAATTCAAACAACTAGCCATCTGGAGAGCAGAAAAAGAAACCTTCTATAAGACAGAAAAACACTCCAACAAACTCTACAGACTAGAAAAATGACAGAAGCCTAACCCCCCTCCTCAGCAACTCATGAAACAAACAGTACACAACATATCAGACAGAACCCTCACCACAGCTGAAACCAATGTCCTTTCCAGAGGATTCAACTTTGCAGTTGCCCCAAAACGCATCCCAACTGAAGACATCATATGCGGAGTTGAAGCTACACTCATCAAAATCAACCCAGATGAAGTCAATAAAATCAGACTTGCAGTCAGCAACGTCCTTTGCTCCAGCAATCCACCCAGAAGCAACTTACAGCAACAAGAAGTAAAAGCACTCTCCAACCTGAGGAAAGACAACAACATAATCATTCTCCCAGCAGACAAAGGAAACGCCACAGTGGTGATGAACACATCTGACTACCAAGCCAAACTATCCAACCTACTCCAAGACCCTGCTTACAAACCTATAAACACAGACCCCACCACCTACCTGGAAAAAACCACCAAATCCAAAATAAAAGCCTCTACCATCAGTGAAGAGATCCAGCAAAGAATCATCCCCAGAGAGAAATCTTCCAGATGACCCAAACTATATGGGCTCCCCAAGATACACAAAGAAGGAACACCACTCAGACCCATAGTCAGCTCCATAGGCTCACCTCTACAGAATCTTGCCAAATTCCTCACCAAACAACTCCAACCCTACGCAGAATCCATCACCTCACACGTACAAAACTCACTCCACTTCATAGAAGCAATAAAGAAACAAAACATACAACCCAGCGACCTACTTGTGAGTTTCGATGTCATATCCCTCTTCACCCAAGTGCCTATAAAAGAAGCCTTGACAGCCATCCAGAAAAAGCACAACCCCCCTAAACACATCCTGGACCTGACCAACCACTGCCTAACCAACACATACTTCATCCATAATGGACAAAGATACAAACAGATAGAAGGAGCACCCATGGGATCACCCCTCTCACCTGTCATTGCAAACTTATACATGGAACATTTTGAAACCAACGCCTTAGACAAATCTGAACACAAACCCAAACTCTGGCTTAGATATGTTGATGACACTTTCGTGATTTGGCCACACGGAAAAGAAAAACTGGACAACTTCCTCACACATCTCAACAGCCTACACCCCAAAATACAATTCACCATGGAAATAGAAGCAAACAACCAACTTCCCTTTCTGGATGTCCTAATCTACAAAAAACCTAATGGCTCCCTAGGACACACCATCTACCAGAAAAAAACACACACCAACTGCTACTTAAATGCACAATCCCATCACCACCCTGCACAGATCAACTCTGTAGCCAAGACCCTCATCTCCAGAACCAAACGCCTAGCCGACAAAGACCACCTGAAAACTGAATTACACAAACTCACAAATGTATTAATCTCCAATGGATTCCAAAGAAAAACAATCACCAACCTAATCCAAAGGGAGACTCCCCCCAAAAACCAAGACACAGAACAGGACAATGGCATCGCCCTCCTCCCTTACATCAAAGGCACCACAGATAAAATCAGCAAAATTCTCCACAAGCACAATATCAGGACAGCCTTCACCACTGACCAAAAAATAGCCAACATCTTAAGAAACCCCAAAGACAAAATCCAGCTAGAAAGCCAAGGAGTCTACAAAATACCATGCAAAATCTGCCCAGCAATATACATCGGACAAACAAACAGGAGGATAAATGCACGCATCACAGAACACAAGAACGCAGTAAGAAAAAAAGAAAAAACTTCCTCCCTTTTCCAGCACCTTAAAGCTACAGGACATGAAATCAACTTTGAAGGAGCCAGGTTAATCTCCAAAACAGAACACCTCCACAAGAGAATAATCATGAAAGCCATCGAAATAGAGAAACACCCCCACAACATGAACAAACGTGATGATACCTCCCGCCTACCAAACATCTGGAAACCAGCCCTAGCCAACAAACGAACACCACCCACCACCCAAGCCGTTACAATACAAAACAACAATGCACACACAGCCTGCACCAATCAGCACCAATCTACCAATCATGATACAACCACACAACCAATCAGTCCACTTACTGAAACAAAGCCAGCACCCCATCCCCTCCCACCAAGACTTACAGAAAGACGGCAGCTCCGATCACATTTTAAGCCCACGCTTGAAGATGGCAGGTGAGATCCTGCCGAAACGTTGCAAAGACAATCTCAACCTTACACGGGAAAAGACCCGAATACAACAAAACCAGTATGTATGTATGTATGTATGTATGTATGTATGTATGTATGTATGTATGTATGTATGTATATATATATATATATATATATATATATATATATATATATATATATATATATATATATATATATATATATATATATATATATATATATATATATATATATGATCTTTTTTCTCTTACACCACATAGAAAGGAGTTATCCAACTTATATAGTACTAGTATTCATACACATTGTTAAAATACTTTCATAAAGTGTTTTGCTTTACATTCCTTTTCTTTCCCTTTATCCCTTTCACCCTCATCCAAATTTTTAATCTATTTTTGGTGCGTTGTCTCCCATATAACCTCTTTTAATTCTTTTATTTCACCTACTTTTGAATCTGTGTTATAACTATGCCCTGTAGTGTGAAGTTTCCAAGAGTTGCCCTAATTAATGTACAAGCCCCGAGACAAGGTTCAAAAAAAACCCATTCATTTATTAGGACTAACATCTTGGCACGGACTTCTGTGTAGCTGAAACTAAATTCCACTTAATGGCGTCTGACCTTTACCCCTGTGCCCCCTCCCCTCTGGCTGAGGTCATCAATCACATTCTCCAACAGGACATTATGGCAGGGTTCTGGACATGCGCATTCACATACCAGTACAAAAATATGAGACTTTTATTCTGGCCAAAAGTATGCATGCCATTCCCCCCCCCCCCCTTCTCAAGTTGATAATAGTCATGGAAACGCCTTAGGCATTGACATCCGGCTCCCCTCACCTCCTGAAAGCGACCTGTATAAAACAAAACAATTTGAGTACAGGTGTATAACTTAGGGATTTGTCCCTCCCCCAGTATTGCTTGGATTTTCTGCATGGAATTTTGCTATAAGGTGATCAGCCTGGATATTTCTACTTTTCACACAAGATGCCTCTGACAAGTGGTAGCCCTTCCATTTGATTAAGTATTTGAGTTGTCTCCTGTGCCACCTTGAATCAAGGATACGCTGAACTTTATAATGGGTTTGGCCCCCTATGACCATAGGGCCTGGGCCCCCCTGGGGTAGTGGTCTCAGAGTGGATCCAATCACGGGTTTTAAGAGGCTGCTATGGAATGCTGGGTGTATCTTCCCCAACAATCGAGGCAGTTTCAATTGCACTGTGACTTGGTTGATGATCTTTATTATGGGGAATGGCCCCATAAACTTTGGCCCCAGTTACTTGCTAGGCAGTTTTAATCTCAAATATTTTGTGGAGAGGGAAACCTTCTCTCCTACCCAGAATGGCCGTTTCGGAGCCCGGTGTTTGTCTGCCTGTTTCTTATAGGTTTGTGCCGCTTTAGCCAGTGCCTTTTTGATGTTTTCCCAGGTTGATTTCAGCATCGACATCCAATCAGTCAAGCTGACTGAGGAGGGGGGATCCCTTGGATACTCAGGCATTGGGACGAAGTCCATACTGCTCACTATTTTGAACGGCGTGAGTCTTGTGCTACTGTGAACAGCATTATTGTACGCAACCTCAGCAAAAGATAAAAGGTCTGCCCAATTGGACTGCTGATAGTTCACGTAACACCTCAGGTACTGCTCTATCATGGCGTTCAGTCTCTCTGCTGCCCCATTGGTGCTCGGATTAAAAGCTGAACTAAGACCCTGAGTTGATCCAATGGACCGCAGGAACTCCCTCCAGAACTTAGCCGTGAACTGGACCCCCCCCCCCCCCCATCTGAGATAATTCTTTGAGGTACTCCATGCATTGGGTAGATATGCTTCATTAACAGTTTAGGCAGCTTGTGAGCCGAGGGTAGTCCTCTACAGGGTATGAAGTGTGCCTGTTTGGAGAAGAGATCTATTACAGTCCAAATCACTTTGTTTCCCCCACTTTTTTGCAACTCTACTATAAAGTCCATTGCGATCTCCTCCCATGGCCTCGTTGGCTCTGCTACTGTTTGCAGTAGTCCAGGGGTTTTTCCTGGTCATCTCTTCATTGTGGCGCAAATGGTACAACTTTTCACGTAATTATCCACATCTTTCTTTATGCCAGGCCACCAGAATTGCCTCCGGGTTAAGTGTAAAGTCTTTAGGAACGCAAAGTGGCCTCCTGGTTTGGCATCATGACTCCTCTGGAGAACTAGGGTATGTAGGGATTCTGGGACGTAGAGTTTCATCCCCTTCCATGCAACGTCATCTCTTTTCGTCAAGATGTGTTGGTTGTTTTGGAACCAGGGGTCTGCTAGCAGTTCAGTTTTGAGCCTTGTGGTTAGGTTGCTTGCAAGTCGGTCTTGCCGGTCACGGCCTTGCCATCTGGTGGTCACTTGGACAGCGGTTTGGGTAGAGGGAATGATGGCGTCCACTACGTACTCCCGTTTGCATTTGTACTGAGGAATGAGGGAGAGGGCGTCAGCTAGAAAGTTCCTCCCTCCTGGAATGTGCTTTAAAACAAAATAAAAACGGTTGAAATATTGAGCCCATCGGACTTGCGCCTCTAGATTTTTGTGGTCGGTCCAGACTTCGAACGGTTTCTGGCCCCCTTCCAACAGGTGTCTCCAGGTTAGCAGTGCCCATCTCACTGCGAAAGCCTCCTTTTCCCATGCGGCCCATCGTCTCTCTGTGTCTGTGAGCTTGCGGGAGGTGTAGGCGCAGGGTTGTAAGTTTCCTTGGTTGTTTCTTTGGAGTAGCACCGCTCCCACTGTCGCTGGCATCTGCCTGGATCACGAAAGGTTGCTCGGGGTCAGGATGCTTCAGCACCGGCTCCTTTGCAAACATTTCTTTTAGTGTCTCGAACACCTCTTGGCAGGTTAGGTCCCATGGTAGGGGTTGTCCCGGACAAGGTTTCGTTCCTGGGCTCCCTGTCTTCAAGAGGTCTGTCAGGGGTTTGGCAATCTTTGCAAAGGAGGGAATGAATTGCCTGTAGAAGTTCGCAAACCCTAGGAAGCTTTGTAGCTGTCTGCGGGTGCGAGGGGGATGCCAGCTTAGGATGGTTTGCACTTTCACTGAGTCCATCTCTATTCCCTCATTTGACACTCGGTAACCCAGGTAGTCTAACTGTGCATGGTGGAATTCGCATTTTGATACCTTGACATACAGGTTGGTTGCCAGAAGTTTCTCCAGTACTTGGCGGACCAGGGGTACGTGGTCGTCCATGGTCTCTGTGTAGATAAGGATACCATCTAGGTAGATGAGGACCCCCTTGTAGAGATGCTCGTGCAGCACCTCGTTTATTAACTGCATGATTACCGCTGGGGCCCCCCTGCAGCCCAAAAGGCATCACTTTGAATTGAAAGCTCCCTAGGGGGCAGTTGAACGCTGTTTTCCACTCATCTCCCTCTCTGATACGTACTCGGTAGTATGCTTCTCTGAGGTCTAGTTTGTTGAAGACTTTTCCCTTGGCCACATGAGACAGCATGTCTTTCATGAGGGGGAGAGAGTATAGGTTATATACGTACACCCCATTTATCCCTCGAAAGTCCACACACAATCTCATGGTTCCATCTTTTTTTTCTTTGAAGAGGACTGGTGCCGCCACTCGTGGCTTGGCTGGCTCAATGAACCCCCTTGCTAGGTTTTTGGCTATGTATTTGCACATCTCTTGCATTTCCCGGAGCATCATGGCATACAGTTTGGGCTTGGGTAGTTTTGTCCCCGGGGATGATTTCGATGGCACAGTCTGTCTCCCGGTGGGGAGGCAGAACATCGCACTCGGCCTCGCTGAATACTTCTGCGAGGTACTGATATTCTATCGGAATCAGTTCGGCCTCTGGGGTTTTGTCGGATGTGGTTGCAAGTTGTTCTCGTGGGCTTTCTTGGGGGGTTTCCACCGTGGGTGGTGTTTCTGCTTGCTGGTTTGGGAGGGGTTGGGGGCCCCTTGATATCCTAAATCTGCGGGTAACCCCTTGCCACCAGATGGTCGGTCCCCACTTGTCTAACCAGGAAAGTCCCAGTATGACTGCGTCTGTCATTTTGGGGGCTATTATGAATCAAATTACTTCCCAGTGATCCGCTAGTTCTAGCCTCACTGGTTCAGTTAGGTGGGTGGCATAGGCTCCTCCCATTAGGGACCCATTGACCTGCTCGAACCAGATTGGGAGGGGCCAGTCTTTTTGCTCTGATCCCCAGTTTCAGGACTGTGGTTAGGTTGATCAAGCACCTTGTGCAGCCTGAGTCTATTAGGGCTTGAAAATCCCCCTGGTTTCCTGTTTTTGGGGCTGTGAGGCGTATTGGAGAAAGGAAAGGTTGAATTGGTTCACTCACCATTGGGTCATTTTCTCCCTCGTCCTCGCTGTCATAGGATTCGGGCGACTGGTTGTCGCTGCCTGGGGTTCCATCACTTTCGCCTGAGGGGAAAGGGGCCTTTGCAGCCTGGAGGGATTTCCGACATGAGTTGGTGGTCCGTTTGGACCCTCGTTCTGGTCGTGCCCTGGGCGGTGGGTCTGGCCTTGGTTTTGGGGCTGGGGTTGGGCATGCAGCTGCCATGTGGCCCATCCCCCTGCATCTGTAGCATTCCGGTGGACATCCAGGGAGGGCTGGTCTCAGAGCCTGCTGTGGTGCTGTGGTTCCCCGCCGGCTGGGTGGTTTCAGGTCGGGTTGACCTCTCTCTTGTGTGTCCGGTTGCTTTGTCATGTTGTTGGTGCGTAGCCCGCTGTCGACTTTTGTTGCTACTCAGAACCACTCAGAGAGTTGATTTGGGATGTCGCATTATGGTTACCTGGGCAATTTGCTTGTCCAGGCTTGTTCTGAAAAAATGCACCAGCAGCCGCTCTGGTAAAGGGGGCATCCTTCCTATGACCCTCCACCAGTACTTATCTTCTCTTGCTTCTGCTTCTGAGTTTTGCCGCATACCTCCAGCTGCAATCAATCTCCTGCTGCCTGATTTCCCCTCCAGGCAACCCAAACATTGGGGGTGGGGTGCTCGGAGAGCCAGGGCTTCAGGAAACCTGGAAAAAAATTATTTTAAAAGTCAATTTCAGCTATCTGTGAAGTTTCCAAGAGTTGCCCTAATTAATTTACGAGCCCCAAGACAAGGTTAAAGAAAAAACATTCAATTATTAGGACTAACATCTTGGCACAGACTTCTGTGTAGCTGAAACTAAATCCCCTCCCCTCTGGCTGAGGTCATCATTCACATTCTCCAACAGGACGTGATGGCAGGGTTCTGGACATGCGCATTCACATCCCAGTACAGAAATATGAGACTTACTCTGGCCAAAAGTATGCATGGCATTCCCCACCCCCCCTTCTCAAGTTGATAGTAGTCATGGAAACGCCTTAGGCGTTGACAGCATGAAGTGCTCCAAAATCTCCTGGTAGATGGCTGCGTGTCAGGCCTGCAGTTATATTCCTTGTTAGGATCTTTGGCCTGCCACACTCTCTATTATTTAATTATGCTGTTTCATTAGTGTAGTAATTGGGAGGGGGACTAGAAAGGAGTAAAATTGTGGAATGTGTTGTTGTCATTCCTTTCTAGAAGCCAAGGTCATCTTTTGTCTCTGCACCTCTGCACCTGACCGGAACCAGCTGGGTGGAGATGCCAGCATGGCAAAAGAAGTTTGGACCATGTGACGGATTTCTGGGTGTGGGGATAAGATCATGAACTTTCAACTGGGTGGAATCCCAGGAAGCTTTTAGATTTGGGATTCCACAGATGTGCCAACATATCTGTCTTATTAAATTGGAACTTTAAGGATAGCTCTGCCTTGGACTCTGACTTAATTCTGCATGATATTTGGAATGCTGACACTGCGTTGACCCTGGACTTAATGAAGCACAGTGGATCAACACCAACAGATGACATGGCTCCCCAAATCAACACAGGCCATGGAAATGTCACACTGGACTTCAAGCATCTTGCAGTGTGTGCCTCTCCATTCTTCCTCCATACTCTGGGTCCTTGGTTTCCAAATGAGATGCAAAAGTTGCTCTCATCAGAAAAGAGGACTTTGGACCACTGAGCAACAGACCAGGTCTGTTTTTCTTTAGCACAGGTAAGACGCTTCTGACGTTGTTTGTTGTTCAGGAGCGGCTTGACAAGAGGAATACGACATTTGAAGCCCATGTCCAGGATCCATCTGTGTGTGGTGGCTCTTGATGCACTGACTCCAGCCTCAGTCCACTCCTTGTGAAAGTCCCCAAGACTTTTGAATGGCCTTTTCCTGACAATCCTCTCCAGGCTGTGGTCATCCCTGCTGCTTGTGCACCTTTTTCTTCCACACTTTTCCCTTCCACATAACTTTCTATTAATGTGCTTTGATGCAGCACTTTGGGAACATCCAACTTCTTTTGCAATTACCTTTTGAGGCTTTCCCCCCTTATGGAGGGTGTCAATGATGGTTTTCTGCACAACTGTCAGGTCAGCAGTCTTTCCCATGATTGTGATTCCTACTGAACCAGACTGAGAGACCATTTAAAGGCTCTGGAACCCTTTGCAGGTGTTATGGCTTAATTAGCTGATTAGAATGGGACACTTTGAGCCTAGAATATGGCACCTTTTCACAATATTCTAATTTTCTGAGATTGTGGATTTGGGGTTTTCATGAGCTGTAAGACATAATCATCACAATGATGACAAATCACGGCTTGAACTATCTTGCTTTGCATGTAATGAGTCTTATCTCATATATTAGTTTCACCTTTCAAGTTGCATTACTGAAATAAATGCACTTTTGCACGATATTCTAATTTTTTGAGTTCTATATAGAATATAATATATAGAATGAAAAAAATGTATGAAATAATATAAATGCACAAATATATAAAGTTATGGTTATAAAAGATTTATTTGTATAGATAAAAGAATCACAACAGATATGTTAAAAAATGTAAAGTGTTGCAAAGATGTGAAGTTTGTACAAACAAAATAGAAAAATAAAAAAATAAAAAAACAAATCATATGGTCTCATCCTGACATTTGCCTTAATATCTTAGCCTTCACACACACAGACACGCCAATCAGCTAGTGGTAATAATTGGGTAACTCCCCCAATTCTAGTGTGGGTAGCTACAAATACCTTTTGAGGAAATTTTCTATTTGAGAGAACACCTATGGGAGATTGCAGTTCTCTTCTCACACAACTATTGTTCCGGAGGCTTTTGTTTCCAGAACAATAACTTAAGTCCCAGTTCTTCTACTGAGGAAGTCACAGGCTGTGCAGTCCAAGAATCAGGAATGGGAGATTGTGGGTATTTCTTCATTCTGGAAGTGATCTATCCTAGATGTCAGGCCTTCCACTTTTAGTTCTGTATGGGTGGTCCAAAGCACTTGAATTGGTCCCTTCCACTTCTCATCCAAGGAGGTTGTTGGTCCCCACGTCTTTACAAGCACCCAGTCTGCAGGCTGAAATGGATGCACTGGATGATGTCAAACTACAGGAGTCAAACTATTTTCCAAGGCACCTGAGGGTAGAACAAGAAGCAATGGGTGGAAACTAATCAAGGAGAGAAGCAACTTAGAACTGAGGAGAAACTTCCTGACAGTTAAAACAATTAATCAGTGGAACAGCTTGCCTCCAGAAGTTGTGAATGCTCCAACACTGGAAGTCTTTAAGAAGATGTTGGATAGCCATTTGTCTGAAATGGTATAGGGTTTCCTGCCTGGGCAGGGAGTTGGACTAGAAGACCTCCAAGGTCCCTTCCAACTCTGCTATGGTATTGTATGATCTAGTCCAGGGTATTGATTGTCTTGCAGATAACGGGAAAGAAAATTCATAACCCCAGAGAGTTGTCTTACATTTTTGGTACAAGGTCAGTTCACCCACCAGTGGGATGGACCTCTCCTCTACCTTTAGGGAGGGATGTTTTCCTCCAAAAAGGGCCTCAAAGAGGCTCAAGCCTATTTGCTTTCAAGGTGCAATGTGAAGCCCTATCAATGTGAGTGGCAAAGTTTGTGGTGAGGAAAGGTGAGTCTCCTGGCATAGCTTAGCTAGCTGTTGTTTTTGTAAATCATTACAATTTTTTTCCATAGGACTACTTGCCAGGTGGTAGACTGAGTAAAGCTTCCAAGTGATGTTTAACTGTTCACACAAACCTTAGCTCTGAAATTAGGGTCACAATCAAATGATATACTATTTGGCAGCCCAAACCTAGGAATAATTTCTTCCAGTAGGATGTTTACTACTTCATGCTCTTTATTAGTCCTGCAAGCAAAAGCCTCAGGCCATCCTGTGAAGGTACATTCTAGTCCCAAAACATACTTAAAACCTTGCTTTCTAGGTAATTCAGTGAAGTCTATTTTTCAAATTGTCCCAGGGTAGATGCCTTTAAGTTAGACTCATAGGGGTGGGTGGCTGTCTACTTTCGGATTATTTCTGGCACAGAGCAGACAAACTGCTACAGCTTGGGAGACAGCAGAATAGAGATCCTTGCCTACTACACAGCATGTCACAAAATCTACCAGTGCTTTTGACCCCCAATGTGTGCTAGCATTTATTTGTTATAAAAGAATCCTTAGGGATGTATTTAGTAGAATAAATTTGCTCTCTACCCTCCATTACCCATCATCCCCTCCTTGCCTCCGATGATTTTAAAATGTGAGGGCTATATTTAACAGTTGATTCTCTTGCATTTAATAATCATCTTTCTTTCATAAGGCTCCATGGGCATTGTTAGATCGGGTAATGAAAGGCACAAAAGGCTAGCGATAACAACAGCTCTTTATTGGTATAAGGACAGGCATCCACCTGAATGCATGGTCGGGCAGCTCCCTTTTTAAAGGGGAGCTGTCCAGCGCTCCAGCCAATCAGGGGCCTCTCTGTTCCCATACAAAAGAGAGGACCTGAGTGAAAACTACTATTGTCTTGCTGCAACACCGGGGGGGAGGGAGTATCTAACACCCCGCCCCTCTAGGATGGAACATTCTAGCGGGTGATGTAGTCACGCAGGTAGGCGGGTCTTTGTGTCGTCCTGCTGGACCTGCGCAGTTGGTTGGTTCCCCTCGCACTGGTCGGTCGGACCTACTGCCTCTCCAAACCCGTCCGATGGAACCCTCTGGAAACTTTCGGAGGCCTCGGCTGGAACTTCCGGAGGTGGATCTTCCCGGGCCCCGTCGGAATCAGATAAGTCCCCCAACGTTTCCCGCTCGGTCTGGGGTTGGTGTGGCTCGGCTTGCGGAGGTGTCGTTGGCGTTTGCCGGAGTGGGGAGTTTTCCACTCGTCCCCGGAGTTGGTCGATGTGCCTCCTCCAATGTTGTCCGTCCTCGAGCCGGACGGAGTAGGACTGCAGGCCTGAAACCCCGACGATGGTTGCGGGTATCCACAGGGTCCCGTCCGCCCCGTGTAATTGTGGGCGTAGACTGGGTTGCCTATGTTGAAAGTCCAAATTTTGCTCGTGGAATCAGGGGGCATCTCCAATGAGTAGTTGGGGTGTAGCCGGTCTAGGTGAGACCTGAGTGGGCGCCCCATAAGGAGTTCGGCTGGGCTTTTGCCGGTGGTGGCACTGGGTGTGATGTGCTGTATAAGCAGGTAGTGGTCTATTCGCGTTTGCCAGTCACCCGGGCCCATTCTGTTTTGGGCTTCCTTGGTAGACCTTACCATCCGTTCCACCGGGACATTTGACGCTGGATGGAACGGAGCGACTAGGGCATGTTGGATTCCCTTGCTGCTAAGAATTCTTCGAATGATTTGGCCGTGAATTGTGGGCCGTTATCTGATACCAGCACATCAGGAAATCCGTGGGTCGCGAATAGCCTGCATAGCGTCTTGATGACTGCGTCCGTGGTGGTGGATGTCATCAGGGCTACCTCCAGCCACTTTCAGAAAGCGTCCACGATTATGAAGAATGTCTGACCGTGAACTGGGCCAGCGAAATCTATGTGGACGCTGGACCAAGGTGCTTGAGGTCGCTCCCATTCTTTTGAGGGCGCCTCTAGGGGAGCCGGTCTGGACTCTTGGCAGGGTGTGCATGTGGCTACCCACTCCTGTATGTCACTGTCCAAATTGGGCCACCACACATAACTCCTTGCCAATGCTTTCATCCTCACAATTCCCGGGTGACCCATGTGCAGAGCCTCTAACACAGCTACTCATAGTTGCTTGGGATTGACTACCCTGTCCCCCCACAGTAGACAACCCCTGATGGCTGACAGTTCGTCCCGCTTTACAAAATACGGTTTGAATTCAGCTCCAACCGGCCCCTTGGGCCACCCCCTCCACACCCAGTTCAATGTGTCAGGCTTGTAGTTATGTTCCTTTTAGGATCTTTGGCCTGCCACACTTTCTATTATTTTCCTATGCTGTTTCGTTAGTGTAGTAGTTGGGAGGGGGGAATAGAAAGGAGTAGGATTGTGGAATGTATTGTTGTGATTCTTTTCTAGAAGCTCAAGGTCATCTTTTGTCTCCGCACCTCGACACCTGACCGGAAGCAGCTGGGTGGAGATGCCAGCGTGGAAGAAAAGGATTGGACCATGTGATGGGATTATGGGTGTGGAGATAGATCATGAACTTTCAAGTGGGTGGAATTCAGGAAGAAAATCAGAGTTGGAATTCCACATAATAATAATAATAATAAACTTTAATTTATAAACCGCACCCTTTCCTAAACAGGACTCGGGGCGGTGTACAGTCATATTAAAACAGTATGAATACAAAATATAGAAATACTTAAATGTACAAATAGGTAAACAGAGGAGGTAGGATATGGACTGTACAATATTTAAATTAAAATACAAATGAACATTAAAATTACCCTTAAAAACTACCCAATAAGATGTTTGCCAGGAGGTTAAAATGGGACTATAAATCAGTTAAGCCAGCTAATTGGAACAGGTGGGTCTTAAGCTTCTGTCGGAAGGAGCAGAGGTCGGTAGTAGTTCTAATATCGGGGGGGAGGTCATTCCAGAGGGTTGGGCCCATCACAGAGAAGGCTCTACTCCTGGGCGCCGCCCGTTGACACTGCTTAGTGGACGGCACCAGGAGGAGTCCCTCCCTGTGAGAGCGGATTGGTCGCAGGGATGTATGAGGTGAGATGCGATCCCGCAGGTAACTAGGTCCCGTGCCATGGAGCGCTTTGAAGATAGTAACCAACACCTTGAAACGCACCCGAAAAACCACAGGCAGCCAGTGCAGCTCGTACAGGAGTGGTGTTATATGGGAGTATCTTGTCCTCCCCATGATGGCCCGCGCGGCCGCATTCTGAACTAGCTGTAGTCTTCGGGTGCATCTCAAGGGGAGCCCCATGTAGAGAGCGTTGCAGTAGTCCAGGCGAGACGTCACCAGCGCATGAGTGACTGTGCATAAGGCGTCCCGATCCAATAGGGGGCGCAATTGGCGCAACAGGCGAACCTGGTGGAACGCCCCCCTTGCCACGGCTGCCACATGGTCATCCATCGACAGCCGGGCATCAAGGAGGACGCCCAAATTGCGCGCCCGTTCCACGGGGGGCAGTTGTTCGCCCCCTATGGCCAGCGATGGAATCCACTGGTTGAACCGGGGCGCCGGTAGCCACAGCCACTCAGTCTTGGAGGGGTTGAGTCTGAGTCTGTTGTCCCCCATCCAGACCCGAATGGCTTCCAAGCACCGGGACATCATTTCGACGGCCTCGTTGGGGTGGTTTGGGGTGGAAATGTACAGCTGTGTGTCATCAGCGTACAGATGGTATCCAACCCCAAAACCACGGATGATCTCACCCAGCGGCTTCATGTATTTGTTGAACAGGAGGGGCGAGAGGACCGACCTCTGCGGCACCCCACAAGTGAGTGGCCTCAGGGTCGACCTCTGCTCCCCTGCCAACACACATTGTCTGAGAGATAGGAGCAGAACCACCGCAAAACGGTGCCCCCTACCCCCATCCCCTCCAGTCGGCGCAATAGGATACCATGGTCGATGGTATCGAAGGCCGCTGATAGGTCTAATAGGACCAGGATAGAGGAACAACCCCTATCTCTGGCCCTCCAGAGATCATCCACCAACGCGACCAAGGCCGTCTCCGTGCTGTGACCGGGCCGGAAGCCGGACTGGCGCGGGTCTAGATAGTCGGTTTCCTCCAGGTGACGTGGGAACCGTTGTGCCACCACACTCTCTACAACCTTCGCTAAAAAGGGAAGGTTGGAGACGGGACGATAATTAGCTAGCTCCACCGGGTCCACGGAAGGCCTCTTGAGTAGGGGCCTCACCACCGCCTCTTTCAAGGCGACCGACAAGGACCCCTCCTCCAATGAAGCGTTCACAAGACCCAGGAGCCAGCCTTGTGTAACCTCCCAGGATGCCAGTACAAGCCAGGAGGGACACGGGTCCAATAAACATGTAGTGGCTCGCAGTCGCCCACGTAACCTGTCCAAATCCTCGGGGGCAACAGAGTCAAACCCCTCCCAGCGTGGTGCCTCAATACTTGCTTCCGACGTCTCCCCTGGGCCTCTGAAGGGGGCCCATCCACTCCGGATCTGAGCGATTTTGTCCTGCAGATATTCCCCAAACTCCTCTGGTCTACCCTGCAAAGGGGCTTCCCGTGGCCTCTGTGATAGGAGGGAGCGGGTCACCCGAAACAGGGCGGCAGGGCGGTTATCTGCAGACGCAATAAGAGCGGCACAGTGTCTATGTTTGGCCGCTCTCAGTGCCACAAGGTAGGTCCGTAAATAGGATCTTACCTGTGTTCAGTCAGATTCGGAGCGTGAGGACCTCCACCTGCTTTCTAGGCGTCTCTTGTGGCGTTTCATCACCCTCAGCTCCTCGGTAAACCAAGGGGCCAGGGTGGTTCGCTGCCACCGGAGAGGCCGCAAGGGCACAACCCGGTCCAAGGCCCCAGCAGCCGCCCTATTCCAAGCGGCCACTAGGTCCTCCGTCCGGGAGTGGGTCAGGGCTACAGGAAGTGGCCCCACTTCCGTCTGGAACCTATCCGGTTCCATCAGTCGCCTGGGGCGGAACCATCTGGGACAGTCTGGTTCCGCCTCCCCGCGGTGGGGGGTAGCGCCGGGGAAGTCGAGCTGGAGAAATGAGTGATCTGACCATGACAGGGGTGTAATAACCAAATCCCCTATTCCCAGATCACTCGTCCACTGTCCAGAGACAAAAACAAGGTCCAGTGTGTGCCCACCTTCGTGTGTGGGGCCCTGAATTAATTGGGTCAGGTCCATGGCTGTCATGGAAGCCATGAACTCCCGGGCCACCTCGGATGCTTCACCTGTCGACGGCAGGTTGAAGTCCCCCATAACCACAAGTTTGGGGGTATCAACCGCCGTCTCCGCGATCAGCTAGAGGAGCTCAGGCAGGGCGGCTGATGTATAGCGAGGAGCTAAGTATACAATCAGCAAGCCCAACTGCCTCCCCGGGCCCCATTTCACACCAAGGGACTCACAACTGGATATCTGTGGCACAGTGAACTCCCTCGGTTCCAGACTCTCCCGTATAATTACTGCCACCCCACCACCCTTACCCAGGGCCCGCGGCTGATGGAATGCACGGTAGCCTGGTGGGCACATCTCCACGAGGGGTAAACCACCCTCGTGGCCCAACCAGGTCTCCGTTATCCCTGCAAGGTCCGGCTCCCCCTCTGAGATCAACTCATTGATGAGGGGGAGCCGTGGGGGAGCCGTTAGCACAGATGTGCTAACATGCCTGTATGATTAAATTGGAACTTTAAGGATGATTCTGCCTTGGTCTCTGATTGATTTCATGCATGGTATTTAGAACACTGACATGCATGGTATTTAGAACTCTCCCTTTAAAATAAATCACTAGCACCCCCCCTCGCATGGGGTGGGCTGGTGAGGGGGTGCTGAATTCCCAACGCTGACCGGGACAGCGTAAAATATCAGCGAACAATTATGAGTAAGCTTTTGGAGATAAGAAGCTGAGATGAGATGCTTCTCTGCAAATCTTTAAAGGCAAAGGAATTTCTGCTTCAAGATTTATTGCATCTGGCAAGGGGCACAGCCTGAGGGGATGGAACAGAGGGGCTGGAAAGACTTTTTCTACACCGGGCTAGAGGATGGCCAGAAGATCTGATGAAAGGAGATCCCAGCCATCCCCACGCAGTCATCTCTGATGGGCTTCCCGGACCATTTCGGACAACTAAACGTGAGTGCATGCTCCCACTCCTTCCCCCCAGCTTGGAAGCAAGGCTTGGAAAAAAACCTGGAGTGGAGATTTTGACTCCTTCCAGACAGCGATAAATGAAATGACTTATTACCCTGCAACTGAGCTGAAGACAGATTCCCTATCAAAATGGTAATTTCAACCCAGATAGCAAGAAGGGATTTGGCCAGCATCTTTCACTTGCCAGCCACCGGAAATTGGGCAGCTTGTGAATGAAGCACCACCAGATTGGTTTTTTTCCCCAGAGTATGGATGGATAAGATCCCACTGGGCACCTTCTATACCATCAACATGGGTAAATGCTCCAAGCCAGCAGAGGGCACCTACTTGGGCCATAACTCCTCCAAGCCAACAGAAGGATCCTTGGCACATAAACCCCCCTAGCCAGCCATCATTGGTTGAGAGGCAACCTGTGAATCAGGCAACCCCGGGATGGGTCTTAACCCCAGGTCATGGATGGGAGGGATGCCAGTGGGCACCTGCCCTCCCTCAGCAGATGGCACCATGGCAGAAAACTGGGCAGTGGCCAACTGAGGGATTGACCTCCCCACCGGTTCCAGTCTCCCCTGCAATGCCCCAAATGGTCCTTACCCCACCTTCCTACAGAGAAGCAATCTCCAAAAGGGAAGAAGGGATTACCAAAGGGAGGGCTGCAAGATGGATGGCGGGAAAATGTACACCTGCAATGCCCCAAAAGGTTCTTACCCCACCTTCCTACAGAGAAGCAATCTCCACAATGGAAGAAGGGTTTACCAAAGGGGAAGCTGCAAGATGGAGAGCAGTCCAATGTGATGAGGTGGTTCTGAAGTTTAGAGATGTAACTAGGTTCCTTTCCTCATGGGGGCCAATAAGATCCCCAACTTAAGGTGATGAAGTGTCCTACCAAGGGGGAGGCCTCGGAGGAGGAAAAGGGCAAACAATCTCCAGAGGAGGATCCCCAACTTAAGGTGACAAAGAGTCCTACCAAGGGGGAGGCCTCGGAGGGGGAAAAGCCCAAACGACCTCTGGAATAGGATCCCCAACTTAAGGTGACAAAGAGTCCTACCAAGGAGGAGGCCTCGGAGGAGGCCTCGGAGGAGGAAAAGGGCCAGCCAGGGATGATTGAATCCAAGAGCCCAGAACCTACAGCACCTGCAGCAGAGAGCCCTAACCGACCATGGGAAGAGGTTGCAATGGACTTCATCATGGAACTCCCAGACAGCAGTGGGAATAGAGTAATCTGGACAGTTATTGATTTGGTTTCTAAGCAGGCACACTTCATTGCTTGCTCAGGATTGCCATACGCAAATGAATTAGCGAAAATGTTCATGAAACACATTTATCGCCTGCACGGTGTACCCAAGAGGATCATTTCAGACCGCGGAGTCCAGTTCACAGCTAAGTTCTGGAGAGAGGTCCTGAGATCCATTGGGTCCACACAAGAACTAAGCTCAGAGGTTCATCCCAGCATGAACTGCGCAGCAGAGAGAGAAAATGCGGTGGTGGAAAAATACATCCAGTGTTTTGTGGACTATCAGCAAGACAACTGGTCGGACTTGCTACCCTTCGGCGAAGTGGCCTACAACAATGCGATCCACAGGAGTACAGAATTAACTACTTTCCAGATTACCAGTGGCATGGAAGTTGTTGCCATGCCTGAGTCGCCTAGAGAACCTCCCTCCTCCATGTCTTTGAATGAATGGATGGACATGCTAAAGAACGGATGGGAGAATACAAAGAAGGCTCTAGCAGAGGCGGCAGAAGCCTACCCAAAGCAAGCTGATCAACATCGCTCGCTCCAAAACACCTTCCTTTTGGGGGACAAAGTTTTTGTATCTACCAAATACATAAGATTAGGAATGCCTAGTCAGGAATTGGGTCCAAAATTTCTAGGTCCAGTCCCAATAGTGAAGATAGTTAACCCAGTTACAGTTCGACTCAGTCTACCCAGAAGTCTAGGGAAAATTGACCCAGAATTTCATTGTAGCTTGTTGAAACCAGTAATTGGGTCTAGCATAAGAGCATCCATGCAAGCTCACTCTCTTCCTGCAGTGATAGGAGGGGAAACAAACTCTGAGGTGGAAAAAATCGTAGACTCCAGGCTGAATAGGGGTCGCTTACAGTACTTAGTGCATTGGAAGGGTTACCCTTTGTCTGAAGCTACTGGGGTGAACAGTGGGAACTTAAAAGTGGAGTAGTTAGTAGAACAATTCCATGAGAAGTTTCCCAATAGGCCTGGGGGAGGAAGAGGTGGTTAATTGTGTTATGTTAACTTTTATGTTATTCTCTTTACAGGAAACGTTTTTCTTCTGAGGAGAGGCCGCCTGTCAGGCCTGTAGTTATGTTTCTTTTAGGATCTTTGGCCTGCCACACTTTCTATTATTTTCCTATGCCGTTTCATTCGTGTAGTAGTTGGGAGGGGGGAATAGAAAGGAGTAGGATTGTGGAATGTATTGTTGTGATTCTTTTCTAGAAGCTCAAGGTCATCTTTTGTCTCCGCACCTCGACACCTGACTGGAAGAAACTGGGTGGAGATGCCAGCGTGGAAGAAAAGGATTGGACAATGTGATGGGATTATGGGTGTGGAGATCATGAACTTTCAACTGGGTGGAATTCCAAGAAGAAAATCAGAGTTGGAATTCCACAGACGTGCTAACATGCCTGTATGATTAAATTGGAACTTTAAGGATGATTCTGCCTTGGTCTCTGATTGATTTCATGCATGGTATTTAGAACGCTGACACCGGAATTGTCTCCAACGAATTCCAGCTCCCATCACATACCAGCCCAGAGGAACAGATTCCGGAGGCAGAGGCAGAGGCGGAAGACAAGGTCCTCGTGGTCCGAGGCGTGATCCACAAGCTCCACTCGCCACATTGGCCTTAACCGACGATCCACAACCTCATCCAGAGTACGACAGACAGCTTTTGTGGACTTTGAACAGTGGTGCGGTGTTGCATGTTACCTACAGAAAGGATTTTTTCACAGAGATGCACTGGCCTGAACCTGAACTACGTGAACTTTATTCTTTCTCCAATCATCCCTGTAAGGTCATGGGAAAAGGAACTTTTTATGTTGAAGAGCTCGATGCATGTTTATTATATACCTACAGCAACCAGTAATTTGCTTAGTCAAAGTCACTTGTCTAGAATGTTAAAGTTCCAGGTTCACCACCTCAAAAAAGCAAGTTACATAGTTAAAAATGGAGATATTGTTGCTGAAACCATGCTAATTGGTGGTGTTTATTACATAAAACCAAAGCCTAAACCGCAAACACAGGCAAGTATACAAACTCCAAAAGAGGAGAGCACAGGCCCAGAGAGAGATGCTTCAGCGAGAGATCCTGTTGCTACTCCAAAGGTTCCTAAAGCCAACAAAAAGAAAATAAGCAAACAGGTTGCTCAGAGCAAGCCTGAGGTTCCTCACAAAACTGTTAATGTTGAAAATTCACTAATTGGTAAACCTTTGCATTCCAGGTGTATCCACAAGTGGCATAGAAAATTGGGGCATGCCAGTTTCCGTGTTCTTAGTAAAATGCCGGAGTTCGCAAAAGTTTTGGATCTAAAGGGGTGTAAGGTGTTTTGGGATTGTGCAGTCTGCAAGAAAGCCAAATCCAAAGCAGCAGCCATTTCCAAACACGCTACACGCCTGTCAACACGCATTTTTGATTTGGTACACACTGACATAGTGGGTCATTTTCCGCCTACACTTGGTGGTAAAAAGTATTTTCTAACAATTGTTGATAATTACTCTAGATATGGATATGTATATCCTATGAAAGAGAGATCTGAGACCTTTCAGATCTTTAAAGACTTTGCAGCTCTTGTTTCTACCCAACACCAATTTCGCATCGCCAGAATCCAGAGTGATCGTGGTGCCGAATTCATGTCTCAGCGTTTCCAGGACTGGATCCGTAAGAATGGAATTCTTCATCAGACATCGGCTCTGTACACACTGGCTCATAACAGAGTCGCAGAACGAAGACAAGGGGTCCTACAAACCATGATGCGTTGTCTCCTAGAAGACACCAACCTCAGTAACCCATACTGGGGTGAAGCTATCAAATATGCAAATTACATTGTCAACCGTACTTGGAGCAGTGCAATAAATCAGACTTCTTTCTTCATGATGTATGGCTACAAGCCCGATCTCAAGAACCTCCACATTTTTGGTTCATACCCTATGGTGAACATTCCCTTAGCTCAAAGAAGAAAAGGAGGTCCTGCTAATTTTGAGGAAGATGTTGATTGGTCCAGGATTCATTCCAATGATCCTGGAGTTTATTTTCCTAGCGATGATGTTGTAGATGCCACACAGCCTGTTGACCAAGATTCACAGGCAGATATTCCATCCACTGGTTCTTCTCAACCTGATGTTCCGTCTTCGCGAGCCGCGGATGCTGATGCTAGCAACGAGTGTGAGGACGAGGACGAAGCAGAAAAAGAATGGACTGTTGTTCCAAGACGTTCCAAGAGGGTCACTAAAGGAATCCATCCACAGCGATATTCGTGGCAACTGACAAAAACACCCTTGCCTTTGATTTGCAATGTTACACTTCCTCCTGACACGTTCACACAAATCAAGCATCTTCCTGATTCAGAGCAAGAGAAGTGGTATGAGGCAATGCATAATGAAATGGACAGTCTAAAGAAACTTAAGGTATTTACACCTGCAAAACCTCCAGCAAACAAAAAAGTTATTGGCACTCGATGGGTCTACAGAATCAAGAAGAAGCCAAATGGTGAGTCATTGTACAAGGCCAGACTTGTAGCTCAGGGTTTCGCTCAGGGTTTTCCTGAGGACTACACAAACACCTACTCACCGACAGTCAGAACTGAGAGTGTAAAAATGGCTTTAGCCACTGCAACTATCCTTGGTTTAGAGGTTTTCCAATTTGATGTTGACACGGCTTATCTACATGGTGACCTAGATGAAGAGATCTACGTGAGAGGTCCTCCAGGATTCCGACAGCAAGAAGGGGATACCTGGTTTCTAAACAAAAGTATTTATGGTCTGAAACAGTCTGGTTTAATGTGGTACTTATGCCTTACTGACAAACTAAATTTAATGGGATTTATTAAGTCCAAAACTGATGAGTGCGTGTTCACAAAAAGATCTAACAATACATATGAGATAGTTCTTGTTTATGTTGATGATATCGTTTATATTGGTCCAAATAAGAAAATGAGTGAGATTTTTGCTAAAGCTTTGCAGAGATACTTCACATTGAAATCTTTAGGTCATATTAGCACTTACTTAGGTGTTCAGATTGACAAAACACAGAAGAGGTTTAGTCTTTCACAAGAGGATAAAATTGAACACATTTTGCATCATTGCAATATGAAGGATGCTAACACAACAAAGACACCCATGCAAACAGATTTTCACAACTTGACACATGAATCAAGTCCTGAGTTTGAAGATCAAACACTTTATCATTCAGTCATTGGGTCACTGTTGTACATTAGTAGTTGGACCAGACCTGACATTGCACTTAGTGTTAATCTCTTGTCTCGACACGTAGGCACTGTTCCCTCTAAGGTGCACGGCTGCGCGGCCGCGCACGTGGCAAGAAAACACCGCGCAGCAGTTTCCAACTGCCGCACAGTGATTTCTACTGTCACAGGCGCCAGAGGCTGGGGAGGTCCTTTGTAGACGGCTAGAACTGGCCGCCCGCAAAGGACCTCCCCGGACTTGTTTTGATGAGCGCGGGGCGACTGAGTTCAGCAAAGCAAGCCCAGGGAGGTCCTTTGTGGGCGGCCAATCCTAGCTGCTTGCGCCCGGTGCTGCGGCTAAAATAAACCCCCAAAGCCCCTGCCACTACCGGAATATCTGCTGCCGCCTCCTCCTCCTCTAACAGCACCACCACATTTGCTGCCCAACGCTGCGGCCGGGGTGAAACCACCAAAGCTCCCGCCGGCACCCCCGCCCGTGGCAGCGGCGCCTCCCCCTCCGTTCAGAGCACCTGAGCTGGGCCCTGCGTTACCCCTGCCCCCTCCTCCTCTGCTGTGCTTTTGAGGAGCCATGAGGCCGTGGGAGCCAGTAGAAAGGCGGTGCGGGAGGAGGGATAAAAGGCCTCATGGCTTCTCAAAAGCACGGCGGAGGAGGAGAAGGCAGCAGGGGTAACGCGGTGCCCAGCTCAGGTGCTCCGAGTGGAGGGGGACGCGCCGCTGCCGCTGCCACGGGCAGGGGCGCCAGCGGGAGCTTTGGAGGCTTCACCTCAGCTGCAGCGCCGGGCAGCAAATGTGGTGGTGCTGTTGGAGGAGGAGGAGGAGGAGGAGGAGGCAGCTGTTATTCTGGTGGCGGCAGGGGCTCGTCGGCATCTTCAGTGGCAGCCCTGCCCCCTGTGAAAAAAACCGAAGATAGAGCAGATCCACGCAGATGACGTCGCCGCAACATGACTGGAGGAGGAATTCTGGGAGTTGAAGTCCACAAGTCTTCAAGCTGTCAGGTTTGAAGACCCCTGCGTTTTTTTTTCTAAAGGGTTAGTGGTGCCAGGATCTTGCAACTTGACAGCTTTAAGACTTGCGTGCTTCAAATGCCAGAGTTTCTGACCCAACATTTTGGTTGCTAAGCAGGAGCGTTGTTAAGTGATACTATATAACACTTTTAATTAAGCGGGTACCTTGAAGAAACATAACTTTGAGTTTCAAATAATACTGATTTCGTTGTCGTGGAGCGGGCGCGCAATTTGGGCGTCCTCCTAGATGCCCGGCTGTCGATGGATGACCATGTGGCAGCCGTGGCGAGGGGGGCGTTCCACCAGGTTCGCCTGGTGCGCCAATTGCGCCCCCTATTGGACCGGGATGCCTTACGCACAGTCACTCATGCGCTGGTGACGTCCCGTCTGGACTACTGCAACGCTGTCTACATGGGGCTCCCCTTGAGATGCACCCGAAGACTACAGCTAGTTCAGAATGCAGCCGCGCGGGTTATCATGGGGAGTACCAGGTACTCCCATATGACACCTCTCCTGCGCTAGCTGCACTGGCTGCCTGTGGTTTTTCAGGTGCGTTTCAAGGTGTTGACTACCATCTTCAAAGCGCTCCATGGCACAGGACCTAGTTACCTGCGGGATCGCATCCTACCCCATACATCCCTGCGACCAATTCGCTCCCACAGGGAGGGACTCCTCCGGGTGCCGTCCACTAAGCAATGCCAACGGGCGGCGCCCAGGAGTAGAGCCTTCTCTGTGATGGGCCCAACCCTCTGGAATGACCTCCCCCCCGATATCAGAACTACTACCGACCTCCGCTCCTTCCGACAGAAACTCAAGACCCACCTGTTCCAATTAGCTGGCCTGGCCCATTTATAGTCCCATTTTATACCTCCTGGCAAACATTTTATTCTGGGATAGTTTTTTAGGGGTAGTTTTTAATGCATTTTTAAATTTTTTAAATTGAACTTTAACTATTATTGTACAGTAAATTATATGTTACCTCCTCCAGCCACATCTATATCTATATCTATATTTATATTTATGTATATCTATTGTGTTTTTAATATGACTGTACACCGCCCCGAGTCCCTTCTGGGAGAGGGCACGGTCTATAAATTAAATAAAAGTTAAAGTTAAAAGTTAAAGTTGTCTTAGGTGACACCTGTGAAAAAAATTCAGGTGCTGCCCAGGCATGAAAATGTGCCGCTCAAACACTATACTTTTCTGCTCACACTGAAAAAAATTTAGAGGGAACATTGCACGTAGGTAAGGCAAAACAGTTTCATTGGACATGCGTTGAGAAGTTATTGAAATACCTAAAACACACTAAACATATGGAGTTATTGTTAGAACCAACACATACTGATTATGCAGAATTATGTTGTTATGCAGATTCTGATTGGGTGAGTGATAAGAAATCACGTAAAAGTACTTCAGGTTATATGATGTTCCTAAATGGATGTCCTGTTTACTAGCAAGTGAGAGAACAGAAATTTGTTTCTTGTTCATCTACTGAAGCTGAATATGCTTGTGTTTCAAATGCATGTAATTCTCTAACATGGTTTGATGCTTTGATCGCAGATATCTGGACACGTCCGATTCGACCAATCACCAAGATGAAAGATAATGAATCGGTGATTTATATTTCTGAGTCATATTTCACAGGTTCTAGGTCCAGACACATTGACATTCGTTATCAAAACATAAAGCAATTAGTTAAACAAGGTTTTGTTAAATTGCGATATGTATCTACACATGATCAAATTGCTGACATGCTCAACAAATCGCTTCCAGCAGCTCAACACGAGCATCTGCGTAAGAAGATGTGCCTTATTTGATGATGTACCTGATGTCTGCTCAACTGGCAAAAGAAGGGGTGTCACTGCATTTTTTGTTTGCCAGCTCTGCTTAAACTCTAAGACATACGGTACAATACAATACAATACAATAGTAGAGTTGGAAGGGACCTTGGAGGTCTTCTAGTCCAACCCCCTGCCTAGGCAGGAAACCCTATACCGTTTCAGACAAATGGCTATCCAACATCTTCTTAAAGACTTCCAGTGTTGGGGCATTCACAACTTCTGGAGGCAACTTCTGTTCCACTGATTAATTGTTCTAACTGTCAGGAAATTTCTCCTCAGTTCTAAGTTGCTTCTCTCCTTGATTATTTTCCACCCATTGCTTCTTGTTCTACCCTCAGGTGCCTTGGAGAATAGTTTGACTCCCTCTTCTTTGTGGCAACCCCTGAGATATTGGCACAATGCTATCATGTCTCCCCTAGTCCTTCTTTCTCTTAAGCTAAACATACCCAGTTCCTGCAACCGTTCTTCATATGTTTTAGTCTCCAGTCCCCTAATCATCTTTGTCGCTCTTCTCTGCACTCTTTCTAGAGTCTCCACATCTTTTTTACAACGTGGCGACCAGAACTGAATGCATTATTCCAAGTGTGGCCTTACCAAGGCATTATAAAGTGGTATTAACACTTCACGTGATCTTGATTCTATCCCTCTATTTATGCAGCCTAGAACTGTGTTGGCTTTTTTGGCAGCTGCTGCATACTGCTGGCTCATATTTAAATGGTTGTCCACTAGAACTCCAAGATCCCTTTCACAGTTACTACTACTGAGCAAGGTACCACCTATACTGTACCTGTGCATTCCATTTTTGTTGCTTAAATGTAGAACCTTACTCTTTTCACCATTGAATTTCATTTTATTAGATAGTGCCCAATGTTCAAGTTTGTCAAGATCCTTCTGTATCTTAAGCCTATCTTCTGGAGTGTTGGCTATTCCTGCCAGCTTGGTGTCATCTGCAAATTTGATGAGTTCCCCATTTTTCCCTCATCCAAATCATTGATGAAGATGTTGAAGAGTACTGGGCCTAGAACAGAACCTTGGGGTACTCCACTGCATACTTCCCTCCATGTAGATGCAATTCCATTGAGGACTACACGTTGAGTGCGGTTGGTCAGCCAGTTACGAATCCATCTGGTGGTGATGCTGTCTAACCCACATTCCTCTACTTTATCTAGTAGTAGGTTATGGTCTACCTTATCAAAAGCCTTACTGAAGTCCAAGTAAACTATATTGACGGCATTCCTCTGGTCCACTAATTTTGTCACATTATCAAAGAATGCAATAAGATTAGTCTGGCAACTTCCAGTTCCGGCAGCTGATGGCGACGGGCAGAGACTGCTCGCCCCGCGCATCCCCGGTGGGCTTCCCACCCCTTGGGGGGCACAGGACGCCCCGAAGAGGCGTTCTGCTGGAGGAGTGGCGCGGCGGGAGGACCCCTGCATCGGCGGCGGCCGTCGGGGGGCTCTCGCTTCGCTCCAGGCACCGAGGAGCACGAAGGGGAGACGCGCTGAAGTGTCTTCGCTGTGAGGCTGTCCGGAAGAAAAAAAGAAAGCTGAAGGATGCGGCGGCGGTGCGGTGAGGTGTAGACTCCCTTCATACCTATCACCAACTCTAAAACTTGTCAGTTGTGTTAA
This sequence comes from Natrix helvetica, assembly GCF_964273705.1. Lineage (NCBI taxonomy): Eukaryota > Metazoa > Chordata > Lepidosauria > Squamata > Natricidae > Natrix > Natrix helvetica. The sequence continues at coordinate 41,954,125 of NC_138555.1, read as the reverse complement.
TTGGAACTTTTGGCTAATTTGGAGAGGTGCGGCTGGAGGGGAGGGGGATTTCCCCCCCCCTTGGACAAGCGGCTAGAAACAAACGTGCTCGTAGCCCCAAGGGAAGGAGGAGGGGGAGAGCCAAACCAAAGAGGTCACACTCCAACTAAATGGATCTTCAGATTTAAACCTTTAGGTCTTAAGACAATGCGATCTGGAAGCCTTGGGAACTTTGAATTTTGAAAACTTTATTTGTTGCCTCAGTACCCGAAGTTGGCAGGGCAAGATGGCACACTTCCGTTGTCTTCATGAAAGCTGAACTTGACTCCACCTCTTAGCTTCAGGCTTCCGCTCTTTGTCTCCGTGTTATTTGGATAATTCTCTTGTGGATTGTTTGTTTTTGAACTTTCTGGAGTGAAAAACGTCTGTTCCCTGCCAGGGTGATTAGAGAGTTCCCTTGTGCCTGGTCTCTCTACCCCCCGGACTCCCTTGGCTGCTCTACCACTCTGATTGATTCCTCTCTATACTGACTGGACCCTTTATTACTAACAATGACATCTAAAAGACCACCTCCTGGAAAGTCTGGCTTTGCTGCCTCTGCCCCGACATCTGCAACCTCAAGTCCGAGCACACAATCAACGTTGACAGCCTTTAAACAAGCTAAAACTACGGACTTGGAGTTTCATCAAATGTTTCAGCAACTTCTACAGGGACAAGAGGAAATTAAGAAACAACTGAAGGAGATGAAAGAAGAAATTAGAGGGAACTACGAAAAAATTAATAAGAACTCACAGAGACTGGATCTCTTGGAGCAGGGGGCGGCTGAGATGAAGGGGGTGGGGGGTGGAGGGCGTGCAGAAGGGAAACAAAGAGCTTGACACCCAACAAATGAAAATAGAGTTTGAGAGAATGTCTTTTTATCTTAGGTTTCAAAATGTGATGGAGACAGATGATGAAAACATAAGGGACATTATGACAACTATCTTGGCTGAGTATATCCAGAAAGAAAAACAACAGATGGGGTGGGAAATAGACCTGGTTTATAGAGTGAACTCCGCATATGCTAGAACACACAATGTCCCCAGGGAGGTACATATTAAATTTCTTAGGAAAAGCACAAGAGATGAAATTCTGAATACACAAAGGGGACAAGCCCTGACATACAAAGATAAGGAGATAACCATACTGAAACAGATCCCCAAGAAAGTGAGGGAGAAAAGAAAATATTATTCGCAATTGGCGAATAAATTATACCAGAAGGGGGTGTGGTTTCGTTGGTTGCTGCCTGAAGGTATGTTCATATTCTGGGAGGAGACAAGAGTCAGAATTAATACACCCATAGAGGCGCAGGCCTTTATGGAAAAAAATAAACTACTCCTAGAAAAACCAGAAGATATCCCAGTAGATGCACAAGACACGGGAGGGGCCGGAGCACTGCCAACGGGGGGAGATGGGGCGACATCAAGAAAGCTCAGATCACACAAATAAGTAAGAAAATCCACATGACATAAATTGATTGAAATTATTAATGAATTTACCACACTGACTATATGTTATTATGTAATATTTGAATGCTATGCAAATGTACACCATGAGTCTGGAGGGGGGGTATACCTACTGCAGTTTGCGGCTGCCACAATTTGTAACTTTCCCCATACCTTTTCCTTTTGTAAAACACCAAAAAATCAATAAAACTTTGTTTAAAAAAAAAAAGATTAGTCTGGCATGATCTGTTTTTGACAAATCCATGTTGGCTTTTGGCTATTACTTTGTTTGCTTCTAGGTGTTCACAAATTCGTTGCTTGATTATTTTTTCCAGAATCTTTCCTGGTATTGAGGTCAGGCTGATAGGTCTGTAGTTTCCTGGATCTAATTTTTTCCCATTTTTGAAGATGGGAACCACATCAGCTCTTTTCCAGTCCTCTGGTAGTTCCCCGGTGTTCCAGGATCTCTGAAAGATATAATTCAGTGGTTCTGTGTTGCAGTAGTATCTGATCCACCATTAAGGGCTAAACAAAAGAACATGTGCTCAGAAGAACTATCTCTGGTAATTTTCCACTACGTGCAGGCCTCTGGAAGGAGGCTGAACCACTTTAGGAGGAAAACAAAGGAGACAAAAGGACCTCATCAACACAATGCCAGGATGAGCAGCCAATGTAATCATGACCTAATATGGTAGTGATAAACCTATGTATGTACCCTTTACTCCGCCCTTCATTGTTTACCAATAAAAGAGGTCCCCAGAGGCATCTCTGGGTGCGGCTTCATCCCAAGGAACCCTGTGTGGTGTGTCTTTACTCTCCATCTCATGAAATCGCCCCCCGGAGAAGGCCTCTGGCCCAACCGGGAAGATTGAGCCCCGTTTTTCCACAACTGGTGACCCCGACGTGATTCCGCGGAATACGTCTCGGACTGCCCACGCTTACCCGCCTGGAAGAGGCCTGCGCATTCGACCTGTCTGAAACACGACTTGGTTACTCAGTAAGTATGGGTAGAATATTCTCTCGGCAGCAAGTTGGACATTTGCGTGAGCTAAGGGAATTAACCGAATCTTCTATAAAAATAGGTTCTCTAGGGGGTAAAACTCTTCCCCAATTAAAAAAGAAGGAATTAAAAATTCTTTCTCCAAAATTATCTTCAATTGGTCTCATGGAGAGGTTAATTTTTCTTCTCCTCCACGGTTAGAGGAACAATTAGCAAAAGAGGAGGGGAATAAACATATGTTTTCTGTCTCTCCACCTAAACTGATTCCACAAGATCATGAAGTAATTAGTTTAAAGGATTGCTTTTTTTCTATCCTTCCTTATCCTGCTTTGCAAGAAAAGTCCATTTTCCGTGTGTCTGCTTCTTATCTCTTCCCCCACCTCCCCCTCTCCGGGATGTCTGTTGTTCCCCCCCCACACACACACACACACTTCTTTTTCTTTTGAAATAGTTTGTGTTGGCTTATGCTCCCTCCCCCCACCTCCCCCCCTTTTTTTGGAAGAGCCTGTGTAGGTTTAACAGATTGTAGGATGTTTTAGAAAAACAACAGAGAGATAATTTTGAGGCTCAAATGGAATTGTTGGTGAAATTAGCAAAAGGAAAATGATCTTGATATGGAAGATATGATTGTACATTTACTTAGTTCTTTTTTTATTTAGATTTATGTTGTAGAATTGAATTCTTTGTATCAGTGCTATTCATTGGTTTTGGTAAATCATTATATGGATGATATTTTAATTGGAGCCCCAAGATATAACCTAATTGGCTTTCAAAAATAAAAAATGATTTTTTACTGGAAGGAGTGCAGAAAAGGACAACGAAGGTGATTGCTGGAGACTAGAGCATGTGAGGAACGGTTGCAGGAACTGGGTATGTTTAGCTTAAGAGAAAGAAGGAGTAGGGGAGACATGATAGCATTGTTCCAATGTCTCAGGGATTGCCACGGAGAAGAGGGAATCAGGCTGTTCTCCAAGGCACCTGAGGGTGGAACAAGAGGCGATGGGTGGAGGCTGATTAAGGAGAGAAACGGCTTGGAGCTGGGGAGAGATTTCCTGGCAGTTAAGAGCAGTTGGTCAATGGAACAGGTTGCCTCCAGGGGTTGTGAATGCCCCAACACTGGAGGTCTTTGAGAGGATGTTGAATGGTTATTTGTCTGAAACGGTATAGGGTTTCCTGCCTAGGCAGGGGGTTGGACTAGAGGACCTCCAGGGTCCTTTCCAACTCTGCTATTGTATTGTATTGTATTGTATTGTATGAATTGCAGATTGTTCCAGTAAAAATAACTGCATGAAATGTTACAATCTTTTTTGCTCCAAATTTTTTTGTTTAAATGAACACGGAGGTATTTTGCTAATTAATTTATGGCAGCTATCGGGGAACCTTTGTTTGGGTTTGTCCATCTGCATCTGCCGGTTTACTTAAAGTTTTTTATTTGATTTATTTTTTTTCTTTTTCGTGCCCTTGCCACAGTTGAAAAGATTAATGAGATTTTGAGCATTCCATTTGTGGTTTGCGTAACTTGTCAGCTAATTATTTTGATGTTTTTTAAGACAACAGACTCCGTTTTAAAATGTTTTGCCATTATTTTTTTTAGGCAGTGGTTGAATTAATAACCTTGGGTTTGTTGTAGAAATTGGACTGACTTAATTAATATTATTTTTCCTATTCCAAAATTTACTTTTCAAATTTTATTTTCAGAAAAACTTATCTTTCTTCAGTGTGCTTTAACTGACTATGTGGTCTGTATTTCATATCATTTGCGTAAAGATCTTTGGCTTGCGTCTTTAATGCTTTTCTTTTCCTACCTTGCAATACTGTTGTTCTTGCAACACTAAAAATTGTCTGTTGCTACTTTAACTTTTCACATCTTTTTTAACAAACTTTTAACTACATTTCTGACTTTCATTATGTGTGTCAACTTATTTTTAATTTTCTAGGTATTTTTTAACTACGTTTTTTCTTCAGATTTATTTATTTTTGATAATTTTTTCATCAAAATGCCTGGGGACTGGCACAATTTTGCCATATGCCACTCAACCAGGCCAAGCAAATTGTTTCATCTTGCCCCCAGTGTTTTGGGGCATCCCCCTCTGGGGACACAGAAGTTAATCCCCATAATTTGGCCTCTAATCACTATGGCAAATGGATGTCACCTATGTTTTTCTTTTTGGCTCCTTAGAAGTAAATTCATTTATTTATTTATTTAGGCCACATTTTAATGAGAAGAAACAGCTAATCATGTTTTTTTCTCACCTTTTTTCAGCCTTTACTGCCTTGGGCAAACTTTTCTTTTTAAAGACTGATAATGGCCTGGCCTATTTTTCATTGGCCTTTTTGTAATCTTGTACTAATTGGCACATTGTTTTAATTTTTGGGGTTTTTTTCCCTTACAATTCCACAGGTTAAGCCATTGTGGAACGTGTTAATTGGTCCTTTAAGGACTGTTTTCTCAAACAAATAAAACAGGAGGGATTTTGGGTACCTAACAATTTGGTGTACCCCAATTTGGCTAATTTGGCATAGGTAACATAATAGATTAAAAAAGTTTGTTTGCCTCCCCCGCAAGGGGGAAGAGGACATGCTGTGCTTGCTTCTACAGATCTTTGTGGATTCTAGCATGTGATGCTTGTCCAGCCAAAAATATTGTCGTACCAGTTCCCAAATCCAGTTCCAGAGATGACCAAGATGACTTTACAGACAGCACAGTGGCCAATACGATCTTGCCAAAACAGCTGTCCAGTGATGTGAAAAACCAAAAACCACCAAAGCAGTGCTGAAACAACGACACGTGGAACTAATGCGCTGCCATTTTTGCCAATTCCCTAGTCATCATTTGTTTATGTTTACTTGTTCTGTCATCTCACCCAAAAACTCATTTGAACAGTGACTGAAGTAAAAATCTATGGGTGCAACTAACATCACACACACTGATTTGAACTGTACATGAAACATTTACTTTCTACATGTTTGGATCCTGCTTGAATCTTGCCTGCAGTAATTCAACACTTCATTGGTTCGAACTATAAGACTTATCTTTTATTGGGGATTAATTACTTATGATCCTCGCCCTGATGGCACTCTGGACTGCAAAACACAATCAAAATGTGTCGGCCGCCATGATCAACCAACCACCACCTCCACTGATGTTGATGCCGCGGATTGCCACCGCTCCAGTTAATGGGACCACATCTTTCACCTGCATCCTTACCATGAGTGGCCCTGGACCAATGATTTTAACGTGGGCCCGGAAAGGCAAGGAGGAACATCAGCTGTCCAACTCTTCTACCATCACAATTACCTCTCGTGTCAACCCTACCTCATCTATGCTGACCTTTCATCACGCCCAACTCTCAGACTGGTGTTTATCGGTGCCAGCTCCTTCGTACTTGCCTTCCCACTCACCAAGTCATTTCTTCACTTGACGCTTTTCTTAAAGTTTCTCACCTGCCAAGACGAAAGCGAGCAACCACCCTTTCTCAGGATTGTGCGGAATGCATCCAGACCACAAAATCAGGCACTCGCACTCGTCAGACATTAATCTACCACATACTGAAGCCAGACTGTACAAAAGACCTAGACTCTTGCACCCGAAACAACACTGTGTATGCCCGCTGCACCACTTCATCAGGAACTCAGTGTTATCACCCGCACGCCCTGGGCCCTGTTTATGCTTCTATTCACATATACGGGTATAAAGGGGGCAGTTGGCATCCGAATGCCAAATTTCAAATACCCTCAACTCTCTTTTCGCTTGCCCAACAACGATCAGGGTATGTTGCTCACAATACCTCCCGGAATCGCCCCTCAAATAACCAAAAGGGCTCAGTTTCTGTTTGTTTTGACGCTTGCACAGTCATAACTAAGGGGCAGGGTGATGGGGCTGTGGGGGTCACCTGTGGCTCCTTTTCATGGGAGCAATCATACTTAACTGTACAAAAATATCTTTTTACTCTTCGCAAGGTGCAATCCACTGGGCATGTTAGTTTTCAAGAGGCTTATAACTATTGGTACACAGGCCCGATTGGAACCATCCAATCTGGCCCTGAGGGTTTTTAACTTTACCTTAGGCCCGGCTGCCACCACGTGTTCCACCGGCCATTGTAACACTGTTTGTTTATCAGCCCCTACTACGCACTCCCCTTCAACCCATTATTATGGATTTGGTCTTGGTATTGATGTAACTGGAAAGATAATGATTGGCCCCCCAAGCGCATTATCAATTATTATGACCCTGCTACATGGGCCCAAGATGGCACTTGGGGCTATCGCACACCCATTTATATGCTTAATCGCATCATAAGACTCCAAGCAGTGGTAGAAATCATTACCAACAAAACAGCTCTTGCCTTAAAACAACTCGCCAAAGAAAGTGCTCTTTCCCGCACATACATTATGCAAAATCGCCTTGCCTTAGACTATTTATTAGCCAAAGAAGGGGGAGTATGTGGAAAGTTTAATCTATCCAATTGTTGTATCCAGATAGACAACAGTGGAAAAGTAATTGAACAAATAACATCGGATATGGTAAAAATCGCCCATGTTCCCATCCAGACATGGTCTGGGTTAGATTTCAGAGACATGTTTGGTTCATGGTTCCCCAAATTGCCTGGCCTTCAGGCCATTGTTGCACTCATTGGTATGATTGCTTTAGGATGTATTGTATTGCCTTGTGTCTTGCCAATTTTTGTAAAAACTATTTCCAATAGTCTATCACTGATTGCTGAAAAGCGTGCTGTCGCTCAGGTAAATGCATTATGGCACAACAAGGGATATTCTTTGATACCTCAGGAAGAATCTATCCAAAGTGAGCTCCCGGATGCCTTTAAAGGCAGCGAGGAAGAAATAAACAATGATATCATCACCATTAACTATGATAAAAAACCTCCCATCACCTTCAGTAGTGATGAGGAGACCATTTCAACATCTCCCACTTTTTAGCAACAAGTCTAAATATTCTGCCTTTTAAAACAAAAAACAGAGGAGATGTTGCAGTAGTATCTGATCCACCATTAAGGGCTAAACAAAAGAACATGTGCTCAGAAGAACTATCTCTGGTCATTTTCCACTACGTGCAGGCCTCTGGAAGGAGGCTGAACCACTTTAGGAGGAAAACAAAGGAGACAAAAGGACCTCATCAACACAATGCCAGGATGAGCAGCCAATGTAATCATGACCTAATATGGTAGTGATAAACCTATGTATGTACCCTTTACTCCGCCCTTCATTGTTTACCAATAAAAGAGGTCCCCAGAGGCATCTCTGGGTGCGGCTTCATCCCGAGGAACCCTGCGTGGTGTGTCTTTACTCTCCATCTCATGAAATCGCCCCCCGGAGAAGGCCTCTGGCCCAACCGGGAAGATTGAGCCCCGGTTTTCCACAGTTCTGAGATCTCGTCTGCTAGTTCCTTCAGAACCCTGGGGTGTAATCCATCTGGTCCTGGTGATTTGAACTCGTCTAGGGTAGACAGGTGCTCACTTACCATTTTCTTCCCTATTTCAATTTGTGTTCCTAATCTGATTTTTGTGGTGCTGCTTTTATCCCTTTTTTTAAAGACAGATGCAAAACATGAGTTAAATAGTAGACTGATCTACTGAAACGGTAGACTGATCTGACTCATATCACTAAGCTCACTACACATTTCCACATTTTTAAAATTGTTTGTTTGTCTGCCAAGAAGGTAGGCAGGAACACTGCCTAAATGTAATCATTAGCTAGTAAGTTTTGTTTTCATTTTCTTTACAATAAAATGTGTTTCTTAGAATATATCTCAGGTTTATTTTTCTTAATTTTGAAGTATACTTCAAGGAAAAACCATGGTTCATCCCTCATTAAATACAATTACCCCAGGAGGGGAACAGGGCTGAAATTCCACCCTGACAGAGACAGCATCTGGGGAGGTAAAAATTACAGTCAGTTAAAAGCCGAAGGACCCCTTCACCCCAGTTTTGTGGTATGTCTGCAGTGGAATCTCGCTACCAGGTGGGGTGCCCTACAGTACTTACTATGAACCCATGATGCCTCCGACAGGGGAGAACCCTTCCATAAAACAAGGTATTGTAACCACCCTCTGTGCCACCTGGTATCTAGTAAATCTTGCACTACATAGTGCTGTTCCCCATCTACAGTAACCGGGGCTGGCAGAAATACCGGATCTCCTCTGTTATCAGATGCCTGAATTGATCGGAGCAGGTTGCAGTAGAAGACTGGATGTGTTTTCCCCGGGGGGGGGGGGGTAGCCATAGCTGCACTGTGACCGGGTTAATAACTTGCATGATTGGGAAAGGTCTGATGAATTTGGGTCCAAGTTTCTTACATGGCAATGGCAGCCTGAGATATTCAGTGGAGAGGTATACCCTCTGGCCCATGTGGAAGGGTCCTTGCACCTTCCGCCTTTTGTCGGCGTTTGTTTTATATGTGGCAAAAGAGTGACGTAACGCATCCCTCACCACTTTCCAAAACCACTCGGCAATCAATCATGGATTGTTCTCAGTCAGTTATCTGTTCTGGAATGTTCTCAGTGGAAACCTCTTGGCAGTCAGTCATGAAGAGCTTTGTAGAGTTCTCAGCTGGACTGCTTGTGGAGGAGTGAGATCTCTATCTGGTAAGCCTGAGTCTTGGCAGCTGGCCCAGGTCCCCCCCCCCCCCCCCCCACACACACAAATGGCAGCTCCGGGCCTCTGGGCTTGCCTGAGCTGACATGGACGAGGTGAGATAGCAAGAAATATAATCTAATAAACATTTTAGTAATAATTCTACAATTTGTTCTATTGGTCTCTAGTTGTCCCTATTCCTAAGCCTTAGCTAATGAATGCCCCAGGAGTTATCTAATACACATTTCATTTGCTGGCAGCCATCTCTATTCCTAACTTTTAGCTGAGGTCTGCAAGTTGTCTAATTCTTGTTACTTTTATCAACTTTCTAACTACCCATAAATGCTACAAGCTTTACACATGCATATTTCCTGTTGATAAGCATTCTTTGTTCTTGCCATACAGACCCCCAGAATTACAGTCTTCCTGATTTAGTTTCAAGTATGTGCCATGACCTTGCTTTAGCAGCCAGCCCATCACTTTAACTGATTTTCTTGCTTTTCTGTTCAACCAAGTATTCCAGAGGCCTAATGAAGCTAGGTTTCAACATAGAGAATAAAAAAAGGAAGAGGAAAACAATTAAAATTAATAATAATAATTCAGGAATCTTCAGGGACCTAAAATTTGGCCATATGTAATATATTTGTACAATATACCTTATATAATAAACTCCAGGGTTTTTTTTAAAAAAAATAAAAAACTGATATAAAATAGCATAAAACCAATAATTTATAAAAATAAGTGGTTTAGGTTTTTTAAAAAAGGAAAAGCATTAGAACAAAAATTCAAAATCTGCTTCCAAAATAGATGCTATCTGACAGATTTTAGAAGAACCATCCTCACTTCTCCCCTACTTTAAAGAAATTCCCCCTGTTCAAAAGGAATTTACATCTTAAATTTTAACAAGCCATTGCTTAAAACAACCTGTGTTGCTGTTTTATAACTATTTGATTTTAATAAATTGTGCTGATTAATGAGAGGCATCTTCCTAGGTGATCATTTTAAAAGAATTGCAGCTCCAATGCAATTTAATTTAATTTAATTTAAATAACAAATGGTTTTAATTACTTTCTCCAGAATAAACTGGATGCACAAGTCCTGTTAAAATCACAAGTACAAGGAAAGCTGCCAAATCAAGTTTGATTATTAATGCACAAAGTTCAGTATTGTCTGTAAATTATCTGATGCAATGGATGGGCCCTTTTTTGTCAAAAAAATTCTAAGCATAACCTTTAGGAAGCTTATAGAGTGCTGCTGGGGGCTGAGAGGGCAAAAGACGGGCTGTTTTTTGCTCATTTCTGCCCTCCCCAGCCCCCAGGATCTCTCTGAAAGCCTCCATAAGGCTATACACAGCCATTTTGGTGAAGGTGGGGCTTCAGGAGGCAAAAAATGCTGTATTCGGTGTATAAGACGCACCCAGATTTTCAGTCTCTTTTTTGAGGAAAAAAGGTGCGCCTTAAAAAAATACAGTAAGCTGTCTGACTAAAAGGCACACACCCAAACACCCCCAAAAAGCATTTTTTCTGGTATCTTTACTGAAGATAGGGAAATGGAAGGGGAAACATTAAGATTTGTCTATGTTGGTAGGACAGTCACGGATAGTCAGTGGTGGGATTCAATTACCTCCCTACAGGTTTGCAAATGTGAGCGCACGAGCCACCTTCTGCGCATGCGCACTGCCTTCTGTGCATGTGCAAAAGGTTGCACATTATGTCGGGGCAGGTGGGCGAAGCCTCCCCACAGCCACTGCTACCTGTTCGCCCGTACCAGAGAGAACCGGCTGAATACCACCTCTGTGGATAGTGTTAAACTACTGTAAGGAATGCATGTCAGAAGATGCAAAAAAAAAAAAAAGGACTGCATGTACAAGTATGTTTCTGTCTGTTTTGTTATATACAATGACAGTTGACTATATAGTAGTGTAGGGACATAATAATAATAAAAGAGAAGTCACCTTCTGGTTAGTGATTCAATCGTAAGGGATGTAAATTTAGGAAAGGATATGGGGGTTTCGAAAGAGGTCAGGCGTCTGCCAGGTGCTACTGCCAGCAGAGACAAGAGGCGTATTCTTAAGATAGTCAAGAATGCAAGTAAGGACTGTGATGTTGATTCTATTATACATCTTGGCACGAATGATCTGTCCCAAAAAGATGTACTTTCTGTGAAGAATGATTTCCAGAGCTTGGGGTATGAACTTAGTAGTATAGGTTGTAGGCTTATCTTCTCAGAGGTATTACCAGTATATAAGGAACAAAAAGGGAAGGGCCAGTGTGTAGCAGAGTTTAATGTATGGCTAAAGGAGTGGTGTAAAAGGGAAGGCTTTGGTTTTATTAGTCATGATATCTGCAGCTGGTCCAATGAAAAACTGTACAAAAGAGATGGGTTGCACCCATCCAAGAAAGGGACTGAGTTACTTGGCATTAAATTCACAGATTTTCTTGATAAACATTTAAACTGAAGAGCGGGGACAGAGAATTAATTGATACAGAACATTTCTGTCCCCAGCAATCTAAAATTCATAGGGTTATCAGTGCATGTAACACAGATGTTTGTGCGGGTAAGATTATCACTCCCGCTGTCAAGCAAAACCAAGCATTTAATAGCGAGTGCCATACCATGTGCATGAATCATACAAGTGGCAAGAAAATAGGGGCAGTCAGGCATAACACAGGTTATGTAGACAGTAAACACAGGGTCAATCAAAATGGACTCAAATGTCTATACACCAATGCACAGAGTATGAGGAATAAACAGGGTGAATTAGAAATTCAAGTAAATAAGGGCAGATATGACATTGTTGCCATTACAGAAACTTGGTGGGATGAAACCCACAAATGGAACATACAGCTAGAAGGATTACCATATTTTTCAGAATATAAGACGCACCGGAGTATAAGACGCACCAAGGTTTTGAAAAGGCAAATTTAAAAAAAAGTAGGTAGGTAGATAGAGGGAGAGAGAGAGAAATACAGTAGGTAGGTAGGGAGAGAGAGAGAGAGTAGGTAGGTAGCAGGGGTGGGTTCCCGCTGGTTCTATCCAGTTCAGTGGAATAGGTTCCACAAATCTAGCATGCCGTTTAGAACTGGTTCCAGTGGTGGAACGCCCCCTCGCTTGCTCACCCCCGAGCCCTGCCCATCCGGTCGCCGCTGCTCCGCTCGCTCCCTCCGCCCATTCGCACCACACCTCTAAGAGCCCTATAGAGAGCCCTTGGCTCTCTATTGCTGCCTGCCGAGGAGGTAAGTAAGCTCTTTGCTGGCACAGCGGCTTTTTGGGCTAATAGGGCTTGGGTTTCCAGCCCAACAGCCCCCACCGCTTCTGGACGTCTATTGCAGTCGTGAGGAGCCGAGGATAGCACGGAGAAGAGCGTGAAGGTTCTAGGCGCTCCGGGAAGCCACAAAAGTGGCTGGGAGAGGCACGCAGCTTTGTTTAGCCTCCCTGGACGTTGCAGCAGCAGCCCCAAGCATGCCGATCTCGGTGTTTGTCGCATAGGAGAAGACCTTTTCCGGATTGCTGGTGGTGGAGGTGCGGGCCCATTGCCCTGTGCTCAGCAAAGCAAGTCTGGGGAAGTCTTTTTCGCCAGCCGGAAAAGGTCTTCACTCCCTCCCTCTTGCAGCATGGCCCAATGCTAAAAACGCCGAGATCGGCGCGCTTGGTGCTGCTGCTGCGATGTCCAGGGAGGCTAAACTAAGCTGTGCGCCTCTCCCAGCCGTTTTCGCGGCTTTCCAGAGCACCAAGAACCTTCGTGCTCTTCTCCGTGCTCTCCTCGGCTCCTCCCAACTGCAATAGATGTCCAGAAGCAACGGGGGCTGTCAGGCTGGAAACCCAAGGCCCATTAGCCCCAAAAGCCGCTTCTGGACATCTATTGCAGTCGCGAGGAGCCGAGAAGAGCACGAAGGTTAGGGTTACTGGGCAACGTGTGTGTGGGTGGGGGGAGGCTGGAGCAGTTCTGCTCTGAATGGAGGGAGAGGAAAAAAGTTGGGATTCTCCCTGCTGCAGCCTTTAAATGGCAGAGAGAAGCTGAACTTTTTCCCCTCCATTCACAGAGGAGCTGCGGCTCCCTTTATGCCCCCCCTGGCCCCCTCCCTCCCAGGGGTCAAAGTACCACAGCTCCACTTTGAAGACATTTCTTAGAAGAGAAAGGGCTCCGGTCCAGCTGCACGCAAGCCGGTGGAGCGCCCGTGCGATTGGAGCAACTGCATGGTTCACCTGCACTGGCTGTCTCCCTGGCGATGGGTGGACAGTTGCGGGCGCTCCACCAGCTTGGGTGCAGCCAGACTGGAGCCCTTTCTCTTCTCAGAAATCTCTTCTCAGTGGAGCTGTGGCAGCCTGCCTGTCCCTTTCAGGTACTTCAACCCCCGGGAGCAGCAGAAGGAGCAGCAGCGGGCGCCACTGCCACCCCCGGTGTCCAGCGTCCTCCTCGGGAGCCTCGAGTAGCGGCCGTTTGCATGTCTCTCCTGAGCTTTTCTTGGGAGGTGAAATGGCAGGCACCCCGCTAGCAGAGCCTCCAGGTGAAAGGCGAGTGAGCTGGGTGGAGGAAGGGGGAAACTGCTGGAGCTGCATTGCCCCGCTGGGTTCGGGGACTTCTGCCCCTCGTACCACACTTTGTAGCTGCCGGACCTCTTCAGGGCACTGGGCAACATGATTCTGGGGATTTCCCTCCCCCCCAAAAAGACCACCCTCCCATCTCTCCAGATCTTGCGGCTTTTTCAGTGGTTTCTTTTTAAAAAACCTCTCTAGAGGAGGAGGCAGAGAGCTGGGCAGAGGAAGGGGGAAACTACTGCTACTGGTGGAGCTGCGTTGCCCCACTGGGTTCAGGGACTTCTGCCCATCGTGCCGTGCTTTGCAGCCGCCGGAGCCCTGCACAGACCTCTTGCTCTGGTGGTTGCAAAGCACAGCACGAGGGGAAGAAGTCCCCAAACCCAGCAGGGCAACACAGCTCCACCAGTAGCAGTAGTTTCCCCCTTCCTTCGCCCAGCTCTCCGCCTCCTTTGCTTAGGCTCCTTGCTGGGTTCGGGGGCTTCTGCCCCCTTGTGCCACACTTTGCAGCCGCAGGAGCCCCATGGTGCTGGGCAACCTGGTTCTGGGGATCCCCCCCAAAAAAAGACCGCCTGCCTGTCTCTCCAGATCTTGTGGCTTTTGGGGGGGTTTCTTTTAAAAAACACCTATCCAGACGATCTTGAATGATGCTGCCTGTCTGTCCCCTCCCAAAGCAACCTCACAGGTTTTCAAGATCGTCTGGAGAGGCGTTTTTTAAAAGAACCCCCCCCCCCCAAAAGCCACAAGAACCAGAGCGAAGGGTGGTCAGTCTTTTTTTTTTGGAGGGGGGAGATTCCCAGAACCAGGTTTCCCAACACCCCATAAGAGGTCCACGTGGGGCTCTGGCACCTGCAAAGCACAGCACGAGGGGCAGCAGCATGCCGCCCTGATCAACTGGCTTATAGTTGGCGGCAGGCAGCCCTCGCTTCCCCTTCCTCCGCCCGGCTCTACACCTCCTCCTTTGCTTAGCCTCCCTTCCCACTTGGCATAGAAAAGGGGCTCAACTTTAAAATGGGGCACCTTGGCCTTGGGCCACCGTGGGGTTTTCTCTGCTAGCTGCGTCTCGCTTTGGGTAAAGGAGGAGGAGAGGAGGTCATAAGGCAGAAGAGAAACTTCTTCCCCTTGCCTTCTGGATCGCCAGCATGAGCATGGCTCTTCAGGAGCTCAGCAACAATGTGAGTCGCAATGGCGGCTGCCCACACACCCGCTTTCAGTTGAGGGCAGGCTTGTTTTGCAAAAGCGCAGTGCAGCTGAGGGTTGAAGAAACCGCCCGATGCAAAGGCAGGGATGCTTTTTGTGAGGGAGGGGGGATGCCATACCCACAACTTTTATCCCTTGCCCACCCACCTACCACCACCATGCCCTGTGTCTGGGCACTACGTTGGGGGAACTTGGGCATGATTGGTCTTGAACGTGGGACATGTGCACCCCCCCTGCCCACCTCCACGGTTTTGCAGATTGGCTGGCTGTGGAGCATGGGCCCTTTTTGGAGCTGGGTTGAGTCCTTCCTTGGGATGGATCCCCATACATGAGGGGCACAGGCTAGAACCAGGTGCCCTCCTCTGTTTCTCCCAAAGGTGCTTTTTTTCCTCCAAGAGGCAACTGGACTTTCTGGTTTTTCTTTGAAGATGTTTGGCTTCTCCTCCAGGAAGCTTCTTCAGCTCTGAGGAAGCTTCTGGAGGAGCTGAAGAAGCTTCTTGGAGGAGAAGTGAAAGGTCTTCGAAGAAAAAGCAGAAAGTCCAGCTGCCTCTTGGGAAAAAAAGCATCTTTGAGACATCCTGGATGACCAAGAATCCCCATAGACATCCCTCATCCTAGCCTTCCTTTCTGATGCCTCCTAGCCTTGCTTGCCTTCCATCCCTTGTGGTGGCTACTCTCCCAAAGCCCATGATAGTTGAGCATCAATAAGTCCTCTTGTAGTATCAAGGGTGGCTGAGGGTTCAGAGGTGGCATACTCCCATGGTTTCCTTAGGGTTATTTTTTTTTTGTTATTAAATTTTTTTTAAAAAAAAATAAGTTTTACAATTATCACCCCCCTTACCCTTCCCTCTTCCCACCCTCCCTCCCCCCGACCTCCCAAAGCAAAACACAAGGTATAAACATTTAACAACCATACACTAACATAAGCTAACTAATTTTAACATGTTACTATTCTTGTGCTTTAACTCCCCCTTTATTAAACTAGCTTTGAATAAATTGTAGCATTCCTTATGCCTTCATTCATAAGCTAACTGAATTTTTTATTCTGGTATTTGTTTTGAATATAGTCAATCCATCTTCTCCAGTCCAGCTTGTACTTCTCATCTGAGTGGTCCTTCAGATACGCTGAAATTTTGGGCATCTCTGCTAAGTTTACTACTTTTAACGTCCATTCTTGGATAGTGGGTAACTCTTCCTTCTTCCAATATTGCGTCACCAACAATCTTGCTGCCGTCGTTAGGTTCAAAATCAAATTAGTCTCTATAACAGTACAATCTGAAACTATGCCTAACAAAAACAACTGGGGTGTGAACTTTATCCTCTTTTTCAAAATATTTTGAATAACCCACCATATTTTTATCCAAAATGCTTTAACTTTTTTACAAGTCCACCAAATATGGTAGTACGTGGCACCAACACAGTCACATCTCCAACATTTAGATTGTAGATTCGGATACATACAGGCTAGCCTTTTTGGATCTAAATGCCATCTGTACAACATCTTGTAAAAATTCTCTCTCAAGTTCTGAGCTTGTGTAAATTTTACATTTCTTACCCAGATCTCTTCCCATGTTTCCATCATTATTGGTTCTTCAAAATTTTGTGCCCATTTTATCATACAATCTTTAACTAATTCTGTTTCTGAGTCTATTTCTATCAATACATTATACAACCTTTTTATGTGCATTTGACCCTGGTCCCTAATTTGTTTTATCAAATTATCCTCATTTTGGATGATACCAGTTTTCTGGTCTTTTTTCCATCTAGCCTGTAACTGACCATACTGAAACCAGGTTTGAATTACCCTTTCGTCTCTTAATGTATTCAAAGATTTTAACTGTAGTACACCTCTATCCATACTAAGAAGTTCCGCATATGTAGTTACATCTTGTTTTTGTTCTATACTTATGTTCTCTATAGCGTGTCTGGGCACCCCCCACATAGGTATCTTGTCGTTTAGCCTATATTGATATTTTTTCCAAACACGCAGTAAGGCATTCCTTAAAATATGACTGTTAAAGATCTTGTCGGCCTTCTTGTCATATATTAAATAAGCACGCCAGTCATATACCAAATCATAACCCTCAATATTCAATATTCTATCCTCTGTTGGGTTAATCCAATCACTAATTGTTGTTAAAACTGCTGCTTCATACACCCATGGTTTCCTGATGGCCAGGGCTATTTGGGAAATCTAAGCTGGATAGACCTGGTCTGTCCCGAACTTTTGAAGCTGGTGGGCTCTGGATAAAATTCAAAACCTGAGCTTGATGCTGACCTAGAGGTTTTTGTTGAAATCCTGGTTTAAGTTTTGGAGAAAGACCTATTTCACCCTAAACTTGTGACTGCTTTTATCAAATCTTAGAGTGATTTAGAAAGAAAGAGAGAAAGAAAGAGAAAGAGAGAAAGAAACAGATAGAGAAAGAAAGAAGGCAGGAAGGAAGGAGGGAAGAGAGAAAGAAAGAAAGTGGGAGAGATACACACAAGAAAGGAAGGAATGGAGGGAGAGGGAGAGGAAAAATGAGAGACAAAGATAGACAGAGAAAGAGAAAAAGAAAGAGAGAGAAGGAAAGAGAAAGAAAGGTAGAAAGAAAGTAAGAGAAAGCAAGAAAGAGAACTTATGACCACAATTGAGCCCAAAGTTTGGTTGCTAAGCAAGAGCGTCATTAGGTGAGTTTCACCATATTTCCAAGTTGGCCATGCCCATCCGATCACATGACCACCAAGCCACTCCCACAAAACAGGCCACACCTACAGAAGAGGTTCTAAAAAAAATTTAAACCCACCACTGGTAGGTAGGTAAGTAGATAGAGGGAGAGAGAGAGAGAGAGAGAGAGAGAGAGAGAGAGAAATACAGTAGGTAGGGAGAGGGAGTGAGTAGGTAGGTAGGTAGGTAGGTAGGTAAGTAGATAGAGGGATAGAGAGAGAGAGAGAGAGAGAGAGAGAGAGATTAAGTAAGTAAGCTCCCCGTTAGGAGAGAGAGTGTGCAGAGAAGCGTAATGAGAGTGGCATGGAAGAACACGCACAAACCAGCACACAGGGACACCGAATAGTATAAAATATAGTAGTTTACTATGTGGAAATATAGAGGTATTCAGAGTTCAATTTACAGTCCAAGTCATACACGGTTCAGTCAGTCAGTTATCAATGTTCTCAGTTAAGGAATGATCCTTGAAACACAGTCCAGTATCAAATAATCAGTTTAGTACTAACAGTAGCAAAAACACACAATACACCGATCAGCGTCTAACAAACAGAGAGCTAACAGTCATTCTGGCTCCCTCTTATGGCTGCTTGAGGTAACAGCAACCAATCACATTACAGCAGTACTTAAAGCTACAGTACTACCATCCTGGTTTATATATTGCTAACCCAACTGTCAGCTACATTCCTAACAAAATACAGTAGGTAGGTAGGGAGAGAGAGAGAGAGTAGGTAGGTTGGTAGATAGAGGGATAGAGAGAGAGAGAGAAATACAGTAGGTAGGTAGGGAGAGAGAGAGAGAGTAGATAGGTAGGTAGGTAGATGTTTCCAGGTGTATTTATCCATGTGCTGGAGAAGAAAATCGCTGACAACCTGCAGCACCTAAGACTTGTTTCTGCTGGCACAGCACTTGATCAATGTAATTCTCATCAATCACTCTAACTAAAGAGCTTTCCGAAAAGGGGGGAAAAAGTTTTTGCACTCTGCAAACCTCCCCAAAATGGCCCATTTTTCGCGAAAACGGGCCTGGTTTTTTTCAAATAAAAGGCATGAATAGCCTTGGGGGGGGGGGCTTGCAGAGTGCTTCGGGGGGGGCAAAAACAAGCAAAAAATGTCCTGTTTTTCGTGAAAACGGGCCCGTTTTTTTGTCAAAGAAAATGCATGCATAGCCTTATGGAGGCTTATAGAGTGCTGCTGGGGGCTGGGGGGGGGGGGGCAAAAAACAGCCCATTTTTTGCTCATTTCTGCCCTCCCCAGCCCCCAGGAGCTCTCTGAAAGCCTCTATAAGGCTATGCACAGCCATTTTGGTGAAGGGGCGGGGCTTCAGGAGGCATAAAAATGCTGTATTCGATGTAGAAGACCTACCCAGATTTTCAGCCTCTTTTTTGAGGAAAAAAGGTGCATCTTATACTCTGAAAAATACAGTATTTAAAAGAAATAGACCAAATGAAAGAGGAGGTGAAGTTGCACTATATATATAAAAAAACTACATCTCTACAGAAATAGAGCACAACAATGATGAAAATTATCTTGAATGCATTTGGCTCAATATTAAAAAAAAAAGGGAGGGGATGACATTGCCATATGTCTATACTATAGGCCACACAACCAAACAGAGGAAGTAGATGAACTTTTTGCTAGTCAGCTAACTAAGGTATGTAGGAAGCACACCACAATAGTAGTGGGGGGGGGGGGGGGTTAACTACCCTGACATCAACTGGGAAACAAACTCTGCACCAAGTGGAAGATCCAACAGGTTCCTAACAAACCTAGCAGACAACTTTGTTTCCCAAAAAGTAGAGAAGGGAACGAGGGGATCAGCCATATTGGACTTAATTCTCACTAACAGAGAGGAAATGATAGAAGGTGTTGAAGCCACAGGAACCCTGGGAGCAAGTGACCATGCAATATTGGAATTCAACATTATGCAAACACAAGTAGTAGAACAAAATCAAACTAGAGTCATGGACTTTAAGAAAGCTAATTTCAATAAACTTAGAGAGAGCTTGGGAAAAATTCCATGGATGAGAATCCTCAAGGGGAAAACAACTCAAGAAGCTTGGGAAATTTTGAAAAGTGAGATGTTAAAAGCCCAGTTTATCACAATACTGATGAAGAAGAAAAATAACAGCTCCCCCCAAAACCCAGCATGGCTGCATAAAGAACTCTCTGACAAATTGAAAGACAAAAAGGATAAGTATAAAAAGTGGAAAGAGAGGCACATAACTAAGGCACAATATCAGCAAATAGCCGGAGCCTGTAAAAATGAAGTGAGGAAAGCTAAGGCTCACAATGAAGAAAGGCTTGCCACAAAAGTAAAAAAATAACAAAAAAAGCTTCTTCCAACATGTTAAAAACAAGAAACAAGTCAAGGAAACAATTGGTCCATTGCTGGGAGAAAGTGGCAAGAAGGTGACAAGCAACAGGGAGAAAGCAGAACTATTTAACTCATTTTTTGCAACTGTCTTTACACAAAGGGGAAAAACGTGCAACCTATCAAAAACAGCACCACAAAAAACAGATTAGGAACACAAGTTAAAATAGGGAAGAAAATTCTAAGTGAGCACCTGTCTACCCTAGATGAGTTCAAATCACCAGGACCGGATGGATTACACCCCAGGGTTCTTGAAGGAACTGGCAGACGAGATCTCAGAACCACTGAACTATATCTTTCAGAGATCCTGGAGCACCGGAGAACTGCCAGAGGACTGGAAAAGAGCTGATGTGGTTCCCATCTTCAAAAAAGGGAAAAAATTAGATCCAGGAAACTACAGACCTATCAGCCTGACCTCAATACCAGGGAAGATCCTGGAAAAGATAATCAAGCAACAAATTAGTGAACACCTAGAAGTAAACAAAGTAATAGCCAAAAGCCAACATGGGTGTTAGATTCGGGCAATGAGAGAACAGACTCCGGACAATTGTGACAACAGCTCTTTATTTAGTGATAGTAGTGATCCAGCTTAACTTGCGGTCTAAGGTATCCCCTTTTATAGGGATCGGGTACACCTCCCGTCCAATCAGAACAACCCCTTGTTCCCGCCCTAGCGGCGGACCTGAGTGGAGACTTACAACAATATATGCTAATATCTAACACCCCTCCCCTCTTAGATGGAGTGTTCCGGTTTGTGACAAAGTCCTTTAAATGTGCCGGTTTCTGCCTTACTCGGGTGGATCGTCGGAGTTCGGGTTGAGTTGGAGTGGGTGTGAGATCGGCTTGTTCCGCTTGTTCCGTTTTGCAGTCGGGGGATGGAAGGCTCCCCTCGCTCGGATGCTGTTCCGTTCTGTCGTTGATCTCTGGTTCCACTTCAGGCTCCGTGGTGCTGTATTCCTCTGTGTTCGGATTCTCGGGTTGCTGATTTTCTGATGGAATGTAGTCTTCGTTAGCAGATCGCAGGTTGGAATGTGTTAGGCGACCCCGGAGTTGGTCTATGTGTCTTTTCCAATTTCTACCATCCTCTAGTTCCAACAAGTATGATCAAGGACCCGTAATACCAATTACCTTTGCCGGAATCCACAGCGTTCCCCCTGCATAGTTGTGGGCGTATACTGAATCCCCTATACTAAAATTCCGAATTTTGCTTGTGGAGTCTGGGGGTGATGTGGCAGAGTAGTTTGGGTGAAGTCGGTCCAGGTGAGACCATAAACGGCGGCCCATGAGGAGTTCAGCAGGGCTCCTACCCGTCGTGGCGCTAGGGGTGATATGCTGGATTAGTAGGTACATGATCAATTCGTGTTTGCCAATCACCTGGGCCCATCCTAGCAAGGGCCTCTTTTGCAGATCGAACCATTCTCTCCGCCTGTCCGTTCGAAGCCGGATGGAATGGCGCGACTAGGGCATGCCGAATTCCCTGACCTGCTAAGTACGTTTCGAATTGCATGGCCGTGAACTGGGGCCCGTTGTCGGAAACCAGGAGGTCGGGCAGGCCATGAGTGGCGAAAAGCCGCCGTAGTACCTTAATGACTGCCTCTGCTGTAGTTGAAGTCATTAGGCATTTTGGCATTTTTCCTTTTTTAGGCGGAGGCCCTTTTCTCTGATTCTGGCCAAAACAGTTCTAACACGTTTTAATAGTTGCTCCTCGTTTGCAGCCGACACCAAGATGTCGTCGAAATAGGGGATGACTCCTGGAATTCCCTGCAAAAGCCGTTCCATGACGCTTTGGAACAGACCTGGAGCGATGCTTACACCGAATTGTAACCGGTTGCATTTGAAAGCACCCCAGTGCGTCACTATAGTTTGGGCCTCTGCCGTGGTGCTATCCACAGGCAACTGCTGATACGCTTGTGCCATGTCTAATTTTGCAAATATTTTTCCTGGCCACAACGAGTGCAATAGGTGTTGGACTACGGGCACAGGGTACGTGCTCTTATGTAGGGCGACATTAATTGTGCATTTATAGTCCGCGCAGATACGGACTGACCCATCTGGTTTAACTGGGGTCACTATGGGGCGCGTGATCCACCAGTTCAAGGATCCCTTGTTCTACGAGCTTATCAATCTCTTTATCAATCTTGGGACGGAGCGCAAAAGACACTCTTCTAGGTTTGAGTCGGATTGGCGCCACGTTTGGGTCTAGATTGAATGATATTGGTTTACCCACATACTTACCAAGACCAGGGCTGAACACATCCTCGAACTCCTTAAAAATCTGTTCAGCGCTGCTGTTCTCCACGGCGTTGATTCCAGTGACTTCTAACCCCAGGGCTTCGAACCAATCCAGTCCCAGGAGGCTCTGTAATGGCGCGCTGGCGACGGTCACGGGCAGCTGGGCTATGATGTCCTTGAACTGCACCCGAAACGTGCCTTGACCCACGATGGGGACCCTGTTCCCCTGGTAGTCTCGTAGTAGGATGTCTGGTGTTCGCAGTTGGCGCTTCTTAAGGCTAGGAATTGCCTTTTTCATGGCGGACCATGAGATGATCGTCAGGGACGATCCCGTGTCGACTTCAAGCTCACAAGGGGAGTCCTCCAGGAGGACAGTGATTTTCAGCTTTTTAGGCCGCTTGGTGCGGACCTGACCTATCGTTGTGAGATAGGTTCGCATTGGTTCTCTCTGGGTCAACTCTCTCTCGGCATCGGTATCCTGGGGATACTCTCTCTCGGCTCTCTGGTAATACGCCCTTTCAGCTCTTTGTGTGTATTCTCTCTCGGCTAACTCCCTCGGTTCTCTCTCTGGGCGCCCTTTGTTTTTCCGCCAAGCCCCTGGGTTGGGCTTCTGTCGGCGGTACATCGGAGGCTGCCATTGTGAGGCAGGGACTTCACTCCGGCACACTCGTGCGATGTGCCCAAGTTTGTCGCAATGCGAGCAAACAACGTTTCTGAAACGACAGGTAGACCGGGGGTGGTTCCCTCCGCAACGTGCACATGGTGGCAAACGGAATTCGGTTTTTCCCACCGGTCTTACGTGACTGCTCTGCATTCGATGGCTGTCTTCGAACTCGCTGTCCTCGACCTCTTGATCGGCTGCCTCATAATGTACTCTGGCGTGTCTGGCTCCGGTCTGGATCGCGCTGTATCCGCGTTGTATTGACTCGGAAGATCTGTCCGCTGATTCAGAAGCTCTCGCCTCATCGAGCGCGATTTGCAGGCTTAGGTTGGGTTTGGCCAACAACCGTTTCTGCAAGGAAATGTCTCTTAACCCGCATATGAGGCGCGCCAGGATTTGCTCGTCCAGATCTCTGAACTCGCAATGCGTTGCTGCTTTCCGAAGTGCTGCAACATATTGGTTGATTGATTCTCCCGCCTTCTGGTTCCTCGTGTTGAATTCCTGGCGGCGAACGTGGCGGGAAGGTTTTGGCGCGTAATGTGTTTGCAATGTCTGTTGTAGCGCCGTCCATGATACCGCCTGTATGGGGGTTGGTTCAGAAAGATCTCTGGCCGTTTCGGAGACCTCTCGACCACAGTAGCTCAGGAACATATTCTTTTTCCGAGAGTCCGGTACTCCTGTATAATCGTTTGCCTCGAGAAAACACTCAAACCTCAGCATGTAGGATTCCCAATGCTCGGCGATTGGGTCGTATGGAGCTGGAGGGGCGTGCATCGCCATCTTGTCTGCGTTCGAATTTGCCGCGCTGAGATGGCTGCCGGAACTTCCGCCGAATTCCGGGGCTGGATTGAATCCTTGGATTCTGGAGGTAGCTTCTTCGTCCTATCTGTCTCTCGATCCCACCTTCGTCGCCAATGTTAGATTCGGGCAACGAGAGAACAGACTCCGGACGATTGTGACAACAGCTCTTTATTTAGTGATAGTAGTGATCCAGCTTAACTTGCGGTCTAAGGTATCCCCTTTTATAGGGATCGGGTACACCTCCCGTCCAATCAGAACAACCCCTTGTTCCCGCCCTAGCGGCGGACCTGAGTGGAGACTTACAATGATATATGCTAATATCTAACAATGGGTTTGTCAAAAACAGATCATGCCAGACTAATCTTATTGCATTCTTTGACAAAGTGACAAAATTAGTGGACCAGAGGAATGCCGTCAATATAGTTTACTTGGACTTCAGTAAGGCATTTGATAAGGTAGACCATAACCTACTACTAGATAAAGTAGAAGAATGCGGGTTAGACAGCATCACCACCAGATGGATTTGTAACTGGCTGACCAACCCGCACTCAACGTGTAGTCCTCAATGGAACTGCATCTACATGGAGGGAAGTATGCAGTGGAGTACCCCAAGGCTCTGTTTTAGGCCCAGTACTCTTCAACATCTTCATCAATGATTTGGATCAGGGGATAGATGGGGAACTCATCAAATTTGCAGATGACACCAAGCTGGCAGGAATAGTCAACACTCCAGAAGATAGGCTAAAGATACAGAATGATCTTGACAAACTTGAACATTGGGCACTATCTAATAAAATGAAATTCAACTGTGAAAAGAGTAAGGTTCTACATTTAGGCAAGAAAAACGAAATGCACAGGTACAGTATAGGTGGTACCTTGCTCAATAGTAGTAACTGTGAGAGGGATCTTGGAGTCCTAGTGGACAATCATTTAAATATGAGCCAGCAGTATGCAGCAGCTGCCAAAAAAGCCAACACAGTTCTAGGCTGCATAAATAGAGGGATAGAATCAAGATCACGTGAAGTGTTAATACCACTTTATAATGCCTTGGTAAGGCCACACTTGGAATACTGCATTCAGTTCTGGTTGCCACAATGTAAAAAAGATGTGGAGACTCTAGAAAGAGTGCAGAGAAGAGCAACAAAGATGATTAGGGGACTGGAGACTAAAACATATGAAGAACGGTTGCAGGAACTGGGTATGTTTAGCTTAAGAGAAAGAAGGATTAGGGGAGACATGATAGCAGTGTTCCAATATCTCAGGGGTTGCCACAAAGAAGAGGGAGTCAAACTATTCTCCAAGGCACCTGAGGGTAGAACAAGAAGCAATGGGTGGAAACTAATCAAGGAGAGAAGCAACTTAGAACTGAGGAGAAATTTCCTGACAGTTAGAACAATTAATCAGTGGAACAGAAGTTGTGAATGCCCCAAGACTGGAAGTCTTTAAGAAGATGTTGGATAACCATCTGTCTGAAACGGTATAGGGTTTCCTGCCTAGGCAGGGGGTTGGACTAGAAGACCTCCAAGGTCCCTTCCAACTCTACTATTGTATTGTATTTTAAAATGGTAAAAATTCCTTACCAGCTGAAAACACTTTCTCTTTCCGTATCCTTCCGTTTCGGAGCCTAGGCAGGGGGTTGGACTAGAAGACCTCCATGGTCCCTTCCAACTCTGTTATTCTATTCTATTCTATTCTGTTCTATTCTATTCTATTCTAATAGTAGAATAAGTAGAATTACTGGGACATAATAATAACTTGCTGTTTTGCTTCTGTAAGTATTGCTTGCTGTTGTAGCCCAGCAAGTTCCGGTTCAGCTGATGCTGGACTCAGATAGTGAGGCATCATTTCAGTCCGCCCTGGATGATGTGGAAGACCTTGTGCAGGTTGCAGTCAGAGCAGGGATCAGAGGGGCTGGTTGGCCACCAGGAGGCGCCTGAGGCATGGAGCAGTGGGGAGGATCAAAGGCAGTCAGTCCATGATGCTAGAATAAGACGGGCTGAGAAACGAAAGCAGCAGCTTCGTAGGCAGGCTCATAGACAATAATTAGCACAGGTGGGTGTAGATTGGCCCCTCCCAAGAGAGCTTATAGGTGAGTTGTTGGGAGGGGACATTTGCAGGAAACAACCGTTTGAAATTAGCAGTGAAGAAAGTCGATGTCTTAGAGCAGTGTCTGAATATCTGGTTTGTTTCTTGTATTCTGAGTTATCTGGGCCTTTGGCCAAAAGGTTTGCTATCTTGCAATTAAACAGTGGCAAACAGCCAAGCCTGTGTTTTGGCTTGTTCACAGGCATGGAGAGGGGGGTCAGAACAGCTTGCCATCTTGTTTTTTTGTATAACTTGGTGCCTGGAATGGAGTATGTCATAGTTTGGCAGGGTTACACCAGGCAAATATCTCTGTTACTAAGCACTCAACCCCTGTTCCTTGCTGCACAGCCAATGCAGGGCTACAAGGAAGGCATGGGCCAGGGGGCCAGAATTGGGTATTTTGAAGGTATAAAAGCACACCATACCTTCCCCAAGGTGTGGCTATTCCTTACATGCCTATTCCTTGGGCTGCTCATCCCCAAGGAATGATGCTGAGCTGTCAGAAGTTGCTTTAGCAGCATTCCCTCTGGCCCCCCTCCCACACACCATTGCTCCTCGGCCTCATGGGCATATTTGATATATCAACCAGATTCGTTAGTTGTTTTGTCCATGATCTTGTAACCAGCCCAAGTTACAAGGGGGGGGGGGGGTTGCCATAGATCTCTACTACCCAATAGGAATCAGTGTCTGCTCATCCTGCAGGATCTTTTTTGGTGCCTCAATGCCTGGTAAGCCAGTAGCAGGTTTATGTGCCTACTGATGGATTTATTGTTGGAAATCCGGGCTTCTTTCAGTAGGCATCTCCCTTTATTTGCATCGCGGACAACAACTTTAGCCTCTTGAAAATTGAACATGTGATTGTGCTCCTTCATATGTGTCCAGATCTGGAAGCACTGTTCTTTGCACCGGACAGCCAGTTCATGTTCATGCACTCTAGTCTGTAGACGCTCAGCTGTTTCATCTACGTAGTTGCTTGCACAGTCACTGCAGCTAATACTGTAAACCACCGAGGATGCCTCCTCTTTGGGTAATGTTTCTTTTGGGTGCATCACTCTCATTCTCAGAGTTTGATCCGGTTTGTGCACCACCTTGACCCCATGTGCTGAAAGGATGCATGCAGCCATTTCGGATTACCCCCTATATATGGGAGCACCCTCCATGCAGATGTTCCACTTGCACCCTCAATGGGCTGTCGAGCCCTGGATGTAATGCACCATTGGATAAAGTCCGTAGAATAAGTATTGAGCGTGCAGATCTGTAGAGATGTGCCCGCTCCTTCGCTTTGACCGTCAGAGTGCTGCAGTGGGTATCTACCCTATTGAACAATCCTCAAATGCAGCTTACTTTATGTGCAATGGGGTGGTTGCTCTCGTGTAAAATGCAGTCCATGATCGTGATTTTTTGATACACACCTGTGTCAAGGCTCCCATCAGGATTGCGGCTGACTAGCACATCCAGGAAGGTCAGCGTGTTATTGGCCTCCTCCTCCATCGTAAATTGAATATCTGGGTATACGGAATTAAGGATTCGCATGAATCTGGTCTTGTCTTGCTGTTTAATAATGGCAAACGTGTCAATCGACATAACATGCCTAAAACTTGGGCTTGTAGATTTTCATTGCCTCATATTCCA
Organism: Natrix helvetica; assembly: GCF_964273705.1. NCBI lineage: Eukaryota > Metazoa > Chordata > Lepidosauria > Squamata > Natricidae > Natrix > Natrix helvetica. Next base: position 41,926,848 of record NC_138555.1, on the reverse strand, counting down.
GTCTCTGGAGGACCGCTTCTGCGATCACTCCCGAGATCAGGGATCCCATAGGCGTACCCTTTATCTGTTCATACCTATGGCTGTCAAATGGTCCTAAGGCAGAAATTCAGCAAGTGGAGAAGAACGTCTGTGCTAAGGGATTTGGGGTTTCGCGGTTCCTTCTCCAATAGCAGCTCCTTTATAATTAGGGTTGCTAAGTCCTGGGGGATGAATGTAAACAATGACACGACATCAAATGACACCATCATCTCATCCTCCCCAACCTCCACTCCCTCCAACCGTTATAGAAAGTCGGCAGAGGATCTCATGGCACCTTTGACCAGGTGTTGCAGTTGTCCATGTAACCACTTGGCTAAATCAAATGTGGGGATGCCACAAAGGGAGAGAATGGGGCGCAGGGGGACTTCTGCCTTGTGGATCTTTGGTAACCCATAGATCAAATAATTTAACAACCGGTTCTCTTCCCTAATGATTTCTTCCAACAACCAGTTCACCAAACTGCTCAGAAAGTTAACAACTGGTTCTCCCGAAGTGGTGTGAACTGGCTGAATCCCACCACTGGCTGAGTCCCTTTTTAGGGACAAATCATTTGAATCATTTTTAGATCCTCCACCTCAACTTTCCCCTGCCTCTTAAGTTTATCAGCTACCTTATTAATTTGGTTCTTAAACAATATCATGGGGTCCTTATCTAGGAGTCAATAGGAGCTCCTGTCACTGAGGAGGTCGTAGACCTTCCTATTGCAATCCATTCTGTCTATGACTACTGTCACCTTGCCCTTATCTGCTGGCAGCACAACCATGGAATTATCCTTTCTCAATTCCTGGAGGGCCAACATTTCAGATTTTGATAGAATAACACTCTGTCTATGGCTGGTAAGGAGCCAGCTGTTGTCTGATGGAATTTTTCACCTCTTTGGTAGCCTCAAGTCGAAAAATCATTGACTCGAGGGTCGCAGCAAAATCGACATCAGTCAAATTAAAACTGGCATCCTGCTCAGATTAACATGTCTGAAGCAAAAATGACAGAGCTAATTACAGATGGGAGGTGGGTGGGTGGGCCTATCATGCGTGCAATGGCCAAATTGATCAATGATGTATAAAGGCAAATATCTCTTCAGTGGTAGTTTTTATGCTCTGCTGATGTTAGCAGAGGCTAACAAAAGGTAAATGGATATATTTTAAGTTCCTGAGATCGTGATGTCTGTCTGTTTTTACAGTAGTGGCCAAAATTGTGGAAACATTTTGGGAAATGTGTACAGCATTTTGGAGGCTTGATGGCTAATAACACCACTTTTTTTGGAGTAGTACCATAAAATTATATATCCTCTGTTCAGGTAACATGGGTTTTAGCCCACATCTTTTTAACCTTTGTTTGAGAGATAAAAGTGGTTTAAGTAGGCCAAATTCCTGCAGTCTGCACCAAACAGTCCTTGCACTCAACTTCACATTACATTGCGCCATTTCATCTTGTATACACCCAGATGATTTTCTTCTGTCACGTAGGCACAGTCTCTTAATTCTTCTATCATAACTTGCTGTTGTGAACCTTTTCCTGCCTTTACCAGTGTGGTTTTGTAGTGACTGAGTCTCCTTATACCGCTTCAAAAACTTAGAAATGTGGCAGCAGGGCGGCGGCGAAGGCAGAGGCGGCAGAGGCGGCGGCAGTGGCGGTAGCTGCGGCGGCAGCGGCAGCGGCAGCGGCGGCAGTGGTGGCGGCAGCGGCGGTGGCGGCAGCGGTGGCGGCGGTGGCGGCGGCGGCAGTGGTGGCGGCGGCAGTGGCGGCAGTGGTGCCGGCAGCGGCGGCGGCAGTGGTGGCAGTGGCGGCAGTGGCGGCGGCGAAGGCAGAGGCGGCAGAGGCGGCAGCAGTGGTGGAAGGGGCGGCAGCGGCGGCAGGCTAGCTTACTCCAGCTCACAGCTTTCACCGCGTGGCCAAAAGGAGGTGGGCGGTGGCAGCAGCAGCAGTGGCAGGTGAGTTGGCATGCGGCGGCAGCAGGGGGTGAGCTGGTGTGCGGTGGGGGCAACGGCGGCAGCAGGCTAGCTTATGCCAGCTCGCGGCTTCAGGCCTTGCCTCGCGAAAGCCACGAGCTGGCGTATGCCATGTGGCCCAAAGGTGGTTTCTTGCTACACCCCACCCCCCCACGCACACAGACCCCGGTCTCCAGCTTCGCCTGGCTGGCTAAGCCTGCCAGGCAGCAGGCCTAGCTGACCCGGTTGTCCCTTGTCTCTTCAGTCCAGCTTACCTGCTGCCTCGTCGCCTGCCTGCTCCCTGCTGCATCCATCGCATCGGAGAGCTGCTGATTCTGCCTGGTGGTAAGTGACCCGGGTTTTTTTCCTTTATGCTTTTAATGTTTTTTTAAAGAATATTTTATTTATTGTGTATAGAATTTTTTTAAATCATTTTATTTCAATTTATTGTGTGTAGATTCTTTTTTTAAATTGTCTTAGACTATTTTAAAAAAGATTCTATCAAAAATGAATTAAAATAAACCATTTAAAAAAATTCTATACTCAATACTTGTAAATGTATTGTGTATAGAATATTTTAAAATGGTTTTATTGTAATTTATTGTGTATGGAATATTTTTAATGGTTTCATTTTAAATTATTGTGTGTGGAATACTTTGAAATGGTTTCATTTAAAATTATTGTGTGTGGAATACTTTGAAATGGTTTCATTTAAAATTATTGTGTGTGGAATCTTTTTAAAATTGAGTTATTATTATTTATTTCTATTTATTGGATTTGTCAACCGCTCCCTCTCCCCTAGGGGACTCGGGGCAGTGTACAGACAGAATAAAACATTATAAAAACATTATATACAGCAATTACAAAACCCCATAAAAACAAATTAAACACAAGTCTGTACAATAGTGCATAGATTAATTAATGATTAAAACCAAATTAAAATACCCCAAAATATAAAATAACCAGTCAGGAGAGTCAAGGGATTAGATCATGATTGCGATTGGGTTAGGCCAGCTAATTGGAACAGGTGGGTCTTGAGTTCCTTATGGAAGGAGCGGAGATCAGTAATGATTCTAATGTCAGGGGGGAGGTCGTTCCAGAGGGTCGGGCCCATCACAGAGAAGGCCCTACTCCTGGGTGTCGCCCGCTGGCATTGTTTGGTGGACGGCACCCGGAGGAGTCCCTCTCTGTGAGAGCGAATTGGTCGCAGGGATGTATGGGGTAGGATGCGATCCCGCAAATAACTAGGTCCTGAGCCATGGAGCGCTTTAAAGGTGAGAATCAACACCTTGAAACGCACCCGAAAAGCCACAGGTAGCCAGTGCAGCTTGCGCAGGAGAGGTGTTACATGGGAGTACCTGGTACTCCCCATAATTGCCCGCGCGGCCGCATTCTGGACCAGCTGTAGCCTTCGAGTGCATCTCAAGGGGAGCCCAATGTAGAGAGCATTGCAGTAATCCAGGCGGGACGTCACCAGGGCGTGAGTGACTGTGCGAAGGGCGTCCCGGTCCAGTAGGGGGTGCAATTGGCGCACCAGGCGAACCTGGTGGAAGGCCCCCCTAGCCACGGCCGTCACGTGGTCGTCCAGCGACAGCCGCATGTCTAGGAGGACACCCAAATTGCGTGCCCGGTCCACGGGGGGGAGTTGCTCACCCCCAATGGCCAGAGATGCAGCCCACTGGCTGAACCGGGGTGCCGGTAACCACAGCCACTCCGTCTTGGAGGGGCTGAGCTTGAGTCTTCACTATTTTGAAAAAATATTCTATCAACAATAAATTAAAATAAACCATTTAAAAATATGCAATACTCAATACATTTAAAAGTATTGTGGATAGAATATTTTAAAATGGTTTTATTGTAATTTATTTTGTATAGAATATTTTTAATGGTTTTTAAGGACTTTTTTATTATTTATAGTATATATATATATATAAATTATTTTAGGGATTTTTTATTTATTAATTGTTTATAGAATATGTTCATTACAAGAAATGTTATTCCTTTTTGCAAATGGTTTATTTGTGATGCAATATGTTTGTTTGTTTGTTTGTTTATTTGGATTTATATGCCGCCCTTCTCCAAAAGGACTCAGGGCGGCGTACAACATTAAAAAACACACATCCCAAAAGTTAAAAAAAATGAAATCCATATCCAAAAAAACAAACTGAATTTAAAAGACAATACATTTAAAATAAGTTAAAATTAACAGGCCAGGCCAGCTTGCTGGAAAAGCCAACTTTTTAGGGCGCGTCGGAAGGACCGGAGGTCGGGGATTATGCGAAGCTCCGGGGGCAGCTCATTCCAGAGGGAAGGCGCTCCCACAGAGAAGGCTCTCCCCCTGGAGGTCACCAGCCGACACTGTCTGGCCAACGGCACCCTCAGGAGGCCAACTCTGTGGGATCGTACTGGACGGTGGGAGGCTACTGGTGGCAGTAGGTGGTATCGCAGGTACCCTGGGCCTAAGCCATGGACTGCTTTAAAGGTCATAATTAATACCTTGAATCGCACCCAGAAAACAACCAGTGCAGGCCGCCTAAAAGGGGTGTAACATGGGAGCACCTAGGTACCCCCATGACAACCAGCGCGGCCGCATTCTGTACCAGCTGAAGCCTCCGGGTGCTCTTCAAGGGCAGCCCCATGTAGAGAGCATTGCAGTAGTCCAGGCGAGAAAGGATGAGGGCATGAGTGACTGTGCACAGAGCATCCTGATCCAGGAAGGGGCGCAACTGACGTACAAGGCGAACCTGGTAAAAGGCCCCCCTGGTCATGGCCGTCAGGTGTTCTTCTAAACTAAGCCACGTATCCAGGAGGACTCCCAGATTGCGAGCCTTCTCTGAGGGGGCTAAAATTTCTCCCCCTATTATCAAAGATGGAACAAGATGTACAGATGGGGATGACGGAAACCACAGCCACTCAGTCTTGGAGGGATTGACCTTGAGCCTGTTCCTCCCCATCCAGATCCGCACAGCCTCCAGGCATCGGGACATCACGTCGAGGGCATCTTTTGGGTGGTTTGGGGTAGAGATGAAAAGTTGGGTATCATCAGCATATTGATGATACCGTACCCCAAAACCACGGATGATCTCGCCCAGCGGTTTCATGTATATGTTCAACAGGAGGGGTGAGAGAACCGACCCCTGCAGCACCCCACAAGTGATGCGCCTGGGGGTCGATCTTTGCCCTCCAGTCAACACAAACTGCGACCGATCCGACAGGTAGGAGGAGAACCACTGTAAAACGGTGCCCCCCACTCCCAACCCCCCGAGTCGTGGCAGTAGGATACCATGGTTGATGGTATCGAAAGCCGCCGAGAGGTCTAATAGGACCAGGACAGAGGAACAGCCCCTGTCCCGGGCCCGCCAGAGATCATCGACCAACGCGACCAATGCTGTCTTCGTGCTGTACCCGGGCCTGAAACCCGACTGAAACGGATCCAGGTAGACAGCTTCATCCAGGTACTGGGGAAGCTGACGTGCTACCACACTCTCGACAACCTTCGCTACAAAGCGAAGGTTGCAGACAGGACGATAGTTGGCTAAAGAAGCTGAGTCCAGGGAAGCCTTCTTGAGGAGGGGCCTCACCACCGCCTCCTTCAAGGCAGTGGGAAAAAAACCCTCTCTCAATGAAGCGTTGGTAATCGCCTGGAGCCAGCCTCGTGCCACCTCCCGGGAAGCCGAAACTAACCAAGAGGGACATGGGTCCAGCACACAAGTGGCCACACTGAGTCTCCCCATAATCCTGTCCATGCCTTCGGGGGTCACAGGGTCAAACCCATCCCAGATTGTCTCCTCAAGATTCATCCCCGTCGGCTCGCCCGACTCTACCCAGTCAGAGTCCAAGCCTGTCCGGATCTGAGCGATTTTCTCCTGCAGATACTGAACAAATTCTTCAGCCCTACCCTGCAAGGGGTCTTCCCCAGTTCCTTGGTTAAGTAAGGAGCGGGTCACCCTAAACAGGGCGGCTGGGCGGTTATCTGCGGATGCGATAAGAGCGGAAAAATATTGCCGTTTTGCCGCTTCTATCGCCACTAAGTAGGATTTAATATGAATTCTTACTAGTGTTCGATCAGATTCAGACCGGCTGGCCCTCCAGCCACTCTCTAGGCGTCTTTCCCGGCATTTCATCTCCCGGAGCTCCTCGGTAAACCAGGGAGCCATCCGGGATCGACACCTGTTCCGACTGGCTGGCCTGGCATAATTCTTAACGTCACCTCCTGGCATATATATTTCCTACTGGTTTTTTAGGGGACTTAATTTTATAGGACACTGGGGTTTTAAACTTTGTATATTTTTAAATTATTTATTTAGCAATTACAGTTCTGTCTATTTTATCCTCCTCTTATTTATGTATTTATCCATCTAATAATTTTAATTGTTTTTATGTATGATGTTTTTGATATGGACTGTACACCGCCCCGAGTCCCTTTTGGGAGAGGGGGTGGTCTAGAAGTGCTAATTAAACCGGGTCAGAGGTCGCAAAGGCACAACACGATCCAAGGCCCCAGCGGCAGCCCTATCCCAGGCTTCCACTAGGGCTTCGGTCGAGTTGTGAGCAAGGGATTCAGGAAAAGTCCCAAGCTCCATCTAGTCAGTTCCGCCTCCCTGCAGCGAGGGGTAGCGGTATGGAAGTCAAGCCTGATGAGGAAATGATCAGACCATGACAAGGGTTGAATAGAAGTATCCCCTAAATCTAGATCATTCATCCACTGCCCAGAGACAAAAATCAGGTCGAGCGTGTGTCCCCCATTATGGGTGGGGTCTTGAATTAACTGAGTCAGGTCCATAGCTGTCATGGAAGCCATGAACTCCCGAGCTGACTCGGATGTCTCGCCAATGGAAGGCAGATTGAAATCCCCCAGGACCATGAGCCTGGGGAAATCAACCGCCAATCCAGCTAATACATCCAGCAGCTCCGGCAGGGCCGATGAAACATAGCAGGGAGACAGGTATGTAACAAAAAGGCCCACCTGAGCTCCAAGGCCCCACTTCACAGAGAGGGACTCACACCCGCCTATCTGAGGCACAGTGACCTCCTGAGGTCTGAGACTTTCCCTGATAACCACCGCCACCCCCCCGCCCCTGCCCTGGGCTCTCGGCTGGTGAAATGCCCAGAGGCCTGGTGGGCAGAGTTCGCTAAGGGGCACACCCCCCTCATGGCCCAACCAGGTCTCCGTAATGCACGCCAGGTCCGCTCTACCCTCTTGTATGAGGTCGTAAATGAGGGGAGCCTTATGTACCACGGACCTGGCGTTAAGCGACACCAGCCGGAGACCAGGGTCCTGTAATCCCGAGCACCCGGGGGTGCGAGAAGGGCGATGAGGGTCGGAATGCGCAATCGCTCTTAAACAGCAAACCCGCGTCCTCCGAACATCATTTGGCCCTCGGCCCCCACCATATCTGCCTCTCCCACAAACAGTAGAGATGGTGAACCCCCCAATGGAATGGCTTAATGTCTCCCCCGGAATCCCAACCCTTCCTAGCCCTCCCACCCCTTGCCCATTAGTTAGCTCTGGCCTGTGCCCTGGCAGACTCTGTTAGGGTGTAACCAACAAGTTGGGTAGACAATATATTGCACAAGGCATGTTATGTATCTTTAAGAGAGGAGCTCTGCTAATTAGTAGATTACAGCATTTAAATTGCAGCTGATGTTCTTTCTCTCTCTCTCTCTCTCTTGATTGATGTATGATAACTGCTGTCTAACTGTTACTACTGTTGATACTACTTACTGTGTGTAAGTTATTTGCTACTTGTATCCAAGTTATCTTGGTAGTATTGGACTGTTTTTTCTGTGTATGACTTTTTGGCTGTGTTTATGGATTTTGCTATATTCTTCAAAAGGTAAAGTTTATTTTGTTACTTTACTATCCATTATTTAAGTGTGGTTGCTTTATTTATCGCACGCTGCGTATACTTTACAGGGTTGCTCTGTTATAACCTCGACCTGGGGTTCATTGCTAGTGCTTAATCGCACCAGTACCTAACAGACTCCCCCCCCCAAGCCTGTCTGAGCCATCCGAATCAACCCCCCCTCCCCCCCTTAAAATTTGGTTTAAAAACCCCTGTAAAAAACCCTTAAGAAGTCTCTTCTTCGCATGCCACCTCTCGGGATCCCAAGATCCGTCATTAAGGAAGCATCTTGATAGGTCAGGCCATCCCCGGGAAAGGGGGAGTTCCCGGAGGGAATAAAGTTCTGTCGCAGTATAGCATAGAGGAGAGTGTGGCATCAACCAAACGGGATGACATCATGGGGAGATGGAACAAGGAGATGACATGTCCATGGGGGGGGGGGGGCAGCTGGCAGTGTTCAAGGGGGTAGCAGGAAGCTTATGTCCATCATAAAAATAGTCGATGTTGGGGACAATATGTAAGGGTAACGAACAGCTGTCCAAAATCGCAGCAGATGGTAGCTTGCGAGGTGGTGAAGCGGCCAGAGATGGCGGCAACGAAGACAGCGGCGGCATCGGCAGCTGCTCCAACTTCAACTCCAACAGCTATGCTCCGCTCACGCCAGCCGCACTTACATCCATCGCCAGGGCCGCACTCCGTTGACCCAGTCCATAATATCACAGGAGGCGGGGCCAAATGGCCAAATGGCACAGTACGGTGGCCCAGGCAATGGTGGCAACACCGGGTGGGGGGGCACAGCGAAGGACCCCCCCCACTCCAACTGCGCCCACGCCAACTCCCGAAGCCATCTTCCGCTGGCGTTAGTATCCATGCCAGCTGCCTCAACCCCTCCCCGCTGATCTAATTTATCATGTTCATAAGCAAGGAGGTGGGGGGGAGCAACCGGGATAACACCACGGCGTGGTGGGGCAGCAGCTGTAGAGACCCCAGACCGGGCGTCCCACCGCCACCGCCGACCACACCCACGCCGTCTGCAGAGACCCCTGGCCGGGCGTCCCACCACAGCTGCTGACCACACCCACGCCGGCAGCCGCTGACGCTCTCCATTCTCCTTTCACTGCTAACCACCCCATTTCACTCACGATGTTCCGGCTATAAGGCAGGACATCGCAGCTCAAGGGTATCCCCCGAGGTCCCAGGAAGTTCTCATAGCTGGACCTGGAACCAACGATGGAATAGGGTACCCCTGCAAGCCCCAAGAAGGACAATCATCTCCCTGAAGCTCTCCTCAAACGTGACAGGACACCATCTTGGGCATGCGTATTAGGAATGTTGCTTTTAAGTGTGCAGCTTGGTGCATGGTTTATGTGTCTCAAGGTGGCTGCTTTTCTATGGGCAGGCCAGGTTGGTGCAAAGCAGCTTTGCCATATTTTGTGTGTTTCTGTGTGATACCTGGTTGTTTAGGTAATTGTGAGGTGGTTGCTAGTTCTTTGAGCTTCCTGACACTGTCCTTTACAATTTCCCACAATGCCTTGATGGTTTTAATTCCAGTGGCTTTGTCTTTCCTGTCCTTAGGGTTAGGGAAAAAAACTGGAGCAAGGTGGTGAGGTGGTGGTGCAGAAGACGGAGAAAAGGACAGTAATCTTCCTTTTCTATTATTTTGTGTCCTTGTTTCATCCTAATGCAGTGCATGCGATTAAATTCCTCCTTTCTGTGTCTCTTCTTTGCGCAGGTTATTGGAGCAAGGTGGTAAGGTGGTGGTGTGCAGAAGACCCGGCAAGGCAGTAATCTTCCCTCTGTAAGTAGCTGTCTTTATTGTTTTGTGTGCTTGTTTCATCCTAATGCAGTGCATGCAATGGAAGAGTTCATTTCTGTGTCTCTTCTTTGTGCAGGCCATTCATTGGAGTCAGTGATACTGAAGACTGGCAAGGACAGTCATCTTCCTTCTGTAAGTAGCTCTTTTATTGTTTTGTGCACTTATTTTAATCTTATTGTAGTTTATCCATTGGGGCAAATAATTCAGTGACATTGTCTTGGCCACTTCACCTGGTCACATGGGCGGCAAGCCACTCCCACTCCCAAGAATGGAGAGGCACACACTGCAAGATGCTTGAAGTCCAGTGTGAAGTTTCCACAGTCTGTGTTGATTTGGGGAGCCATGTCATCTGCTGGTGTTGGTCCACTGTGCTTCATTAAGTTCAGGGTCAATGCAGCCGTCTACCAGGAGATTTTGGAGCACTTCATGCTTCCTTCCGCAGACGAGCTTTATGGGGATGCTGACTTCATTTTCCAGCAGGACCTGGCACCTGCCCACACTGCCAAAAGCACCAAAATCTGGTTCAATGACCATGGGATTGCTGTGCTTGATTGGCCAGCAAACTCGCCTGACCTGAACCCCATAGAGAATCTATGGGGCATTGCCAAGAGAAAGATGAGAGACATGAGACCGAACAATGCGGAAGAGCTGAAGGACGCTATTAAAGCATCCTGGTCTTTCATAACACCTCAGTAGTGCCACAGGATGATAGCTTCCATGCCACACCACATTGAGGCAATAATTGCTGCAAAAGGGGCCCAAACCAAGTACTGAGTCCATATGGATGCTTGTTGTGGCCCAGCAGGATCCAGTTGAGCTGTTGATGGACTCGGATAGCGAGGAACCATATGAGTCTGCCCTGGACAATGTGGAGGACCCTGTGCAGGGTTCAGACTCAGAGCAGGGACCAGAGAGGCTTGTTGGCCACCAGGAGGCGCCTGAGGCATGGAGCAGTGGGAAGGATCAAAGGCAGTTTGTCCCTGATGCTAGATTGAGAAGGGCTGAGAAACGGAAGCAGCAACTCCGTAAGCAGACTCACAGAAGATGATTAAGCACAGGTGGTTGTGGATTGGCCCCTCCCAAGAGAGATTATAGGTGAGGCATTGGGAGGGGACATTTGTAGGAAACAACCGTTCGAATTGGTAGTTAAGAAAATCTATGTATTCTAGCCATGTCTGCTCGTTTGAATTATCTGGGTTGCTCTATTGAACGTGAGTTGTCTGGGCCCTCAGCCAAAGGATTTGTTATCTCAGTAATTAAACAGTGGCAAACAACCAAGCCTGTGTTCTGGTTTATTCACAGGCGTGGAGAGGGGGGTCAGAACACATGCTTATACTTTTCAGAGGTCCAATATTGTTCTATGTATAATCCTTGTTTTATTGATTGCATGTAATATTCTAATTTTCTGAGATTGTGGATTTGGGGTTTTCATGAGCTGTAAGCCATAATCATCACAATTATGACAAATCACAGCTTGAACTATCTTGCTTTGCATTTAATGAGTCTATCTCATACATTAGTTTTACCTTTTAAGTTGCATTACTGAAATAAATGAACTTTTGCACGATATTCTATTTTTTTGAGTTTCACCTGTATAATAAAACTAGTTTTAGTATTCACAACTTTGATGTCCATCAGGTCTACTTTGAAGGGCTGAATCAATCTTGCAATTCTTGCCTTTATCCTAAAACAGGGGTGTCCAATCTTGCGAACTAACTAAGACTTGTAGACTTCAACTTCCACAATTCTTTAGCTAGCATGGTGAATTCTGGAACTTGAAGTCCACAAGTCTTAAAGTTCCTAAGGTTGGACACCCCTGTCCTAAGGAAAATTAGGAAGAGTCAAGTTAGTGATGCTATCTCAAATTCCATTCTGACTCTCCATTGGGCTGAGATATCTCTTACCTGACCATTGCCTTGTCTGTAGCTCTTCTTCTTCCTCAAGGCTATTCTCACAGTCCATTGCAAAATTTAGTTACCTATTCCTGGCTGTGTTTTGTTTTCATGTCCTATGAGTAAAACTAAAACATGCCTCTTTCAGAAGTGTGGAGGACTATCACTTAATATTAAAACAATTACTGTTGGGTATTGAATGTACAGTATATAGTTGTGTTAACTGTACTAAAGCGAATCTAATCTTTAGATAACCCCAAATGTTTTGGAGGGAAATTTATATTTGGGTGGGCTTTTTCTAGTTCTATGATTGGTTAAGGCCCTGTGGGCCTAGAGTATACATCACAGGCATTTGCCTGGAGTTCGTTAGTTCCATTTTTGAGTCAATAAATGCTGTTGCAGCTATGCTGGTCTGGTTCTTGCCTACCCAGTAGGCCACGCTCCACAGAGCAAGCAACTCTCCCACGGAGCTGTGCAAGCTGCAGGGGACAACATGAAAGAGCAGAATGCAGATTCTATCCTAGGGGTGAGGGGGTGTTATGTATTGAATGTATATAGTTGTGTTAACTGTGCTAAAGTGAAACTAACCTTTAGATGACCCCAACAGTTTTGGAGGGAAATGTAGAACATTTATATTTGGGCGGGCTTTTTCTAGTTCTATGATTGGTTAAGGCCCTGTGGGCCTAGAGCAGTGATGGCAAACCTTTTTTGGCTCATGTGCCAAAAGCGGGGGGAGAGCAGGGGGGTTGTGTGTGGGCGTGCCACACCCATAATTTTCATTCTCAAACTTCCGATTTGCCCATAGGGCCGGTTTTTTGCGCTCCGGATGCTTCAGGGAAGCTCCTGAAGCCTCCGGGGGGCCTCTGGGGTGGGGGAGGCGGTTTTCACCCTCCCCAGGCTCCTATCAAGCCTCTGGAGTGGAAAATGTCCTCAAAAAAATTCTGAAGTCAGCTGGCCAGCGCGCACGTGCCCTGACAAATGGCTCCACGTGCCACCTGTGGTACGCATGCCATAGGTTCGCCATCCCGGGCCTAGAGTATAAATCACAGGCATTTGCCTGCAGTTCGTTAGTTCCATTTTTGAGTCAATAAATGCTGTTGCAGCTATGCTGGTCTGGTTCTTGCCTACTACACAATAGTTACAATGGAGGGAGCTAATTCTTCTCTCACCCAACACCCCCCCACACCTCTTTTCAGCAGATTTACTGACAATTTGCAGCAGGCTTGGGTAGGTGAATTATAGATGGGTGCCTCATATTTTATTGTGCCCCACGTGCCTTCGTTTATATGGAAATGTTGATTGAGATCCATAGATTACTTCCTGTATCTCCCAGTTATTTCTTCATGGGAACATGGAATACTTGTCTAAAATTCCAGGTATACTAATATATTGGCTGTGATTATGTCATACATCAACACAGATTTTTAAATTGTATCACATCAGGTAGATGAAGAGCAAAACTGAAATCATCCAAAATAAGTTTTTTCAACTTCCAGAACTTTAAGCCATGCAGACTACAATTTACAGAATTCCCATAGCATGATGGCTGGGGGAATTCTGGGAGATGAAGTCTGCATGGCTAAAAGTCCCAGAGTTTGAGAAACACTGTCCTAGAGTAAGGCTGCCTGGGTTCACAGAGCATGCTTAAACTGATTATTGAATTAACACATTTTCTGGGCTGCCACAATAAATTGAATAATAACCTAACCAAATTGGCTGGGTTTGTATAACACGTTAAACCATGAAAAACCCCAATCAAAGTTAAAATAGCTGAGCAAAAGTTCTAGAAATGCAGTTGCTGGTGAAAGAGATTGAATAAATTGGCCAAGCTGGGTTCCCATCAATACCAAAGTCCACCATGATTGAGTGTTTCTTGATCTTGGCAGCTTTAAGACATGTGGGTTTCAGCGTCCAAAATTCCCCAGCTAGCTGGTTTCAGGCTGGCTGGGGAATTCTGGGAGTTGAAGTCTACATGTTTTAAAGTTGCCATGGTTGAAAGATGCTGATCTATAGGCTCAAAGAAGCAGAGCTAAAAGACCTATTTTCTAGAGCAAAAACTGATATTCTTGAGATGTATTGGATTACAAATGGTATCATCCCATGTAGCTGTAAGTGAAGTTGCACCAGAGTGTACCTATATAGTGGAGAATTGAAGAATATATATACACCGAGGACCACTTCCGGCGGCCGAAGGCGACGGATGCATGCGTCCGCCTTCTCGCTGCTTCGGTGGGCTCCCCTGAATCCTAGGGGAGCACAGGGTGCTTTGGAGTGGCGCCCTGCCGTAGGGGCGGCTTGCTGGGACCCCCTGGAACAGCGGCGGCCATGGGGGGGTCTCCAGCTTTGCCCCAGGAGCCGTGGAGCGTAGGGAGCGTGGGGAATGCCAACGCGCGCTTCGCCGAGCGCAGCCAGGAAGGAAGCAATTAATTTGAATGCAATCGCTGAAGCGCGGTGAGGTGGGGGCTCTCCCCGGGTCTTTTACAGTTTAATACCTTATTGACTGACTTGCAGTTTTTTCTTGGACTTTGTTTCAACCAGTGAAGGAGTCAAAATTGGAGGGGGGGAGGGAGTTTCCACCCCCCTCGGAAAAGCGGCATTTGGAAAATCTCTCCCTCGCAAGGGAGAGAGAGAAAGTTTTTAAAAAGTTTAAAATACTTTCACTTCCCTTAATTAATGGGGGAAAAAAACCTTTGTTTTTTCCTCTTCTGACTACAACTGTGAGAGAAAGATTGGTTGAACTGATTCTTCTTTAACTATCCATGGGAACTCTGACTTTGTTGTTTCCTGACCACCGGTGCTGGCTGAGCCAAGATGGCTCACTTCCTCTTTCTTCTTTGTCTTTGTGCATGAGACTCCTCCTTTGAAAAACTTTGTTGCCTTGAATTAATTTCCACCCCAGAGACCTTCAGGAGCCTCTTCAAACAAGTTTTTCCCCTGGATTTGGAATATTTTGATCCACCCATCTGCTTTGGTCTTGAACTAAACGACTTATTCTCCTTTGGATTTGCCTGTTTGGTGGTCTCTACCGGCTGTGCTTTCCCACGGACACCATTCTCTGTATAGGACAATAACTATCTCCGAGCTTCATGATGGGTCCGAAAAAATTACCACCTGGAAAGGCCTCATTGGCCCCCACATCTTCTACGTCCAGCCCCATTGCCCACCAGTCACAACTGGGATCTTTTTTACAACCTAAAGCCCCTGAAGAAAGTTCAAAGGACTTGTCTACTCAACAGATGCTTCAGGCTCTCTTAAAGGGACAGGACGAAATGAAAAAACAGCTGCAGGACTTAAATGACCAGCTCAGAGAGACACAACAAAAAACTACACAGAATGAGCAGAGGATAGGTGTACTGGAGGAGGGTGCGGCTGGGATGAGGAGCGACCTGGAGGCAGTCCAAAGGGGGAACGCAGAATTTGAGAATCATGTGATAAAAACAGAATTTGAAAGGATGTCTTTTTTTCTTAGGTTTCAAAATTTACCAGAAGTCGAAAATGAAAATCTTAAAGAGATCATGACCACAATGTTAGCAGAATATATTAACAGAGATAAACAACAGCTTGGGTGGGATATTGACCTGATTTATAGGATTAATTCAGCCTATGCAAGAACAGATAATGTTCCAAGGGAAGTTCATGTTAAATTTCTTAGAAAAACCACAAGAGATGAGGTTCTAGGCGCTCAAAGGGGAGGACCATTAAAATTTAAGGATAAAGAAATAACCATTCTTATGCAGATCCCAAAGAAAGTGAGAGATAAGAGAAGGAGATATACATTCTTAGGAAAAAAATTATATAATAACGGGGTTTGGTTTAAGTGGTTGTTACCAGAAGGCATGTTGATTTTTGGGGAGAGCAGTAGAATCAGAATTAACACAGTTGTGGAAGTAGAGGCTTTCATGAAAAAAACATACTGCTCTCTTAGGTGACGTGGGGGATGTCACACAAGAAACAAAGCAGGGAGGGGCTGAGGCTCTGCCAGTGGATGGGGGGGAGGATGCGACAACAAGAAGACTCAGATCACAAAAGTGAATTGAAACACTATTCTAAATGTTGTTACAATGTATTTTCAAGGAAGTGACAAAAGTGAAATGATTGAAACATACTGATGATTTTGTGTAAACTTAAAACTGCTAATATCTATGCAAAAGTTCATAGTTTTTTTATTTCTCCTTTTTGTAAAAGTTGCAAGACCCGGGGGGGCTTCTCCCCTCCCCCCCGCACGATGTAGCTGTCAAAATGTTCCATAACCTCTTAACCCCTTTTCTCTTGTAAAACTTTTAAAATCAATAAAAAAAATTGACAAAAAAAAAGAATATATATACACCCTAATGGTTAGACCTCATTGTAGGTGATAGCAAAGTCAACAATTTTTTGCAAACTGAATGGGTTTGCTAGAAAATTCCCCAGAATGTTGTGCAAGATGTCCAAAGTTGTGTGCTACAACATAAAGTGTCATGTTTGTTTTTTTTTTGTGTGTGTGGCGATCTCTGTAACTCTTTTTCAAGTTTTTTATAGTCATTGTCTAGGGCTCTATGCGTTTGTCTTTTCTTTAAGTTTCTCTTCCTTGTATAGTCTATTATCAGGCCTCTAATAACAGCCTTCATTGTGTCCCAAAGGTTCTGCATTGATGTATATTCTTTTCTATTTTTTTTAAAGAAAAAAGCCATTTCTTTTTCCATTTTCTGTATAAAATCTTTTTCTTTCAATATGATATTATTTAATGTCCATCTAGACCTTATCCTTTGGCCTTTCCATTTAATTGTAATTGGATTATGATCCGCCCATGTGCTTGCTTCAATCTCAATTTCTTGTACATTACAAATCAATTCTGTTGAAGCCCATATCATATCAATTCTGGAAAATGATGAATGTCTATTTGAATAAAAAGTATATTGTTCTTTTGTGATATTTCTTTCTCTCCATATGTCTTTTAAGTTTATTTCATCTATCATCCTAAAGAAGGATTTCAGAAGCAGTTTTTTATTTAACTTTGTTGTTTTGTGTGTTTTATAGTCCATGTTCTGGTTTACAATGCCATTAAAGTCTCCCATCATACAAATATCAACATAGTCCAAGTCCAAAAAATTTTTGTGCAGTTTTTTATAAAATTCATCTAGCTTTTCATTAGGAGCATAAATTCCAATTAGGAGTATTTTTTTAATATTATCCATAATTTCCACCATCAAAATTCTTCCCTCTTCATCTGCATAAATTAATTTCGCTGGAATGTTATCTTTAATATAGAAGATCACTCCTCTTTTCTTGCAGTTCACCACTGTAGTAAATGTTTTCCCAAGCTTTGGTTGTGTTAGTAGGTGTTCATGTCTCTTTTGAATATGCACTTCTTGTAGACAGATTAAGTCGCATTTTAGTTTTTCTAATTTGTGAAATATTTTCCTTCTTTTAATTACTGAGTTAAGTCCATTTATATTCATTGTAATCATTTATTTCCTCCATGTTTATACTTTATATACAGGATTTATAGCTCTAGTTGATCTGGGTTCTCATTGTTCTCTGAGATTTGCACCGCCCACCGCACCTTCTTCCTTATCAATTCCGCCTACAGCTCCTTCTATTTTTTCAGTGTCAATTATAGGTGTCTCCAGTGGTTGCACCAATAATTCTTCTTTTCCAGTTTTCTCAGCCATTTCTCTGAAATGTTCTGCATAGAAAGCTTCTGCCTTGTCAATTGTACCTATTCTGTATCTTTGTCCTTGCCACGTAAATAATAAACCTTCCGGTATGAGCCATCTATAATTAACGCCTTTTTTGATCAGAACCTTAGTCAAGAATTGATGTTCTCTTCTCTTCTCTCTCACTCTTCTTGGAATTTGTTTCAGCACTACAACCTCCTTGCCTTTGTATTCTAATTTTCCATCTCTCATTTTCTGTAGTATTTAGGTTTAGGTTTAGGTTTTATTAAATTTATAGACCACCCCCTCTCCCCGTAGGGACTCGGGGCGGTGTACAGACCGTTCGTGTATAAAACAACAAAACATAACATAAAACATCAGACAAAACAACGCACACATACCGTCTGTATATACAACCCAAACTAATTAAATAATTAAAAACAATTCTAAAACCAGTTTAAAACCCCAAAATTTAAAATTTAGAAAGCCATCCAGGAAGGTCAGTAGTAGATGTTCCCTGTAAGTACAATTATAATTACAATTAGGCCAGGCCGGCTAGTCGAAACAGGTGGGTCTTGAGTTTCTTGCGGAAGGAGCGGAGATCCGAGGTGGTTCTAATATCGGGGGGGAGGTCGTTCCAGAGGGTTGGGCCCATCACAGAGAAGGCCCTATTCCTAGGCACCGCCCACCCGCACTGCTTAGCGGAAGGTACCCGGAGGAGTCCCTCTCTGTGAGAGCGGATTGGTCACAGGGATGTGTGGGGTAGAATGCGATAGTTTGATTGCTTTCTTGGTAAATCTTACATGGACTTCCCTTGGAAGAGCATTTCTCATTGCGTATCTTGTATATATAAAATGTTAAAATAAAAATGGATATAATCAAACATAAAATAGATCTACTGGCACAAAAAATCAGAGGCACTAAACAGAATTACTTTGAAAATGCAAATAAACCAGGCAGATGGTTGGCATATAAATTGAAAAAAGAGAGAGAAGCAAAGAAAATATTCCAATTAAGAGACGAACAAGGACAAATTCATTATGGAAATGCTGAGAAAAAGAAAATTATACAAGACTACTGTGCTAAGCTGTATCAAGAGAAAATGGAAGAGGGGGGAGTTAAAAAATATTTACAGGATGCTAATCTTCCCCAGATATCAGATGAAACTAGAATAATGTTGGAAAGTAAAATAACAATGATGGAGCTAATGGAAGCACTCAAAAAACAAAATAATGGAAAAGCCCCAGGTCCAGATGGATTACCAGTGGAATTCTACAAAACATTTGAAGAAACCTTGTCTCTCCCTCTTTTAGAAGTTATGAATGAAGTGATATCAGAGAGCAGAATACCTAAATCATGGTCAGAAGCATATATTGTATTGCTACCCAAAGAGGAGACAGATCTAACACAAACCAAGAACTATAGACCAATATCTTTATTAAATTCAGATTACAAGTTATTTGCATCTATACTAGCAGAGAGACTCAAAAAGTATTTAAATAGCTTTATCCACTCTGATCAAAATGGTTTTCTTACCAAAGAGACAAATTAAAGATAATATGAGAATGATTTTGAATACTTTGGAATACTATGAGGCCCATCATAAAAAACAAATGGCTTTGATGTTTCTTGACGCACAGAAGGCTTTTGACAACGTGAATTGGCAATTCATGTTTTTACAATTGGAACAGATGAATTTTGGTAAGAAATTTATCCAAACTGTTGGAAGAAATGTCCTTCTGGGTTTGGCTCCAAGTGGGGAAAAAGACACTGGAGACATGGAGGCTGCTTGGAAAGATGGTTTTAATGGTGGACAGGACCACATGGCTTGAGTCCTGAAGAGAAAAGGTGATCACATGCTTCAATGTTGGTGGAGAAGAAGAGAAGGGAAAGGAAGAGAAGAGAGTGAAGAAGGGCTTGCAGGGCTTTTTATAATCTGTTCTGCCCGACCTATCTTTTTCCTGTTCCTGTGTAAGAAATGTATTCTGATTGGTTGCCAGACTCTCATGGGCCCGGGCAAAAGCAACCCTCTAGGCTGAGTTTTGAATCCAGGTTTGGTTGAGTTCTCAGATGCCATGTGGTCAGTTGAGTAAAAGGCAATATTATCCTGCCTTAATCCCATCACTCTGGAGCTGAAGAGGAGAACTCTTTATTATGTAAAGTGGACTAGCTTGGCCTTCTTAATGGCCCATTGACAAAGTGGGGATGGGCAGCAAGCTGCAGGAATTTACTTTGTGTTTAAAATGTGTTTCTCCCTTTTTCACATCCAGGAAAATATAATATTCTGCCTTTTCAATATTTCCTAGGATATTTCATTTTTCTGGGAGAGGGCTGGGTGATAACTTCCAACAAAACCATACAAATGGTATATCATAAACAAACCACAAAGATAATGGTAAATGGAGAATTGACAGATTCTATTGAAATTGTTGGAAGAAATGTCCTTCTGGGTTCGGCTCCAAGTGGGGAAAAAGACACTAGAGACATGGAGGTTGCTTGGAAAGATGGTTTTAATGGTGGACAGGACCACATGGCTTGAGTCCTGAACAGAAAAGGTGATCACATGCTTCAATGTTGGTGGAGAAGAGAAGAGAAGGAAAGGGAAGAGAAGAGAGTGAAGAAGGGCTTGCAGGGCTTTTTATAATCTGTTCAGCCCCACCTATCTGTTTCCTGTTCCTGTGTAAGAAATGTATTCTGATTGGTTGTCAGACTCACAAGGGCCCATGCAAGGGCAACCCTCTAGGCTGAGTTTTGAATCCAGGATTGGTTGAGTTCAGATGCCATGTGGGGAGTTGGGTAAAGGGCCAATATTATCATGCTTTAATCCCAACCCCCTGGAACTGAAGGGGAGAACTCGTTATTATGTAAAGGGACTGGTTTGGCCTTCTTAATGGCCCATTGACAAAGTGGGTGGAGGCAGGAAGCTACAGGGAGCTATTCTCAATTTAAAACATGTTTCTTCCTTTTCACATCCAGGGAAATATAATATTCTGCCTAATATAATATAATAATCTTCTAATATTTCATTTTTCTGGGAGAGGGCTGGGTGATAACTTCCTACAAAATAAAGAAAGGTACGAGACAAGGTTGCCCATTATCACCGTTACTTTTTGTCTTAACATTAGAAGTCTTAAATAGAAAGATTAGAGAAGAAGAAGAAATAAAAGGAATGAAAATTAAAAAAGAAGAATACAAGCTACAAGCATTTGCAAATGATTTGGTATTTATTCTTGAAGACCCACTCGAGACAGCACCCAAATTGTTGGAAAGAATAGAGGAGTACGGAAAAGTAGCAGGCTTGAAAATAAATAAAGACAAAACAAAGATTTTGACAAAGAACATACCATTAAGATGAAAGGAAGAGTTGGAAGAAGCTTTGCAGATTCAAATCACAAGTAAGGTTAAATATTTGGGGATATACTTATCAGCTAGATGTAGCACTCTCAAGGAGGATAATTATACTAGACTAAAACAACAAATTGCAACTGATTTTATGAAATGGGAAAACCTGCAACTATCAATGTTAGGAAGAATCTCTACAATTAAAATGAACACTTTACCCAGAATTTTATACCTGTTCCAGACAATTCCAATTAGATTGGGCAAGGACTTTTTTGAAGATCTAAATAAAATAGTCTTGAAGTTTATTTGGCAAGGGAAAAAAGCAAGAATAAAACTTAAATTGTTACAAGGTGCTAGAATAAGAGGAGGATTGGGCCTACCTGATTGGGAGTTATATTATCAAGCAACAAATCTGATGTGGATTAAGGAGTGGGTAACACTAAAAAATTCCAGATTATTGAATGTAGAGGGTCATGATTTATTGTTGGAATGGCATGCTTTTTTATGGTATAAGGGAACTAAAGCACATGGTTATTTTAGAAGACATTATATAAGGGAGGCCTTGTCATTAAACTGGGAAAAGGTTAAAAGATTACACTACTTAAAAACTCCAGCCTGGATATCAACTATTGAAACATTTTCATATCCAATAATATATAAAAAGGAACAAACAGTAAGAGTCCCTTTTTGGGAGAGGGGGCGGTTTAGAAATGTGAATAAATAAATAAATAAATAAATAAATAAATAAATAAATAAATAAATAAATAAATAAATAAATAAGATATGTTGAAATATTGAATACAGAGGGTGAATTCAAATCTATTCAAGAGATGAAACAAGAAGGAATAGAAATGAATTGGTATTCATACTTACAGATACAATCTAGATATAATGAAGATAGAAAACCAATAGGTCTTTACAATGAAATGACTGAGTTAGATAAAATGTTAATAGGTACTGATGAAAAAGTAATTTAAAAACTATATGGATATTTATTAGAGACTAAATTACAAGAGGAACAAGTTAAAGAAACTATGATCGCTTGGGGGAAAAACTTTGGGTATGGGATAGACTTAGAAAAATGGCAGAAATTGTGGTCTCAAAATTATAAAATGACAATGTCAACTGCATATAGAGAAAATTTGTATAAGGTGTTTTACAGGTGGCATCTATCCCCAACGAGAATTGCAAGAATGTCCAAGAATAAATCGGAAAAGTGTTGGAAATGTCATCAGATACCGGGTTCATACTACCACATGTGGTGGACTTGTATTGAAGCTAAAAGATACTGGACTAAAATCCAAATGTGGTTGGAGAAAATGATACACAAACACATAGACCTCAAACCAGAGATCTTTTTACTGGGAATCATACCAGAAATTTACAACAAAGACTTAAAATATTTGATTGTAAACGTTTTAACAGCAGCTAGAATTGTATTTGCAAAAAACTGGAAAAACGAAATGATACCAAAACAGGAAGAAGTTATTCGAAAGATAATGGAGTGCGCTGAAATGAGCAAATTGACATTTGAAATTAGAGAACAAGAAGATGAGCAATTTTTTTGTGTGTGTGTCATCCTTTTTTTTTATTATTGTTTTAATTAGACAAATAACACACACCCAAAACACTCTTCAATACAACTGCCAGCTAGCATGTCAATTGGTTACATTTGAGTTCGGTGCATTACTACAATCATTCTTTATACTTCATTCACATTAAATTGTGCATTTTAAATCAAAAACGATACCCACATTCTCCATTAGCTACATTTGTTTTGAGAGTACTTTTATCAAGAGACATTCGTATTTATATTATTCAATGGATAACCATTTTAACACCGACAACCTTCTATGAAAGCTACCACATTCTGTTTATTTATCGCCTAGGATTCCTATTTCTTTCCTCCATCCACCTATACCATTTATCCCATATCTGATAGAATTCTGATTCTTCTTTTCCCTGGATTTCTTTAGTTAATTTGTCCATTTCGGCACAGTCCATCACCTTTCTTATTATTTCCTCTTCGCTTGGGGTTAGCTTGTTTTTCCATTTCTGGGCATAGGCAATCCTTGCCGCCGTTATTATATGCAATATTAAGTACTTGATTTCTTTTTTGTATTTTGTAGGCAGTAATCCTAATAAGAAAATTTCCGGTTTCCAATCTATTTTAAATCCCGTTATTGCCTCCAGCCACTTTTGGATCTTTTTCCAAAACTTTTTAGCCTCCTCACAGGTCCACCAAGATGATAGTATGTTCCATGTATTGATTCGCATTTCCAACATTTTGGGGATGTATTTGCCGATATTTTGGCTAACCTTGTTGGTGCTAGGTGCCATCTGTAAAACATTTTATACTGGTTTTCCTTATATGCGACCGAGAGTGTCATTTTTAAGTTTGTTCCCCAAAATTTTTCCCATTTGTCTAATTCAATGTTGTGTCCAAAGTTCTGTGCCCATTTTATCATTTGTTCTTTCACAATTTCCTCTTCCATTTCGTATTTCAGGAGAAATTTGTAAATTCTTCCTATCAATTTTCTATCTGGGCTTTGGATGATTTTATCCAATTCGTGTGATTCTGTTTCCATGTCATATAATTTGGTATCATTATTGTATTTAGTTTTGATTTGAAAGTAGGTTAATCAGTTCACTTTCATGTTCCATTCTGCCAATTCTTCAACTGTTTTTAAGTTTCCCTGTCTATCAATTAAGTCTCTATATCTTAGTATTTTGTTCCAATCTATAAAATTTGGATGAGTCGTCCTTTCTGTTGGTGATAGCCAATTCGGGATTTTCACGTAATGGATTTTTTTTATTCTGAGCCATTTTTGCAATAACGCTCTTCTAATTAAATGTTTTTGAAAGTATTTGTGTGTTTTATTTTTATCATCCCATAGGAAAGTGTGCCAGCCTGCTTGCAAATCATGGCCTTCCAATATCAAAATTCTTTTATTCTTTAGCTCTATCCAATCCTTCACCCATGTTTTTGATACTGCCAATGCGTATAAATCCCAATTTGGTAGTGCTAAACCTCCTCTCTCTTTGCTGTCCTGCAATGACTTTAGTTTGATCCTTGCTTTTCGTCCCTGCCAAATAAACCTAGTGGTTATGTTCTTTAATTCTTGAAAGAATTTTTTACCTGGGTTAATAGGTGCGGCTTGTAACAGGAATAGGATTCTTGGTAATATATTCATTTTGATTGTCGCTATGCGTCCCATGAGCGATAGTTGAATATTTTTCCAATTTTCTAAGTCTTTCTTTATTTGTATCACTAATTTGTTATAGTTATCATCTTTAATTGTGGAACATTTTGCCGACACCCAGATCCCCAGGTATTTTACTTTCTTAGCTATTTGCATATTGGTTATTATTTCCAGTTCCTCTTTTTCCTTTTTGGTCATGTTTTTGGTTATCATTTTTGTTTTGTTTTTATTGATCTTTAATCCTGCCACTTCGCCGTATTCTTCTAATTTTTGAATTAATTTTCGACTAGAATCTAAAGGGTCCTCTAATACAACTACTAAGTCATCGGCATAGGCTTGTGCCTTGTATTCTTCATTTTTGAGTCTTAGACCTTTTATTCCCTGATCTTTCCGGATTTCATTTAGTAAGATTTCCAAAGTCAGTATGAACAGCAAAGGAGAGAGGGGGCATCCCTGTCTGACTCCCTTTTTTATTTCGATCTTCTCTGTTAGTTCTCCATTCATCAGAACTTTGGCTGTCTGGTTATTATAAAATCCTTCTATCATTTTTATAAATTTTTCACCGAATTTCATCTCATCCAATACTGTTATCATAAATTTCCAAACTACATTGTCAAATGCTTTTTGTGCATCAAGGAAAACCAGTGCCATTTGTTTTTCTGGGTGCGCCTCATAATACTCTATTATGTCTAGGATGATTCTCGTATTATTTCTGATGTGTCTGTGAGGTAGGAATCCGTTTTGGTCTGGGTGTATTCGTTCATTTAAAACTTGTTTGATTCTTCCTGCCATAATTGCTGCAAATATTTTATAGTCAGAATTTAATAATGAAATTGGTCTGTAATTTTGAATTTCTTGTTGGCTGGGTTCTTCTTTTGGGATTAACGAGATTATTGCTTCTGTCCATGTTTCCGGTATCTTGGCTTTTCCTAAGATTTCATTAAACATGTCTACCCCTAATTCTTCCAGTATTATTTTATTATTTTTGTATAGCTCCACCGGTATTCCATCTGGTCCTGGTGTTTTATTACTTTTCTGGTTTTTCAGAGCTGATTCCACTTCGGCTAATGTTATTGGCCTGTTTATCAGCTCCCTTTGCTCTTTTGAGATTGGGTTTATCTTTGCTTTGTTTAAGTAATGCCTTATTTTATTTTCTTCCATACTGTCTTGTGCGTATAATTTTGTGAAGTATTTATGTATAATTTTCTTCTTTTCTTCTGCTTTGTATTGAATCGTTCCCTTCTCGTCTTTCAATTGGTATATCATCCTTTTTTCTCTTTCATTCTTCAGTCTGTATGCCAGCCATCGTCCCGGTTTATTGGCTTGTTCAAAATAGTTTTGTCTGGCTGCTTTAATTTTCTGCGCCAATTCCTTTTGATTCATTAGGTTGAGCTTATGTTTGATTATCTCTCTTTTTTCTTTTTATTCTTTGGGTCTTTCTGGAGTTCATCTTCGGCTTCCATGAGATCCCTTTGCATACTTTCTTGTTGCTTTTTTTGATTTCTAGCTTTCCTTGCCATATAGGCAATCGTAAGGCCTCTTATGTATGCTTTCATCGTGTCCCAGATATTTTGAATTGAGGTATCTTCTCTTTTATTTATTCTAAAAAATTGTTTTAGTTCTTTCTCCAGCATTTGGGAGTATTCTATTTCATTTATGATGCTTGAACTCATCATCCATCTTTTTCTTCTTCTTTGACCTTTCCATCTTAATTTTATTGGATTATGATCAGCCCACTCATTTGGTTCTATTTCAATTTCATCTACTTGATTGCATAGTCCGGATGAGATCCAAGCCATGTCAATTCTTGATAGTGACTGATGGGGATTCGAGTAAAAGGTATATTGCTTTCTTGTTTGGTGCCTTTCTCTCCAAATGTCGTGCAATTTGTGTTCGGCTGCCATCTCAAAGAAGGCTTTGGGCAGCATATTTTTTTTGTTTTGTTTTTCTTTTTGCTTTCATAGTCCATTTTCTTGTCCGCTATTGCATTATAGTCCCCAATTAGGCAAATATTTTCGTATTCTAATTCGTTTATTTTGTTGTGTAGTTTCCTGTAAAATTCCTCTTGTTTCTGATTTGGTGCATATATGACTATTAATAGTATCGGTTTTTCTGTTGTCTCTAATTCAATCATTAGTATCCTACCTTCTTCATCAGCGTAGACTTCCTTGGAATTTATTTTTTCCTTTATGTAGATTGCTATCCCTCTTTTTTTTTCCTGCTAGTGTTGCGTATAATTTCCCTAGTTTTTTATTTTCCAATAAGTTCTTATGGTCCCTTTTAATATGCACTTCCTGTATGCAGATTATATCTACCTTTAGTTTCTTCAGTTTGTTAAACATCTGCACTCTTTTTTTTGGTGCGTTCAATCCATCCTTAGATGGGGTTTTTCTTGTTACTTCTAGTTTGTATCTGACTCTTCCCTCTCGCACCTTCCTTTTCTGCTCTCTCTCTTTCTTGCCTCTGTTCTTCTTTCCTGTTTCTTTCTTTATCTCCTGATGTTTCTTCCTCTTGGCCTCGCCTTTCCCTTTCTAGCTCCTCTTTACTTCCTTGTTCTTCTTCCCCTGTACAGTATTTTTCATAAAATTCCTGCGCTTCCTCTATATTCTCTATCTTATATCTTTTCCCTTGCCATGTCACCAGTACCCCTTCTGGTATCAGCCATCTGTACATTATTCTGTTTTTATTTAACTGATTTGTTAGGAATTGGTATTGTCTACGACGTTCCCGGATTCTCCGTGGAATCTGATTAAGCGTGATCAACTCCTTTCCCTGGTATGTAAACGTCCCTTCTCTAGTTTTTTTGTATATCTCATCTCTGGTTGTTTTTTTGGCAAACCTTACATGTACTTCTCTTGGGAGCCTGTGTCTTCTGGCATAATTAGTATGGACTCTATAGGCTTCATCAATATCTCCTCTCAACTCGTGTTCTGTTCTCTGTAGAATTTCGGCAAAAATCTCAGTCATCTTTACTTTCAAAAATTCCTCCTTCTCTTCCGGTATGTTTTGGAATCTTAAATAGAATGCAGCTCTTTCATTTTCAAGTCGCAGTATTGATAACTCCAATTCTTTATTCAATTGTCTATATTCTAGCTCCATTTTTTCCACCTTCTGGTCTGTTTGTTCTATTTTTGTTTCAATGTTCTGGATTTTCTGCTCATTGATTGCTAAGGCGGTCTGTATCTTTTCGATTTTATCATCCACGGTTTTAATATCTCCTTTTAGTTCTCCTATTTCATTTTTCACTTCTTCATGATTTCTCCTTGTCTCTTCATGATTTGCAGCTGTCACTCCTTGGTTATTAATAAGCGTCTCTTGTATCGTTTGGAGTATTAATTGCATACTTTCCAAAGTTGGCGCTGGCCCTGTTGATTCTGCCATCTTTCCACCTTTCTCCAGACCTAGTGCGCTCTCAATCGATCTTTGGTTTGAGGAGGGAGGTGTTGCCATAGTCGTATTAGCTGTGGTTTTTTTAATTAGCTTTCCTGAGGTTGCCATTTTTATCCCACTAATTATCCTTGTCCACACTTGCATATAAGTTCCACTTAGCTTCTACTTTATCCACCTTATCAATGCTATCAGACTTGCCAATTTTAACACTAAATTTTCTATCTCAATGTTTAATAATAATCTTCCTTAAAATCCCATTTCAATATCTACACATTCCTACACATTCCTATGTATTATTCCATTCTATTTAAATCCTTAATTATCATATATCTTAACGTTAAATTCACACAGTTTTTTTATACAGAATAATATCTCTCCAGTGTAACAGTTATAAGCGTAATAGGTAGTAAAAGGTTACTGATTTTTCCAGACCGCAGGTTCCTGTTTTGATCCACTAGATGTCACCCTCTATTCAGTATCTGTGTTAGTATCAGTTAGTTAATATCACCTGTCCAGCCGTCAGGGTAAGTAAGTAAAGATGGGGCCCTCTGATCCAGAAGAGCAATAAAGAAAAAGTCAGCAAATCCACAACCAGCCCCAATGCTGAGCAGTTCTTTTGTACTTTCCAAGTCTTTTCTTTTCAAAAATTCCCAGTCCTATTTATCCATGCCGGGATTTCGTTTCCTCCTCTGGGCTGTTTAGTTCAAGTTATTTACGCTGGCAATTCACAGATCGTAAATCAGCTCTCACAGCTTTTCGGCAAAAGTCTGATAAAAAACCCCTTCTCAGAGCTTCCTTCTTCCAGCTCACCTTTCTGCCCGGCATGATTTGTTGTTTTTCTCTTCTTTAGGTTGTAGTAACGGCTACATCTGTCCCAGCTGTTCCAAATACTTGCTTCCTTCTTATGTGGGTGCCATTGCTTCGTCCTGACAAAGTGGCAGGGGTGCTTCTTCGTCTGTTTAGTGGGTTTCTCCTGCCGCTGGGAGGATTTGCCTTATCGTCCCAGCGTCTTCAGAGTTTCCCCCTTAATCTGTTGGTCCCTACAGGATCGACAGCACTCAAATATGAGCCCAAGCGAAGAAGTTGGAGCTAAAGATCAGGAGAGCTCCCGTTCCTCAGCTCCAGACACGCTGACGTCACCACAGGAAGTCAGAAGATGAGCAATTTTATAAGATATGGGATTTGTTTTATCAGTGGCTGAAAAAAAGAACCTGGAAATGAAAAATGTTTTACTTATGTTTTAATTGAAGGAGAAAAGTGAGAATACAATAATGTTGTTAGATAGACTAATAACGATACAATGTTTTAATTGAAGGAGAAAAGCGAAAATACAATAATGTTGTTAAATAGACTAATAATAATACAATGAAACACTGACATATATATGAATAATTTAGATTTTTTTGTTACAAAATGAAGGACAAAGATAATAATGTATTAATGTACATTTGATAGAGGATTGGTAATATAATATATAACTCTAAGTGCATACTATAAAGATATCTTGTTGAAAATAGTGATAGATATATAAACATAAACACTTGGTAAATTCTTTTATACTGTAAAAATATTTCAAATGAGACAATGATTGTATAAAGGTACGTTGTTATTAAGCAGACAATCAAGAATGTAAGAGAATTAAGTTTATTGAAAAGAAAGAAATATTAATCGTAATTGAATATATGCTGTACAATGAAAGTGAGGTTTTTGGTTATATTAGATGGAAATAATAATAAATAATAAATTTAATTTTTTAGCCGCTCCCTCTCCACAAGGGACTCGGGGCGGCGTACAATAAAACATACATGCATACATATAAACATACAGATACACACATATACATACATATACATATACGTACACGGAGGAGGTAATAATTAAATATACAACACATTAATAATAAAAAATTAGCCATTAAAAATACCCCATAGTAATAATACAATTTAAAAAGGACTGTCAGGAGGAATAGGATAAACTACAGTTGAGCCAGGCCAGATAATTGAAAGAGGTGGGTCTTGAGCTTTACACGGAAGGAGCGGAGATCGGAAGTAATCCTGATGTCAAGGGGGAGGTCATTCCACAGGGCTGGGCCCATCACAGAGAGGGCCCTGCTCCTGGGTGTCGCCCCCCGACACTGTTTAGCGGACGGCACCCGGAGAAGTCCCTTTCTGTGTGAGCGGATTAGTCGTAGGGATGTATGGGGCAGGATGCGATCCCGCAAGTAACTAGGTCCTGTGCCATGGAGCACTTTAAAGATCGTAATCAAAACCTTGAAACGCACCCGATAGACCACAGGAAGCCAGTGCAGCTCACGCAGGAGAGGTGTTACATGGGAGTACCTAGTCCTCCCCATAATCACCCGCGCGGCCGCATTCTGGACCAACTGTAGTCTCCGAGTGCATCTCAAGGGAAGCCCCATGTAGAGAGCATTGCAGTAGTCCAGGCGAGACGTCACCAGCGCATGGGTGACTCTGCGCAAGGCATCCCGGTCCAATAAGGGGCGCAATTGGCGCACCAGGCGGACCTGGTGGAACGCCCCCCTTGCCACGGCTGTTACATGGTCATCCATGGACAGCCGGGCATCCAGGAGGACACCCAAATTGCGCGCCCGTTCCAGGGGGGCCAGTTGCTCGCCCCGATGGCCAGAGATGGAAGCAACTGGTTGAACCGGGGGGCCGGAAGCCACAGCCACTCTGTCTTGGAGGGGTTGAGTTTGAGTCGGTTGTCATCCATCCAGACCTGTACGGCTTCCAAGCACCGGGACATCATTTCGACGGCCTCGTTGGGGTGGTTCGGGGTGGAGATGTACAGCTGAGTGTCATCAGCATACAGATGATATCCCACCCCAAAGCCACGGATGATCTCGCCCAGCGGTTTCATGTATGTGTTGAACAGGAGTGGCGAGAGAACCGACCCCTGTGGCACCCCACAAGTGAGGGGGCTCAGGGTCGATCTCTGCTCCCCTGCCAACACACGTTGCGTCCGGCCGGAGAGGTAGGAGCCGAACCACCGTAAGACGGTGCCCCTGACTCCCAACCCCTTTAGCCGGTGCAACAGGATACCATGGTCGATGGTATCGAAAGCCGCTGAGAGATCTAATAGGACCAGGATAGAGGAACAACCCCTATCTCTGGCCCTCCAGAGATCATCAACCAACGCGACCAAGGCCGTTTCCGTGCTGTGCCCGGGTCGGAAGCCGGACTGGCGCGGGTCTAGATAGTCATTCTCTTCCAGGTGACGTGGAAACTGTTGGGCCACCACACTCTCTACAACCTTCGCTAAAAAGGGAAGGTTGGAGACTGGACGATAATTAGCTAGCTCCGTTGGGTCCAGGGAAGGCTTCTTGAGTAGGGGTCTCACAACCGCCTCCTTCAAGGCGGCCGGCAGAGACCCCTCGCCCAACGAAGCGTTCACTAGGCCCAGGAGCCAGTCACGTGTAACCTCCCAGGATGCCAGTACAAGCCAGGAGGGACACAGGTCCAATAAACATGTGGTAGGTCGCAGACGTCCACGTAACCTGTCCAAATCCTCGATGGCAACCGAGTCAAACTCCTCCCAGAATGGTCTCTCAAGACTCGCCTCGGGCGTCTCCACTGGACCACTGAAAGGGACCCATCCCCTCCGGATTTGGGCGACTTTGTCCTGCAGATATTTCCCAAATTCCTCTGCTCTGCCCTGTAGAGGGGCTTCCCGCGGCCTCTGAAACAGGAGGGAGCGG
The DNA here is from genome assembly GCF_964273705.1 of Natrix helvetica. Taxonomy (NCBI): domain Eukaryota; kingdom Metazoa; phylum Chordata; class Lepidosauria; order Squamata; family Natricidae; genus Natrix; species Natrix helvetica. The sequence goes on along the minus strand of NC_138555.1, from coordinate 41,896,038 downwards.
GTCACCCGGAACAGGGCAGCAGGGCGGTTATCTGCGGACGCAATAAGAGCGGCACAATGTTGACGTTTGGCCGCTCTTAATGCCACAAGGTACGTCCTTAAGTAGGTTCGTGCCTGTGCTCGGTCAAGTTCGGAGCGGGAGGATCTCCAACGACTCTCTAGGCGTCTCTTGTGGCGTTTCATCACCCTTAGCTCCTCGGAAAATCTGTGATTGTATATGTAATCAAAAATATGGATGCAAAAACACTTGTAACCAAACGACATGCTGTATGTAACAGATGAAAATTTTTTAATGTTGTCTTTTATGTTTAAAAATAAAAAAAATTTGAAAAAAAAAACATAAAGTGTCATGAAAGTGTCAAGTATCAAGAAAAAAAAGTTAATTATAGTTCTGAACAATAGACAAGCAGGTCTATGCTACAATGGGATTGGATGGATTATTTCTTTATATTCATTCAAAGTCTTCCAGAGGTTAGAGAACAATTTGCTGTCTCCTTCTGTGGGACAGTGTCAAGGAATTTCACAGCAGGTGTCCAAATGAAGTCAAAGACGCTGACATGAACTTGCAGTTTTATATAAATAAATATATTTTACATCAATATATGCAGCAAACAAGATAGTCAGGCACATCACTGCATCATGAGGTAAATCGTCATATAAATCACAAAACAGCATAGAGAAGAAAAAGGCAGGAAAAAAAGGGAAAGTCCCCCTTTACACCCAGCAACCAATCATAATGTAGATTGCCTCATGCAGGAGCCCACACTCTCTAACCAATCAACTACCAGTGTGTGTTCTGGCCCATTATCCACTGTATTGTTCCAGCTATTAAATTAAATATCTTAATAGACAGTTCTTTACTTTTGAAGCTTGTTCATTTGCCTTCATCATCTTTTGTGCTCCAGGCAAAATATACTCGCTTACAGAACATGTCTCCTATGCAGATAGTCCTTGAGTTACAACTGCAATTGAGCCCAAAATTTATGTTGCTAAGCAAAACATTTGTTAAGTGAGTGTGCCTCATTTTATGACTTTTCTTGCCACAATTGTTAAGTGACATTGCATTTGTTAAGCTGGCAACATGGTTGTTAAATGCATCTGGATTCCCCATTGACTTTGCTTCTCAGAAGGATTGCATGAGCCCGGAACACTGCAACCATCATAAATATGAGTCAGTTGCCAAGCGTCTGAATTTTGATCATGTGACCATAGGGATGCTGCATAAGTTTGAAAATTTGTCATAAGTCACTTGGTACCATTGTAACTTTGAATGGTCACTAAATGAACTGTTGTAAGTCGAGGACTACCTGTATCTTTGACCAAAAGCATTGCTATTCTTTGGAGCTATTCAAGTGTGTCTGTGCTGCCACAGCAGTATATAGCTAGTGTAGGAATTAAGAACTGTCTCCTTTAAGAAACTACCTCATGGGAAATGTAGTTCCATGACATGTGATCACATCTCTGTTTATGTTTGGCCACTGGGGCATCTTGCCCACATGCAAAGTTTATAGCTGGGCAGTTTTGAATGCCTTTGTGAACCAGAATAGTAGTGTTTTATATCTCCACTCGGCATGGGAGTGAAATCATCATCTTTTTACATCACGTGATGGGACAGATTATGGAAAGTCAGAAGTATCTTAACACTCAACTGTAAGTTTTGCTATTACGAATGCCTGATAATAAACTTGATCTGAAAGAGATTCCTAAGCGTGGAGTTAACTGCATTCCCTGAGCAAGCCTACAACGCCCGAGGCAGAACAGTGTCTATTGTTTTTTTCATGGGATGCTTGGAACTGGACACAGTACTAGACATAGAAGGCCCTAGATCTTGAACTTGTTTCTATTTAAAACTGCCTTTAACATGTATTTTTGATATAACACCATCTTGCTACTCTCTTTCCACAACTTAGTGTTCCCTAGTTACATTTAACTACATGATTCTGTGCTGCATCCCATTCAGAGTGGAAATATGAAAGGCACCTGTTTGGAGAGTTTTGATCAAACAATTTCCCCATCAACATGCAGATGGTTAAATGCATGTTCTAGGTTCCTCAACAGAACCCATGTGTATACTTTATGATTTCCCTTCCATGAACATTTGCCTTCTTTTTCTGGCCAGGGCTTTGGTTGACATTCTCAGGCATCAAGCAGGCACCACCTCATGTTCTGAGCACAACAACAGCCTTGTGATGAACTCAAACTTCCAAGACAATGGTTCAGCTAATCCTCCGAAGACTCTGTACAATGCAGTGAAACCTTCCAAAAGTAGTCATGGTAAGAGAAAGAGATGTGGGGTTGCTGGGTAAGAGAGTGACTTTCAAACTAGCCACTGAATGTCTGCCTTTATCAGGTGCTTACCTTGTCCAAAGGTAATTTTACAGTGAGGCACATGTGATCTATTCTTTACTTTGTTGACCTCAGAGGACTGGTGATTTGATGCTGTCACTGGTGTTGGTCATTTTAAATAGGGGGGGGGGGGGAGAGGGCTTATTGACTTCTAAGGAGCAAAATTAATGCTCTAACAAATAACTTGCTTCTTCTATTTTAATAATAATAATAATAATCCAAAACATACTATGAAATTTCGGTGGTATGATCTAAGAGAGAAAATGCAATAAGGCAGTGTTTTTTCAACCTTGGTAACTTGAAGATATGCAGACTTCAACACCCAGAAAAGCTGGCTGGGAAATTCTGGGCAGTTGAAGTCCACCCATCTTCAACTTGCCAAGATTGAGAAACACTGCAACACTGATATCAAGCTCAGGCATAGTAAGATAAACATATTGGCCGTTGTTTCTTGGAAATCATTTCCAAATTCTTGATTAGGCTGCAAAAGTTCTGATAAAAATAATTTGCATCGGGAATAGTGTGAGTGATATAGCTTGGTTTTGTAAACTGAGAAGAAGCTTTGAACTGGCCAGTGGTCAAAGGGATTCTTTTTCCTTTTTACAGCCATGTACTCCATTTGGCTGTAATGCCAAACCATGGTTTGTACAAACTGAGAAATATCCATGAGCAGGTCATGATATTTGAACCAACCCCATCTTGCAAAGTGTGGGAAAAGCCATGAAATCAAGACAGAAAACATAGGTTTCAAAAAACATTATCCTGGATGCTGGTTCACTGTTGAATCAAACATACCATCAAAGAAATAAAAAAAGGTAAAAAATTCATTGTTTGTCTGTAGATCTGGCACTTCCATGGTTTGAAATCTAACTTCTGGTAAGAACAAATATTGGTTATTAAGAATAGATCCAAATGGGATTCGACCGGAAGCTCTCCAGCTGGACAGAAGGGGGGTGGGGGGTGAGCGCTTAAGAGCCTCACATGAACCCTGTCTAACAAACCTATTCCAAGATCCTTTTCGGATCAGATCCTTTTGGGGGAGAAGAAGGGGCAGCGTTTCATCCGACCCAGAGGGAGGCAACAGGTCCCTCGCAGGTCAGAGATTTCTCTCTGAATTGGAGTAGGGGCGGCAGCATGGTAACAGAAGTTGGCTTCCAGCCAAAGCACTGAACAGGAGTGTACAGGAGACAAGATGAAAGACCGGTAAGAAGATTCATTTAACCCACAGTCATAAATCAAAACTTGGAAAAGGCAAAGAATTTTGACAGCACAAATAATATTAATAGACAGATCTGGATTTTGGCAAAAGGAAAGAAAGAAAGGGAAAATGGAGGATTGAAACACCCCCCCCCCCCAAAAAAAGCTATTTGTTTCAAATAATTTGGACAGAAAGGGAGAAAGCAGAGAAGTGACAAACCCACTCAAATATAAACTCTAAATTTGGTTTTTGGATTTGAAATAGAAACCAAACTTTCCAAGGGATTTTGTCTGAACTTCACCAATATATCTTAAGCAACTCCAATTAGGGAGAAAAATCAAGAAAAAAGCACCATCTTCTCACTGATAACTGATAACCTAATCTTGACTGTGCAGGAAGTTTTAATTAACCAACTGCCATAAATCAGAATTTGGAAAAGCAGGAGGCAAAGTACGTACCCGTCTGGCTGTTTGCAAGTTTGTTCCAATTAATATATTTTGAGCAGCGATAACCAACCGGAGGTGGAAGATAGCAAGGGAAAAAACTGGGAAACTACAAAGTTTTTCTTCTTAAATTCTTTTTTTCTCTGTAAAGGATCAAGATGGCTCCAGCTTCTCTTGCATTTTTACATAAATTGAATTAGCTAAATTTAAGGTGGACCAGAACCTTGAAATAAGATCTGCATAACTTAACTGCAATTTTGGAACTGGACATTTAAGGAAGAACAAAAGACAAAGATGGTTCCCATTGCTCTTCCCCATAGCAGCTGAAGTAGATAAATTTAAGGTGGACCAGAACTCTGAAAGAAGAACTGTATAACTAACTGTAACTTTGGAACTGGACATCATGGAAAGCTGGGAATTTGATGAACTACGTGAAATTATAAAAAATATGGAGATCACTTCCGGTTCCTGCTGGCGACGGACGTGTTGTCCACCGCTCGTCTCCTCGGTTGGCTCCGTAGGGAGCACAGGAGGCCTTGGAGGGGTCTCCCTGCCAAAGGGCTGCTTGCTGAATCCCCCCGGACTCGGCGGCAGCCGACGGGGGTGTTTTCAGCTTCACCTAGGAGCCGAGGAGTGGAGGGGGGGCATGGTACAGCCTTGGGCTGTCCGCCCTTTCGCCGAATGGATTCCCGGGAGGAAGGAGTTAATCTAGGAGCGGCTGAATGCTGGCGGAGGGGGACCCATCCCGATCTCTTTAATAGTTCTTAAAGGATAAGCAGCAGACAACTGTAAATTCATGTTCAACTTATTTGAAACGGAAGATTAGAGGGGGGTGTTTTCTTTCCCCCCCCCCTCGGACAAAGCGGCATTTAAACTATCTCTCTCTACATCGGAATGGAGAGAGAACAAAGGCTGACTTGCCACTTGAATTAACAATGGGAGAAAGATCGAAATCACAGTTGCAAGAGGGGATTGCTGAGCTGTTTTCTTAAAGAATGGAAACTTTTCCTCTTCTCCTTGCGAAAGGAGGAGTCAAGATGGCCTCCCCCCCCCCCCGTCTTTGTTTTTGTACTTATAAATGAAGTCTGCCTTTTGAAACCACCTTCGGGGAGGGGGGAAGTCTCTGGTATTGTCTTAAAACCTCCCGTGAAGGCGCTCTGGACTTCTCCCATTGTGTGGTCTTCCTGGATTTTGATTATTTGACTGTCCCGCTTTTGGGGTATCTCCGTGCCTTGGAACAGTGAAGGAGAACTAACTTCTCACTTTCGGTTTTGCCTGCCACCTTGGATCGGCCCGGCTGCGCGCTCCACTGACGCCATTTTCTTTGTAAAAGACTTATCATCTCTGAACTCAGACAAATGGGACCTAAAAAGCCACCAACGGGCAAGTCATTTTCAGCTCCTGCCTCTGCGATCTCCAGTCCAACCATGCAGCAGACCAAAATTACTTCATTGTTACAAAAAGAAGAAGCTGGAGAGAGCCCAAAAGAATTATCTGTCAACCAAATGTTTCAGGAAATTATGAGGAGTCAAAACGAGCTGAAAAAGGAGGTGGCAGATCTCAAAGACGAACTCAGAGGGGTACAACATCATATTACAGAAAATAAACATAATTGTGGTGTTGGAGGAGGGGACAGCTGGGCTGGAAAAGGAGGTTAAGGCAGTCCGGAAGGGAAATTTAGACCTGGATAACCTTATGGCAAAAATAGAACTTGAAAGAATGTCCTTTTTCTCAGATTCCAGAACCTACCAGAAACAGAGAATGAAAATCTTAAAGATATTATGAGTACAATTTTAGCAGAATATATTAAGACAAATAAAGAACAGTTGTGGTGGGACATGGATCTGGTTTATAGGATTAACTAAGCATATGCTAGAACCCATAACGTTCCAAGGGAGGTACATGTTAAATTTCTTAGGAGGACCACGAGGGATGAGGTGCTAGGGGCCCAAAGGGAGGGACCATTAAAATATCAAGATAAAGAAATTACCATTCTTAAGCAAATTCCAAAAAAAAAAAAATAGAAAAAGAAGGGGGAAGTATTCCTCCTTAGCAAAGAAACTATATAATAAAGGAGTTTGGTTTAGATGGTTATTGCCAGAGGGAGTGCTGATTTTCTGGGAGGGAAACAGAATTAGAATTAACACAGTGGAAGAAGCTGAGGCCTTCACTAAAAAACATTTTTCTCTCCTAGAGGATGAAAATAAGGGAGGTGGTGAAAAATGCAGCAATGTACAAGATATGGGGGAGGGGGGGCGTGGCTCCATCTGGGGACAGGGAGGAGGGAGCAATATCCAAAAGGCTCAGATCACAAAAATAAATGTATTTGAAATATTATTGTAATTGTTGATATACTAGAAAGTGACAAAGAATGAGATGATTGAACACATGATTGATATAATGTAAGAATTCTGTTTATGCTTATCTTTTAAATGTTGTTTTCAAAATTGAAAAAATTATGAGATTTGGAGGGACTTCCACCACTAGCACGGGAGCTGCCAAAAAATTTTATGCACCTTTGTACCCTTTCCCCATAAATGTTTTAAAAAACCAATAATTTTTTTAAAAAAAAGAAATTATAAAAAATATGCATAAATCATTAAAATAATTAAAATCAAGCCTAAATAGAATTCTGAACCCAGAGAAGCAGGGATTTAAAGAAGAAAGGAAAGAAGAATGGGGGAAAGATAATGAAGAGGTAGAAACGGTGGGAAATAAAAAGCAGACAAAAAACTCCAATGGGTTTGGCAGTGGTATAAGGAAAATGGTAAAGGGGGGATGTGTCCCAACAAAAGGGAATAAAAAGCAGACAAAATATGTTTTGGAGGTTGACAGTGGCATAAGGAAAATTGAAATAGGAGGTTATACCCCAACAAAGAGAAATATAAAATATTTCTTTGATGGTGGAGTGGGGAAAATTGAAGAGGGTGGATGTGTCAAAACAAAGAAAAGGGAGAAGGCAGGAACAGAGAAGTGGGACAAAAGACTGACTAGAAAAAAATCAGACAACTAGAAATTGTTATATGGGAAAATATAAAGCTAAAATAAGGGGTTTATTCCTAAATATGACAATAAAGTTGCTAACTGATTGAATATGATAATGGAAAGATAATTAAATAAAGGTCAAAATACATGGAATATGGACAAATATGAAACTGATATGGGGAGATTGTAAAGCAGAGGTTGGTGATTCACTTTTTTACATGATAATTAAACTGAGTTGCTAATTGATTGAATATGACAATTGAAGAACAATTAAGCATGGGTTAAAATATATGAAAAATGGATATATATATAGAACCTTTAAGATGATGAATAAAGTGAGATGTGTACCATTTGTTAGTCTATATAGTAGATTAAGGGAATTGTAATGAACATTGAACAGTAAGGATTGCCATTTATAGACAATTAAGGGTAATCTAAACCAAGATATGGAAAAATGGAGAGGGAACATGAAATATACTTACAATAGGAAACTACTGAGATTTAAAGACAGAATCACAAATTGGGGGCGTGTAAGGATGTATAATTATATAAATATAATGATGAGAATAGTTGGGAATTGTAACCAGGTCTACATCTCGGCCAAAAATAGGCTGGGGGGGGGGGGGTGTTAAAAGCACAATTACTGTATATGTATACTTTTTTGTTCTCTTTTTTTTAAAAAAAGAAGGAAGAAGATATATGTCAAAATTAAACATGTATACTGAAAAGGAATTATAAATACCATAAATATAAAATGGAGCTCGCTCAGAAGCTGAAATACACCAAGTAAATGAGATGAAGAGTGTGAAGTAGAGGAGAGTGGTAAAGGAAGAAGAGAGTGATAGGAGAGAGGGTGGGGAGGGGGGAAGAGGAGGAGAGAAAGGAGGAGTGGAAAGGGGAGAGAGGAGAAGGAGAGAGGAAGGGGAAGTAGAGAACAGAAGGATGACAGAGGGAAGAAAGGAGGTAGGGAGGAGGAGAGAGGGAGAAGAAAGTGATGGATAAGGTACAAATATGATGTATGGAGAGCAGAAGAGCCAATAATTGTTTTTGGGAGCTGATGGTAAGGTGAATTGATGTAAACATTTAATAATACAATATGATGTTGTCTATGTAATAGTATACATGTGGTTATACGTTATGAAAATGGAAAAATAAAAAACGTAATAAAAAAAGAATAGATCCAAATGGAAGATCTTTTCAAACCTCTTTGGGAAAAAAGTTAGATACTGCATTTTTCAGAGTATAAGATGCTCCAAAGTATAAGACGCACCTAGCTTTCGGGGAGGAAAACAAGGGGAAAATATCTGCCTCTGCCTCCTAGTAATTTGCCTCCTTGCAACAAACAGCACAGACAATATACACTGTTTGTAGTGTTACATTTCAGACTATACTTCTACAGATGCTGTTAAAATTGATGTGCTTTCAGGAAATATAGTTATTCTCCACTATTTAAAAGAAGATACAATAGCACTGGGCCTCTTCAGATCAAGCATTTATTTTAAAAAGCTTCTTCATTTTGTTAAGTTGTCTAGAACAATAATAAAGCAGTCTTTAAAAAATAAGTCTAATAATTTGAACATTCTATAGGCATTTATAGTTACTGATTTGTCTCCTTGCAGCAAACAGCCTGATTAGCACAAGAAAAAAAATCTGCCTCTGCCTCCCAACAATTTGCCTCCTGGAGCAAACAGCAAGTTTCACTTTCAGTTTCTCCCAATCATCAGCTGTTTCAGGCTGCAGGGATTGCTATAACCTATTGCAGCCTCTGCAAGCCCCCATTTGCTGTGGTGGACAATGCGGGCAGACACGCTTGGATCCACCACTGCCTGAGGGACAAGTCAAAGGGGAGGCCTCCACGTCATGTAAGTTGGCAGTTGAGAGGAGAGTGAATGGTTCCTAAGAATTATATCCGGCCAGGTACCTTGGCTGTGCATTCATCCGGGGGCAGCCGCCCTTAAGTCCTCGCGAGCTCGTCTTAACTGTGACCGGGGAACTTAAATAGCAAGGGCTCCTGGAGTGGACACACGTGCCATCCTGGCTCAGAGGAAGTGTGTCTGAATGACTATAAGCTGCCTACTTTTGGACCTGGTCCTGAGACAAGTCCCTGGACAGTGTGGGACTCAAAGGTCGAAACCCAGAAAAATCAAGGTGTGGACAATTTCATTGTGGAGAAAGATATTGGAAACAAAAGCCAGGCTTCCTTAGGATACGTGACAGAAGTTGACCATCCAGAGGATGAGGTGAGACATGTGGGGGACTCCCCCAGGGGTTGTAAGGTGTGTAGTCCTGGGTGGACAGAATACAACACTCTTAGGAAAACCCCTGAGATATAGTCAGTTACCAGGATGGGTAACAAGCCTACAGGAGGCAAAGAACAAAGGGATGAGATCCCAGATAACAAATCTAAAACTGGAACAAAAGTAAAAGGGGGAAAAAAAGGAAAGACTCAACGGAACGTTTAGTTCCTGTGTTGTTTTAACTTGCGTGTTTGTCTTTGTCGATGTGTTTAAGTTTTTTTTTTTTAAAGAAGAGAGAGTGCCCTCCACCTGTGTATCTTTGACATGAAGTGGTTGACACTGAAGGGGTAGGAGACCCAGGGAGACAAAAGGAGGAATCAGATACCAGTCAGGAAGAACAAACTGTCCCAGTAGGTGGGGCCGGGAGGAAGGAAACCAAAAAGGTTCCCGAAGGGACAGATCAACTGGACCACAAACCCAGTCCAATGGAGCAGTTGAGACAGAACTCAAATTGCCCCTAAGGGAAATTGTATTGCCAGGAGCTGAGGGGGAGCTACGTAAGGTGTGGATATATGCTCCATTCTCAATGGCTGATTTATATAATTGGAAAAATCAAACTCCTAATTATAGAGAGAATCCAGATCAGATGCATGCCCTTTTAGCGTCCATTTTCCAAACTCATCAGCCTACTTGGGCAGACATACAAAGTCTGATGGAAATTTTATTAACTCCAGAGGAAAGAAGGATGATGAATGGAACCATGGATAAGGCTTTGCAGAAGGATCGTGCAACAGATCCGGACTGGACATGTTTACTGGAGGAACCAGATTGGGAACCTCAGTCCATTCGGTTGAAAAACTATTGGAACTTAGTTTGTTAGGACTCAAACAGGGGGTCCCAAAAGTTAAGAACTTAGGGAAGGTCTATCACATTCAACAGAAACAGGTTGAAAATCCAGGGGAAATCCTAGAATGCATTTATCAAACCTTTAGGCAATATACCAAATTAGATCCTGAGGCTGAAGAAAATAAGAAAATGGTCAATATGATCTTCATTGGTCAGCCTGCAGATGACATTAGGGCCAAATTACAGAAGACAGAGGGAGGCCCAGGAAAGACGATCTCTGAACTTGTGGATACACAAAGTGTATAATAATTGGGCTCAAATCTCAGAGAAGAAGGAACTTCAAATGGCAAGAAGAAACACAATTTTTCTCGCCGAGGCTCTTAGACAGGAAGAGTGAGAGGCCAGGGGAACTGCTGGAAGAATTGTACAAGGAGGTTGTTTGCGGGGGTTGGTAGTTAGAACCCAGGCCCAATCAGAGGAAGGAAAGGCCCGCTAGTTAGTAAAAGGGAAGAGGGTTAATGTCTACACAGACAGTAAATATGCATTTGGAGGTTTACATGCTCATGGGGCTATTTGGAAAGAAAGTGCTCACTGATTTTGTCACTCGATACATGCTGGCAAAAGGCAAGCATGCTGTTGTTAATCAGGTCGCTGCAGCCTGTCTTCGTTGTGCACAAAACAACCCAAAGACAGGATGGAAAGTTCCTTTGGGAGTCCTTCTACAGGGCTCATACCCAGGTGCTGTGTGGTAAATAGATTTCCCCAAATTTCCCCGGAAACTGGGATTTAGATATCTTTTGGTTATGTGTGTACTTTTTCTGGGTGGGTTGAGACCTAATCCGCATTTCCACACCTTCCTCTTAACTTGGCTGACCTGGCTCATTTTGAGGAATGGTAGAACTGCAATACACAGTTATAGGTGCAGTGAGTTTGGCCCTCGTGTTGCTGATTACGCTGACTGTGACTTGTCTTATTGGACATTTTTTCTTCTGGAACCGTCCCGTCCCCAAGGAAGGAGGCATTGCCCCTGTGAACACAAACTGTGACAGTGACAGGTACGCAACCCCTCTGGACACTTATGTTTGAAACACCTTGGGAGTTGGTCCTCTAGAGTCTGTTGGGAGTCTTGGGATTGTGGGCGTTATACTTGGCAAACAAAACTTGGCTCTCTGGGCAGCCCAGGACTGAGACTACTCTTCCCCAGACTACACCCAATAACGCTCAGCTCCCTGATGTGTTGATTTTATTATTGCGACTGCATCACTGAATGTTATTTCCATTGCTCTGACTGTTGTGGTGTGTGTGTGTATGTGGACTATCAAACTGAGTGTGAGAATTTGGACTGAACTCCTTGAACCTGAACCACAGGAGGAGGAAGTTGAGGTTCCTGATTTTCATGCTGAAGAGATCATCTCCATCTCAGACCTAGACCCATCGAACTACCCTGCCTTATTTTCAAATTGGCAGGCATGAGTCCTCTATGACTGTGTTTGGTGTTTGTGTGTGCCCTGCTGGTGTATAGGGTACTGAACACCAGGTCAGCCTTGTCACTGCGTTTTTTTGGTTTGCCAGCTGTGCTTAAACTCTAAGACAAATAGTAGACTGATCTGACTCTTATCACTAAGCTCACTACGCATGTCCACATTCTTTTCCACATCTTTGCTTCTTTGTTCGCCTGCCAAGAAGGTAGGCAGGAACGCTGCCAAAATGTAATCATTAGCTAGTAAGTTTTGTTTTTCATTTTCTTTACAATAAAATGTGTTTCATAGAATATATCTCGGGTTTATTTTTCTTAATTATAAAGTATGCTTCAAGGAAAAACCACGGTTTAACCCTCATTAAATACAATTACCCCAGCAAGGGAACAGGGCTGAAATTCCACCCTGACAAGCCTGTTGTGAACATGGCCAGTTGCCGACTCCCACCCAAGAGGGGGGCCCTGGACTTGCTAGGGATCCTGAGGGGGGAGGAAGGATCAGGGCCCATGGTTTGTGGTCCTCTGCAGCACCAAACGAAGAGAGACTTGAGCCAGTCCACCCCCCTGTCACCACCATTGCATCTACCATGTCCTTCACCACCCCAAACCCAAGTTGGACAGAAGGATGGATATCATCCAGGCTAAAATGGGGCCTATATAACATTTGAGGGAAGGGGACTAAATGCTGAAAATACTGGACATAGCTCAGAGTCTGGTCAATCAATCTGACCTGATTTTAGCCCAACAATGCTGGTTGTGTTTGTCTATATCCCCATTGGCATACCACACAGCCCCTGTCATGCCTGAACTCTGGGTGAACACCAACGCCACCATAGCCTTTGAGAGAGGTGCCAGATGGGGGGCGGGGATCCTGGCAGACATGATGACCTCTACGAAAGCTGGGTAAGGTTGGAAGTCAGTCACCTTCCCATCATTGGCCCCGTGGCTGTTGGTGTAAGCCTTCTGGGGCCACCTTCCTTATGTGTCAAAAGGAGACAGAACCCCCAGGAGGGCACACTGGTGGGGAAAAGGGTGCCAAATGGAATTGACCATCAGTCCTCCTCAGAAAACACATAAGGACGTCAAAATCACCCAACACTCTCTCTGCTTAGCCGCAGCTGTACATTACCAAACAGAGAGGAAACTCCACAAAGGGATCTTGTAAAAGCCAGTCTTCAGCACCCAAATTCCCACTTTGGCTCCACAGCAACCAAGTGAACTCAGACTGTGCTCCCTTTCCCTTTGGAAATGAGAGCTCCTGGTATTTCCTGGAGCCTGGAGTTCCCTTTATCATTGACAAAGTCCAGGGACATGAAGAACCTCTACTCCAGCCACTAACTGGCATGTTTCTGGCAGGGACTTTGGGGGGTCTGGAATAATGAATACAAGCACTTTCATGCTTTCTCCATGAGCATGGCAGTTTCTTTGGAAGAAAATGGTGTCTTCTTCCTGGGGGGGGGGGGGATGCATATGTGTGTTTGCCTTGCAACTGGAATGGGACGTGTACTTTGGTACATCTCTTCCCAAAGAGGGGTGTTGTTGCTGGAGAACAGGCCCTCCCAGTCCCTCTCATAGGCCATGTTCAGAAAAGAGGCCACTTGTGATCCCACTGTTAGTGATCCTGGGGATGGGCACAGCAGTTGGGACAGGGGTGGGTGGCCTAGCTCACTCTACAGTGCAGTTTAAGCAGCTGTCAGAGGAGTTCCAACATAGCCTAGGTCAGATCTCTCAAACTTTGGTCAAAGTGCAAGACCAGACAGACTCTTTGGCAACAGTAGTCCTCCAAAATTGAGGGGCCTGGACCTCCTGACAGCTGAGAAAGGTGGTTTGTGTTTGTTTTTAGGAGAAGAATGCTGTTCCTATATGAATAAATCAGGAATGGTCAGAGAAGCTGCAAAGGACCTGCAAGACAGAGCATCCCAGATTGGATAGAGATTATTAGGGACAGACCAGTGGTTTTCATGGTTGCCAGGAACAGCTTGGGTCAAACAGCTGTTGTTCCTGTTGCTGTCTGGGGTAGGAGGAATAGCCTTCATCCCCTGTACGATACCTCTACTCGGACAACTGGTTATGAGGTCAATAAAGCAAATAAGGATTGAAAAAGAAAAGAATGTTGGTCCTTACCTGAACATTAGTTTTCTGTGGGGATATGGGAGGGGCTACGTGTGGGTATCAACACAGGCTGATTGGTCCAGAGATTGAGGGAATTTCTTAGCCACACCTCCTCCTTCCCTTTGGCTCCCAGTTTTCTGTAAGGCCGCAGCAAGCAGTCCACCTGAAAGGCATAACAAGAAAACCAGGCCACCCCCAGCCCCTCACCTAACCACTACGTCTTGCTAGGGAAGGATGTAGCCTCTCCCACATCCCCACAGAAAACTAACATTCAGGTAAGGACCAACATTCCTTTTTCCTGTGTGGGATGTGGGAGGGGCTATGTGTGGGACGTACCCAAGCTATCGTCACTAGGGTGGGAGTCTAGAACGTAGAAGCTGGGGTGGCTATCACCTGTTGGAGAACCCTGTGACCAAAGGAAGCCTCAGCAGACACGAAGGCATCCAGCCAATAATGGCGAATAAAGGGCGACAGGGTGCACCACGTGGCTGCCCTGCAAATGTCCTCAAACGGAGCCCTGGTCAACCATGCTGCCATTGTTAGATTCGGGCAACGAGAGGACAGACTCCAGACGATTGTGACAACAGCTCTTTATTAGTTAGGTAGAAGTGACCCAGCTGAGTACGGGGTCGTGCAGCTCCCCTTTTATGGGGATCTGGCAGACCTCCCGTCCAATCAGAACACCCCCTTGTTCCCACCCTAGTGGCGGACCTGAGTGGAGACTACAGCAGTTTATGCAAATATCTAACACCCCTCCCCTCTTAGATGGAGTGTTCCTGTTAGTTACAAAGTCCTGTAAGTACGCGGGTTTCTGCCTTGCTCGGGTGGACCTGCATAATTCGGGTTGCGCCTGAACGGGTGCTTGATCGGAGTGTTCTTTTTGTTCCTCCGTCCTGGTTGGGGATTGTTGATTCCCTTTACTCGGGGACTGCTCCGTTCTTACGCCGGCCTCTGGTTCCACCCTTGGTTCCGCTGTGCCGTAGTCGTCTGCGATGGGTGTGTCGGTTTGTTGTGTCGGCAATCTTTCTGATGGTATAAGCTCTTCGTTAAGTGATCTTAGGTTGGAGTGTGTCAGGCGACCTCGGAGTTGGTCGATGTGTCTTTTCCAGTTCCTACCGTCTTCCAATTCTAACAAGTAGGAGCGAGGCCCAGTGATGCCTATTACCTTTGCCGGAATCCACAGTGTGTCAGCGTTCCAAATATCATGCAGAATTAAATCATTGTCCAAGGCAAAGTGATCCTTAAAACTCCAATTTAATAAGACAGGCATGTTGGCATTATGCTGTTAAATTTCAACTCTAACTTACATCCGGTGAATTCACCCAGTTAAAAGTTCATCATCTATCCCCACACCCCATAATTCATCACATGGTCCAATCTTCATCTTCCACGCTGGCATGTACACCCCTCTTCTTCCGGCCAGGTGTCGAGGTGCGGAGACAAAAGACGACCTTGAGCTTCTAAGAAATCCATAACAATACATTCCACAATCCTACTCCTTTCTATTCCCCCCTCCCAACTACTATACCAATGAAACAGCATAAAATATATATATGGTTTAAATATGTGGCAGGCCAAAGATCCTAAAAGGAACAGAATTACAGGCCTGACACAGTGTTCCCCCTGCATAGTTGTGGGCGTATACTGAATCCCCTATGCTAAAATTCCGAATTTTGCTCGTGGAGTCTGGGGGCGATGTGGCAGAGTAATTTGGGTGTAGCCGGTCTAGGTGAGACCTTAGTCGGCGACCCATGAGGAGTTCAGCGGGACTCCTTCCCGTCGTGGCGCTAGGGGTAATATGTTGAATTAGTAGATAATGGTCAACCCGTGTTTGCCAATCACCCGGGCCCATCCTAGCGAGGGCCTCTTTTGCAGCTCGCACCATCCTTTCCGCCTGACCATTGGATGCCGGATGGAATGGTGCGACGAGGGCATGCCGAATTCCCTGACTTGCTAAATAGGATTCGAATTGCATGGCCGTGAACTGGGGCCCGTTGTCAGAGACTAGAAGATCGGGCAGCCCGTGCGTGGCAAAAAGTCGCCGTAGTACCTTGATGACCGCCTCTGCCGTGATCGAGGTCATCAGGACTATCTCCAACCATTTGGAGTATGCGTCCACAACTATTAAGAACGTCTGTCCCTGAACTGGTCCTGCGAAATCTATGTGTATTCGCGACCAGGGTGCCTGCGGTTTGTCCCACTCCGTAGTGGGCACTTCAGGGGGGGCTGGTCTGGATTCTTGGCACGGATTGCAGGTGGCCACCCATTCCTCTATTTCCTTGTCCATGTTAGGCCACCAAACGTAGCTCCTTGCTAATGCTTTCATCCTTACGATCCCTGGATGCCCTACATGCAAAGCTTCTAATACATTCTTCCGCTGTTTGTGCAGTACAACAACTCGATCCCCCCACAATAAACAACCTTTCAAAACCGACAGCTCATCCCGCTTAGACCAAAACAGTTTGAATTTGGGTCCCACAATCCCTTTGGGCCACCCCCTCCATACCCAAGTTTGCACTTGTCTGATTACGTTGTCCTTAGCAGAAAACCTAGCAACGTCCACAGAAGATACTGGTCCTGTGTCCAAACAGTCAATCAAAAGGACCAGCATTTCTGGAGTGGGGTCGGCCAACAGTTCCAGTAATGGGCAGCGGCTGAGCGCGTCTGCGTGTCCCAACGTAGAACCCGGTCGGTGTACCAGTTTGTAGGAGTACGCAGCCAGGAAAACAGTCCACCTGGTCATGCGTGGGGAGAGGGAGACCGGTGTGGGTCGGTTTCCCGCCAGTAGACCCAGCAATGGTTTGTGGTCCGTCACAAGTTCGAAATCGCGGCTGTAGAGATATTCGTGAAACCGCTTGACTCCCGCCACAGCGGCTAACGCTTCTCTGTCCAGTTGGCTGTAGTTGCGTTCCGCCGAAGATAATGTCCTTGAGTAGAATGCGATGGGGGCTTTGTTTCCGTTTGGCATCCTGTGGCTGAGTACTGCGCCGACGCCGAAAGGTGAGGCATCACAAGTTAACACCAGCGGTAGGGTTTGGCTGTACTGGATTAGCAGGGAGTCGGCCGTCAGCAGGCGCTTGACTGCGGTGAAGGCGGTCGCCTCGGAGCGCCCCCAGGTCCATTTAGCGTTCTTCGCTAGAAGTCGGTGCAACGGTTCAGCAACGGTAGCTTTCTGTCTGAGAAAGACGCTGTAGAAGTTAAGAAGTCCGAGGAAGGCCTGCAACTCGGTCTGATTCCGTGGTGTGGGGGCGTCCTGAATTGCCTTAATTTTTTTTGATGTCGGGTGTATTCCCAGTCCATCGATCCTGTAACCCAGGAATTCTACGCTGGGCACGTTAATTTGGCATTTTTCCTTTTTCAGGCGGAAACCCTTTTCTCGCACCTTCAACACCCAGAGCTACAATAAAAGCTCTCGTTTTCACAGTATTGAACACCCATTCCCATCATTCTCCAAGATGCAATCTTTTCTGCAGCCCGTCACACAAATATAAAAAATATAGCCATGGGACTTACCTTTGCACAGTCTTCCTCTGAAGATCTGAATAGTCAACCATCTCCTGACAGCAACCCTGAAATTCCTAGCAGCAAGAGAAATTGCCAAAGGAAACCAAGTTGGTAGATCATAGGACAGTCTCTTCTTGGATTGGCGAAGAAGTCCACTTTTGGTTATCTCCTCAAATCAGGCCTAAAAAGGCAAAGTCTCCTCAAATCCATGTTGTTGTTGTTTTCCTCAACAATATGGAAGTGATTTGTCGTTATCATCTTCCAGGACATTTTTCAACTTCTCAGTCCAGTCCATAGCTCTGGGATTTTGTGAATACATGCAACAGTCCTGGTGAAAGAATACAACATTAAGAGGAGGAGGAGGACTTGGAAAATTAACTTATAAAGAGAATACCCCCTAAAGCTTTAATGGAGGAGGAGCTTCCTGGAGGATGGTGGTCAGCCTCTGAGCTCCGTATGTCTACGGGGCTCTTTTTGACGGGCTGGGTTGCTGTTGGTCCTCTGTATGAACTGGAGGACCAGGAACCTACTCAATGACCACCCTGGCTCATTCTAGGACCCTAGCGGTCCCCCAGGGTGGTCGGACAGCAAAGGAGAACAAGAGGAATGAAATCTGCGTTTGAAACCTGCGGAGAGCCGGGAAATGGCGGCTGGCGCGCTGACATTTTCTGGGAGGTTGCAGGCGTCGGCGGCGTTGGAGTTGGCGTTCTTGCGAGCCGCTTTGTTGGCGTTTGCTGGCGTTTTGTGAGCCGCGACAACCCGAGGTGAGAGCAGCGACGCCCTGAGCGGCTAGCGGCGAGGGAAGCGATGGCGGCCCAAGCGAGGGACGGCGGGGGGAGGCGGTGGCGGCGGCAGCGGCGGCGGCCCGGACGACGACCGGGGACGCCAAACATCAGATCCCCGACCCGTTGTGAGCCCCGAACCTACCAGAGGCCTAGCGGAGGTCGTGTGAGGACTGAACTAGGCTCGAGACATCGGAGGCGCCAGAGGACGCCGGAGGACGGCGGAAGGCCGGGGAAAGAACAGAGGCCAGCTGGAGCGGCGCTGGGGTTTGGAAGGACCGCAGGGAGCCGTTGACCCTCCCCTCGCCCACCACGGACCATCTGCTAGCCCCTACATTGAGTTTAAGATCAGCTTAACCTCCCCCCCACCGAGGACTGCAGACTATTGGCTCTTATTCATCTCTCTCGTCTTGGAACCCTGGCTGTCAATCTGTTTTGGTTCCTAATGGCATATTTGCCTAACATCACCAGCACCCAGAATCGACCTCAGGCCGTTGAAAACGATAATCCATCATTTATCTGAGGTCTGACCTGATTCTACTGCGGGAGTCCCCCCTCTCGCAGGTATGGCCCTCCGGCCTTTCGCAGGTATGGCCCTCCGCCCTTGATGACGGATGCATTAATCCAGAGAGGTGGAGGAAGAGGAGGCTTAGGGGTTTTTTATGTAAATGTCTTTTAACTGTTTTAGGGGGATCCGGGGTAGGGGGAAGGGTTAGCCAAGCCAGGAATGGGGGCAGGGCCAGGCGAACAGGTGGGGTCGGGAGGGAAGTGAGCGGAGTGGGGGAGGGGAAGGAGAATGTCGTTCCTTCAGAGGGTTCCTTTATTCCAACGGTCGTAGGAAGGGGTGGATGCGAGGACAGACGGAGATTCTGCAGTCGGTTGGGAGACCGTGGTCGCTGGACACGCCCGGTCATTTGTACCAACCCCCGCATTCTAGGTGGCCAGGGCCTACAGAGCCAGGGCCTGAGGCTGATGTTGTGCAACGCAAGGTCCGTTGTTAATAAGGCCCCCCCTCATCTACGATCTGATCTCTGAGGGGGAGCCGGACCTTGCAGGGATTACGGTAACCTGGCTGGGCCACAAGGGGGGTTTACCCCTCGTGGAAATGTGCCCACCAGGATACCGTGCATTCCATCAGCCTCGTGCCCGGGGTAGGGGTGGCGGGGTAGCGGTAATTATACGGGAAGGCCTGGAACCAAGAGGATTCAATGTACCACAGATATCCGGGTGTGAGTCTCTTGGTGTGAGATGGGGCCCAGGGAGTCAGTTGGGCCTGCTGATTGTATACTTGGCTCCTCGCTATGCATCAGCGCCCCTGCCAGAGCTCCTCAAGATGATTGCAGGGATGGCGGTTGAAACCCCCAAACTATTAGTTATGGGGGACTTCAACCTGCCGTCGACGGGCGAGTCATCCGAGGCGGCTCGGGAGTTCATGGCTTCCATGACAGCCATGGACCTGACCCAAATAATTCAGGGCCCCACACACGAGGGAGGCCACACGCTGGACCTTATTTTTATCTCTGGTCAGTGGAAGAGTGATCTGGGAATAGGGGATTTGGTCATTGCACCCCTGTCATGGTCAGATCACTCGCTTCTCCGGCTCGACTTCCCTGGCGCTACCCCCCATCACGGGGAGGCGGAACCAGAAGGTCCTAGATGGTTCCGCCCCAGGCGACTGATGGAACCTGATAGGTTCCAGACGGAGCTTGGGCCACTTCCTGTAGCCCTGACCCGCTCCCGGATGGAGGACCTGGCGGCCGCATGGAACAATGCGGCGGCCGGGACCTTGGACCGGGTTGCGCCTTAGCGGCCTCTCCGGTGGCAGCGAACCACCCTGGCCCCTTGGTTTACTGAGGAGCTAAGGTTGATGAAGCGCCACAAGAGACGCCTAGAGAGCAGATGGAGATCCTCTCGCTCCGAATCTGACCGAACACAGGTAAGAGCCTATTTACGGACCTACCTTGTGGCACTAAGGGTGGCTAAGCGTCGATACTACGCCACTCTTATTGCGTCCGCAGAAAACCGCCCTGCCGCCCTGTTTCGGGTGACCCGCTCCCTCCTTTCAAAGAGGGCGCGGGAAGCCCCTCTGCAGGGTAGAGCAGAGGAATTTGGGGAATATCTGCAGGACAAAATCGCCCAGATCCGGAGTGAATGGGTCTCCTTTAGTGATCCAGGGGAGACATCAGAGGCGAGTCTTGAGGGACCATTCTGGGAGGAGTTTGACTCTGTTGCCGCTGAGGATATGGACAGGTTACGTGGGCGACTGCGGGCCACCACATGTTTATTGGACCCGTGTCCCTCCTGGCTTGTACTGGCAGCCTGGGAGGTTACACGAGGCTGGCTCCAGGGACTAGTGAACGCTTCATTGAGCGAGGGGTCCTTGCCAGCCGTCTTGAAAGAGGCGGTGGTGAGGCCCCTGCTTAAGAAGCCTTCTCTGGACCCAGTAGAGCTAGCCAATTACCGTCCCGTCTCCAACCTTCCCTTCCTAGAGAAGGTTGTTGAGAGTGTGGTGGCGCAACAGTTCCCTCGACACCTGGAGGAAATTGATTATCTAGACCTGCGCCAGTCCGGTTTCCGGCCCGGTCACAGCACTGAGACGGCTTTGGTCGCGTTGGTAGATGATCTCTGGAGGGCGAAGGATGGGGGTTGCTCCTCCATCCTAGTCCTATTAGATCTCTCAGCGGCTTTCGATACCATCGACCATGGTATCCTATTGCGTCGGCTGGAGGGGATGGGGGTGAGGGGCACCGTACTGCGGTGGTTCTCCTCCTACCTCTCCGGTCAGATGCAATGTGTGTTGGCAGCGGAGCAGAGGTCGACCTTGAGGCCGCTCAGGTGCAGGGTGCCGCAGAGGTCGGTCCTCTCACCTCTCCTGTTCAACACATACATGAAACCGCTGGGCGAGATCATTCGAGGGTTCGGGGTTGAGTATCATCTGTATGCCGATGATACTCAGTTATACATCTCTACCCCGAATCACCCCAACGAAGCCGTCGAGGTGATGTCCCGGTGTCTGGAAGCCGTCCGGGTCTGGATGGGAGACAACAGACTCAAGCTCAACCCCTCCAAGACAGAGTGGCTGTGGTTACTGGCGCCCCGCTTCAGCCAGTGGGTTCCATCCCTGGCCATTGGGGGTGAACAACTGCCCCCTGTGGATAGGGCGCGCAATTTGGGCGTCCTCCTAGATACCCGGCTGTCGCTGGATGACCATGTGACGGCCGTGGCTAGGGGGGCGTTCCACCAGGTTCGCCTGGTGCGCCAATTGTGCCCCCTACTGGAGCGGGACGCCCTTCGCACAGTCACTCATGCCCTGGTGACGTCCCGCCTTGATTACTGCAATGCTCTCTACATGGGGCTCCCCTTGAGATGCACCCGAAGGCTGCAGCTGGTCCAGAATGCAGCCGCGCGGACAATTATGGGGAGTACTAGGTACTCCCATATAACACCGCTCCTGCGCGAGCTGCACTGGCTACCTGTGGCTTTTCGGGTGCGTTTCAAGGTGTTGATTATCACCTTTAAAGCGCTCCATGGCTCAGGACCTAGTTATTTGCGGGATCTCATCCTACCCCACACATCCCTGCGACCAATTCGCTCCCACAGAGAGGGACTCCTCCGGGTACTATCCGCTAAGCAATGCCGGTGGGCGGTGCCCAGGAGTAGGGCCTTCTCTGTGATGGGCCCAACCCTCTGGAACGACCTCCCCCCCGATATTAGAATTACTGCTGATCTCCGCTCCTTCCGTAAGAAACTCAAGACCCACTTGTTCCAATTAGCTGGCCTGGCCCAATCGCAATCATAATTATAATCTAATCCTGACCTTCCTGGCCGGCATTTTAAATTTTTAAATTCTGGGGTATTTTAATTGGTTTTAATTGGTTTTAATCATCAGTTAGTTCATGACTATTGTACAGACTGTGTGTTCAATTTGTTTTGTCTGGGGTTTTGTATTTTTGTTGTCTATTGTATATTTTATTTCTGTCCCTTCGGGGAGAGGGGGCGGTTTATAAATTTAATAAACTGAAACTGAAACTGGCCAAAACAATCCTAACACGCTTTAATAGTTGCTCCTCATTTGCAGCTGATACTAAGATGTCGTCAAAATAAGGGACGACTCCTGGTATGCCCTGCAAAAGCCGTTCCATGACGCTTTGGAACAATCCCGGAGCAATGCTTACGCCGAATTGTAAACGGTTGCATTTAAAAGCACCCCTGTGCGTCACTATGGTTTGGGCCTCCGCCGTGGTGCTATCCATTGGCAGATGCTGATAAGCTTGTGCCATGTCTAGTTTTGCAAAGATTTTTCCTGGCCCCAACGAGTGCAATAGGTGCTGTACTACGGGCACAGGATAAGCGCTCTGTTGGAGGGCGACATTAATTGTGCATTTATAGTCCGCGCAGATGCGGACTGACCCGTCTGGCTTAACCAGGGTCACGATTGGGGTTTCCCAGTGAGCGTGGTCCACTGGTTCGAGGATCCCTTGTTCTACCAGCTTATCAATTTCTTTATCAATTTTGGGTCGGAGCGCAAAAGGCACTCTCCTGGGCTTGAGTCTGATAGGCGCCACATTTGGATCCAAATTGAATGAGATTGGTGTCCCCACATACTTACCAAGGCCGGGGCTGAACACATCCTCGAACTCCTTAAAAATTCCCTCGGCGCTGCTGTTACCCACGGCGTTGATGCCGGTGACTTCCAGCCCCAGGGCTTCGAACCAATCCAGTCCCAGGAGGCTCTGCAGTGGCACGCTGGCTACGGTTACGGGCAGTTGGGTCGTGATGTCTTTGAACTGGACTCGGAACGTGCCTTGACCCACGATGGGGACCCTGTTCCCCTGGTAATCGCGAAGCAGGATGTCTGGTGTCCGCAGTTGGTGCTTCTTTAGGTTGGGGATCGCCTTCTTCATCGCTGACCACGATATGATCATCAGTGATGATCCTGTGTCGACTTCAAGCTCGCATGGAGAGTCCTCCAGGAGGACAGTGAGTTTCAGCTTTTTAGGTCGCTTTGTGCGGACCTGTCCTATCGTTGTGAGATAGGTTCTTAGTGGTTCTCTCTGGGAATACTCTCTCTCAGCTGACTCCCTTTGTTCTCTCTCTGGGCGCCCTTTGTTTTTCCGCCAAGCCCCTGGGGTGGGCTTCTGTCAGCGATAAGATGGCGATTGCCATGTTGTAGCAGGGACTTCGCTCCGACACACCTTTGCGATGTGTCCGACCTTGTCGCAACGCTGGCAAACAACGTCTCTAAAACGGCAGGTAGACCGGGAGTGATTCCCTCCGCAGCTCGCACAGGGCGGCAAACGGGATTCGAATTTTCGCGCCGGTTTTGTGTGGCTACTGCGCATGCGATGGCTGTCTTCGCACTCGCTGTCCTCGGTCTCCTGATCGGTGGCCTCGTGATGCACCCGGGTCTGTCTGGTTCCGGATTGGGGTGCGCTGTACCCGCGTTGCAGCGTTTCTGTTGAGCTGTCCGCTGATTCCGAAGCTCTTGCCTCATCAAGTGCGATTTGTAGGTTTAAGTTGGGTTTGGCCAACAACCGTTTCTGCAAGGCATTGTCCCGTACTCCACATATGAGGCGTGCTAGAATGTGCTCATCCAGATCCCTGAATTCGCAATACGTTGCTGCTTTTCGGAGTGCTGCAACGTATTGGTTGATGGACTCGTCCGCCTTCTGGTTCCTCATGTTGAATTATTGGCGGCGAACGTGGCGGGAAGGTTTTGGCGCGTAATGCGTCTGTAGTGTTTGTTGTAGCGCCGTCCATGTTACCGCCTGGATGGGGGTTGGCTCCGATAGATCCCTGGCCTTCTCGAAGACCTCTCGACCGCAGTAGCTCAGGAACATATTCTTTTTCCGGGAGTCTGGTACTCCCATGAGATCGTTTGCCTCGAGGAAGCATTCGAATCTCAACATGTAGAATTCCCAATGTTCGGCTACTGGGTTGTACGGGGTTGGTGGAGCGTGCATCGCCATCTTGTCTTGCGTTTGAATTTGCCGCGCTGAGATGGCTGCCGGGATTTCCGCCGAAATCCGGGGCTGGATTGAATCCTTGGATTCTTGCTAGTAGATCTTCGTCCTATCTGCCTCTCGATCCCACCTTCGTCACCAGTGTTAGATTCGGGCAACGAGAGGACAGACTCCAGACGATTGTGACAACAGCTCTTTATTAGTTAGGTAGA
Source organism: Natrix helvetica (assembly GCF_964273705.1). Classification (NCBI taxonomy): domain Eukaryota; kingdom Metazoa; phylum Chordata; class Lepidosauria; order Squamata; family Natricidae; genus Natrix; species Natrix helvetica. The sequence goes on along the minus strand of NC_138555.1, from coordinate 41,871,934 downwards.
AGTGATCCAGCTGAGTACGGGGTCGTGCAGCTCCCCTTTTATGGGGATCTGGCAGACCTCCCGTCCAATCAGAACACCCCCTTGTTCCCGCCCTAGCGGCGGACCTGAGTGGAGACTACAGCAGTTTATACAAATATCTAACAGCCATGGTCGCCGCACTCCGTGTGGAATGGGCGGTAATCCCTGTGGGAGGGGCCTGACCTGAGGCCTCATAAGCCATGACAATGGCCTGCCAAATCCACCTCCCGATGGTGGAAGGAGTGACCCTAGCTCCCATAGTAGCAGGTAGGAATGACACAAACAAAGCCTCAGACCTGCGAGTCGAGGCTGTGTGTCGGAGGCATATCCTAAGGGCCCTTTGAACAGCGAAGGTTGTTGAGAATGTGGTGGCACAGCAATTTCCACGACACCTTGACGAATCCGAATATCTAGACCCACGCCAGTCCGGCTTCCGACCCGGGCACAGCACAGAGACAGCCTTGGTCGCGCTGGTGGATGATCTCTGGAGGGCCAGAGATAGAGGTTGTTCCTCTATCCTGGTCCTATTAGACCTCTCAGCGGCTTTTGATACCATCGACCATGGTATCCTATTGCGCCGGCTGGAGCAGATGGGAGTCGGAGGCACCGTTTTACGGTGGTTCGGCTCCTACCTCTCCGACCGGTCGCAATGTGTGTTGACAGGGGGGCAGAGGTCGACCCTGAGGCCACTCACTTGCGGGGTGCCGCAGGGGTCGGTCCTGTCGCCCCTCCTGTTCAACGCATATGTGAAGCCACTGGGGGAGATCATCCGTGGTTTTGGGGTTGAATACCATCTGTATGCTGATGACACTCAGCTGTACGTTTCAACCCCAAACCACCCCAGCGAGGCTGTCGAAATGATGTCCCGGTGTTTGGAAGCCGTCGGGGTCTGGATGGGGGACAACAGACTCAAACTCAACCCCTCCAAGACTGAGTGGCTGTGGCTATCGGCACCTCGGTTCAGTCAGCTGACTCCAACGCTGGCCATAGGGGGTGAACAACTGCCCCCTGTGGAACGGGCGTGCAATTTGGGCGTCCTCCTAGATACCCGGCTGTCAATGGACGACCATGTGGCAGCCGTGGCAAGGGGGGGCGTTCCACCAGGTTCGCCTGGTGCGCCAATTGCGCCCCCTTCTGGACCGGGATGCCCTACGCACGGTCACTCATGCACTGGTGACGTCTCGCCTGGACAACTGTAACGCTCTCTACATGGGGCTTCCCCTGGGACGCGCCCGAAGACTGCAGCTAGTCCAGAACGCAGCCGCGCGGGCAGTCATGGGGAGTACCAGGTACTCCCACGTAACACCGCTCCTGCGCGAGCTGTACTGGCTACCTGTGGTCTTTCGGGTGCGTTTCAAGGTTCTGATCACCATCTTTAAAGCTCTCCATGGCATAGGGCCTAGCTATCTGCGGGATCGCATCCTCCCACACACATCCCTGCGGCCAATTCGCTCTCACAGGGAGGGGCTTCTCCTGGTGCCGTCCACGAGGCAATGCCAACGGGCGACACCAAGGAGTAGGGCCTTCTCTGTGATGGGCCCAACCCTCTGGAATGACCTCCCCCCGACATTAGAACCACCACTGACTTCCGCTCCTTCCGACAGAAATTGAAGACACACCTGTTCCGACTGGCTGGCCTGGCATAATTTTAACGTCTACCTCCTGGCATACATATTTCTTACTGGTTTTTTAGGGGGATTGCTCTTTTAAACTTAATTTTATAGGATATTGGGGTTTTAAATGCTGTACATTTTAAATTATTTACTTAGCAGTACAGTTCTGTATATCTTTTTATCCTCCTCTTATTTATGTATTTATCCACTTAATATTTTAATTGTTTAAATTTTATAGTCATTTATGATGTATTTTGATATGGACTGTACACCGCCCCGAGTCCCTTTCGGGAGAGGCGGCGGTCTATAAGCGCTAAGAAATAATTCCAACCTGTGCCCCAGGCGTTCCGTATCATGAGAGAGGGCAGGACAGAAATCCGGGAGAACCACCTCCTGCGCCCTGTGGAAAGGGGTGTTCACCTTAGGGATGAAGGCCGGGTCCAACCTGAGGACCACCCGGTCCTGATGGAACATACAGAGGTCCCCCCTGCATGACAGCACCCCCAGCTCCGAAATGTATCTGGCCGATGTTATGGCCACCAGGAACATGACCTTTAGGCTTGAAGGGCGACCCTGTCAGAGCCTGAAGAACCAAAGGCAGAATATTCGCCACCCACCAAAAGGAACTGTTTAACCATGGGGAGGTGAGAAAGAGGGACAAGGCCCTTCTCGGCAAGCACCGTACACAGTACAGCCACCTGGCGATGGAGGGTGCTATGAGACAACCCCCTGTCCAACCCACCCTGCAGAAATTCCAGGACCTGAGGGGGGGATGCAGAAGCTGCTGGACCGTTCGCAGATGCGCACCACGTCATGAACGCCATCCATGTAGAATTGCAGATCCTAGTGGTCGACGGATGCCTTGAGGCCTCGATGGTCGCAATGACCTTTGACGAGAGGTTGGCGCTCCTCAGGAGGCTCTGGTCAAGTGCCAGGCAGTTAAGTGGAGCCACTGAGGCTCCAGATGGACCAGGACCCCTGGGCACAAGGAGATTTCCTCCTGAGGAATCCTCCACAGGGGCGAGATTGACATCTGGACCAGGTCCGCAAAACACGGCCGTCTGGGCCACTGAGGGGCCAGGAGAATGATGACAGCCCTCTCTGCCTCTACCTTCCTCAGGGTCCCCGGAATCAGGGGAAGGGGTGGAAAGGTGCAGAGTAGACAGGTCGGCCAGCTGCTCCGCAGGGCGTCCGTCCCATCCGTTCCCCACGCTGGAAACTGTGAAAAGAAGCGCGGGAGTTGTGCATTCGCTGGGGTTGCAAAGAGGTCCACCAGGGGGGTGCCGAATCTCTGGCAGATCCTCCGGAACAGATCGGGGTGGAGCTGCCACTTCCCGTGGTCCGTGGTTGTACGGCTGAGCCAATCGGCCTGGTGGTTGGCCGTCCCTGAGATGTGCTCTGCCACTATCGATGACAAGTGTCTCTCCGCCCATGACCCAAGATTCAGGGCTTTGAGCCATAGGCTCCTCGAGTGCGTGCCCCCCTGGCGATTCACGTGCGCTTTTGCAGCAACGTTGTCCGTCAGTAGAAGAACATGCCGGCCAGCCAAGAGGTCATGAAAGTGGCGAAGTGCCAGACGAGCCGCCTTCAATTCCAGCGCCCCCCCCCAGCTGAAAAGGCTCACATCCGTCGTAACCGTGATGCGGTCTGGTTCCCTGAACTCGATACCCCAATCCAGCACTGGGGAAAGCCACCACCGGAGGGAAAGCCTCACATCCCCCGACAAGGTTATAAGAACTGCAGAATTGCTGAGCAGTCGCTGTTGGTACGGAATGAGCACCCATTGAAGAGGCCTGGCTTGCAGACACACCCACGGTATGATGCCTATGCAAGAAACCATCTTGCCCAGGAGTCAGGACAGGTCCAAGATGGAAATGGACCTTTTTGCGAGCACCTGCTGAACCAAGGTCCAGAGGCTTGACCAACGTTCTGAAGAAAGCAGCACCCGTCCCGTCACTGAGTCTATGATCGTCCCAAGATGAAGAATCCTTGTCGAAGGTGACAGATGACTTTTTGCAAAGTTCACGGAAAGCCCCAGTGTCTGCAGTGTCTGGATTGTGAGAGCTAGATCGTGCCATGCCTGCGAGGGGGGACTGTGCCTGGACTAGGATGTCATCGAGGTAGCAGACGAGTCTCACCGGAATAGACCGCAGGTGAGCCGCCAATGCCACCAGGACCTTCCTGAAGATGTGCAGGGCCGAAGCCAGCCCGAACAGGAGGGCCGTGTACTGAAAGTGGCACCCCAACTGAGAAAACCTAAGCTATCTGCGATGATGAGGGAGAATATGGATGTGTGAATAGGCCTCTGTGAGGTCCACTGACGCTAAGTGATCCCACCTCCTGATCCCTTGAAAATGGATCTCAGGGAGGCCATCTTGAAACTCCTGTAAACCAAATAGGCATTCAGCCATTTGAGGTTGCAGATCGCCCTCCACCCCCACCCCCCGAACTCTTCAGAGCAACAAAAAGGTTGGAGTAGAACCCCAACCCCTGTTCCGCCAGTAGAACTGGCTCTATCGCCTGGATCTCCATGAGGTGGTGGATGGTGAGATCCATCAGGGGACGCCGCTCCGGGTCCCTCGACGGGGGAAAGGTCCTGAAGAAGTTCAGGGGAGAGGAGAGAAACTCCAGCCTCAGACTGTCCCTCACCGTGGACAGAACCCAGGCATCTGAGGTGATCTCCGCCCAATGATCCACAAAGAGAGCCAGGTGGCCGCCTATGGGAAGACTGGGGTTTGAGTCATTTCCCTTTGTGGAAGGGACTGTCACTGCGTTAATTGGTTTGCTAGCTGAACTGAAAGAGTTACTGCGCAGGTCATAAGTTTTTATCAGCAATGATTTATTGCGCATGCTTAACATGTTTATATACATCACACATTCCAGAGACTTCTTTCCTTTTGATCTTCTGTTCGTCTTCATAGAAGGCGGACAACATTTGTTCTTGCCAAAATGTAACAATTAGATAGATTTGTTTTATTTTCTTATTTTTGTATTAAAGCTTGTTTTTAATTAGAACATGTTTTCGGGTTTTATTTATTTTTTTCGCTTCTTGAATATATGCCTGTTTGGAAAAGCTGTCGACTCCTAGACCTCATTTAGTTCAGGGTGAAATTTCCCCTGACAATTAATGGTAGCAGAGGATGGTTTATAATTTATGGTTTTTCCTTCCAAGCTATCTTCAAGAGATAAGCAACCAGGCTAATTAGAAAGAATGGTCTAGCTACTGAGGTACGCTTAAAAATCAACTTTCTAGCCATGCCAAGGAAGAAAAAGAAAAAAGACAGATATGAAACGCGCTCGGAGGGATCCATTCCCTCAGACACAGAGATGCAAGACTTTTCACGCTGGCTTCCAAGTTCCCAAACTCCAGTAACCGGACTGGATGAAGACCCTGCTGTGGGGGAAGCTGCTACAGGAGGTGAAATCTATGAACCGAGGTCAGTAAATCTCCCTTCTGATTATGCATGTTCCCAAATACCTCCAACAGATTATGACATGCTCGGGGCAAAACCAAAACGTTCCATGTTGCCAGAGCAAATTCACTCCCAAACTTTTGGAGATTATCAAACAATTGATGTCTGGCCAAAGCCCTCGCGGTAACTGCCGGCAGAGGAAAAACACCCCCACGCAGAAAGTGAAACTTATGAATCCTTCTCAGGCCCTGGGGAAGATATGAAAAGCTATCGTGACCAGATAGACTTTTTTGAAAAACAAGTCTTTCAAGCTAGAAAACACTATAAAAGGCTAGAGGCAAGTAGGAGGGGTTTCCCCACTTCCAAAATGTCTGAGGACGCCATCTTGCCTTCTTCTAAACAACCTAAGACACACCCCCTAGAGGACATTGCCTTAGGCGAATCAGAATAGAGAGATATGTACACGTCACTGAGGTCACGTGATCTCCTTTGTTCTACTTCTTCTGCCACGTACAAAGGTCTGGTGCAGCCAAGAAGTGAAGCTGCACTGCCATCTCATGGCGAAAATTTATTAGAGCAACAATTAAATAAATTGCAGCAAACCTGGACAGATCTATCTATAAGTCATCCAGATGATAAAGATGCAATGCTAATGCCTCCAAAGGTTAAGTCTTCAACTCCCCCTGGTGGTGTTGGATTTTCCCTAGATGGAACAAGGCAAAGCCAAAGGCAAATGCCACCTCCTCACATACCAGCCCAGAGGAACAGACTCCAGAGGCAGAGGTGTTCTTATTGTACACCTGCCAATTTTGCAGCCAGAGGAGGCACCTGGAAGTTACAGAAGTGGACAGGCCTCGAGACGCATACTTGACAGAGTCAAGTGTAGCATCAACAGAGAACTGGGTTGCAGACATGATTTTAGTAATATCCTGCAGGAGGTGTTCATCAGCTACAGGAATACAGTCCCGCAACTGCCGCAACCATAATACCGTAGCGCGGTTAAAATAGGATGTCGCAGCCGCCAATTTAATGGCCCACGCAGCTGCCTGGAAATTCTTACGTAAGGTTAGTTCCGCCCTATCCTCAGGTTTAAGTTTATCCGCAGCGTCAACCAACACTATGGTCGAAGAGGTTGCCAATGCTGCCACAGGTGCATCCATGGAGGGAACCTGAAGAGCCTGTGCAAAAGCCTGATTAATATTATAGAAACAATGGTCATTACTCCCTGGATTGGGAAACGCCAAAGGACGCACCCACTGCTTCTTCACAACCTCCAGAAAAAGAGGGGTCGCTGGAACCTCTTCCTTATCGGAATATGTAGCTGCAAACATGGCCTGATATGGGTCCCGTGGCTTAGGAGCCCCAGGAGTGCCACCCCCCAATTTAGTGGTGGCCCTAGCCTTGTGCAGGAGCGTCTTGAAATGCGAAGGAACAAGCAGGCCTGGAAAAAGCCAAGGGATCAGGAGGAAGGACTTCCTCGTCCTCAGAGAAATCCACCTCATGCAGGGCCTCCTCCCCCATAACAGACCCTTCACTGACCACGGAGGGGGAGTGGGCTCTGGAAGCCTCCCTGGAAGAGGCCCTATCACTAGAGTGCCTGACCTGAGACCTCTCCTGAGGTTCCCTATGGCCGAGAATGAGCCCCCTGATGTTTTAACCCAGAGGCTATGCCCTTGGAGATGGCAGAGGAAATAAGTCATCTGATGCTTTCAGGCAGAAGATCCAGATCCTCCAGATCCTCTTCTGATGGCCCATGTGCCTCAGTCCCAACAGGGGCCAAAGTAGGGCGAGGGAGATAATCCCGAGAGGTGTCCTCAAGTGGGTCCCCCATAACATCCCTGACTTCCCTAGGAGATGGAGGGAGGGAAGGGGAAACCTCCTGCCTAGAGTGCCTGGAAGGCCTGGCAGGGGATTTTATGGAAGAAGGAGAAGGGTTGAAGCCTCTTGCTGGAGATCTTGATCTGTGCAAAGGACTGGGCCTGCTGGCACAAGTTCCTTGCTGCCTGCCGGGGGTCTCTCGAGTCATGGGCCTAGAAGGGCGCTGGGCAGCCAGTTTGGACGTCGCTGCCCTGGTCCGGGGTCTGGGATCACTCTCCTCTGCCCCTGAGTCCCCCTCCGGTGATCCTGGCCCAGTCACAGCCCTGGCAGCCACCATTGTACTCAGAGTCCTGTGCCACCCCTTTAAACTGCTGCAAGCCTTCAGGTGCTGCGGCTACGAGAGCCTTGGCTACTCTCGGCATCAAAATGGCTCCCCCCGCCCCCTGGCCTTGATTAGTGGCCGGGATGCAGGGGAGCCACTCCGGCAATCGGCGCCACTCCCAAGATGGCCGCCACCTCGTAGTGCTCACCAGACTCTCATAATGGCCACCACCACTCAAAGCGCGCTGACGCGATCACCACGCACCTCCTCGTGGCACCAGCAAGCCACTGAGCCTCTCACCGGAGCAGCCGCTCCCGGAAGGCTGCAAACTGAAGCCTGCCACCCCCAAAGTCCCAGGGACCGGGCAGCGCTCCACGTGGTCAGCGGGGTGGAGTAGAACACCGATCCGGCTCTCCACCCCCTCCAGGTGGCAATGGAAACAACTTTAAAGACCAGCAGCCCACAATTTAGAATTTAGAGTAGCCAATTATTTCCAATCACAAATTAACTTCAGCAAGTTATTCCAAGCAGGAGCCAAACAAACACAGTCTGCTTGGACCAAAGACTGAAGGAAAACTGGGAGCCAAAGGGAAGGAGGAGGTGTGGCTAAGAAATTCCCTCAGTCTCTGGACCAATCAGGCTGTGTTGATACCCACGCATAGCCCCTACCACATCCCACACAGGAAAATTGATTGTCTTAGGACAGTGGTGGGCAACCCGCGGCTCGCGAGCCACATGCGGCTCTTTACACCCTTTAATGCGGCTCTTCTGTGTCTCGGGTGCCCGCTCCCCTCCCTCCTCTCGGGCTTCGGAGGGAAGCTTCTGCAAAAGCCCGGGCGAGTGACAACCAATTTTGGTCCTATGACTGCAGAATGCTGCAAAATACCATAAATGCAGGCCAGTTGTTGAGTGTTTCAAATGTGATTGGAACACTCAACAAGGTGACCACAGTGTGTGTGTGTGTGTGTGAGTGAGACAGACAGACAGAGAGAGGAACAGAGAGAGGGAGTGAGGGAGGGAATCAGAGAGAGACTGACAGACAGACACACACACACACACACAGAGAGACAGAGAGAGGGAGGGAGGGAGAGAAAGATAGACAGACAGAGAGAGACACACACACAGAGTGAGTGATTAAGTGAATGAGTGAGAGACAGACACACCCACATACACAGAGTGACAGAGAGAGAGGAAGGGAGGGGAGAGAGACAGAGGGAGAGACAGAGACAGACACACACACACAGAGAGTGAGTGAGAGACAGACAGACACACACACACACAGAGTGACAGAGATGGGGGAGGGAGGGAGAGAGAGACAAAGAGCCAGAGAGAGAGAGAGAAAGAAAAAGAAAAAAAGAAAGTGGGAGAGAGAGATGAAATTAAAAACAACAACATACAAACCTGACTTACTCAAACTATCCAAGGAAATGCAAGGCCAATGTTCAAATTAGTGGTTGTGACTTTGTCAGTCAATGTCAGGATGTAATTTTCTCTACATTGTAAGGCAAATTTTATGGAATTTAACTTTATCGATAAATAATATCGTTCTAAAGTTTTTGTTTTATTAGTTGTGTTATTTGTATCCTCCCGACCTATGTGGATACTTGCATGCAGAATATTCTCAATAAAAACTTATTGAAACTAAAAACAGTGTACCATCCTATGTATTTTCGGTTTTAAAAATGTGGCTCTCAAAGTAAATTTCAATTGTGGTTTTGGCGAGATTTGGCTCAGTTGAAAAAAAAGGTTGCCACCACTGTCTTAGGAGGACCTTTGGGAAGTAGGCCTTCCCAAGGTCCTTGAGGGGGAAATGAAGGATCAGATGATGGAATGTATGCACAGATGAGGCCCTGGGGATAAGAGGAGATATGACCCAGGTGTGGATGGAATGGACATGAGAGTGAGAAATGTGAATGCTGATAAAACATTTTCTCTTGTCTTCACTTCTTTGCCTGGACAATTAAGAGCTTTGCTCCTTTCCTGTCTCTCTCAATGAAGAGGGAGGGGGGTCACGGAGGAGCTGCCTCAGATAAAACTGTTTGTTCTTTTATTCTGCTCTGCAATAGGAAGGAGGGGGGCTGCACATTAACAGCGAGACAAAAGTTAGCACCTTAAAACCACTAGCCAGGATGTTAGGAACAAGAATAGCTCGCTAATAAGAAAAAACCCCAAAACCCACATAGAGGTGGCACACTTTGCAAGATAACGGTAACCTGGGGTGAAAAACAAGTGATGTGAAATCCAAATAACCAATCAATATTATCTGTTATGCATGCATTATTATGGGAAGGGCAAAGGGTTGAACCCGACCATCCCTTGACTATAAAAACTGCTGTAAGATTCTACTCTTGGCTCTTGGTTAGCTTTTCAAACCATGGTCCTTATAACTTGGTACCAAAATAGAAGTATGATTCTATATCACACCTTGTGTCCGGTGACTTATTGGCTTCAACACCAAGCAAGAGCCCAGTTTTGGGGACAACAGCTGCAAGGAGGTAAATTGCTGGGAGGCAGAGGCCAAAGGGTTGGGGCCAGTGGGTGGGTGGGGCTACATTCAGTGTATAAGATGCACCCACGTTTTCACCCTCTTTTAAGGGAGGGAAAGGTGTGTCTTATACTCTGAAAAATACGGTAAAGGTTACTGAGAACAGAAACAATATATCTACACAATACAGTACGCTTTCCTAGAACCACTGAGATAACTTTTTTCCAACTACCAGCACTCTCCTGCCCCAGTGTTTTGTCTCCATGCTATCTCCAGGTCCTTCCCCTCTGCAATTTCCCCCTAGGAGTATCTCATGCTAACTTCTGCAAGTTGGAGGTTGCAGCGTTTAAATTATATATGTATCAGCAGCAGGAACTAAGCTGCAAAAAACTCACAGGGAAGCAACCTGTTTGCCATGCCAACCAATTCTAGCTGTCTGGCTGACTTTGTGCTGGCTCAAACACTAATATTAGTGTGGTGAGGCAGGGGGGGGGGGACTGCATTCAGACATGAAACTGCTCCTTTTCCAGGTGAAAAGAAAAGTGAGGTTTTCTGTTCAAGGACATTGGACTTTCTTCTCAGAGATGTTAACAGTCCAGCCAGGGAATCTTCACCATAATCATTCTAATAGCAAGCTCAGGTAGTGAATGTAGTGAATGTAAGACTAGCCCAAACAGAGCAACAGACAAATGATAGGAAGGGCATCAGCATGCATAGGAGAGCCCAAGCTTTGTAGGAGACGGGAGTGGGTGAATGTAAAATCTGGTATGATCCATATGCTGAAAAGCATCATGATAACTGTTCCTTGTTTAGGATAGAATAGAATAACAGAGTTTGAAGGGACCTTGGAGGTCTTCTAGTCCACCCCCCTGCCTAGGCACGAAACCCTACACCACTTCAGACAAATGGTTAACTAACATCTTCTTTAAAAATTCAAGTGTTGCAGCATTCACAACTTCAGGAGGCAAGTTGTTCCACTGATTAATTGTTCTAACTGTCAGAAAATTTCTCCTCAGTTCTAAGTTGCTTCTGTAGGAAGTTAGCACCCCCCCCCCTAGAAAAATGAAATATCCTAGGAAATATTGAAAAGGCAGAATATTATATTTCCCTGGATCAGAAATGGAGAAACATGTTTTTAGGCAGGAAACAGACTCACTCTTAATAGCCCCCACCTTTGTTAATGGGCCATTAAAATGCCCAAGCCAGTCTATTCAACATAATAAAGAATTCTCCCCTTCAGCTCCAGAATGATGATATTAAAGCATGATAGTATTAGCCCTTTACCCCACTCACCACATGGCATCTGAAAACTCAAACTTGGACTCAAAACACAGCCTAGAGAGTTGCCCCTGCATGGCCCCATGGGAGTCTGACAACCAACCAGAATACATTTCTTACACAGGAACAGGAAACAGAGAGGAGGGGCCAAACAGAAAGTACAAAGCCAGGAACTTTCAGCCCTTCCGTCTCGTCTCTTCTTCTTCACCCAACATTGAAGCATGTGATCACCTTTTCTGTTCACTCAAGCCATGTGGTCCTGTCCACCATTAAACCATCTTTCCAAGCAGACTCCATGTCTCCAGTGTCTTTTTCCCCACTTACAGTCTGAGTCCGTATTCATCACAACAATGTTTGTGTTTTACAGTACCTTGAGCTTTGGTAAAATGATCTGCAATGTTATCTTCAGACATACAATACTCTAGTGTAATCATGTTACTACTAATACTTTGCCGTACATTTAGATATCTTAGGTCAGTATGCATTGTCTTTGTCTTTATTTGATGCCATCTGGATCGCTGCTTGGTTGTCCTCAAGTACAACAATAGGCTCCCGTACATTAATTCCCATATCTATCAGGAGTTGCTTGTAACAAATTAAATTGGTACATAACAAAGATGAACATGAAAATTCAGCCTCCATTGCTGATAAACTTAAATGTTTTTGATGAATAGCCCGCCATCTAATTAACGCCTTTCCTAAGAATATCACGATACCTGATGTAGATTTACGTGTAGACACGTCTGTAGCAAAACTTGCATCGGCGTATGCAGTTAATCTCAGATCATCCATAGGCTCTAAATATAAGGCATAGTGTATTGTCTGTTTAAGATATCTCAATACACGTTTAACAGCTCGCCAGTGCCTTTCAGTAGGTTCAACATTAAACCTGGCTAATTGATTAACAATATATGCTATATCTGGCCTCAATCAATTGCTAAGGTAAACTAAGCTACCAATTAGGGATTGAGAAATACCTTTATCAAATACAGGGCTTTTTACATCATAATGGCTAAATTCTTGACTCATTGGAGCTTTAGCCGGTTTACACAGTTCCACTTTAAAAGTGCTGAGTAACTGGTTAATCTTCTCAGTTTGTGATATTTTATATCCTCCCCTAGTTTTATCTATCTTTTTTTTTAATTGAAAAAGTTTTATACAAACAAATTTTCCCCCTTTTTACCCCCCCACCATATAATGTAAATCACATACAAATACTGTACCCCCTCCCCTCCCCCATCTTAAAATAGATTTCTCATTCAAATATTGTACCCCCTCACCTCCCAACAATCATAATATAAGTTTCTCTTAAAGTAACAATAGCCCATTAACCCCATATTCTAAATTAATTAAACATATATAAATCATAATATAGGTTTCTCTTAAAGTAGCAATATCTCATTAATCCCATCTTCTAAATTAATTATGCATATATATTTCCCCACCCTCCACCCTAACCCTCCCCCACCTCCCAATCAAACCCACCCCCCTGACTTCCGCTATACACCACTCTAATAATTCCAAACATCCCATATATTATTTACTCTGTTCATCTGTCAATCTAAACATTCTTACCTAAAGGCTACATAGTACTTCCTAGTCTGATATTTATTCTGTATGTAATCAATCCATTTTACCCATTCCTGTGTATAATTCTCCTGCTTCTGACCTTTTAAGAAAGCTGAAATTTTTGCCATTTCAGTGAACCCCGCCACTTTCTGAATCCATTGATCAATTGTCGGTAAAAAATCTTTTTTCCAATGTTGCGCAATCAACAACCTAGCTGCTGTAACCATATACAAAACCAATTTTGTTTCCCCTTTAGTAAAATCCTTAGTTATACCCAGTAAAAACATTTGGGGAGTAAATTGTATTCTTTTCTTAAATACATTTTGCATAACCCACCATATTTTTATCCAAAAAGCTTTAACCTTATTGCAAGTCCACCATACATGAAAAAAGGTAGCACCTAGGCACCCGCATCTCTAACATTTTGGTTGAACATTTGGGTACATGCATGATAATTTTTTAGGATCTAAATACCATCTGTAAAACATTTTATAAAAGTTCTCCCTTAAATTCTGTGACTGTAAATTTAACATTCTGAACCCATATTTATCTATCTTTAAACCAAGATATTTTTTAATTTCACCAAGGTGTTTTATTTTAAACCGTGTTTTTAATAGTGTAATAATCTCAATAGCCTTTTGCTCGGTTTTAGTAATTAATGCTATGTCATCAGTGAACAATAGCAACAATGAAATCATACCATCGCTTTCTTTCTTAAATAAACACGGATCAGCCATTCCAGCTTTGAAACCTATCTTTGCTAATTCCTTCACTATGCACTGATTCCATTCATAGCCTGATTGCTTTAAACCATAAAGACTCTTTTTTAACTTACAATACAATGCAATAGTAGAGTTGGAAGGGACCTTGGAGGTCTTCTAGTCCAACCCCCTGCCTAGGCAGGAAACCCTATACCGTTTCAGACAGATGGCTATCCAACATCTTCTTAAAGACTTCCAGTGTTGGGGCATTCACAACTTCTGGAGGCAAGTTGTTCCACTGATTAATTGTTCTCACTGTCAGGAAATTTCTCCTCAGTTCTAAGTTGCTTCTCTCCTTGATTAGTTTCCACCCATTGCTTCTTGTTCTACCCTCAGGTGCTTTGGAGAATAGTTTGACTCCCTCTTTTTTGTGGCAACCTCTGAGATATTGGAACAATGCTATCATGTCTCCCCTAGTCCTTCTTTCTCTTAAGCTAAACATACCCAGTTCCTGCAACCGTTCTTCATATGTTTTAGTCTCCAGTCCCCTAATCATCTTTGTTGCTCTTCTCTGCACTCTTTCTAGAGTCTCCACATCTTTTTTACATCGTGGTGACCAGAACTGAATGCAGTATTCCAAGTGTGGCCTTACCAAGGCATTATAAAGTAGTATTAACTCTTCACGTGATCTTGATTCTATCCCTCTGTTGATGCAGCCTAGAACTGTGTTGGCTTTTTTGGCAGCTGCTGCACACTGCTGGCTCATATTTAAATGGTTGTCCACTAGGACTCCAAGATCCCTCTCACAGTTACTACTATTGAGCACGGTACCACCTATACTGTACCTGTGCATTCCGTTTTTGTTGCCTAAATGTAGAACCTTACTCTTTTCACCATTGAATTTCATTTTATTAGATAGTGTCCAATGTTCAAGTTTGTCAAGATCCTTCTGTATCTTAAGCCTATCTTCTGGAGTGTTGGCTATTCCGGCCAGCTTGGTATCATCTGCAAATTTGATGAGTTCCCCATTTATTCCCTCATCCAAATCATTGATGAAGATGTTGAAGAGTACTGGGCCTAAAACAGAGCCTTGGGGTACTCCGCTGCATACTTCCCTCCATGTAGATGCAGTTCCATTGAGAACTACACGCTGAGTGCGGTTGGTCAGCCAGTTACGAATCCATCTGGTGGTGATGCTGTCTAACCCACATTCTTCTACTTTATCTAGTAGTAGGTTATGGTCTACCTTATCAAAAGCCTGTTAGGGTTCTAAATACCATGCAGAAATAAATCATTGTCCAAGGCAAAACATCCTTAAAGGTCCAATTTATTCTACAGGCATGTTAGCACCTCTATGGAAAAATTCCAACTCTGATGTACATCCTGGAAATCCACCCAGTTGAAAGTTCATGATCTATCCCCACACCCACAAATCCATCACATGTTCCAATCATCATCTTCCACGCTGGCATGTACACCCATCTTCTTCCGGCCAGGTGTCGAGGTGCGGAGACAAAAGACGACCTTGAGCTTCTAAGAAAATCCATAACAATACATTCCACAATCCTACTCCTTTCTATTCCCTCCTCCCAACTACTATACCAATTAAACAGCATGAGAATTTATTAAAAAGTGTGGCAGGCCAAAGATCCTAAAAGGAATATAACTACAGGCCTGACAGGCGGCCTCTCCTCAAAAGAAAAACATTTCCTGCAAAGAGAATAACATAAAAGTAACATAACAAAATTAACCACCTCTTCTCCACCCAGGGGAACCCTTTGACTTCTCGGGAAACTTCCCATTGAATTGCTTTACTAATTTCTCCACTTTTAGGTTCCCACTGTTCACCCAAGTACCTTCAGACCAAGGGTAACCCTTCCAATGCACTAAGTACTGTAAGCGACCCCTATTCAGCCTGAAATCTACAATTTTTCCCACCTCAGATTGTGTTTCCCCTTCTATCACTACAGGAGGAGATTGAGCTTGGGTGGATGCTCTTCTGTTAGACCCAATTACTGGTTTCAACAAGCTACAATGAAATTCTGGGTCAATTTCCCCTAGACTTCTGGGTAGACTGAGTTGAACTGTAACTGGGTTAACTATCTTCACTATTGGGAATGGACCTAGAAATTTTGGACCCAATTCCTTGCTAAGCATTTCTAATCTTATGTATTTAGTAGATACAAAAACATTGTCCCCCACACGGTAGGGGTTTTGGAGCGAGCGATGTTGATCATCTTGCTTCTGGTAGGCTTCTGCCGTAACTGCTAGAGCCTTCTTCGTATTCTCCCATCCTTTCTTTAGCATGTCCCTCCATTCACTCAAAGACATGAAGGAAGGAGGTTCTCTAGGCAACTCAGGCATGGCAACAACTTCCATGCCACTGGTAATCTGGAAACCTGCTAATCCTGTGCTGCTGTGGACCGCATCGTTGTTCCCCACTTCGGCGAAGGGTAGCAAGTCCGACCAGTTGTCTCGCTGATAGTCCACAAAACACCGGATGTATTGTTCCACCACCGCATTGACTTCCTCTGCTGCGCCGTTCATGCTGGGATGAACCTCTGAGCTCAGTTCTTGTGTGGACCCAATGGATCTCAGGACCTCTCTCCAGAACTTGGCTGTGAACTGGACTCCGCGGTCTGAAATGATCCTCTTGGGTACTCCGTGCAGGCGATAAATGTGTTTCACAAACATTTTCGCTAATTCGTTTGCGGATGGCAATCCTGAGCAAGCAATGAAGTGTGCCTGCTTAGAAAACAAATCAATAACAGTCCAAATTACTTTATGCCCACTGCTGTCTGGGAGTTCCACGATGAAGTCCATTGCGACCTCTTCCCATGGCCGTTTAGGGCTCTCTGCTGCAGGTGCTGTAGGTTCTGGACTCTTGGATTCAATCATCCACGGCTGGCCTTTTTCCTCCTCCGAGGCCTCCCCCTTGGTAGGACTCTTCGCCACCTGAAGTTGGGGATCCTCTTCCAGAGGTCGGTTGGGCATTTCCCCCTCCGAGGCCTCCCCCTTAGTTGGACTCTTTGTCACCTTCAGTTGGGGATCCTCCTCCGGAGATTGTTTGCCCTTTTCCTCTTCCGAGGCCTCCCCCTTGGTAGGACCCTTCGTCACCTTAAGTTGGGGATCCTCTTCCAGAGGCTGTTGGCCCAGATGACTTTTCTGTGCTGGCATCTGGGGCCCTCTCTTTACCACCATGGCGATTGGTACACACATTTGTTCTTCGGCAATTCCCTCCTCCGAGGCCTCCCCCTTGGTAGGACTCTTTGTCACCATAAGTTGGGGATCCTCTTCCAGAGGTCGTTTAGGCTTTTCCCCCTCCGAGGCCTCCCCCTTAGTTGGACTCTTTGTCACCTTAAGTTGGGGATCCTCCTCCGGAGATTGTCTGCCCTTTTCCTCTTCCGAGGCCTCCCCCTTGGTAGGACACTTCCTCACCTTAAGTTGGGGATCCTCTTCCAGAGGTTGTTGGCCCAGATGACTCTTCTGTGGTGGCATCTGGGACCCTCTCTTTACCGCCGTGGTGGTTGGTACGCACGTTTGTGGCATTGGGGCTGGAGCCAAGCACTCTGACGCTCTGTGGCCACCTTGACAACAATGGTGGCATTTAATTGGGCCCCATGAGGAATGGAACCTAGTTACATCTCTAAACTCAGGAACCGTTTCATCACACTGCCTTGCTCTCCAACTTGCAGCTGCCCCCTTGGTAAACCCTTCTTCCATGGTGGAGATTGCTTCTCTGTAGGAAAGTGGGGTAAGAACCTTTTGGGCATTTGCAGATGCACCTTGTCCCGCTTCCCATCTTGCAGGCCTGGCTTTGGTAATCCCTTCTTCCATGTTGGTGATTGCTACTCTGTAGGAAGGTGGGTTAAGAACCACTTGGGGCCTTGCAGGCGCACATTTTCCCGCCATCCACACTGCAGGCCTCTGTTTGGTAATCCCTTCTTCCATGGAGATTTCTTCTCTGTAGGAAGGTCTGGTAAGAACCTTTTTGGGCCTTGCAGGGGAGACTGGAACCGGTGGGGAGGTCAATCCCTCGGTTGGCCACTGCCCAGCTTTCTGCCATGGTGCCATCTGCTGAGGGAGGGCAGGTGCCCACTGGCATCCCTCCCATCCATGACCTGGGGTTAAGACCCTTCCCGGGGTTGCCTGCTTCACAGGTTGTAGCTCAACCAATGATGGCTGGCTAGGGGGTTTTATGTGCCAAGGACCCTCCTGCTGGCTTGGAGGAGTTATGGGCCAAGTAGATGCCCTTTGCTGGCTTGGAGGAGTTATGGGCCAAGTAGGTGCCCTCTGCTGGCTTGGAGCATTTCCCCATGCTGATGGCAAAGGAGGTGGCCAGTAGCATCTCTTCCATCCAAAACCTGGGAAGAAAGCCCAATCTGGTTTTGCTTCATTTACTGGTTGCAGCCCCATTTGTGGTGGCTTGCAAGTGAAAGATGCTGGCAAAATCCCTTCTTCCTGCCTCCTTTAAAATTCCCATTTTGAAAGGGAATCTTTCTCCCAGTTAGTTGCAGGGTAATAAGCCATTTCATTTATTGCCGTCTGGAAGGAGCCCAAACCTCCGTTCTAGGGTTGTTGTTTTTTTCTCCAAGCCTTGCTTCCAAGCTGGGGGGAAGGAGGGGGAGCATGCACTCACGTTTAGTTGTTCGAAAGGTCCAGGCATGGGGATGGCTTGAATCTCCATTCCTTTCATCTTCTAACTGGGTGTAGAAAAGTCTTTTACGGGCTGTAAAGACCTCCGTCCTCTTGCCAGATGCAATAAAACTGGAAGCAGCATTCCATTGCCTTTGAAGTTTCGGCACTCAGCTTCTTATCACCAAAAGCTTCTCATTATTTCTTCGCTGATATTTACGCTGTCCCGGTCAGCGTTGGGAATGCAGCAACCCCCCCATCACTTCCTCCATCACCAGCCCCTCGCCCATTGAGAGGGGGAGGGTGCTAGTGAATTATTTTAAAGGAGAGAGTTGGAATAATGTTGGGGTTCTAAATACCATGCAGAAATAAATCATTGTCCAAGGCAAAACATCCTTAAAGGTCCAATTTATTCTACAGGCATGTTAGCACCTCTATGGAAAAATTCCAACTCTGATGTACATCCTGGAAATCCACCCAGTTGAAAGTTCATGATCTATCCCCACACCCACAAATCCATCACATGTTCCAATCATCATCTTCCACGCTGGCATGTACACCCATCTTCTTCCGGCCAGGTGTCGAGGTGCGGAGACAAAAGATGACCTTGAGCTTCTAAGAAAATCCATAACAATACATTCCACAATCCTACTCCTTTCTATTCCCTCCTCCCAACTACTATACCAATTAAACAGCATGAGAATTTATTAAAAAGTGTGGCAGGCCAAAGATCCTAAAAGGAATATAACTACAGGCCTGACAAAGCCTTACTGAAGTCCAAGTAAACTATATCAACGGCATTCCTCTGGTCCACTAATTTTGTCTCATTATCAAAGAATGCAATAAGATTAGTCTGGCATGATCTGTTTTTGACAAATCCATGTTGGCTTTTGGCTATTACTTTGTTTGCTTCTAGGTGTTCGCAAATTCGTTGCTTGATTATTTTTTCCAGAATCTTTCCTGGTATTGAGGTCAGGCTGATAGGTCTGTAGTTTCCTGGATCTAATTTTTTCCCATTTTTGAAGATGGGAACCACATCAGCTCTTTTCCAGTCCTCTGGTAGTTCCCCGGTGTTCCAGGATCTCTGAAAGATATAATTCAGTGGTTCTGAGATCTCGTCTGCTAGTTCCTTCAGAACCCTGGGGTGTAATCTATCCGGTCCTGGTGATTTAAACTCGTCTAGGGTAGACAGGTGCTCACTTACCATTTTCTTCCCTATTTCAATTTGTGTTCCTAATCTGATTTTTGTGGTGCTGCTTTTGATAGGTTGGACTGTTTTATCCCTTTGTGTAAAGACAGATGCAAAACATGAGTTAAATAGTTCTGCTTTCTCCCTGTTGCTTGTCACCTTCTTGCCACTTTCTCCTAGCAATGGACCAATTGTTTCCTTAACTTTTTTCTTGTTTTTAAAATGTTGGAAGAAGCTTTTTTTGTTAATTTTTACTTTTGTGGCAAGCCTTTCTTCATTGTGAGCCTTAGCTTTCCTCACTTCACCTTTACAGGCTCGGGCTATTTGCTGATATTCTGCCTTAGTTATGTCCCCCTCCTTCCACTTTTTATACTTACCTTTTTTGTCTTTCAGTTTGTCAGATAGTTCTTTATGCAGCCATGCTGGTTTCTTTTGGGAGCTGTTATTTTTCTTCTTCATTGGTATTGTCCTAGTATGGGCTTTTGTAATCTCACTTTTCAAAATTTCCCAAGCTTCTTGAGTTGTTTTCCCCTCGAGGATTCTCATCCATGGATTTTTTTCCCAAGCTCTCTCTAAGTTTATTGAAATTAGCTTTCTTAAAGTCCAAGACTCTAGTTTGACTTTGTTCTACTACTTGTGTTTGGATAATGTTGAATTCCAATATTGCATGGTCACTTGCCCCCAGGGTTCCTATGGCTTCAACACCTTATATCATTTCCTCTCTGTTAGTGAGAATTAAGTCCAATATGGCTGATCCCCTTGTTTCCTTCTCTACTTTTTGGAAAACAAAGTTGTCTGCTAGGTTTTTTAGGAACCTGTTGGATCTTCCACTTGGTGCAGAGTTTGTTTCCCAGTTGATGTCAGGGTAGTTAAAATCTCCATTACTATTGTGGTGTGCTTCCTACATACCTTAGTTAGCTGACTAGCAAAAAGTTCATCTTCTTCCTCTGCTTGGTTGGGTGGCCTGTAGTATAGACCTATGGCAATGTCATTTCCCCCACAACCTTTAATATTGACCCAAATGCATTCAAGATAGTTCTCATCATTGTTGTGCTCTATTTCTGTAGAGACGTAGTTATTTCTTATATATAGTGCAACTCCACCTCCTCTTTTATTTGGTCTATTTCTTTTAAATAATTTAAATCCTTCTAGCTGTATGTTCCATTTGTCGGTTTCATCCCACCAAGTTTCTGTAATGGCAATAATATAGTATCTGCCCTCTTTTACTTGAATTTCTAATTTGCCCTGTTTATTCCTCATACTCTGTGCATTGGTGTATAGACATTTGAGTCCATTTTGATTAACCTTGTGTTTACTGTCTACATAACCTGTGTTATGCCTGACTGCCCCTATTTTCTTGCCACTTGTGTAATTCATGCACATGGTATGGCAATCACTATTAAATGCTTGGTTTTGCTTGACAGCAGGAGTGATAATCTTACCCACACACACATCTATGTTACATGCACTTATAACCCTATGAATGTTAGTTTGCTGGGGACAGAAATGTTCTGTATCTATTAATTCTCTGTCCCCGCTCTTCAGTTTAAATGTTTATCAAGAAAATCTGTGAATTTAATGCCAAGTAACTCAGTCCCTTTCTTGGATGGGTGCAACCCATCTCTTTTGTACAGTTTTTCATTGGACCAGCTACAGGCATCATGACTAATAAAACCAAAGCCTTCCCTTTTACACCACTTTTTTAGCCACACATTAAACTCTGCTACACGCTGGCCCTTCCCTTTTTGTTCCTTATATACAGGTAAAACCTCTGAAAATATAAGCCTACAACCTATACTATTAAGTTCATACCCCAAGTTCTGGAAATCATTCTGCACAGAAAGTGTATCTTTCTGGGATAGATCATTAGTGCCAAGATGTATAATAGCATCAACGTCACAGTCCTTACTTGCATTCTTGACTATCTTAAGAATACGCCTCTTGTCTCTGCTGGCAGTAGCACCTGGCAGACACCTGACCTCTTTTAAAACCTCTATATCCTCTCCTAAATTAACATCCCTTACGATTGAATCACCAAACAGAAGGTGACTTCTCTTTTTACATACCTTGATCTTCTTCTGCGACTGATGTGTGATACCTGGTTCCCCTTTTCGCCTTTCCGAAGAAAGTTCTTCATTTTGGACCACGATCCCCTGCTTATTTGAGTCATCATTATCACAACTGCCTTGACCTATCTCTTTAGTGTCCCCATTAAGGTCAGCAAGGGCACTATATCTGTTTTGCTGGGTCACAGCAAAAGCTTTGTGTTTATGGTTCACAGCTCTCAACCTGCCAGATCCCACAGTTGTCCAGACAGCTCTTCTCCTGCAAGATCTTTGTGGTAGAGGGGGCTGATAGTGTGGCATCGCCATAGAGTGGAATGGCTGACGTAGACACCTAGTTTCTGCTTGGAGAGCACAGATTACAGATTCTAGATAGGTAATCTGCCTATGTAGACTAGTAATTTGTTTACAAAGGGGACAGTATCCAAATTTGAAAAGAGTACTGCGAAAGACAGGTGCAAAACAGCTATTACATTGAACTAATCCAGTCATTTTGAAATAAATAAAATCACAATCTCAAACACACTAATCCAGAATGTATTATTGCTATTTTGGTTTATAGATATAGGCCCCCACCTCAGTGTCTTTGTCTCTGTGACTCACCTCCCTTCTCTCCAGCAGCTCCAATCCCAGCTTCAGGAAGGTTCAAGTGATATGGAGTTTAAGGGCCCCCACCTCAGTGTCTTTGTCTCTGTGACTCACCCCCCTTCTCTCCAGCAGCTCCAATCCTAGCTTCAGGAAGGTTCAAGTGACTTCTAGCAATCAGTGCTGCTATCAGTGTTTAACCCTAAAGGTTTCTTTAAATATATAGTATGTTGCAACGGTGCATGGAAATACGCCATCTTGACATTTAAACGATTCACTACATATCCATGCCTAGCTGCCCAAACTAATGATGCACGTAATGTTGTAGCTCTTAAACTAGGTGCAAATACCTCATCGTAGTCATTGGCTGACTGATCAAAACCTTGTGCTACCAATCTGGCTTTATGGGTAACAGTCCCATCTACACTTGTTTTAATCTTGTAAATCCATTTACATCCTATGGCATGTTTACCTGGGGGTAACTTTACATTTTCATATACCTCCAACTCTTGTAAAGATTTCAGTTCCCTGTTCATAGCTGTTTTCCAAACTATCTGCACCTCCTTAAGATACATGGATAGCTCATGATACGTAGCAGGAACTTTATCTACTTGACACGCTATACTAGCTTGATATCTGTCAGGTGGTCGTGTTATACAGGTTGAACGTCTAGGCAACTCAGGGTTCACCAGTGGACTCGCCTGTTACGTCTGTTCCCGTTCTTCTAACTCCTCCTGACTTTGCACTTCATCCTGACTTTGCACTTCCTCTTTAACTTTTATAGCTGGTCTTTCTATTTTACCACTAGGAAATACCTGGGTTTCAATAACTACATCATTGTTAAATTGCAGTTTATCCCAACCAACATGCTCTAGAAACTTTGCATTAGCACTGTGATAGATCTTAATTGTCCCTTGTTCCCAGAACCTATAAGATCTATGGTTTGAGTCATAACCTACGAAAAATAATTTCCTAACTCTATGTTGTCCCTTCAATCTGATCTGTGCTGGAATATGCACCCATGCAGGAACTCCAAATGTGTGAATATAACTTAAATCAGGTTTCCTACCATGCCAACGAGTAAATGGTACCTCTCCAGTAGAAGCATTTACAACGTTGTTCAGTAGATGATTAGCACACATCATGGCTTCACCCCATAGTGTTTCAGGCAATCCTGAATCGGATAACATGGTTCTAGTCATGGCTTGTAACGTTTGCCCCCTTTGTTCTACAAACGAGTTATGTTGTGGTCTATAAGGAGCAGAACGTTTATGCTCAATACCAGCTGTTTTTCACATTGTTGGGAACTTATAATTGGTAAACTCCGTCCCATTATCAGTAACTACAGTAATAACCTTGGCTTTTATCTTTCTTTCCGCAAATCTTAACCAATTAAAGAAATGTTGAAACGTTTCTGTCTTGTCTTTCATTAAATAGCAGAAACTGTATCTTGAATAATGATCTATGATACTCAAAACATAACAGGCACCTCCCAAACTGGGTTTTATAGGTCCAATTAGATCAGCAAAAACAACTTCCAGAGGTTCCTTTGTTTTAAACCCATTACATCTGTTTGCTGGAGTAACCTTGCTCTTTTCCTGACTACACACATTACAATTTAAATATTTACTGCAAGGTTTTAACTTTACTCCTTCTGACAACTTATCAGTTTGTTGCAGCATCTTGAAATTAATGTGCCCCATACGCCTATGTAGCAAATGTATGCATTCATCATGTGGTTTCACATTATCATACACTGAGTTAGCAGTATGGTCATCAGATATAACATATACACCATTTGTTAATTTGGCAGTAATCCTATTACCTTCCTTTTCAATGATACAGTTATCTCCCCTAAAGGTTACTACATAGCCAAGCTTAACTAGAGCTCTTACTGATAATAAATTAAATTTCAGTTTAGGTATATACAACATGGATAAATGCTCATTTACAAATGAACACCTTGCCATACCTTCACCAGATGCTTTCACCCTCCATCCATTTGCCAAAGATACATGTTGCTGCTGGCGGACATTTTTATAAAACAATTCTTATTTCTAGTAATGCACTGAGATGCTCCACTATCAACAACCCATGAATCATGGCTTATTGTTGCATTTCTAGAGATAGTCAAAGTAGACATACCTAAGTTGACATTAGCATTTTTCTTAGCCTTTCTAGTATTCTGGTGTTTTGCATGTTTACAGAATCTAGCTATATGCCCCTTAGCCCCACAAGAAAAACATTTTCTAACAGTAT
The DNA here is from genome assembly GCF_964273705.1 of Natrix helvetica. Lineage (NCBI taxonomy): Eukaryota > Metazoa > Chordata > Lepidosauria > Squamata > Natricidae > Natrix > Natrix helvetica. The sequence goes on along the minus strand of NC_138555.1, from coordinate 41,847,986 downwards.
AGGCCAGGGGTGTCCAAACTTTTTTCAAAGAGGGCCAGATTGGATGAAGTGAACATGCTGGAGGGCCAAACATTTTTCCGAACATTCTTTGAACAATTACAATTAAATGCAAATGACTTATTTTATGCCAAGTTAATTGCAAATGGCATACTTTTCATTTCATAACATTAAGATCAACTGACAGCTGAGTTTTCACAATGTATTTTAAATAAATTTTAAAAAAACTTACCTGCACTAATGTGAAGGGTGAAACTGAGATCTGTACTGCAGCAAATAGGCTCGGTCTGGTACAAAGGCAGTGGTTTTGATGCGCAAAATGTCGCGCAGATGAGAGTCACTTAGTCTGGTCCTCACACGGTTCTTGTTAAAGTTCATAGCAGAGAATGTCTTCTCACACAAATATGTTGAGCCAAATAAGCTCAGCATTTTCTTAGCCAATGTCCGAATCTCCTGAAACCTGGCCTTATCCAGTTGGCGGTAAAAGTTCACAAGAGAGAGCTGTTGGTAATGACTGCGTAACTCGCTGTCACATTGCAGCTCAATGAGCTCAAGCTGCAGCTGATCTGGAGCATCATCGGGGTCAACAGAGAATGGAGAGGAGAAAAGGCTGATCTCCTTTTCAATAGCTGCAAAATCTTGAAAGCGCCATTTAAACTCTCCAGCCAGAGATGTGATGTCTGCTGCATACCTGCTCATTTGCACACTGATATTGTCCTGTGAAAAACTGTTCATTATTTCCTGCAATGCTGGGAAATGTAAGGTATTGGGCTGTGTTTGTGACAAATGCCTTTGGAAAAGTTGCAGCTTTGTTCCAAAGGCCTTGTGGTGTGAATAAAGCTGGTTCACCGCTGCATCTTTTCCCTGAAGACTCGTGTTTAGTACATTCAGATGCTTTGTTATGTCAACTAGAAACCCCAAATCAGCCAGCCAAATAGGATCAGATAGTTCTCGCATCAGTTGTCCCTTAGTTTCCAAGAATTCTTTGATTTCCTTTCTGAGAGAGTAGAAACACTGCAGCGCAGACCCTCGACTGAGCCATCTTACATCGTTGTGATATAAAACATCTTCATATTCAGCCTGGATGTCCAGCAGAAACTGTTTAAACTGGCGGTGGCACAGAGCTTTAACGCGAATAAAATTAATAGTCTTTACAACCGGTTTCATAACATGATCATATTTGAGATATTTAGCACAGAGAACTTGTTGATGAATGATACAATGGAGTTTAATAGCTTCGCCTCCTTCTTCAATCAGATTAGGGTTGATAAGCCACTTCGTTCACCAGCCATAGCAGGTGCCCCATCAGTAATAATCCCAGTAACTTTGTTCCAGGGCAGTTTCACGTCATCTATTGCGGAACTAACAGCAACAAATAAATATTTTCCTCTAGTTTGGTCCGTAAGGCTCTGGAGGTCAAGTAGCTCTTCAGTCACATTTATTTCATCGTCCACCCCTCTCAAAAAAATCAGCAACTGAGCTGTGTCAGATAGGTCTGTGCTTTCATCACAGGCTATTGAAAAGAAGTCAAAATCCTGTCCTTTGGACGTCAACTGTCTCTTAATATCTGATGAAATATCTTCAATTCTCTGTGCTACAGTGTTACGAGCCAGGCAAATGTTGGCAAACTCTTGCTTCTTCTCGGGACAGATATTTTCAACCATTTTCATAACGCACTCTTTAATAAAATCACCCTCAGCAAAGGACTTGCTCCGTATTTCAGTGAAAAAAAATGCCACTTTCCACCTTTCCTGGAAACGGCGGCCCTCACTGTCAACTTTCCTTTTCTTATTATAGTTGCCATTTTATAAATTGGCCAGAAATTTGACAAGGTCAGACTCTCTGTTAACAGCTCACACACACACTTCCACCACTTCACAAATTCTGCTCATAAAATGGCTGTCTCACACCTCATATATATTGCAAGCCAGCTTTGGCGGGAAAAGAGGTACGATAAGGAAACGATTCTTTGCAAGCGGGTGGGAATTTGCCTTCTGCTTCCCTTCCCTTCAGGCTCGGAAACAGCGGGGGTGGGGAGAATGGGAAGGAGGAGGAACGTGCTCACCTCTTGCTCCCGGCGACAGCAGCAGGGATATACTCCCTAGCGCGGATTTAGGAGGCGTTGGCTTTTGGAACTTGGAAATACCCCCCCCCCCCCACTCCCCTTTTCCTCCAGCGAACTCGCAGCTTGACGGAGGCGAAGTGTGAGCGCGCGCGAAAAAGAGGTGGTGGGAAAGAAATTTGAAAGGTCTTCTGCTTGCCGCCCTCAATCAGAAGGGAGGCGAAGTGTGAGCGCGCGCGCGAAAAAGAGGTGGTGGGAGAGAAATTTGAAAGGTCTTCTGCTTGCCGCCCTCAATCAGAAGGGAGGGCCGTGGGTGGGCCGCATTTACATAGAGCAGGGAGGGCTGTTAAAGGGCCATATTAAACCACCCCCCGGGCCGCAAATGGCCTGCGGACCGGACTTTGGACATGCCTGGTATAGGCAGTTGAAGGTGACTTCTCATGTTGTGGTGTTTTCTCTCTCAGTTGTTCTCTTTCCAACCTCCTTCTGGACTCTTCCAACAGTCGTGTAGTTATGTCAGACAATGTTAGTTCATTTCGGGTTAGGACCTTGAAGGACGTAACAAAATCATCATAACTCTCATCCAGTGATGACAGAATGATGTAAACTTGATGTAACTCTGAGAAAATAAGTTCCTTTTCATGTAGCTCTTGGAAAACTCATTTTATAAAGTTTAAATAAGCTAACATATCTCCACCCTTCAGAAGACGTGCCCTAAACAGTTTGCGGGTAAGATGTATATGCGCACCTACAGTGTTACGTACATATATCTTCTTCAAATTCTCCCAACATCTTGCTGCAGAATTCTCCCCACGAATATGAACTAACTGTTGGTCAGTTAGTGTTAGACCAATTATACACAATGCTCGTTTGTTGCATCTTTGAAACTCTGCTATCTTCTTGGCATCATCCTCGTCATCTGGATTCCAAGAAGCCACGTCCAGTGGATTCTGTACAGCATCCCACAATCCTTCAGTACGCAGAAGTAAGCTGCACTTCATTGACCAGGAAACATAGTTTGTTCCATCCAACCGGGTTATCAGTGATAAATTTGCTGATGGTGCGTGTGCCATCTTCTCCATAATAGTAAAACTTACAAACTAAACAGCTATCTGTATACGGTAATGCATATCAACACCAACTCTCTCTTTAGCTACATCTGGTACGCTCTGGGCCCATAACCAGTGTTAAGTAAGTAAGCTCCCCGTTAGGAGAGCGAGTGTGCAGAGAAGGGTAATGAGAGTGGTATGGACGAACACGCACAAACCAGCATACAGGGACACTGAATAGTATAAAATATAGTAGTTTACTATGTGGAAGTATAGAGGTATTCAGAGTCCAGTTAACAGTCCAAGTCATACACGTTTCAGTCATGCAGTTATCAAATAGTCAGTCTATCACACAAAAACAGCTAACAGTAGCAAACCACAGTACCTCACAATACACCAATCAGCGTCTAACAAACAGAGAGGTAACCGTCATTCTGGCTCCCTCTTATGGCTGCTTGAGGTAACAAACCAATTACATCTCTCTAGCATTTAAAGTAACAGATACATTTGTTACAATCATAGCTTACATACATTGCCAAGCCAAGCCTAGGGTTACATCCCTAACAGTTTTAATTTTACTCCTTCTGACAATTTAACAGTTTGTTGCAGCATCCTGAAATTAATGTGCCCCATATGCCTATGTAGTAAATGTATGCATTCATCATGTGGTTTCACATTATCATACACTGAGTTAGCTGTATGGGCATCAGATATAACATACCGTGTTTCCCCGAAAATAAGACAGGGTCCTATTTTATTTTGAGCCACTAAATATGGCCTTGGTCTTATTATCGGGGGTGGGGGTCTTATTTGCGCTGGCCGAGCAGCTGGACGGCACTGCTCTGATGTGTCTTGTCACTGCTGTCAGCGTTCCAAGTATCATGCAGAATTAAATCAGAATCCAAGGCAAAACTTTCCTTAAAGTTCCAATGTCAGCCTTCCAAATACCATGCATGAAATCAATCAGAGACCAAGGCAGAATCATCCTTAAAGTTCCAATTTAATCATACAGGCATGTTGGCACTGTGCTATGGAATTTCAACTCTGATTCTCTTCCTGGAATTCCACCCAGTTGAAAATTCATGATCTATCCCCACACCCACAAATCCATCACATGTTCCAATCGTCATCTTCCACGCTGGAATCTACACCCCTCTGCTTCCGGTCAGGTGTCGAGGTGCGGAGACAAAAGATGACCTTGAGCTTCTAGAAAGAATCACAACAATGCATTCCACAATCCTACTCCTTTCTATTCCCCCCTCCCAACTACTACACTAATGAAACAGCATAGGAAAATAATAGAAAGTGTGGCAGGCCAAAGATCCAAAAAGAAAAATAACTACAGGCCTGACAGGCGGCCTCTCCTCAGAAGAAAACGTTTCCTGAAAAGAGAATAACATAAAAGTTAACATAGCAAAATTAACCACCTCTTCCTCCCCCAATGGGACCCTTTGGCTTATTGGGAAACTTTTCTTGGAATTGGTTTATTAACCTGTCCGCCTTTAGGTCCCAACTTTTCACCCAAGTGGCTTCGGACAAAGGGTACCCCTTCCAATGCACTAAATACTGTAAGCGACCCCTATATAGCCTCGAGTCTAATATTTTTCTGTTCCCACTGCTGTCTGGGAGTTCCACGATGAAGTCCATTGCGACCTCTTCCCATGGTCGGTTAGGGCTCTCTGCTGCAGGTGCTGCAGCTTCTGGGCTCTTGGATTCAATCATCCCTGGCTGGCCCTTTTCCTCCTCCGAGGCCTCCCCCTTGGTAGGACTCTTTGTCACCTTAAGTTGGGGGTCCTCCTCCGGAGATTGTTTGCCCTTTTCCTCCTCCGAGGCCTCCCCCTTGGTAGGACACTTCGTCACCTTAAGTTGGGGATCCTCTTCCAGAGGTTGTTGGCCCAGATGACTCTTCTGTGGTGCCATCTGGGGCCTTCTTCTTACCGCTGTGGCGGTTGGTGCGCACGTTTGTGGCATTGGGGCTGGAGCCAAGCACTCTGACACTCTGTGGCCAAGTTGACAGCAATGGTGGCATTTTATTGGCCCCCACGAAGGAAGAAACCTAGTTTCATCTCTAAATTTAGGAACCTCTTCATCACATTGGCCTGCTCTCCATCTTGCAGCTTCCCCCTTGGTAAACCCTTCTTCCATGGTGAAGATTGCTTCTCTGTAGGAAGGTGGGGTAAGAACCTTTTGGGGCATTGCAGGGGAGACTGGAACTGGTGGGGAGGTCAGTCCCTCGGTTGGCCACTGCCCAGTTTTCTGCCATGGTGCCATCTGCTGAGGGAGGGCAGGTGCCCACTGGCATTCCTCCCATCCATGACCTGGGGTTAAGACCCATCCCGGGGTTGCCTGCTTCACAGGTTTCAGTTCAACCAATGATGGCTGGCTAGGGGGGTTTATGTGCCAAGGACCCTCCTACTGGCTTGGAGGAGTTATGTGCCAAGTAGGTGCCCTCTGCTGGCTTGGAGCATTTTCCCATGTTGATGGCAAAGGAGGTGCCCATTGGCATCTTATCCATCCATACGCTGGGAAGAAAACCCAATCTGGTGGTGCTTCATTCACTGTTTGCAGCCCAATTTGTGGCTGGCAAGTGAAAGAAGCTGGCCAAATCCCTTCTTGCTGGCTGGGTTGAAATTCCCATTTTGATAGGGAATCTGTCTCCCACTCAGTTGCAGGGTAATAAGTCATTTCATTTATTGCTGTCTGGAAGGAGTCATAATCTCCACTCCAGGTTTTTTTCCAAGCCTTTCTTCCAAGCTGGGGGGAAGGAGGGGGAGCATGCACTCACGTTTAGTTGTCCAAGATGGTCCGGGAAGCCCATCAGAGATGACTGCGTGGGGATGGCTGGGATCTCCTTTCATCAGATCTTCTGGCCATCCTCTAACCGGGTGTAGAAAAAGTCTTTTCCAGCCCCCTCCGTCCTCTTGCCAGATGCAATAAATCTTGAAGCAGATTCCTTTGCCTTGGAAGATAGCAAGAAGCGTCAGCTCTCAGCTTCTTATCACCAAAAGCTTACTCATAATTGTTCGCTGATATTTTACGCTGTCCCGGTCAGCGTTGGGAATTCAGCACCCCCTCACCAACCCCCTCCCCCCCTGCGAGGGCGGGGTGCTGGTGCTTTATTTTAAAGGGAGAGTTGGAATAATGTCAGCGTTCCAAATACCATGCATGAAATCAATCAGAGACCAAGGCAGAATCATCCTTTAAGTTCCAATTTAATCATACAGGCATGTTGGCACTGTGCTATGGAATTCCAACTCTGAATCTCTTCCTGGAATTCCACCCAGTTGAAAGTTCATGATCTATCCTCACACCCACAAATCCATCACATGTTCCAATCGTCATCTTCCACGCTGGAATCTACACCCCTCTGCTTCCGGTCAGGTGTCGAGGTGCGGAGACAAAAGATGACCTTGAGCTTCTAGAAAGAATCACAACAATGCATTCCACAATCCTACTCCTTTCTATTCCCCCCTCCCAACTACTACACTAATGAAACAGCATAGGAAAATAATAGAAAGTGTGGCAGGCCAAAGATCCTAAAAGAAACATAACTACAGGCCTGACATCCAATTTAATAAGTCAGACATCTTAACACATCTGTGGAATTCCAACTCTGATTTACTTCCTGGAATTCCACCCAGTTGAAAGTTCATGATCTATCCCCACACCCATAATCCCATCACATGGTCCAATCCTTTTCTTCCACGCTGGCATCTCCACCCCTCTGCTTCCTGTCAGGTGTCGAGGTGCGGAGACAAAAGATGACCTTGGGCTTCTAGAAAGAATGACAACAACACATTCCACTTATCTACTCCTTTCTATTCCCCCCTCCCAACTACTACACTAATGAAACAGCATAGGAAAATAATAGAAAGTGTGGCAGGCCAAAGATCCTAAAAGGAACATAACTACAGGCCTGACAACTGCCCTGCATCGGGTTGGGCTTTCTTTGTGAGGGGGACAATCTGGGGAGTGAGAGAGTTAGGAAGCCTGGGTTGGCGTGGGGCAGTTTCTCAAGTGAAGCGTCTGATTCATCCCCAGTGGTGAGCGTTTTGCCTCCTCTCTGCCCCGGCTTGGAAGCTGCAGAGGAAGCCTGCCATGCCCGGCGAGGGGGGGAGAAGAGACAACAAGAGAAGCCACATCTCGCTCCACACCTCTCACTTCTCCTCCACCCCACCTGCCACCCCTCTCGCTAAAGAGACGTTGGGGAAGGGAAGCAGCCTGGATTCTGTTAGCATTGGGGTGGGGTGGGAGGAGTTGGGCTGCGAGACACATGTCCCACCCAAGACTGTTTTGTCCAGGGAAGCACCCTGTAAAAAAAAATCTCACGAGTTCAACTTCCCTGGACAAAACAGCGAGGAGCACGACAGAGCTGCAAGTCTCGGGTAGGATTGCTGCCCCTTTGCCTCCTCTCCCAAAAGCAGTCTCGGGTGCAGCCACTTTTGCAGCAGGAGACACAAGCCGGCCTTCGAAAGGGTACTGTAGCAGCAGCTATCCACAATTTTTTTACCCTTATTTTGTCCCGATCCACGTGGCTCACTGGGCCACGTGGGTCGGGATGAAATAATGATAACAAATTGTGGATAACTGCTGCTACAGTACCCTTCGAAAGGCCGGTGCAAGGCGCGTGGGGTGCATCACTTGGCCTCCTGCTGCTTTTGTGTCCGTAATCGATGGCAAAAGCAGCCACACATGCTGGAGGCCATGGCCTGAGCAGCACCCACAAATCAGCTTTTTTTTCAATGGCAGCCGGATCGGCTCAACTGATCCGATTAAGGAGCTGAGAAGCGCTGAGGTGACCGGGGAAGGGAAGGGCTTCCTCCTGTACTTGCCACAGCACCCTTTCACTAGGGCTTATTTTCGGGGGAGGGCGTATATTTACACCCACATCAAAAACCAGGCAAAAACCAGGCCTGGGCTTATTATTATTATTATTATTATTATTATTATTATTATTATTATTATTATTATTATTTATTGGATTTATATGCCGCCCTTCTCCCAAAGGACTCAGGGTGGCGTACAACATTAAAAAACCCACATCCCGAAAGTTAAAATGAAATTAAATACATATCCAAAAAACAAACCCAATTTATAGGACAATACATTTAAAAAATAAGTTAAAATTAAGAGGCCAGGCCGGCTTGCTGGAAAGCCAACTTTTTAGGGCGCGTCGGAAGAACCGGAGGTCAGGGATTATGCGAAGCTCCGGGGGCAGCTCATTCCAGAGAGAAGGCGCTCCCACAGAGAAGGCTCTCCCCCTGGGGGTCACCAGCCAACACTGTCTGGCCGACGGCACCCTGAGGAGGCCAACTCTGTGGGATCGTACTGGACGGTGGGAGGCTACTGGTGGCAGTAGGTGGTCTCGCAGGTACCCTGGGCCTAAGCCATGGAGCGCTTTAAAGGTCATAATTAATACCTTGAATCGCACCCGGAAAACAACCGGCAACCAGTGCAGGCCGCCTAAAAGGGGTGTGACATGGGAGCACCTAGGTACCCCCATGACAACCCAAGCGGCCGCATTCTGGACCAGCTGAAGCCTCCGGGTGCTCTTCAAGGGCAGCTCCATGTAGAGAGCATTGCAGTAGTCCAGGCGAGAAAAGACGAGGGCATGAGTGACTGTGCACAGAGCATCCCGATCCAGGAAGGGGCGCAACTGGCGTACCAGGTGAACCTGGTAAAAGGCCCCCATGGTCACGGCCGTCAGGTGTTCTTCTAAACTAAGCCGCGTATCCAGGAGGACTCCCAGATTGCGAGCCTTCTCTGAGGGGGCTAAATTTCTCCCCCTATCATCAAAGATGGAACAAGATGTACAAATCGGGATGCCGGGACCCACAGCCACTCAGTCTTGGAGGGATTGAGCTTGAGTCTGTTACTCCCCATCCAGATCCGCACAGCCTCCAGGCATCGGGACATCACGTCGAGGGCATCATTTGGGTGGTTTGGGTAGAGATGAAAAGTTGGGTATCATCAGCATATTGATGATACCGTACCCCAAAACCACGGATGATCTCGCCCAGCGGTTTCATGTATATGTTGAACAGGAGAGGTGAGAGAACCGACCCCTGGGGCACCCCACAAATGACTCGCCTGGGGGTCGATCTCTGCCCTCCAGTCAACACAAACTGCGACCGATCCGACAGGTAGGAGGAGAACCACTGTAAAACGGTGCCCCCCACTCCCAACCCCCCGAGTCGTCGCAGTAGGATACCATGGTCAATGGTATCGAAAGCCGCCGAGAGGTCTAATAGGACCAGGACAGAGGAACAGCCCCTGTCCCGGGCCCGCCAGAGATCATCGACCAACGCGACCAGTGCCGTCTCCGTGCTGTACCCGGGCCTGAAACCCGACTGAAACGGATCACCTTCAAGGTGGTGGGAAAGAACCCCTCTCTCAATGAAGCATTGGTAATCGCCTGGAGCCAGCCTCGTGTCACCTCCCGGGAAGCCGATACTAACCAAGAGGGACACAGGTCCAGCACACAAGTGGCAGTACTTCACTGCCCATAATCCTGTCCATGCCTTCGGGGGTCACAGGAAGCTTGTCTGCAGTGTTTTCTCAAGTTATTTTTTTGGCCCGGGCTGTCTGGATCTGAGCGATTTTATCCTGCAGATACTGAACAAATTCTTCAGCCCTACCCTGCAAGGGGTCTTCCCCAGTTCCTTGGTTAAGTAAGGAGCGGGTCACCCTAAACAGGGCGGCTGGGCGGTTATCTGCGGATGCGATAAGAGCAGGAAAATGTTGCCGTTTTGCCGCTTCTATCGCCACTAAGTAGGATTTAATATGAATTCTTACTAGTGTTCGATCAGATTCGGACCGGCTGGCCCTCCAGCCACTCTCTAGGCATCTTTTCCAGCGTTTCATCTCCCGGAGCTCCTCGGTAAACCAGGGAGCCACCCAGGATCGACTCCGGGTCAGAGGCCGCAAAGGCACAACGTGATCCAAGGCCTCAGCGGCCACCCTATCCCAGGGTTCCACTAGGGCTTCGGTCGAGTTGTGAGCAAGGGATTCAGGAAATGTCCCAAGCTCCATCAGGAACCTTTCAGGGTCCATCAGGTGCCTGGGGCGGAACCGACTAGATGGTTCCGCCTCCCTGCGGCGACGGGTTAGGGTTAGGGTCACATGATCTTGGTTCTATCCCTCCGTTGATGCAGCCTAGGACTGTGTTGGCTTTTTTGGCAGCTGCTGCACACTGCTGGCTCATATTTAAATGGTTGTCCACTAGGACTCCAAGATCCCTTTCACAGTTACTACTACTGAGCAAGGTACCACTTATACTGTACCTGTTCATTCCATTTTTGTTGCCTAAATGTAGAACCTTACTCTTTTCACCGTTGAATTTCATTTTATTAGATAGTGCCCAATGTTCAAGTTTGTCAAGATCCTTCTGTATCTTAAGCCTATCTTCTGGAGTGTTGGCTAGTCCTGCCAGCTTGGTGTCATCTGCAAATTTGATGAGTTCCCCATTTATTCCCTCATCCAAATCATTGATGAAGATGTTGAAGAGTACTGGGCCTAAAACAGAGCCTTGGGGTACTCCACTGCATACTTCCCTCCATGTAGATGCAGTTCCATTGAGGACTACACGTTGAGTGCGGTTGGTCAGCCAGTTACGAATCCATCTGGTGGTAATGCTGTCTAACCCACATTCTTCTACTTTATCTAGTAGTAAGTTATGGTCTAGCTTATCAAAAGCCTTACTGAAGTCCAAGTAAACTATATCGACGGCATTCCTCTGGTCCACTAATTTTGTCACATTATCAAAGAATGCAATAAGATTAGTCTGGCATGATCTGTTTTTGACAAATCCATGTTGGCTTTTGGCTATTACTTTGTTTGCTTCTAGGTGTTCGCAAATTCATTGCTTGATTATTTTTTCCAGAATCTTTCCTGGTATTGAGGTCAGGCTGATAGGTCTGTAGTTTCCTGGATCTAATTTTTTCCCTTTTTTGAAGATGGGAACCACATCAGCTCTTTTCCAGTCCTCTGGTAGTTCCCCGGTGTTCCAGGATCTCTGAAAGATATAATTCAGTGGTTCTGAGATCTCGTCTGCTAGTTCCTTCAGAACCCTGGGGTGTAATCCATCCGGTCCTGTTGATTTGAACTCGTCTAGGGTAGACAGGTGCTCACTTACCATTTTCTTCCCTATTTCAATTTGTGTTCCTAATCTGATTTTTGTGGTGCTGCTTTTGATAGGTTGGACTGTTTTATCCCTTTGTGTAAAGACAGATGCAAAACATGAGTTAAATAGTTCTGCTTTCTCCCTGTTGCTTGTCACCTTCTTGCCACTTTCTCCTAGCAGTGGACCAATTGTTTCCTTAACTTTTTTCTTGTTTTTAAAATGTTGGAAGAGCTTTTTTTGTTAATTTTTACTTTTGTGGCAAGCCTTTCTTCATTGTGAGCCTTAGCTTTCCTCACTTCATCTTTACAGGCCTGGGCTATTTGCTGATATTCTGCCTTAGTTATGTCCCCCTCTTTCCACTTTTTATACTTAACTTTTTTGTCTTTCAGTTTGTTCTTTATGCAGCCATGCTGGTTTCTTTTGGGAGCTGTTATTTTTCTTCTTCATTGGTATTGTGCTAGGCTGGGCTTTTGTAATCTCACTTTTCAAAATTTCCCAAGCTTCTTGAGTTGTTTTCCCCTCGAGGATTCTCATCCATGGAATTTTTCCCAAGCTCTCTCTAAGTTTATTGAAATTAGCTTTCTAAAAGTCCAAGACTCTAGTTTGACTTTGTTCTACTACTTGTGTTTGGATAATGTTGAATTCCAATACTGCATGGTCACTTGCCCCCAGGGTTCCTATGGCTTCAACACCTTCTATCATTTCCTCTCTGTTAGTGAGAATTAAGTCCAATATGGCAGATCCCCTTGTTCCCTTCTCTACTTTTTGGAAAAAAAGTTGTCTGCTAGGTTGGTTAGGAACCTGTTGGATCTTCCACTTGGTGCAGAGTTTGTTTCCCAGTTGATGTCAGGGTAGTTAAAATCTCCATTACTATTGTGGTGTGCTTCCTACATACCTTAGTTAGCTGACTAGCAAAAAGTTCATCTTCTTCCTCTGCTTGGTTGGGTGGCCTGTAGTATAGACCTATGGCAATGTCATTTCCCCCACAACCTTTAATATTGACCCAAATGCATTCAAGATAGTTCTCATCATTGTTGTGCTCTATTTCTGTAGAGACGTAGTTATTTCTTATATATAGTGCAACTCCACCTCCTCTTTTATTTGGTCTATTTCTTTTAAATAATTTAAATCCTTCTAGCTGTATGTTCCATTTGTCGGTTTCATCCCACCAAGTTTCTGTAATGGCAATAATATAGTATCTGCCCTCTTTTACTTGAATTTCTAATTTGCCCTGTTTATTCCTCATACTCTGTGCATTGGTGTATAGACATTGAGTCCATTTTGATTAACCTTGTGTTTACTGTCTACATAACCTGTGTTATGCCTGACTGCCCCTATTTTCTTGCCACTTGTGTGATTCATGCACATGGTATGGCAATCACTATTAAATGCTTGGTTTTGCTTGACAGCAGGAGTGATAATCTTACCCACACACACATCTATGTTACATGCACTTATAACCCTATGAATTTTAGTTTGCTGGGGACAGAAATGTTCTGTATCTATTAATTCTCTGTCCCCGCTCTTCAGTTTAAATGTTTATCAAGAAAATCTGTGAATTTAATGCCAAGTAACTCAGTTCCTTTCTTGGATGGGTGCAACCCATCTCTTTTGTACAGTTTTTCATTGGACCAGCTACAGGCATCATGACTAATAAAACCAAAGCCTTCCCTTTTACACCACTCCTTTAGCCAAACATTAAGCTCTGCTACACGCTGGCCCTTCCCTTCCCAACCAGAAGGTGACTTCTCTTTTTACATACCTTGATCTTCTTCTGCGAATATACAGACAAAGGATCTGTCTGTCTGTCTGTGCAATAAATCCGGTTGAAGTAGTTTTGGTCCGGAGTGTGTTCTGTGTTGGCGAGGGAAGAAGGGGGGTCAGAACAGGTACCCATGAAAGGAAGATTAGAAACCCTCTTGGATTTTATATAAAGATTAATTTAAAAAAAGAACTAAGTTAGATATAGTTAAGTTTTGAATATTTGGGGGAAAATGTTATGACACAGCATATAGTTAAATAAAGGAGGGATAATGATAATAAGGTATATATAGGCATGGGTACAACATAAGGAAATTGGATGTAAATTGCAAATAATGATTTGGAAAGAAGGATTAGAAAATTTTGTTATTGAATATTATGAATGTTTAACTAGAATAGTACATAAAGATTCAGTGTTATTGGAGGATCTTAGAAATAGTAAATGAAATGCTAGTATGTGGTTATGTATTAAATCTTGGTATATTTTATGATGAAGGACGTTTAAACAATTATAGTCAAATGTAAATCGAGGTATGATGATGGAAATATGTATAAATTTTTGAGTTAAAATACTTGAATTAATATGAATTATGTTTGATGACTGTGGAAGAGATGCACAAAAGCTTTTTTTAACCAACTGATACACTTTCTACAGTATGCAAAAAAAAAGATTTTATGTATTGTGCTTGTTTTGAAAATAAAAATTAAAAAAAATGAAAAAATGAAAACACGACCGGGGAAGCCCCCTGGACTACTACAATGAGTGGCCAGCCCTAGACGACCATCGGAAGAGATCGCAATGGACTTCATCGTCGAACTCCCAGACAGCAGTGGAAATAGAGTAATGTGGACAGTTATTAATTTGTTTTCCAAGCAGGCGCATTTCATTGCTTGCTCAGGGCTGCCGTCCGCAAAGAAATTAGCGAAAATGTTTGTGAAACACATTTATCGCCTGCACGGGGTGCCCAAGAGGATCATTTCAGCCGCGGAGTTCAGTTCACCGCCAAGTTCTGGAGAGAATTCCTGAAATCCATCGGGTCCACACAAGGACTCAGCTCAGTGTTTCATCCCAGCACGAATGGCGCAGCGGAGAGGGCCAATGCGATGGTGGAACAATACATCCAGTGTTATGTGGGCTATCAGCAAGATAACTGGTCGGACTTGCTACCTTTCGCTGAAGTGGCGTACAACAATGCGTTCCACAGCAGCACTGGATTAACTCCTTTCCAGATTACCAGTGGCATGGAATTTGTTGCCATGCCTGAGTTGCCTAGAGAACCTCCCTCCTCCATGTCTCTGAATGAATGGATCGACACACTAAAGAAAGAATGGGAAAATACGAAGAAGGCTCTAGCAGATGCGGCAGAAGCCTACAAGAAGCAAGCTGATAAACACCACTCGCTCCAACCCCCCTTTCGTGTGGGGGACAAAGTTTTTGTATCTACCAAATACATAAGATTAAGAATGCCTAGCAAGAAATTGGGTCCAAAATTTCTAGGTCCATTCCCAATAGAAAAGATAATTAACCCAGTTACAGTTCGACTCAGTCTACCCAGAATTCTAGGGAAAATTTACCCAGTATTTCATTGTAGCTTGTTGAAACCAGTAATTGAGTCCAGCATAAGACCGTCCGCTCAAGCTCCCCCTCCTCCTGTAGTGGTAGAAGGGGAAACACATTATGAGGTGAAAAAAATATTAGACTCGAGGCTATATAAGGGTCGCTTACAGTATTTAGTGCATTGGAAGGGGTACTCTTTGTCCGAAGCCACTTGGGTGAAAAGTTGGGACCTAAAGGCGGACAGGTTAATAAACCAATTCCAAGAAAAGTTTCCCGATAAGCCAAAGGGTCCCCCTGGCAAGAAAAACAAAATGCACAGGTACAGTATAGTTGGCACCTTGCTCAACAGTAGTAACTGTGAAAGGGATCTTGGAGTCCTAGTGGGCAACCATTTAAATATGAGCCAGCAGTGTGCAGCAGCTGCCAAAAAAGCCAACACAGTTCTAGGCTGCATCAACGGAGGGATAGAATCAAGATCAGGTGAAGTGTTAATACCACTTTATAATGCCTTGGTAAGGCCACACTTGGAATACTGCATTCAGTTCTGGTCACCACGATGTAAAAAAGATGTGGAGATTCTAGAAAGAGTGCAGAGAAGAGCAACAAAGATGATTAGGGGACTGGAGACTAAAACATATGAAGAACGGTTGCAGGAACTGGGCATGTTTAGCTTAAGTGAAAGAAGGACTAGGGGAGACATGATAGCATTGTTCCAATATCTCAGGGGTTGCCACAAAGAAGAGGGAGTCAAACTATTCTCCAAGGCACATGAGGGTAGAACAAGAAGCAATGGGTGGAAACTAATCAAGGAGAGAAGCAACTTAGAACTGAGGAGAAATTTCCTGACGGTGAGAACAATTAATCAGTGGAACAACTTGCCTCCAGAAGTTGTGAATGCCCCAACACTGGAAGTCTTTAAGAAGATGTTGGATAGCTATTTGTCTGAAACGGTATAGGGTTTCCTGCCTAGGCAGGGGGTTGGACTAGAAGACCTCCAAGGTCCCTTCCAACTCTACTATTGTATTGTATTGTATTGTATCCTTGGCAGCAATCCACCACGACAAGACTCTCAGAACCCTCCGGCACAGAGACATGATAGCAGCTGTCCAGCATGCTAAGCTTCCAAGACAGAACTTTCCCAATAGTTCCTTTGTTTACTTCTGCAAAGGGCGTATGCACAATCAGTCCTTTTATAGACTGAAAAGGAGTCTACTTATCAGCAGCTGAGAGCCCTTACCGCCGGTAACTGCGCCCTTGCTCCTTGCGCCTGTGGGCGTGGCGGTAACGAGCATCTAAGAACTCCCTGCTGATGTCTGAGTCACTGTCCCGTGACTCCTCCCCACTGCTCCAAGGCATGGCATCAGGAGCCCCCCTCCTTTGGCTCTCACCGCTGCTCCATGCCTCAGGTGCCTCCTGGTGGCCGACCAGACTCTCCGATCCCTGCTCAGAGTCAGAACCCTGCCCAGGGTCCTCCTCATTCTCCAGAGCCGACTCATAGGGACCCTCACTGTCGGAGTCTGGTGGCAGCTCCAACGGCTCCTGCTGGGCCACAACAGGTACCATTCAATATTCATATCCCATTATTGCTTATCATGACACTACACATTGTATACATTATTATCATTATCAATTATTTGTTAAACTATATCTATTATCACGAAATTTCACTAAGTTTAGCTATTTTTAAGTTATACTCTTCCATCTATCAACCTGCATCTTTCCAGTAACAAAACAGTCTCATATCTTCTGCTGTTTGTGGTATCAGTCCTCTTATCTTCTCATTAATCAATTTTGTATGGACTCCTCTTAGCAGCTCTTTGCTTATAAAATCTCTCATGTAATTTCGATGCCCTTCTTCTGTTTCCTTAATCTGCTTATATTTAATTGTCAGTGGTGTTATCAATGATATTGCTAATAAAGTTTCTCTCTTTAAATCTATAAATTCTTTTATTTTTTCTTCTTCTGTATCTTGCCATCTGAAGTAAGTTTCCCCTCCATTTAATTCCTCTTTCAATATTCCACTCTTTCCATTTTCAGAGACAAACCAATCACCATAAATATCAGGAGTTTTAATTTCTTTATATTCATTTTCCTCTTCGGTTTTTTGAAATTTAACTGCCACTTTATCCATTTGATAAGCCTCTTTAACTTCTCCATCATATTTTGCTGTTAATTGTACATCATCCAACTTCTTCTCAATCCTCTTACGTGTATTTGATAATTTCTGTATTTCTGAGAATATCTTTTGCAGACTTAAAGCCTCTTTCTCCTGTTGAGATTGCCCCATTGTTTTCAACTAATAAACACTGCTATTTAAGAACATCTGTGTGCTTTTCTTCTTATCGCTCTCTGTAAACAAGCAATAAGACCTTGAAATGCCGAGCCGAGATAATCAGTGAGAGAAAGTAGTGTTTCGTTTCCAATACACAAAGTTTCTAAGCAGTGCTGTTGTTACAATGTTGCAAAGTTTTTTAAATGTCTTTTTTGTATTTCAAATTGAAAAGAAAGTCCAATTCTTAAATGAGTTAGAAAAACACCCACAGTAACGAAAGAGGAGGATTTTGAACCATAGGTTACAGAGAGTAATGAAAAGAAAAAGAAAGTAGTAGAAGAAGAAGGCTTAGTCCATTTGTTTTAAAGGTCTTACATAAATTCCATCCGTGAAGATAACATTCAAAACAAAAAAGATAACCCCATGTCAAAAACCATTCCAAATTTAATTCCGCCGCTTATTTCTTCTGCTCTCCAATTTGAATTTATTTTAAGTTTTTTATAGGCAGTCACTCTTAAAACAGTAAAATTTCCTCACCAGCTGGAAACACTTTCTCTTTCCATATCCTTCCATTTTGGAGTCGCCCCGACTTCGTCAGCCTCTGGCTGGATTTTTTGTCACTGGCTTGAAGACTTTCTCTTGGATCAATCAGGGACTTTGCGATGTCCCTGAGATTAGCAAGACATATTCTTCCTGTTCACTGTCTCTACAGGACAGTTTAGATCCATTTGGACCACCCAGTGGCAAAAGTGTCGACTCCGATCTCAGAGCATTGAGATCACACATCGTATCGTCGCGACTTCGACTCCTCCTCTCCTCCAGTCGTGTTTTCATTGTTGCGCAAGTAGCACTGTTTTTTACATAATCTTCCACCTACGATTTCATCCTTGGCCACCAAAATTGACGCCTGGCAAGATGGAGCATTTTTAGGAATCCAAAGTGGCCACCTAATTTTGCATCATGGCTTTGCTGTAGGACTTCCAGCCTCAACTCCACAGGGACGTACAGTTTGGACCCCTTCCAGGCTAAACCACCGCTCATCGTTAGGATATCCTTGTTATTGTTGAACCACGGGTCTGCTTTGAACTCTGTCATCAGCTTATCTTGGCGTCGGGTGGTGACCTGGGCCACCTGTTGGTGGGAGGAAGAAATGATGGGTTGAACAACTTCTTCCTTCTTACTGTCGTACTGTGGTTTTCTCGACAAAGCATCCGCCAACAAGTTCTTCCCTGCAGGGATGTGTTTAGTGTTGAATTTGAACCTTTGGCAGTATTGTGCCCAGCGAACTTGTTTCAGAGATAATCTTCAATGGGCGTGGATACCCTCGAGGTTTTTATGATCAGTCCAGACGTCAAACGGCATATCCCCCCCCTTCCAAGAGATGTCTCCACGTGAGCAGGCTCCACCTGATCGCAAATGCCTCTTTCTCCCAAATGGCCCGCCTCCTTTCAGTAGTGGTGAGTTTCTTGGAGATTGTGCCGCTCTTATTGCGTCCGCAGATAACCGCCCTGCCGCCCTGTTTCGGGTGACCCGCTCCCTTCTGTCACAGAGGCCGCAGGGCAGAGGAATTTGGGGAATATCTGCAGGATAAAATCGCTCAAATCCGGAGGGAATGAGTCCCACTCAGTGGGCCAGGAGGAATGCCCGAGGCGAGTCTTGAGAGACCATTCTGGGAGGAGTTTGACTCTGTTGCCACCGATGATTTGGACAGGTTGCGTGGGCGACTACGAGCCACCACATGTTTATTGGACCCGTGTCCCTCCTGGCTTGTACTGGCATCCTGGGAGGTCACACGAGACTGGCTCTTGGGACTAGTGAATGCTTCATTGGGCGAGGGGTCCTTACCAGCCACCTTGAAAGAGGCGGTTGTGAGGCCCTTACTCAAGAAGCCTTCCCTGGACCCAACTGAGCTAGCTAATTATCGTCCCGTCTCCAACCTTCCCTTTTTAGCGAAGGCTGTAGAGAGTGTGGTGGCCCAACAGTTCCCACATCACCTGGAGGAAACTGATTATCTAGACCCGCGCCAGTCCGGCTTCCGACCCGGGCACAGCACAGAGACGGCCTTGGTCGCGTTGGTAGATGATCTCTGGAGGGCCAGGGATAGGGGTTGTTCCTCTATCCTGGTCCTATTAGAGCTCTCAGCGGCTTTTGATACCATTGACCATGGTATCCTATTGCACCGGCTGGAGGGGCTGGGGGTAAGGGGCACCGTTTTGCGGTGGTTCTGCTCCTACCTCTCCGACCGGACGCAATGCGTGTTGGCAGGGGAGCAGAGGTCGACCCTGAGGCCGCTCACTTGTGGGGTGTCACAGGGGTCGGTCCTCTCGCCTCTCCTGTTCAACACATATATGAAGCCGCTGGGTGAGATCATTTGTGGTTTTGGGGTGGGATATCATTTGTACGCTGACGATATGCACTTGTACATCTCCACCCCGAACCACCCCAACGAGGCCGTCGAAATGATGTCCCGGTGCTTGGAAGCCGTACGGGTCTGGATGGGTGACAACAGTCTTAAGCTCAACCCCTCCAAGACGGAGTGGCTGTGGCTTCCGGCCCCCCCGGTTCAACCAGTGGATCCCATCGCTGGCCATTGGGGGCGAGCAACTGGCCCCCATGGAGCAGGTGCGCAATTTGGGCGTCCTCCTAGATGCCCGGCTGTCTATGGATGACCATGTGGCAGCCGTGGCGAGGGGGGCGTTCCACCAGGTTCGCCTGGTGCGCCAATTGCGCCCCCTATTGGACCGGGATGCCCTACGCACAGTCACTCATGCGCTGGTGACGTCCCGCCTGGACTACTGCAATGCTCTCTACATGGGGCTTCCCTTGAGATGCACCCGAAGACTACAGCTGGTCCAGAATGCGGCCGCGCGGGTGATTATGGGGAGTACGAGATACTCCCATATAACACCTCTCCTGTGCGAGCTGCACTGGCTCCCTGTGGTCTATCGGGTGCGTTTCAAGGTGCTGATCACCATCTTTAAAGCGCTCCATGGCACAGGACCTAGTTACTTGCGGGATCGCATCCTGCCCCATACATCCCTACGACCAATCCGCTCTCACAGAGAGGGACTCCTCCGGGTGCCGTCCACTAAGCAGTGCCAAAGGGCGGCGCCCAGGAGCAGGGCCTTCTCTGTGATGGGCCCAGCCCTCTAGAATGACCCCCCCCCCGACATTAGGATTACTACTGACCTCCGCTCCTTCCGTACAAAACTCAAGACCCACCTTTTCCAACTAGCTGGCCTGGCTCAACTATAGTTCTATCTCTAATCCTCCTGGCAATTTTAAACTTTTTACATTTTAAAATTTTAAATTGGGGTATTTTAATTTTTAACCTTATTATTATTGTTGTTTTATGTATTGTAACAATTGTTGTGATTTTATACCTCCTCCGTGTAATGTCTAACCGTGTAATGTCTAATCGTGTAACATGTGATTTATTTATTGTACGCCGCCCCGAGTCCCTTCGTGGAGAGGGAGCAGCTAACAAGTCTAATAAATAATAATAATAATAATAATAATAATAATAATAATAATAATAATAATAATAATAATAATAATAATAATAAAAAGATGTAAGCGCACGGCAAGAGGTGGCCCTCTCTATTCTTTTGTAGTAACACTACAGCTAATGCTACATCACTGGCATCCGTCTGGATTATGAATGGTCGCTTGGGGTTGGGGTGTTGCAGTATGGGCTCTTGGGCAAAGAGCCGTTTTAATTTCTCAAAAGCTTTTTGACAGTCCATTGTCCATTTCAGGGGTTGGTTTGCTTTTGGCTTCATTGGGGAAGGCCCCGTTTTTAATACTTCAGTCAATGGAAGGGCAATTTCCGCAAAATTCGGAATGAACTGCCTGTAGAAATTTACAAATCCAAGGAACCTTTGTAGTTGTCTGCGAGTACTTGGAGGTTTCCAGTCTAATACAGCTTTCACTTTTCCTGGATCCATTTCTATCCCCTCGTTGGAGATGTGATAACCCAAGTAATCTAGTGAGGTCTTGTGAAACTCACACTTCGACAACTTTGCGTATAGCTTGGCGGCCAAAAGTTTTTTCAGGACTTGCCATACCAGCTTCACGTGTTCTTCTAGGGTTTCAGAGAGATCAATATGTCATCTAGATAAACAAGCACTCTGCGGTACAGGTGGTCATGTAGCACCTCATTTATGTACTGCATGAAGAGTGCAGGTGCTCCTTGTAGCCCAAATGGCATGACTTTGTACTGAATACTGCCAAGGGGCGTGTTAAAAGCGGTCTTCCACTCATCTCCCTCTCTGATTCGTATGCGGTAATACGCCTCTCTCAAGTCCAGCTTGGTAAAGATCTTGCCTTTTCCCAATTTTGGTCCTATGACTGCAGAATGCTGCAAAATACCATAGATGCAGGCCAGTTGTTGAGTGTTTCAAATGTGATTGGAACACTCAACAAGGTGACCACAGTGTGTGTGTGTGTGTGTGAGTGAGACAGACAGACAGAGAGAGGAACAGAGAGAGGGAGTGAGGGAGGGAATCAGAGAGAGACTGACAGGCACACACACACACACACACACAGACAGAGAGAGACAGAGAGGGGGAGGGAGGGAGAGAAAGATAGACAGACAGAGAGAGACACACACACAGAGTGAGTGATTAAGTGAATGAGTGAGAGACAGACACACCCACATGCACAGAGTGACAGAGAGAGAGGAAGGGAGGGGAAAGAGACAGAGGGAGAGACAGACACAGACACACACACACACACACAGAGTGAGTGAGAGACAGACAGACACACACACAAACAGAGTGACAGAGATGGGGGAAGGAGGAGAGAGAGACAGAGATACAGAGAGAGAGACAGACAGATAGACACCCAGAGAAAATGACAGAAGGAGACAGAGAGGGAGGGAGGGAGGGAGAGAGAGACAAAGAGCCAGAGAGAGAGAGAGAAAGAAAAAGAAAAAAAGAAAGAAAGTGGGAGAGAGAGATGAAATTAAAAACAACAACATACAAACCTGACCCA
Organism: Natrix helvetica; assembly: GCF_964273705.1. Taxonomy (NCBI): domain Eukaryota; kingdom Metazoa; phylum Chordata; class Lepidosauria; order Squamata; family Natricidae; genus Natrix; species Natrix helvetica. The sequence continues at coordinate 41,826,170 of NC_138555.1, read as the reverse complement.
AATGCATTCAAGATAGTTCTCATCATTGTTGTGCTCTATTTCTGTAGAGATGTAGTTATTTCTTTTTTTTATATATATATTTTTATTGTTTTAAATAAACAAAAAAAACACACACACAAAAATCATTCTTCATTACATCTTCCAGAAAGCATGTCGATTGGTTACAAATACATTTCATGCGTTCCTACCACAATCATTCTTTATACTTCATTCATATTGGATTGTAGATTTTAAATCAAAAGTCTTTATGTATTTTACCATCAATGTACCATCATTCTCATTTAACTATAATTGTTTAAACGTGCTTTTATCTATAATCATTTATAATTAAAGACACAACCACATACTTGCATTCATTAGCTGTTTCTGTAAACCTCAGGCTTATACCCAATTGCTTTCACCAATGCCAACACATATAAAATCATTAAACATTATCCATTAACATTTTGTTATTGTTATTGTAGTTATCTAACATCTTTATAATAAATCTAAACAAAAATTTATTAGTAGAATTTATAAGTACCCAGAAGAGATTACATCTTTTTAACAAAATCCAAACAAAAAAATATTGGGAAAATTAATAAATCTTTTTCCCAGGTCCCAATTTACGGTTTATATCCAAATTGTTTTCAGTAATTAAAATTATTATTTCACTGTTATTATCATAATGGATTATCTGTTAACGAATAAACATTTTAAAAACAAAAACATTCTATAAGCATCTACAAAGTCCTACTTATTAATCACCAAAGATTAACTAAGTTTTTAATTATCAGCATTCATTGTCAACCTGTGTCTTTCCAGTAATAAAACACTCTTATCTCTTTAGCCAGTTGTTGCATCAATTCTCTTATTAGCTTCTTTATAGAGTTCTTGAAAACTTCTCTCCGCACTTTTTTGCTCAGAAGATCTCTCATATAGTCTCGTTGCCCTTCAGCTGGTATTAAAATTAACATGTCTTTGATTATCAGACGTCTTTCTAAAGCTGTTTCTCTTCTTAATTCCATCATCAAATCCATATCTTGACAAGAGAGGTAGAGCTCCAGATAGTCAAATTCACCTTTCAATATCTTTTCACTTTCACTCATGGGTGCTTCATTAGTAGATTCATCTGTTGTCTTGCCTTTATCTTCTATATCTTCATTCTCTTCTTTAGTTTTGGAGCTCCAACCTCTTCATCTTTTGCTACGCAAAACAATAATTTATCCAACTTCTTATCAAATCTCTCGGATCCTTCCAATACATTTTGAAGTCCATCCAAAACATCTTGGAGACTTAAGGCTTCCTCATCTGCATATAGATACATATTTCTGAAAAAAGAAAAAAAAATCTAAACTCCACTGCCACTCTTGCCTTCAATATCTCTTTGAAGTATAAAAATACTTTTATTTTGAAATCACTTATGCACAAGTTTCTTCTAATTTTTTCAGAGATGGAGGGTTCTATCTTTTCTTTTCCTTCCCTTATCCAAAATATTTCTCACAGACACCTGCAAAGGGACAGTCTGTGTCCTTGAAATGTTATCAGTCCACAAACAAGCTACAAACCCTCCAACTTCAGTAAAATCAAGGAAAGTAGAACAGAGGATACATTGTTTCAAAAGAAAAACCAAGTTCTGGCTTCCGAGTGGCAGATTCAACTTTCTCTTATTCATTTCAGGCTTAAGAAAAGAAAAAAAAAGCAAAAGTCTCTAAGTATCTTTAATAAAATTTAATAAACAGTAGAAGGAAGAATTATTAAAATAAAAAAGAGGTTTTAGTTCAGCCAAAAAATAAAGTAACAGGGAATAGAAGAAAAAATCAATTCATTCACTTAAGAGGAGAAACGGGAAGCGTTACAATCACTTCAATCCACAAAACGTTGTTACATAGAAAAAAAAGGAAAAAAAAACTTTCGAAGGCAGTCCAATAGAGATAAATTTCGCCGCTTTATTCTTAGCTTAAAGGACTAATTTATCCTAGAAAAAAAAGGTTTCTTTGGGCTATCATTCTCAAAGAAAAAAAAATCTCACCAAATGGACTCACTTTCACTTTAACTGCCTTTCCTCCGGAGCCATCTCCGACTTTGTCAGACTGGGGGCTGTTTATTTACCGCCACTTTGGAGCGCTTCCCTTGGGTCAAACAGGGACTTTGCGATGTCCCTGTGACCAGCAAGGATTTGTCTCCCTTTCACCATCTCTCCGGGACAGCTTAGGTCCATATGGACCGTTACAGCAGTAAAAGAATCAACGGCGGTCTCAGACTATCGAGACCGCACATTGTGTTATCACGACGTCTGGCTCGTTCCCAGTTATTTCTTATATATAGTGCAACTCTATTGGACCGGGACGCCCTACGCACAGTCACCCATGCGCTGGTGACGTCTCGCCTGGACTACTGTAACGCTCTCTACATGGGGCTTCCCTTGAAATGCACTCGGAGACTGCAGTTGGTCCAGAATGCGGCCGCGCGGGTGATTATGGGGAGTACTAAGTACTCCCATGTGACACCTCTCCTGCGCGAGCTGCACTGGCTTCCTGTGGTCTATCGAGTGCATTTCAAGGTCTTGATTACAATCTTTAAAGCGCTCCATGGCTCAGGACCTAGTTACCTGCGGGATCGTATTCTGCCCCATACATCCCTACGACCCATCCGCTCGCACAGAGAGGGACTTCTCCAGGTGCCGTCCACCAGACAGTGCCATGGGGCGGCGCCTAGGAGCAGAGCCTTCTCTGTGGCGGGCCCAGCCCTGTGGAATGACCTTCCCCCGGATATTAGGACCACTACTGACCTCCGCTCCTTCCGTGTTAAGCTCAAGACCCACCTTTTCCAAATAGCTGGCCTGGCTCAACCATAACTTCGTAACGCTCCTGATGGGTTTTTTAATTTAGTAATTTTATTTAAGGGGATTTTAAATTGTGTTTTTAATTGTCTTTCACTTATAAGTCAACTCTCCTCCATGCACATATGTATATGTCTCTGTTCTTTTTGTATATATGTTTGTCTTATGTGTATTTTTATCCATTTTGATTGTACGCCGCCCCGAGTCCTTCGGGAGAGGGTTGCGGCTAATCAAATAAAATTATTATTATTATTATTATTATTATTATAACTCCACCTCCTCTTTTATTTGGTCTATTTCTTTTAAATAATTTAAATCCTTCTAGCTGTATGTGCCATTTGTGGGTTTCATCCCACCAAGTTTCTGTAATGGCAACAATATCGTATCTGCCCTCATTTACTTGAATTTCTAATTCACCCTGTTTATTCCTCATACTCTGTGCATTGGTGTATAGACATTTGAGTCCATTTTGATTGACCTTGTGTTTACTGTCTACATAACCTGTGTTATGCCTGACTGCCCCAATTTTCTTGCCACTTGTATGATTCATGCACATGGTATGGCACTCACTATTAAATGCTTGGTTTTGCTTGACAGCAGGACTGATAATCTTACCCGCACAAACATCTGTGTTACATGCACTGATAACCCTATGAATTTTAGATTGCTGGGGACAGAAATGTTATGTATCAATTAATTCTCTGTCCCTGCTGTTCAGTTTAAATGTTTATCCAGAAAATCTGTGAATTTAATGCCAAGTAACTCAGTCCCTTTCTTGGATGGGTGCAACCCATCTCTTTTGTACAGTTTTTCATTGGACCACCTGCGGGCATCATGGCTAATAAAACCAAAGCCTTCCCTTTTACACCACTCCTTTAGCCAAACATTAAACTCTGCTACACGCTGCCCCTTCCCTTTTTGTTCCTTATATACTGGTAAAACCTCTGAAAAGATAAGCCTACAACCTACACTACTAAGTTCATATCCCAAGCTCTGGAAATCATTCTTCACAGAAAGTGCATCTTTTTGGGACAGATCATTAGTGCCAAGATGTATAATAGCATCAACGTCACAGTCCTTACTTGCATTCTTGACTATCTTAAGAATACGCCTTTTGTCTCTGCTGGCAGTAGCACCTGGCAGACACCTGACCTCTTTTTAAACCTCCATATCCTTTCCTAAATTTACATCCCTTACGATTGAATCACCAACCAGAAGGTGACTTCTCTTTTTACATACCTTGATCTTCTTGTGCAACTGCTGTTTGATACCTGGGTCCCCATTTCGCCTTTCCAAAGAAAGTTCTTCATTTTGGACCACGATCCCCTGCTTATTTGAGTCATCATTATCACAACTATTTATTATTTATTTATTATTTATTTTATTAAATTTGTTAGCCGCTCCCTCTCCACAAAGGGACTCGGGGCGGCGTACAATAAATAAAAACACATATTATAAAATTACACATTGTACGGAGGAGGTATAAAACACAATACAATATTATAATAACATAGAAATATTAAAATAAGTTAAATTAAAACCCCAATAGAAATTACAAGTTTAAAAATTGCCAGGAGGAATAAAATGGAGCTATGGTTGAGCCAGGCCTGCTAGTTGAAAAAGGTGGGTCTTGAGTTTTGAACGGAAGGAGCGGAGGTCGGTGGTAATCCTACTATCCAGGGGGAGGTCATTCCAGAGGGCTGGGCCCATCACAGAGAAGGCCCTACTCCTGGGCGCCGCCCTCTGGCACTGCTTAGTGGACGGCACCCGGAGAAGTCCCTCTCTGTGAGAACGGATTGGTCGTAGGGACGTATGGGGCAGGATGCGATCCCGCATGTAGCTAGGTCCTGTGCCATGGAGCGCTTTGAAGATGGTAATCAATACCTTGAAACGCACCCGATAGACCACAGGGAGCCAGTGCAGCTCGCGCAGGAGAGGTGTTATATGGGAGTATCTCGTACTCCCCATAATCACCCGCGCGGCTGCGTTCTGGACCAGCTGCAGTCTTCGAGTGCATCTCAAGGGAAGCCCCATGTAGAGAGCATTACAGTAGTCTAGGCGGGACGTCACCAGCGCGTGAGTGACTGTGCGAAGGGCATCCCGGTCCAATAGGGGGCGCAATTGGCGCACCAGGCGAACCTGGTGGAACGCCCCCCTCGCCACGGCTGCCACATGGTCATCCATGGGCAGCCGGGCATCCAGGAGGACGCCCAAATTGTGCGCCCGTTCCATGGGGGCCAGTTGCTCGCCCCCAATGGCCAGTGTTGGAATTAGCTGGTTGAACCGGGGGGCTGGAAGCCACAGCCACTCCGTCTTGGAGGGGTTGAGTTTGAGTCGGTTGTCACCCATCCAGACCCGTACGGCTTCCAAACACCGGGACATCATTTCAACGGCCTCGTTGGGGTGGTTCGGGGTGGAGATGTACAGCTGTGTATCATCAGCGTACAGATGATATCCCACCCCAAAACCACGGATGATCTCACCCAGCGGTTTCATATATGTGAACCTGTCTCTTTAGTGTCCCCTCTTGACCTGTCTCTTTAGTGTCCCCATTAAGGTCAGCAAAGCCGGTATATCTGTTATGCTGGGTCACAGAAAAAGTTTTGTGTTTATGGTTCACAGCTCTCACCCTGCCAGATCCCATGGGTGTCCAGACTGCTCTTCTCATGCAGGATCTTTGCGGTAGAGGGGGCTGATAGTGTGGCATCTCCATAGAGTGGAATCGCTGAATTGGGCACCTAATTTCTGCTTGGAGAGCACAGATTAGAGATTCTAGATAGGTAATCTGTCTATGTAGACTAGTAATTTGTTTACAAAGGGGACAGTATCCAAATTTGAAAAGAGTACTGAGAAAGACAGGTGCAAAACAGCTATTACATTGAACTAATCCGGTCATTTTGAAATAAATAAAATCACAATCTCAAGCGCACTAATCCAGAGTCCTACCTAGTTAGGTTAGAGCTCAGAGATAGAAATTAATCCCATGTTTTTCATTGATCCTGGCAACCAAGTTGCTTTGGCAGAAGGAAAAATGAATCTGTACCTCAGTTAGCCAAATGCCAAGGCTGGAGGTTTCCTTTGCTCAAACAAAGTTTGTTTTGTAGCAGTGGTTTGTACTTGGTAAGCAAGGGGAGAAAACGTAAGCGGTTTGCTGCCTGACATTTATGCCATATGCTCAGCCTTGCACAGCTTGTAGGACTGAGAACCTCACACTGAGATGGCCTGAGTGTTATGATGCTCTATTCCTGGAAGGAATAGACTTCTTCTCTTGCAGTTGAGGTAGTGATTCAGTGATGGCAGTGGATGAGACCCAGGGCTCGATTTTGCCAATGCTTTGGGGGTGATTTTGGGAGGATTGGAGTTTTGGGTATAGAACATTTTTGGTTAATCTTTTTAAAACAAGATCAAATTGGCCAGCCTTTAGATTATACAGTTACTCCTCGACTTACAACCACAACTGAGCCCAAAATTTAGGTTGTTAAATGAGACATTTATTATGTGAGATTTGTCCCATTTTATGACCTTTCCTGACACCACTATTAAGTGAATCACTGCAGTTGATAAGTCAGTAACACAGTTGTTAAGTGAGTCTGGTTTCCTGATGGGCTTTGCTTGTCAGAAGGTCGCAAAAGGGGATCACATGACATTGGGACAGAGCAACACTGATAAATATGAACCAGTTGCCAAGCACCTGAGTTTTGATCACTGTCTTCTGGGGATTGAAAAGAGTCTTTTGGTCTTTACTTGTCCATCTCAGGGTCCTTTCTTTCATATCTGCTGAATGGCATTAGGCTTAGCTTGCTGGTAACAGTGGTCAGTCAGGCTTGGGAAGGTCTGCTCCAGGCGTGGCTAAGTTTGTCCTCATGTCAGATTTTATCAGGACCCAATCACCAGCAGCAAGTTCAAGAGTTATGGTTTGAGCTAGCAATCCTTTGTTTCTGAGGTGAAGAAGAGGAGAGGCCAAGTATACAGTTCTTTACAGACATATCTTTAGTCTCATGTTGTGGAATTTCCCCCATTCTGTCCAAGTGTGGAAATCCAAACATTATTTCAGAAGGCAGACAATGTAAATTTCATGGAACACGACATTCCCACTGCCTCTATGATTGAAGCACATTTGCAGTAAGATGAGTAAATTTCCAAAAAGGACAACAACTTGTGTTGCAAACAAACAAACAAACAAAATATCATAGAGTAGAGCACCTTGACTCATAAGCATTTAGAAATGCACTCAGGCATAAAGGAGGGAGGGAAGAACAGCTTCAAAAAATAAATAAAACTAGCAATAAAAAAGAGGTACTTTGAATCAATACTCCAAAATATCAGATTCCATTCAGATGGAAGCAAATTCTCATTAAGTATGTTAAAACATTTGCAAATGTAAGCAAAACATCTCAAAAGCATTTCTTTTTATAGGTTTAATTAAGCATTTTAAACCTCAAAAATTTTCAGAAGAAAAAATCAAAATTATATTCAGAGCAGAAAAGGAAATGTAACTGCATAGCTTTTACATGCAGATGAAAAAGATCACAACAGTGAAAGGTAAAGGTGCAGGAGACCCATTTACCCTAAATTTCTCAGAAGAGAGAGAGAAAAAAAGTGGTTACAGTGAGCAGAAAAACTGCAGCCCCCTTTAATGACCCAAAAGGAAGGAGGGAAAGAAGGGGGGGATGCACAGAGGCATTCACAGGTATCTGGATCCCTTCCACTTATCACTCCCTAGGGGCATGGGGACACACACTCACATTCAAACTGCAATCAGACCTTCATGCTTGCTCATGCCAACCAATCATTATAGGTATTTCAGGAAGCTTTTTCACAAACCAATGAGCTCCATTTTGTATTATTAGAGGATCTCACACTCTCTTCAGGTTTGGAAATGATAACATACATACAGGTGAAACTTGAAAAATTAGAATATCGTGCAAAAGTTCATTTATTTCAGTAATGCAACTTAAAAGGTGAAACTAATATATGAGATAAGACTCATCACATGCAAAGCAAGATAGTTCAAGCCGTAATTTGTCATCATTGTGATGATTATGGCTTACAGCTCATGAAAACCCCAAATCCACAATCTCAGAAAATTAGAATATTGTGAAAAGGTGCAATATTCTAGGCTCAAAGTGTCCCACTCTAAGCAGCTAATTAAGCCATAACACCTGCAAAGGGTTCCTGAGCCTTTGAATGGTCTCTCAGTCTGGTTCAGTAGGAATCACAATCATGGGAAAGACTGCTGACCTGACAGTTGTGCAGAAAACCATCATTGACACCCTCCACAAGGAGAGAAAGCCTCAAAAGGTAATTGCAAAAGAAGTTGGATGTTCCCAAAGTGCTGCATCAAAGCACATTAATAGAAAGTTATGTGGAAGGGAAAAGTGTGGAAGAAAAAGGTGCACAAGCAGCAGGGATGACCGCAGCCTGGAGAGGATTGTCAGGAAAAGGCCATTCAAAAGCATTGGGGACTTTCACAAGGAGTGGACTGAGGCTGGAGTCAGTGCATCAAGAGCCACCACACACAGACGGATCCTGGACATGGGCTTCAAATGTCGTATTCCTCTTGCCAAGCCGCTCTTGAACAACAAACAACATTAGAAGCATCTTACCTGGGCTAAAGAAAAACAGACCTGGTCTGTTGCTCAGTGGTCCAAAGTCCTCTTTTCTGATGAGAGCAATTTTTGCATCTCATGTTAGATATTAACATATATCGTGGTAAGTCTCCTCTCTGGTCCGCCGCTACGGCGGGGAACAGGTATCGCTCTGATTGGTCGAGAGGCGTACCCGATCCCTATAAAAGGGGAACCCTCAGACCACAGAGCAAGCTGGATCACTACTACTACTAATAAAGAGCTGTTAAGTCACTACGTGTCCGGAGTCTGTTCTCTCGTTGCCCGAATCTAACATTGGCGACGAGGATGGGATCGAGAGACAGATAGGACGAAGAAGCTACCTCCAGAATCCCAGGATTCGATCCAGCCCAGGAATTCGGCAGAAATTCCGGCAGCCATCTCAGGCCATCGCAGCGCGGCAAATTCAACGCAGAGAAGATGGCGATGCACACTCCTCCCGCTCCGTTCGACCCGATGAACGACCAATGGGAGGCATACATGATTCGTTTCGAGTGTTTTCTCGAAGCAAATGAATACACGGGAATAACCGATTCCCGAAAGAAGAACATCTTCCTCAGCTACTGTGGACGAGAAGTTTTCAACACGGCCAGAGACCTCTCCGAGCCTACACCGATACAGACTCTGCAAACTCATTACGCGCCAAAACCTGCCCGCCACGTTTGCCGCCAGGAATTCAACACGCGGAACCAGAAGGCGGGAGAATCAATCAACAAATATGTTGCAGCCCTAGGTAAAGCAGCGACTCACTGAGAGTTCAGGGATCTGGACGAGCAAATCCTAGCAAGACTTGTTTGTGGGTTAAAGGACATTTCGCTACAAAAAAGGCTGTTGGCAAATCCAAACTTAACCCTACAAATAGCGCTAAACGAAGCAAGGGCGTCCGAATCAGCGGAAAGATCGTCGGAAACCATACAACGCGGGTTCAACGCGAGCCAGCCAGCACCCAGACACACCAGAGTCCACTACGAGGACACCAATCCAGACTTCGAGGATCCCGAGTTCGAGGAAAGTCACCTGATGCGGAGCAGTCACATGAGGCCTGGGGGGAGACCCGGATTCCATTTGCCACCCTGCGCAAGCTGCGGAGGGAACCACCCCCGGTCTACCTGTCGGTTCAGGAACATTATTTGTTCGCACTGCGACAAACTTGGGCACATCGCACGAGTGTGCCGGAGCGAAGTCCCTGCCTCCTCACGGCAGCCTCCAATGTACCGCCAACAGAAGTCCAACCCAGGGACTTGGCGAAATCAAAAAGGGCGCCCAGAGAGAAACACACGAGAGTTTACCCAGAGAGACAATTCCCAAAGAGCTGAAAGGGCGTATTCCCAGAGAGATTACACACAAAGAGCTGAGAGAGCGTTCTACCAGGACGCTCAATGAGAGTATTGCCAGGATACCGATGCAGAGATAGAGTTGACCCAGAGAGAGGAATTGCGAACCTATCTCACCACAATAAGTCAGGTCCGCACCAAGCGGCCTAAAAAGCTGAAAGTCACAGTCCTCTTGGAGGGCTCTCCTTGCGAGCTGGAAGTTGACACAGGATCGTCCCTGACGATCATTTCATGGGCCTCCATGAAAAAGGCTATCCCTAGCCTCAAAAAGAGCCAACTACGTGCACCAGACATCCTGCTACGAGACTACCAGGGGAACCGAGTCCCCATCGTGGGCCAAGGCACATTCCAAATTCGTTTCAAGGACATCGTAGCCCAGCTGCCCGTGACCATCGCCAGCGCGCCGTTACAGAACCTTCTAGGACTAGATTGGTTTGAAGCCCTGGGGTTAAAAGTCACCGGGATCAACGCCGTGGAGAACAGCAGCGCTGAACAGATTTTTAAGGAGTTCGAGGATGTGTTCAGCCCCGGTCTTGGTAAGTATGTGGGTAAACCTATCTCATTCAATTTAGACCCAAAAGTGGCGCCAATCCGACTTAAACCGAGACGAGTGCCTTTTGCACTCCGCCCAAAAATTGATAAAGAGATCGATAAGTTAGTAGAGCAAGGAATCCTTGATCCGGTGGATCACGCGCGCTGGGAAACTCCCATTGTGACCCCAGTCAAACCAGACGGGTCAGTCCGCATCTGCGCGGACTATAAATGCACAATTAATGTCGCGCTACAACAAAACGCATATCCTGTGCCAGTAGTACAACACTTATTGCACTCGTTGGGGCCAGGAAAGATATTTGCTAAACAAGACATGGCACAAGCTTACCAGCAATTGCCCGTGGATAGCGCCACAGCGGAGGCCCAAACTATAGTGACGCACAGAGGAGCATTCAAATGCAACCGGCTACAATTCGGTGTGAGTATTGCCCCAGGTCTGTTCCAGAGCGTCATGGAACGGCTTTTGCAAGGGATACCGGGAGTCGTCCCCTATTTCGACGACATCTTGGTGTCCGCTGCAAACGAGGAGCAACTATTAAAAAGAGTCAGGACTGTTTTGGCCAGAATCAGAGAGAAGGGTCTCCGCCTCAAAAAAGAGAAATGCCAAATTAACGTGCCTAGTGTAGAATTCCTGGGATATAGAATCGATGGTCAGGGAATACACCCCACTTCAAAGAAAATTAAGGCGATCCAGGACGCCCCCACACCACGAAATCAGACCGAGTTGCAGGCCTTCCTCGGACTACTTAACTTCTACAGCATTTTTCTGAGACAGAAGGCGACCGTTGCTGAGCCATTACATCGACTACTCCAAAAGAACGCAACATGGAGATGGGGACGATCCGAAGCAGCAGCTTTTGCCGCAGTCAAGCGCCTGCTCACCACCGACTCGCTGCTAGTGCAATACAGCCAGACGCTACCACTGGTATTGACCTGCGATGCATCCCCATTCGGCGTCGGCGCAGTCCTCAGCCACAGGATGCCAAACGGGAACGAAGCACCCATCGCCTTCTACTCCAGGACTCTTTCGTCGGCCGAGAGGAATTACAGCCAGATGGACAGGGAAGCGTTAGCCGCTGTGGCTGGAGTTAAACGTTTCCACGAATACCTCTACGGCCACAATTTCGAACTAATTACAGATCAGAAACCGCTGTTGGGACTTTTGGCGGGAAACCGCCCCACACCAGTCTCCCTTTCTCCACGCATGACCAGGTGGACTGTTTTCCTGGCTGCGTACTCATACAAGCTGATACATCGACCGGGCTCCACCCTAGGACTTGCAGACGCACTCAGCCGTTGCCCACTCCCGGATCTTTTGCCAGACCCCACTCCCGAGGTACCGGTTCTGTTAATTGACTGTTTGGACTCAGGACCGGTTTCTTCCTGCGACGTTGCCAGATTCTCTTCTAGGGACAATGTAATAAAGCAAGTTCAAACCTGGGTTTGGAGGGGGTGGCCGAAGGGAAACGTGGGCCCGGAATTCAAACTGTTTTGGGCAAAACGGGATGAACTTTCAGTGTTACAAGGTTGTTTATTGTGGGGGGATCGAGTTGTTATTCCTTATGCGTTACGAAGAAATGTGTTAGAAGCGTTACATGTTGGGCATCCGGGGATCGTTAAAATGAAGGCGTTAGCAAGAAGTTACGTTTGGTGGCCAAACATGGACAAAGAGATAGAGGAATGGGTAGCCACTTGTGATCCGTGCCAAGAATCTAGACCAGCACCCCCGGAAGCACCCGCCACAGAATGGGAGAAGCCTAAAGCACCCTGGTCGCGAATACACATCGATTTCGCAGGGCCAGTCCAAGGTCAGACCTTTCTTATAGTTGTGGATGCATACTCCAAATGGCTAGAAGTAGTCCTAATGACTTCAACCACGGCAGAGGCAGTCATTAAGGTACTACGGCGACTTTTCGCCACTCATGGCCTGCCCGACCTCCTGGTCTCCGATAACGGGCCCCAGTTCACGGCCATGCAATTTGAAATGTACTTAGCAGGTCAGGGAATTCGGCATGCCCTCGTCGCGTCATTCCATCCGGCATGAAACGGACAGGCGGAGAGAATGGTGCGATCCGCAAAAGAGGCCCTCGCTAGGATGGGTCCAGGTGATTGGCAAACACGCATTGATCATTACCTCTTAATTCAGCATATTACCCCCAGCGCAACGACGGGTAGGAGCCCCGCTGAACTACTCATGGGCCGCCGTCTACGGTCTCACCTGGACCGTCTTCACCCAAATTACTCTGCCACATCGCCCCCAGACTCTACAAGCAAGATTCGGAGTTTTAGCATAGGGGATTCGGTATACGCCCACAACTATGCAGGGGGAACATTGTGGATGCCGGCAAAGGTAATTGGCATCACAGGTCCACGTTCATATTTGCTGGAGCTAGAAGATGGACGGAATTGGAAAAGGCACATCGATCAACTACGGGGTCGTCTGGCACACTCAGACCTACGAGCCGAGAACGAAGACTATCTGCCAGCACAAAGTCAGCCATCCGTGAGCCCAAACACGGAGGAACACGACACCATTGAGCCCAGGATAGAACCAGAGGTCGATCGCGAACCAGAACTACGCCAAAGCAATGAAAGCCTGCAGACCCCCGAACGCGAAGCTGAAAGAACAGGCAAAACCGATCCTGAAACCACTCCCGTTCAACCCGAACTACGGCGTTCCACCCGGGTGAGACAAACACCCACTTACTTAAAAGACTATGTAACTAACCGGAATGCTCCATCTAAGAGGGGAGGGGTGTTAGATATTAACATATATCGTGGTAAGTCTCCTCTCTGGTCCGCCGCTACGGCGGGAAACAGGTATCGCTCTGATTGGTCGAGAGGCGTACCCGATCCCTATAAAAGGGGAACCCTCAGACCACAGAGCAAGCTGGATCACTACTACTACTAATAAAGAGCTGTTAAGTCACTACATGTCCGGAGTCTTTTCTCTCGTTGCCCGAATCTAACATCTCATTTGGAAACCAAAGACCCAGAGTATGGAGGAAGAATGGAGAGGCACACACTGCAAGATGCTTGAAGTCCAGTGTGAAGTTTCTACAGTCTGTGTTGATTTGGGGAGCCATGACATCTGCTGGTGTTGGTCCACTGTGCTTCATTAAGTCCAGGGTCAAGGCAGCCGTCTACCAGGAGATTTTGGAGCACTTCATGCTTCCTTCCGCAGACGAGCTTTATGGGGGATGCTGACTTCATTTTCCAGCAGGACTTGTCACCTGCCCACACTGACAAAAGCACCAAAACCTTGTTCAATGACCGTGGGATTACTGTGCTTGATTGGCCAGCAAACTCGCCTGCCTGAACCCCATAGAGAATCTATGGGGCATTGTCAAGAGAAAGATGAGAGACATGAGACCGAACAATGCAGAAGAGCTGAAGGCCGCTATTGAAGCATCCTGGTCTTCCATAAAACCTCAGCAGTACCACAGGCTGATAGCTTCCATGCCATGCCGCATTGAGGCAGTAATTGCTGCACAAGGGGCTCAAACCATGTACTGAGTACATATGCATGCTTATGCTTTTCAGAGATCCGATATTGTTCTGTTGTGGCCCAGCAGGAGCCGTTGGAGCTGCCACCAGACTCCGACAGCGAGGGTCCCTATGAGTCGGCTCTGGAGAATGAGGAGGACCCTGTGCAGGGTTCTGACTCTGAGCAGGGATTGGAGAGTCTGGTCGGCCACCAGGAGGCGCCTGAGGCATGGAGCAGCGGTGAGAGCCAAAGAAGGGGGGCTCCTGATGCCATGCCTTGGAGCAGTGGGGAGGAGTCACGGGACAGTGACTCAGACATCAGCAGGGAGTTCTTAGATGCTTGTTACCACTGCGCCCACAGGCGCAAGGAGCAAGGGCGCAGTTACCGGCGGTAAGGGCTCTCAGCTGCTGATAAGTAGACTCCTCTTCAGTCTATTATTATTATTATTATTTATTTATTGGACTTGTTAGCCGCTCCCTCTCCACGAAGGGACTCGGGGCGGCGTACAATAAATACATCACATAATACATCACATATAAAAGGACTGATTGTGCATACGCCCTTTGCAGAAGTCAACAAAGGAACTATTGGGAAAGTTCTGTCTTGGAAGCTTGGCATGCTGGATAGCTGCTATCGTGTCTCTGTGCCGGAGGGTTCTGAGAGTCTTGTCGTGGTGGATTGCTGCCAAGGATCTGTCTGTCTGTGCAATAAATCCTGTTGAAGTAGTTTTGGTCCGGAGTGTGTTCTGTGTTGGCGAGGGAAGAAGGGGGGTCAGAACATTGTTCTATGTACAATCCTTGTTTTATTGATTGCATGTAATATTCTAATTTTCTGAGATTGTGGATTTGGGGTTTTCATGAGCTGTCAGCCATAATCATCACAATTATGACAAATCACGGCTTGAACTATCTTGCTTTGCATGTAATGAGTCTATCACATATATTATTTTCACCTTTTAAGTTGCATTACTGAAATAAATGAACTTTTGCATGATATTCTAATTTTTCAAGTTTCATCTGTACATACACACACATACCATAAAAAAACCTTGCAATTTACTGTTTCTTTATATGAAAGGGAATCAAAGTGCATTCACACCTACTTTTACCATCAACATACTCACATTTGCACTGCAATCAAACTGCTTATGTAAATTAATTTCACATACAAAAATCCCATTTCATTCTTTCTTCATGCAAAGCAATTATTACAATTATTTCAGTGAGCTGTACATAAGCCAATGAGCTCCATTTTCTATTATTAAAGGAGCTCAACTTCCCTCCAGGTCTGGAAATGATTACACATACACATACATGCACAAATACCATGGAACAACAGACCTGGGGGAGGTCCCATCCCTTTAAATGTTCAATTTTTCTTTCCTTGGGGAACCTGTGGCTCATTCTCGAAGCAGTGGGAAAACTCAGACAGCAGTTTAAATCCTAACTACTCTCCTGTTCCCCACAGGTTCCAGCCCAAGCTGAGAAGCTTACTTATTTTGCCAGCTGGTCAAACATATCACAATCAATTCAAAGCCATTCAATTCTACATGCTATTAGTATAGATGCACTCCTAAGAATTTTAACAGACATTACATCAAATTAATCAACTCCAGTTACCTAGGTCTTCCCATTCAGACAGACATCACCTTTTTTTTTTCCTAAATTTTCTTACTTTTGCTCGAAGTTACGCCCATTGTTCTATCTCCTTAAGCACTAGATTGGTAATACCTGTCTCTGCCCTGGGATTTTCAGTGTCTTCTCTTTCTAATTTGGATCTGCCAGCAGGCGCTGGCTGATTTTTTAAAGATCCAAACTCTTATTTTAGATCTCCCAGCAATCGCTGGCCTATTTTTAAAGATCAGGATGTATGGAGACCTTCATTAACTCATCCTTTGCATCAGTGTGGGGCTCTTGAGCTCTACATTTCTTTTTAAATACAACTATTACTGCTGCAACCGCTTTTAAACATATCCCTGTGGACTCCTCAGTCACCCTGCGGAGACTTTCCCCCTTTTTTTTTTTTTTGAAAGTGACAAGGGGACAAATTTTAGAAGAGGGTCTGGGAGTTAGCCCACACGTTTTCTGAATGTCTGGGCAACAAAGGAGATTAGAGAAGAAACTCAGGTAGAGCTCCTCTTCAATTCGTCTGATGGTGGCCAGAAAATCAGCAAATTTGTTGACAAAATCTAAATCAAAACTGCTTTCTGGAGGCCAGGTTCCTACCTTAGGACCAATAGAGTAGGTTGGCTGGATAGATGTGCAGAGGGTTTTTACTCAGGTCAACGGCAAACCTCTAGTAGGAATTTCCTTCATCTCATACATGCATACACAAGGCAACACCCCCCTCCTCCCCCCAAAAGAAAAAAAATATCTACTCACCTCACAGAGTACAATCTTCCCCACTACCTAATTCAAGCATCTTTGGCATTCAGGACCGGATGGATTCAGGATCTGCTGGTGTCCAGCCAAGCCCATGTCACCAGTCCAAACTCACTGGGAGCGCTCTTGGACATCGTCTGTAGCCCACGCCAGTTTCTCCAGTCCACCATGTTGCAGGCCTGCCAAACCTCAAAGGGGTTCAGCTCTATGGAAAGCCAGATGTGGCTACCTTGAAGGAAAACGGGGCCTCCAAGTTCCATTCACGTTGGGCACCAAATGTAAGGTTTGAGAATACGTTGAGACCCATAGAAGTTTGAGAACACATCCAAGTCACAATGAGCCAAACATGAGACTTAAACGGAGGCTTATGGAAGGCCTCCTCTGGAGGCATCTGGATCCATGTGCTCTGCTCATCTGTGCAGGGCTGAAAGACATGAGAACAAGGTCTCCTCCTCCACAGAAAAGGCATTGTTGGAGGATTAGAGGTAAGGGGGGGCATGGGGGGGTAGATAGCTTGCAGGCAGAGTTTGAAAAAAAACCCATCAGTGTTGCAGTTACTAAACAGATAAACTGGTAACATTATGGGGATATCACTGATGAGACATGGGGTCTGGATTCACATGCTTCAGGAAAGAGATGAACAGGAAAAATCATTTAAACACACAATAAATGTAAGGATGAAACTTTTCTTGTAAATGAACTTAAAACATTCCCTGGGTTGTTACTTTAAGGTACAGGGAAGGAAGGAAGAAAGAATGCTTCTCTTTACTCTGTTTTTGTTGGCCAAACAAACACAAAGTAAAGGTTCCCCTTCCCCTTCACTCAGTTTTCTGGGCCCGATAAACGGAGTGAAGGCAATTTCTGCCAGTTTACTCTTTTCTTTCTTTGAACAATTTAAAGTTCTTGTCTTTTTGGATTGGAGACATTTTATAGTTACAATTACCTTGAGGGTGCACAAAGACTTAGACACACATATACACAAGGACAAGGAGAAAATAAGAGGGGGGGGGGGGGAAGAGAACTCTCAGGTTTACACACCCTAGTCATTCCCAGCACAAATCTGTTAAATTAGGGAAGGCACAAATCTTAACAAACAAACCACGTGGCTGCATAGAAGACAGAGAAAGAGACAAACAGACAAGAGGGGGAAAACAGAAACCCCAACATTTTCCCTTTTCTTTTAAGTACCTTTATGTAGCCAAATTAGTTTTCCTGTGTCTTCCTTCAGCAAAGCCCATTTGCCACAGTTTCCTTGCTCTCCATGCCAACCAATAATAATAAATAATAATAATTTAAATTTATTAGCCGCTCCCTTTCCGAATAGGACTCGGGGCGGCGTACAATGGAGTAAAAACATATAACATTTACATAAATCCATGACATACATAAGTACATAGACACACATGTTCGGAGGAGGTTAACAGATACAATACATAGACAATTAAAAACCATTAAAATACCCTAATTATAAAACCCCATGTACAATCCAAATTCAAAATGTTAAAAACAGACAGTCAGGAGGGGTACGAGAAAATTACGGTTGAGCCAGGCCAGATAGTTGGAAGAGGTGGGTCTTCAGTTGTACACGGAAGGAGCGGAGATCGGAAGTAATCCTGATGTCCCGGGGGAGGTCATTCCACAGGGCTGGGCCCATCACAGAGAAGGCTCTGCTCCTGGGTGTCGCCCCCCGACACTGTTTGGCGGTCGGCACCCGGAGAAGTCCCTCTCTGTGAGAGCGGATTGGTCGTAGGGATGTGTGGGGCAGGATGCGATCCTGCATGTAACTAGGCCCTGTGCCATGAAGCGCTTTAAAGATCATAATCAAGACCTTGAAACGCACTCGGTAGACCACAGGAAGCCAGTGCAGCTCGCGCAGGAGAGGTGTTACAGGGGAGAATCTAGTCCTCCCCATGATCACCCGCGCGGCCGCGTTCTGGACCAACTGTAGTCTCCGAGTGCATCTCAAAGGAAGCCCCATGTAGAGAGCATTGCAGTAGTCCAGGCGAGACGTCACCAGCGCATGGGTGACTGTGCGTAGGGCATCCCGGTCCAATAAGGGGCGCAATTGGCGCATCAGGCGGACCTGATGGAACGCCCCCCTTGCCACGGCTGTTACATGGTCATCCATGGACAGCCGGGCATCCAGGAGGACGCCCAAATTGCGCACCTGTTCCATAGGGGCTAATTGCACGCCCCCAATGGCCAGAGATGGAAACACCTGGTTGAACCGGGGCGCCGGAAGCCACAGCCACTCCGTCTTGGAAGGGTTGAGTTTCAGTCGGTTGCCATCCATCCAGATCCGTACGGCCTCCAAACACCGGGACATCACTTCGATGGCCTCATTGGGGTGGTTTGGGGTGGAGATGTATAGCTGAGTGTCATCAGCATACAGATGATATCCCACCCCAAAACCACGGATGATCTCGCCCAGCGGTTTCATGTATGTGTTGAACAGGAGAGGCGAGAGTACCGAACCCTGTGGCACTCCACATGTGAGAGGCCTCCGGGTCGATCTCTGCTCCCCTGCCAACACACGTTGCGTC
This sequence comes from Natrix helvetica, assembly GCF_964273705.1. Lineage (NCBI taxonomy): Eukaryota > Metazoa > Chordata > Lepidosauria > Squamata > Natricidae > Natrix > Natrix helvetica. Next base: position 41,807,425 of record NC_138555.1, on the reverse strand, counting down.
CGGTCAGTGAGGTAGGAGCCAAACCACCGTAAAACGGTGCCCCTGACTCCCAGCCCCTCCAGCCGGTGCAACAGGATACCATGGTCGATGGTATCGAAAGCCGCCGAGAGGTCTAATAGGACCAGGATAGAGGAACAACCCCTATCTCTGGCCCGCCAGAGATCATCCACCAATGCGAGAAGCGTTCCGACCTCCCCGCGGCCTGCCTGTGGCCTACCTTCTGTTTTTTCCACTCCCTCCGGCGCCTCAGGCCTCGCTCTATTTTCCTTCTTCCCTCCGGCGCCTCGGGCTCCATCCGGGCCTTATTCTCCTCTCCGCGGCCCTCCCGCCGGTCTGAGTTCACCAAGACCGGCGCAATTCGGACCGCTCGGCTCTCCCACGACCCTCGACTCTCCCTTGGCTCTCCCTGGGTCGCCGCCATCCCGTCCTGGCTCTTTGGATCCTTAATTCTGTCCATTGGATCGCCGCCGCCTTCCAACCGTCCTCCGGCCTCCTCCGCCCCCCCGTTCAAGGCCTTGCCGCTTCTCCGCTCCGCTCCGCCCCGCACCAGCTGGTGCGCCATCTCCCTCGCTCCTGCCCGGGCAACCAGGCAACCAGACGGGCCAATTCGGGTCCCAGGCAGAAGGCAGGGTGGTCAGCCAACAGGAATTCCGACCCTCGGGATGAAAAAGAGGGTTGGCAGCATCCCCAGCCCGAAAGAGAGCTCCGCGCGAACGGAGCTCAGAGGTAAACCTCCATTCCCTCCGGAAGCTCCTCCTCCTCCAAGATAGGCAAACCAAGATAGGCATGTGCCTGGCATCCCAGGCTTCAAGGAAATCTCCAAGGGAAATTCCTGTCACCCACGAGCTAACACTTCCCATGACCGTTTACATGTAGGGCTCACTTTGGCCTAGCCGGGTGACCCGCCATAAGTTTTTTGGGGGGAAAGATTCTGGGAAGGACTCCGATTCCCTCAATGAAGTATTCGGCTCCTTTCCTCGTAGGGAATTCCACTAAGGTTTTCTGGATCCAAAAAGGTGATCTGGGGAGGACCTCTGCCCCTCTGCAGTTAGTATCAGCAGCTCCTTCTCTCTTTACGTACAATGGGCCTTTGCTTTTTTGCTTTCACAGGACAAAAGCAGCAGCAGCAACAACAACAACAACAAATTTTCATTAACTTTTCCATCCATTTTCACACAAACACTCTCCTTTCCTTAACAGAAGGTCCTGTGCTCTGGCCTGACCCTAATACTTTCCAGGCTCTCTCGGTAAAACACACAGAGGAACTGAGATCCAGCTGTGATTGGGAGAAGGATCACACATATGCAGGCATACACACATTGCCCACGCTTTGCCATGCTAAAAATGAAATTTTAGAGAATTAAAATTTAGAGGTACTCACCTTCTTTCCAGGCAGTCTTTGAGCTCAAACTCAAAACCCCTTTAAAATCTAGTTCCAAATGGCTAAGGTCCAGGAAAATCCACCCACAGACTCAATGGTGTCTATTCCAGCATGGGAGGCTTACCTGGGCCATATCCATTGGTTAGGTTAGTTTGGAATCCCATCTGGGTCACCAATTGTTGAAAGAAATGTCCTTCTGGGTCCAGCTCCAAGTGGGGAAAATGACACTGGAGACATGGAGGCTGCTTGGAAAGATGGTTTAATGGTGGACAGGACCACATGGCTTGAGTCCTGAACAGAAAAGGTGATCACATGCTTCAATGTTGGGTGAAGAAGAAGAGAGGAGTGCGAAGAAGGGGCTTGCTGGGTTTTTTATAATCTGTTCGGCCCCACCTCTCTGTTTCCTGTTCCTGTGTAAGAAATGTATTCTGATTGGTTGTCAGACTCCCATGGGGCCTTGCTGTCAGATCCCTAAAAAGTGATTCTGCCATTCAATTGGGAGGAGGGGGGCCTTGGAGTCATTTTACTGGCAGTGCCTGTGACAACTGATATTTTACAACTGGTTTCCTGGTGCAAAAATTGCTGAGATCCCATCACCTCTTAGAGGGATATTTATGATGGCCATGTGGGATGTTTTACTTTAATGCCTAATGGAAGATAGCCATGGGAATGTATGTTTATTCAGCTCTCAGGGCAGTTGATAAAGGAAACATTTTCACACTTGTGTATTGGTTAAATTTGCATGGGAGGGGTCACTACTGCTTTAATTCTACCTGCATTGCCTAAGGGGATTCAGATGTTGCTTTCCCTCTAATGGCTTCCATTCTTCTTAATTAAAGGTTTCTTTTGAAATAATCCGTTTCAAGAGTTTTCACTTTCTTAAGTTAGGAGAGGAGCCCTTACATAAAGCAACATCTGCAAAATGGTCAACCAGGAGAGACAACATTTGCTCTACCGAGGGGACCCTGCAAACCATGTCTGAGCACAACAGTGAACAAGGGGAAGCTGATTGCTGGAGGGAGACGTCACCCCCCCCCCCAACCAGAGACCTGCTCCATGTACCCTGTCGGAGAGGATGAGGTGAGCCTGGAGGACCCCAAAAAGCTCCTCTGGTCAATCGGCATCGGAACGAAAGATGGGTGGGATGGGAGAACCAGGGGAGTCACTCTTACCTGTGGCAGCCAAAAACTGGGGTGGAAATTGGATCTAGAAGCACCCTCTGACCAGGAGGAGCTAAATGAAACTTCACTGAGAGAGGATCATCTGAAAGGACATGTTGGAAGGGCGGCAACCACAGATGACACCAGGGGAGCTAACCCCCCACTGAACCCTGCTGATCAAGCAGATGGCACAGCAGCAACAGCAAGGAACCCAGCAAACCCTCCCCCCCAGTTCGTGCATGGATTGGGGGCCGCTCCCAACCAACCCCGAAATGTGCAATTAGAAAGAAAAACTCCTTCCCTTGGGGTGAAGTTTGATGGGAACCCCAAAAAATTGGGATTCTTTGTGGCACACGTGCTCACCTACATGCAAGAATACATGATTTTCAAACCCAAGGATCCCGAGTGCGAGTGGTTACCCTAGCCCTGGAAGGAGCCGCCGCCAGATGGATGGTGACACTACATGATGCCAATGTGCCAGAACTGCGGGACTTCTACCGTTTCATGATGGCCCTGCGACGACGTTTGGAAGACCCCCTTGCAGATTGCAAAGCACGCGACCGCATTAAAGTTGTGAAGCAGGCACACTGGCCAGTGGCAGAGTATACCGAAGAATTCCAAGACCTGGCGTGTCATGTGAACTGGCCAGAAGATATCCTGGTAAGCTGGTTCAAGGACGGGCTGAGTGATGACCTCTACAATGCCTGCATGGCCTGAGGGGCACCGAACCATCTACATGAGTGGTATCTCACTGCTGAAGAGGCAGAGATCAACATGGCCAGGAACCAGTACCGAGCAGGGCTAGTGTGGAAGAAATCCCCACCGCAAGAGCCTTTCAATCTGCAAACAGCATCTTCTCCAAAACCCTCAGCCTGTTTCAAATGTGGAAAAGAGGGGCACTGAGCTGCAGAATGCCATTCTCAAGCACCGGCTAGGAAACAAGAGCGCCCATTGGGGGGAAACCTACGAAACCTGGCCAACATGGGAAGGCAATGGCCCTGAGGAGCAGGGAGATTGTAGAATCTCCACCCCTCCCCTCTTTGAGGAGGAAACCCCGGCTTCTCGGGAAGAGGCACCACACTCGTCCAGAAGCAATCCAGAGGATGAACCACTGGTAAGCAAACCAATTAAACCGCTTACCCTTCCCCTAAGACTGTTTATCCCCAACTGGGAGAGGGGGATAAAAATCTCTGCTTTAGTGGACTCAGGGTGCACCCGCTGTTTGATCAGCCCAACCCTGGTAAGGAAGTTGAGGATTAATGTAAGGAAGCTGAAAAGCCCCATAGCTTTTTGCCAACTAGATGGGTCAATAGCAGTGGGGGAGCCAGCTTCATTTGCCACTGAGCCTCTACAGATAGGCAGAGAGCAACTCTCTAGGCTGTGTTTTGAATCCATGTTTGGTTGAGTTCTCAGATGCCATGTGGTGAGTGGGTGAAGGCTAATCATGCCTTAATCCCATCACCCTGGAGCTAAAGGAGAGAACTCTTTATTATGTAAAGGAACGGGCTTGGGCATCTTAATGGCCCATTGACAAAAGGGGATGGGCAGGAAGCTGCAGGGAGCTACTCTGTCTTTAAAACATGTTTCTCCCTTTTCACATCCAGGGAAATATAATATTCTGCCTTTTCAATATTTCCTAGGATATTTCATTTTTCTGGGAGGGGGCTGGGTGATAACTTTCTACATCTCTTAGGTAGAAAGGTTTGCTGGGTGACTTGGCCTTTCTCAGCCTACCTCACCTCACAGGGTTCTGATTTTAGAGAAAACAGAGATGTAAGCATTACATATGTACTTTACCTTGAGTTCAGCAAAGAATAAAGGCAGGATAAAAATGTAATAAATAAACTTATTTGAAAGTTACATACAGTGGATGAACCCCTAACAGCCCCTCCTGGGTGGCTTTTCTTCTCTGGCTTTGGATCAAACTACATTCTTCCAACTATTTCCAATGGCAGTCTGAGGAAAGTAAAAAAATTCCAAAAATGTTGGCATGCATATTCATCAATAGCTATCATTTTGATCATATTTATTATTTTATTAGGGTTGGGATTTTTTATAGATGAAAAAGAAGAACTGTGTAACATACTGTATACTGTATGTATTGAACGGCATCTGAGAATCCTTGGTGTCTCTTTCTCTTGGGCATCATTTAACAAAGGGCTAAAATTAGTCATATGCATGATCATACCAGTAAACCAGACAGAAGCTCAGATGAAGTGTATACATAACCATATAGATGGCTGGGAGGTGTTGGTGAAACCAGTAAGCTTGTGATTCCATAGATCAGGTGTCTCAAACTCAAGGTCTGTGGGGTGATTAATTCTGGCCTGTGAGGCAGCCGTGGAAACGGTGAAGGACTGGCCTGCAGTGCCTCTGCCAGCGAAAATGGAGCTTGGGAGGGCCACATGCGGCCCTCCCAGGCCCTGTTTTTGGCCTGGATGGCCTCCTGAAGCCCTCTGCCAGTGAAAACAGCCCCCGGGCTTCCCAATCTTCTTTGGCGACTTTTCCTCCCAAACATCTTTGGTGACTTTTCATTGAAAATAGACTTGTTAGCGTAAGACAGTTGCTTACCTCTTTTCTTCCTGCCATTGGTTTAGGGGTGCATTAAAAAAAAATCCAGATGGTGACCTCAACCATGTGATTGAAGCCCCTTCCATGGTACACCTATCACAATACATATAAAAACAGGGCAAAGTTTTGATCATGGCATGGCCATTTTGATCTTGTTTATTTCTCCCCACGGACATTCCTGCGTTGGTTTATTCAAAAGGCGCCCAGTTGCCTCCATCCTGGAATAAAAATGAGCTTCCTTAACTGGAATGTAATGGGGCATCTATAGAAAGACTGTTTGGGAAAAGAAAAACAAGGACAACATTATTGCTTAGATTCATATCTAGTTGAGGTCTAGCCATCTCCCTATACTGTCCCTAGCTGAAAATGTGTGGCACACAACATTCCGGGCCCTGATTTATAGTGCAATTCTATACACATTTCACTCAGAAATAATTCTCACAAGGTTTGGTGAGGCTTACTCTTTGAGGAGTGCAAATAGAAGTCCCCAACCATAATTGGAGAATACTCAATGCTTTAAAAAGCAAGCCTATGTGGACATGAATACAAAAATTGAATGGAATCAGCTGTTGGAGTTGCAAGTGATATCTGGGTTTGTTTTCCCCGGGGGGGGGGGGCAAAAGTTGATGATGTTTAAGGATGAGATCCATTTAACAAAATTAAACATGACCACTATACCAAAATACCTATTTGGCTATCTATGATGGAAGCATACATACACCCAAATTTAATTAACGTGGAAAATATAGTCACATATAAAGAGCTATTGAACAGGCAGGGGGAGATCAAAACTAGATCAGAATTGACATCACAAGGAATACAAGTAGAATGGTGGTCTTATTTACAGATACAATCAAGTTATGCACAGGATAGGAAGAACGAAGGTATTGCCAAAGACTACACTATATTAGATAAACTGTTGATACAGACAGAAAACAGACTGATCAAAGTGCTGTATAGATTTTTGTTGGAATATAAACTAGAGGAAGAACATGTCAAAGAAACCATGGTCGCCTGGGCGAAAAATTTTGGTTACAATGTGGAATTGGCTAAGTGGGAAAAACTTTGGATACTTAATCAGAAATTAACATTGGCTATGGCATATAAAGAAAATCTTTACAAGATGTTCTACAGATGGCATCTCCCACCAGCACGGCTTTCTAAAATGTTTAAAAATCTGGCCCCAAATTGTTGGAAGTGTAAAAAAATACCAGGCACTTTCTATCATATGTGGTGGACGTGCAATGAGGCAAAAAATATTGGAAAATGATTCAATCATGGTTAGAACAAATGGTGGGAGAACAAATTATGTTTAAACCAGAAACCTTTCTCCTAGGCATAATACCGGAGGGGTTTAAGAAAGATACACTCTATCTAATCATACATATACTAACTGCAGCGCGCATAACCTATGCACAGCATTGGAAAAAAGAAAATACACCATCAGAGCTAGATATAATCAGAAAAGTGTTGGCCTGTGCAGAAGCAGATAGGCTCACTTTGGAACTTAAAAATAAAGGGGAATCAGAATATTTTGAGGTATGGAATAGATTTTATGATTGGTATAAGTTAAGATGACAAGACTGGAACAAATGTATATATTGTGATCAAACAGAAGGACAGACAATGTATTAAGTAGATTAACTGTTAATGGTTGAAACTAGCTGTACATAATGTGAATATACGATCACTCCGACTCCGCGGCATTGCATTGTTTTAAATGTAAAAATAATAAATATATATATATATATATAAAGGATGAGATCCATTTGTTATCAAGTTTGTCTTGCATTGGTGTGATTTTGTTTTCAATAAACTAATGCTTCCAGCTACTACTTGTGGAGCCCCACCACCACCCGGGTGGTCAACACTACTTACATTCATATCTTTTTGGATAAGTAAATAAAGATTACTTAGATCAGGGGTGTCCAACTCAGGGCCCGCAGGCTGATCTGGCCTGCGATGTGGTTGGATCCTGCCCATGGGGCTGTCCTGGAAAATGTAAGGGGCCGGCCACGTCGCTTTGGCTAGGTCTACCTTATGTGAAGAGAAAACATCGGGATAGCATGGCTTCGGCCCAGTCTACCAGTGCTAAGAGGAAACATCGGGCCCGCCTCACTTCGGCCCAGTCTACCCAATGCACAGAGGAAACAGCGGGCCAGTGTGGCTTCAGCCCTGTCTACCCAGTGCAAAGAGGAAACATCCCAGCAGTTTGGGGAGTGGCGTCAAGCTGGCCATGCCCACCCAGTTGGCCACGCCCAGTGAGTGGCATCAAGCTGGCCACACCCACCCAGTTGGTTACATCCACCCAGTTGGCCACGGCCCCCCAGCCCCCCCAAGGTCAACCACAGCCCTGATGTGGCCCTCAATGAAATTGAGTTTGACACCCCTGACTTAGATAATGGATTGCTGTTCATAATCCTCCGTTTGTCTTGCATTAAGAACTGTATTTCTATATTGCTGTAACACACACTGGGCTTTGTTATGAAGGAGAGATTTTTGAGACATCATTAAAGATAAAGAAATTGATGATCAATACATTCATACATGTTTAAGAGTGATTCTGTGTTTGTAGCTTTGCTTTTAGACCTAAAGCATAATTTTAGTCCTTTGATAATGAAAAAGAATAGCTGATAATTTGCTTTTTACATAGGCCATATACAGATGCATGGTCATGGAATCATGGATTGATATACATTATCATTTTTAGACAACTAGGTAATTTTATATCTTACTGACCTTGTGTTAGAGAGGAACCTTTGAGATTACTGCATATTTTAATTGGGAATAAGAACTTTTTTCCCCCCTGAAAAGCATATATAATTTCAATAATAAGGAGGAGGAGATAAGTACAGGTCTTTGACTTACAGTCATTCATTTAGCAAAAATTCAAAGTTACAATGTCACTTAAAAAAATTACTTACAACTAGTCCTTGCACTTAGGACCATCGCAGCATCCCCACGATCACATGATCAATATTTGGGCACTTGGCAACTTGCATGCATTTACAACAGTTGTAGTATCCTAAGGTCATGGGATCACCATTTGTGACTTTCCCATCTGGCGTCTGACAAACAATGGGGTTAACAATCACATGATTTATTTAACAACTGCAGTGATTCAATTAACAACCACAGCAAAAAAAGGTTGTAAAATTGAACACAACACATTTAACAACCACCTTTAGCAATGGAAATTCTGGTCCCAATTGTGGATGTAAGTTGAGGACTACCTGAAGACTTATCAGTAGGCAAACAGAATGATAAGTACAAGTATCAATTTAAATATCCCAGAATTCTTATCCAAGATCATGCTGGTTAGCCTAAACCATCTGCAAACTATACAAATCAGTCAAAAACTTTGAAAGTTCTTCCAACTGACAAAGCAATTTCCCAAGACCTTTCTATAAACAATTCAGCTTCATCAGGGACCTTTCTTAACTGTTCCAGCATCCTGTGAAAATCCAGGATGAGAGACATTCCAAAATTAGCCAGGCAGTTATCTCTCTACATGTAACTTCTTCATCTTCTGGTACTACACAACTTACATTGGGCACTAAAATTAAATGTTTTGCAGAACTTTGCTGTGGCAATTGGTTGATTCCCTAATCTTCCTGCAATGTTACTCCAGGTCTTCCTAATTTATGAGGTAAATACTTCAGAGTTCAGATTATATTAGAACAGTTATATTTCTTTCTGATAGAGACTTTAAAATTCACAAGACAGCCAAAATTCAAAATTGATTTTTTTAAATCCATCTCTCCACTTCCACGAACCTCAAAAGTGTTGGATGTCTGCCAGTTACAGAATTTTCTGACTACATCACATATTGTAATGTAAAGATTTGGACATAAAAAAAGAAAATGTAGATGCCACATTTATGCTTCAGGCTGTATTTATGACATAGGTTCAAGGAAGATGGGTAAAAGCTTAGCTCTTTTTCATAGATGTATTCCATGTTAATAGATATTGACAGCCATATAATACACAGGGTAATCTTAGGTGATAGGACACATTTTTCTCTCTACACCAGTCATCCTTTAAAGGGAAAAAAAATCATAGATGATAAAATAGCTCTAATCAAACCATGTATATTCAGCTTAGGCAAATGACAGGACCTTTATGAAATATTCATATTTGAGATGATCTCTTTTAATTCAAATAGGGCGGGTTCTACTAATGCCCATCTCCATTTCTCATTAACATGCATGATTAGCTCTCCCAGCCAGCAATTTGCATCCATCATCTTATTAATTTTCATCAGCAGTTTGGCTCAGTTGGGGCTGCACTTGAGATTCCCCTCCTCCCTTCCACCTTCTTCTGTAATTCATTAATATTCAAGCTTGCTTTTAGCGAGCTATCAAATGTAAAACCCTAGGGGTCTTGTTTAAGTCCCTCGGGATTTCTTCCATAGCCTCTGATATTCCATCTAATGTAGTCATTTACAGAATCAGAAGCAGAGCAAAGGAATGGTTGGCAGAGAAAGGCTGATGCTCTGGGCATCAACATCTGATCCTTCCCCTCGCCCCCTTCAATTGTGCTTAATGATTATTAAGTAGAACCTGCATCTTGGACAGAAAAACTTGCTGAAGACACCAGCCATGACTGAGCCTGTACCAGGGGTGGGTTGCTCCTGGTTCTAACCAGTTCAGTAGAAGAGATTCGTCAAATCTACCATACGGTTTAGAACCCATTCCACCGGTGGGATAGTACCGGAACACCTGCCCCGGCCCCCTCGCTCCCTCCCCACGCCCGTCCGATCCTACAGTATGTGAGACTTCCTTCGCGAAAGCCGCTGGCTGGTGTACACCGCGTGGCTGAAAGGCGGTGTGGGGGGTGGGCGGTAGCGGGAGGCTAGGGTATGCCAGCCTGCGGCTTTCATGAAGGAAGGCCTTCCTTCGCAAAAGCTGCGGGCTGGTGTACACCGCATGGCGGAAAGGAGGTAGGTGGCGGCAGCAGGAGGCTAGGGTATGCCAGCCCGTGGCTTTCACAAAGGAATGGCTTCCTTTGCGAAAGCCGCAGGCTGGTGTACACAGCGTGGCCGAAAGGAGGTGGGGGGGGCGGCGGCAGCGGCAGGAGGCTAGGGTGCACCAGCCTGTGGCTTTTGCAAAGGAATGCCTTCCTTCGCGAAAGCCGCGGGCTGGCATACACCGCATGGCCAAAAGGAGGTGGGGGGGGGGCATCGGCGGCGGGAAGCCAGCTGCGTCTCTGTGCTCTGGACAAGTCCGGGGATCCTTTGGGGCCGTCATTCCAGCTGATCCCCAAGCTCGCTTAGACCGCAGGCCCGTGTGGTGCTCAGCTGAGGCCTTTCTTGCAACCCCCCGCCCCCCCATCCAGTCCCCAGCCTCGTCGGGCTGGCTAAGCCTGCCAGGAGGCGAGCCTAGCGGACTGGGTTGTCCCTTTGTCCCTCCAGTCCACCTTACCTGCTGCCTCGTCACCTGCCTGCTCCCTGCTTCCATCACATCGGAGAGCTGCTGATTCTGCCTGCTGGTAAGTGACCCGGGTTTTTTTCCTTTATGCTTTTAATGTTTTTTAAAAGAATAATTTTTATTGTTTATAAAATATTTTTAAATAGTTTTTTTTACATTTGATAGAATATTTTTAAATGGTTTTTTTAAAATTTATTGTTGATAGAATATTTTTAATGGTTTTTTATTTATTGTGTATAGAATATGTTCTTTTTAATTGTTTTTAGACAATGCTTTTTATTGTTTTCAGAAAATGTTTATTACAAGAAATGTTACTGCTTTTTGGCAATATTTTGGTTGCTTCTTGCAGCAATAACCAAGTGACTCCATGGCTGTTTTCATATGTTGAGTTGTGCTGCTTTGTGAGCTCCTGCAGCTTGATGGGTTTTGATGGTTTCTGATTGCCCTGCTTTTGTTTTCCTGTTTTCCTGGGTTAATCTTGGTCCCAGGTCTTTTGTCTTTCCTATTCTGGGGGTTAGTTCTTCCAGGAAACAGGAAAAGGGGAGCCAGGCGAGCTATTTGTCTTAATGGGTGTATTTAAAATTTATCTTTCAGCTGGTGTTTTGTCTGGTGGTTTCTGGTTTCTGGTTCTGTGAGCTTCATGGCACTTTCCTTTATAACTTCCCACAATGCCTTGATGGTTTTTATTCCAGTGGCTTTGTATTCCCTGTCCTTAGGGTTAGGGGAAAAACTAGTTTCATCTGCAGTCTTTTGGGGGAAAACTGCTATTATTTTGGTGTTTTCCTGGCACTGTCATAGTTTGGGTGTGTGTGTGTAATGTCCCGCAGTTATCTACACATTAATAATGATCAAGTGCTAATAATATTTCCTTATACATTTTAGTGACCTTTCCTTACATAATTGGTGTTTCCTTTCATACTTTTAGATTTCTAATTTCTGTTTCTGTTAGTTAGCCATTGATAAAACAAACCCCACGTGAAAAAATATTTGAAGCTGCCTTGCTTTTAATTGTCAATTTATTCATTCCTGCACATTCTAATATTTATTCATTTTCATATGTTTGTTTTTCGACTGTTGTGCAAACACAATTCCAGCAGCTGCTAGCATGTGTAAAATTAAATATGTATTGTATTCCCTTTGAAATACCCAACAAAATATTTCTGGTTTTAAATCCATATCTTGCTTTACCATTGCTTCTAACAAATAAATCTTGAATAGCTATTTTAAGGTGACCAATCATCCTCCTTTAGGGAGGACAGTCCTTCTTTTGTAAGTTCTGTCCTCCCTTGAAAAGTGTCCTCCTACATGTCCTCCTTTTCGATATTTGAAGACTCATTTGTTGCGCGTTATGTGACATATTTGTATTTGACATGACAATTCGTCAAGGCTCGGTATAGTGCGGTATAAGACGCAATTATGAGACGCATGCGCTCCACACGGGAGACCTTGAGAGCGCCGCGCGCAAGTGACTGTTTACTTCTTACCGAAACACGACACGGAACATACGCATGCAGTAGACTCATGGCACGTCGGCAATTGAATGACTCACAGTAATTATTTCTTTCTCAGTGAATATTCAATTATACAGAGGTAAGTACAATTCACGTTTTATTAATTCATTATCTATTTAATAATTTCCAAATATGTATAATTTTATTTACAAGTTTATACAACCCTGTTGTCAACAGAAGTGTAAAATAATTTAAATTTAAATTTTAGTGGTTTATTCGCTTATGTTATTAAAATTTCAGTTGTAATAACTAATTTTATTTATTCATAATGTGCTTGCATCGTTTGTGTAGCTTTATATTTTATTTTTAATTTTAAATTTCATTTAGGGATGGAAAAATAAAAATAAAAAATAAAAAAAGAGGAAATGCCATTTCAACGATCAATTGAAAAAGGAATTTCCATTCCTCATATCAAAGAAAGATGCCATTGTTTTCTGCAATATTTGCAGAGGAGAATTTTGTATTGCAGTTGGGGGCAGAGCAGCTATAACAAAACACTTGTCCACCAACAAACATAAGCAATCATTAGATGCATCAGCTTCCAGACGTAAAGTAACAGGTTTTTTTTAAACTTCAAATTATTCTGAAGATGAAAAACAGTTACCTGCAATGTAGGGAACATTTGCATTTCATACCATAATTCACAATCAAAGTTTTCGTAGTATGGATTGTACAACTAAATTATTGAAAAAGTTTCACAAGGCAAAATTTTCATGCGCCAGGACAAAATGCGAGGCTATTATTAAATCAGTATTTAAAAATTACTGTGATAAAATACTTACAGCAGACTTGAAAATTGCAGCACTTCCGGTTCCGGCTGCGGTTCATGACGGGCATGCCTTGCTCGCCCCGCGTGCTCCTGGTGGGCTCCCCCTTGATCGGGGGGGCACAGGAAGCCTCGTAGGGGCTCCTGCCGAGTGGGCGGCTTAGCGGGGGACCCTCTGTGTCGGCGGCGGCCGGGGGGGCCTCCCCGCATCGCCCTAGGCATCGGGAGGCAAAAGGGGAGGCGCTTCTGCGTCTTCGCGTTGAGGCAGCTGGGCGAAACTGACGATTCGAAGGACGCAGTTACAATGTGGTGAGATGGAGATTCCCCCCGTTCCCTTTTATGACTGAAGGAAAAACAAAAAGACTGTCAGCTCCTTAGAAAAAACTTTCAACCCGTTTTTGGGAAGTGTGACTGGAGGGAGGGGGATTTCCCCCCCCCCTTGGACAAGCGGCTTTAAACTGTTCTCTGCCCCCAGAGGAGGAGGGGGGGGGAGCTCTGGAATGAACTCACGCTCATAGCAAACAGCAGATTTATTTTACTGCAATTGTGAAAATGAGGTGATGATCTGTTTCCTTTTGAAAACTTTGAAAGCTTTTGGTTTGTTGCCTTCTGATCCCGGAGCTGGCAGGGCAAGATGGCACACTTCCGTTGTCTTCATGCACCTTGAAATTTGACTCCACCCACAGAAACTGCTGGCATTTTGTCTTTGTCTCCGTGACACTCAGAGATATCTCTTGTTATATTTTATCCTGGACTTGGAACAATGGATTTTATTGCCTGGACTTAGAATTGAGAAAAGGTCTCTATTTGTCTGGACTCCCTGCCTCGTGATCTCTCTCGGCTATCCACCTTTACAACTGTTTCTTCTCTGTATTGACACAGTCACTCCTGAGCTTTTCTTACTACAATGCCACCCAAAAGACCACCACCTGGGAAACCGGGTTTCGCTGGCTCTGCCCCAGCATCTTCAACGTCCAGCCCCAGTGGACAACAGACACTAACATCTCTATTCCAGCCTAAGCCCACGGAGGTGGACTTTCAACAGATGTTTCAACAACTTTTAAAGGGGCAGGAGGACTTGAAAAGCCAATTGAAAGAAATGAACGAACAGCTCAGAGAGAACCAAAACCGAACGATTCAAAATTCACAGAGACTGGAACTTTTGGAGGAGGGGACGGCTGAGATGAGGGGGGAGGTGAAAGGGGTCCAGAGAGGAAACCAAGAACTTGAGAACCATCAGATAAAAATGGAATTTGAAAGGATGTCTTTTTTCCTTAGATTTCAAAATGTAATTGAGGCTGATGATGAAGACCTGAGGGATATTATGACAAACTTACTGGCTGAATATATCAAAAAAGACAGACAACAGTTGGGGTGGGACATTGACCTGGTCTATAGAGTAAACTCAACATACGCCAGAACACATAACGTTCCAAGGGAGGTCCACATTAAATTTCTCAGAAAGACTACAAGAGATGAGATTCTGAGTGCACAAAGGGGGCAAGCATTAAAATACAAGGATAGAGAAATAGCCATTCTGAAACAAATCCCAAAGAAAGTTAGAGATAAAAGAAAAAACTATTCGCTTCTAGTGAAGAAATTATACCAGAAAGGGGTGTGGTTCAGATGGCTTATGCCAGAAGGTATGCTAATATTCTGGGAGGACATGAGAGTTAGAATCAATACAACTATGGAGGCTGAGGCCTTCATGGAAAAAAACAAAGTCCTCCTAGATAGACCTGATGACACTACACGGGACATACAGGACACGGGAGGTGCCGGAGCCCTGCTGGAGGGGGGAGAGGAGGCAACATCGAGAAAACTCAGATCACAGAAATGAACTAGAGAATCTGTTTAATATAGAATGATTGAAATTATTTGAAGATAAAAGGTTATATGCTGACAAAATACTATTAAGTAGCAACAATTTAATGTATTAATAAATGAAAGTTATGAGAATGGGGGGAGGGCCATTTCCTGCATAATGTAACTTTCAAAATTTGTAACTTTATCCACCATCCCTTTTCCTAATTATTTTTTCTAAAACCAATAAAAATTTTGTTTTTAAAAAAAAGAAAGAAAGAAAATTGCAGCATTTGTAACGGTTTTATCTGATGCATCAAATCATAATGAAACCAAATTGTATCCAATACTAGTAAGATACTTTAATGTTACCAAGGGGATTCAAGTAAAAATTTTAAATTTAGAATCCATTGAGGGTGAAACTGCTGAAATTTTGTCAAACCATCTATACAGAGTAATAAATGAAAACAATTTGAAATCCAAAGTTGTTGCACTAACAGCTGATAATACAAACACAAATTTTGGTGGGCGAAGACGCAAAGGGGTGAATAATGTGTATGTAAAATTACAAGATTTACTCCAAAAGAAAATACTAGGAATAGGTTGTAATGCACATATTTTGTCAAATGCAATCAACACGGCATCATGCGCCATGCCAATTGATGTAGAAATAATAATAACTACAATTTATTTGTATTTTAGTCGTTTTACCGTTCGTGTGGCTACTTTAAAACAATTTTGTGAAGAAGCGAATGTTGAATACAAAAAACTTTTAGGATATTCAAAAGTTAGATAGCTTGCTCTAACACCTGCTGTAGAGCGTGTTCTACAATTATTTGAGCCTCTCCGTTCATATTTTTTAAGTTTAGACAAATGTCCTAAAATCCTGGAATCGTTTTTTAATAATGAAATATGAGATATTAATGTATTTTGTACATAATCAAGCATCTATTTTTCACAAAACGATTCAAAAGATTGAAGGTGAACACATTTCAGCTACAGAAGCTAGTCTTATTTTGAATGACTTTATCCTTCAATATAAATCTCGATTTGAAGATAAATTTCTTCCTTTAATTATAAAAGGAAAATTGTCGACTTAGAGGAATCAAATCCGAGCATAATGGAAAAGTTTATCAAAGAAATGCAGAATTTTTACCAAACATGTTTTCAATATATCGAAGAATGGTCTGAAACAAACATCACAGGAAATAACGGTTTTCAATGGTGTTTTTTGACATTATCGCAAGTATATTGGACAGATATTGAATCTTGTGTTGAGTTTTTATCTAAAGAAATGCCAGACATTAAAATAGACGACAATTGTCTCTTTGAAGAAATTAGAAGACTGAATGTATATTTAAATTCTGAAAAATTAATACAATGGGAAAATCAACACGTTGAAATTGATAAAAGATGGGTGGATATTTTCAACCATTTCAAAAATGAACATATTCCATGTGAAAATGTATTTATACTTGTTCAATTAACGTTGTGCTGCCCTGGAACTAATGCAGCAGTTGAAAGCGTTTTTTTTTTCAATTGCCAATGATTTTTGGACAAGTGAGAAATCGAGATTGAATGTTGATACTCTAGCTGCAGCACTTGCCGTAAAATTCAATTTGAAAGATATTTCTTGTTCAGATATTTCCAATATATTGTTAGAAGATGATACATTGACAAAAAATATTAATTCAATGGAAAAGTACTCATTTAAATAATAATTAACAGGCATGTAAACATAATTACAATATAAAATGTTACAAATGTTTTTATTATGCATATATCATATTTTAGTGTATTATTGTTGCAATGAATAAAATATTTCTTTTATTTACGATATTTTTTTTCCAATTTATTTGTCCTCCTTTTCATTGTAAAAAAGTTGGTCACCTTAGCTATTTGGACTGACCTAAGTACTGAACTTAATTCATATATTCCTGTTTTTTGAACTGAGAAATAAATTTCAGAAATTTGAAAAAGAAATCTGTATTGCTCTGTGAATCTACCTATTCATTCTTCTTGATCTAACTTCTTAGATGAAAAACTATATACTTCCTGTTTGTTGGGGGACATCCTTCCTGAAAAGACTGTACATTGTTGGGTGAAAGCAGAGGTCCCTTCTGTTACCTGTAGTCCTCAGCTTACAATCACAATCGAGTCCAATATTGTTTTATTTCTTTTGCAGTTAGCATTATTTTACAGGATGAAGAAGAGGCAACAGAGTATGACCACTTTCTTCTCCAAAAAAACAAGAGATGGGGAATCAGCTGATCGACAACAGTCACCAGCAGCACCACCACCACCAGCACGACCACTTCCACCACTTGAGGTCGGAGAAAACAGCAAGTCCATCTCCTCCACTGAAGTTCCACAACTTCCTGACTGCTGGAGTTTGCAGCAATACAGAAACTTCCAGGAGAAGTATGATAGACTGGCAGTATCCGACAAAAAGTTAGGTTGTGAGTACTATGCAAAACCCATGTTCTCATTAGAAAAAGGTATTCATGTTTCTAGAGAGTGGAAACATTTCCAGGTTGTGCCAGCAGGGACAACTAAGGAGAATCAACAAGCATCGCTCAGAAAAAAAATAAAGGAACATTTTCAATCAAAAGCACACATTATTTGTAGAGAGAGCAGTAAACAACAGGAGCAAGGTGCTTTAACCAAATCCATAGATAAGTCAACTGACAAACATTTGTCCAGTACTTGCAAAATATTTTTTACTGTTTACGATCTGGCACAAAGATGCAATCCATTCTCAGACATTGAAGCGCAGGTAAATTTGCTAACTACGGTTGGAGTAGATGTGGGAGTTGGCTTGCATTCACAGACATCCACGGTGAAAAAAGTTGAATTCATTGCAAACGAAATTAAAACCACCGTGTTTTCCAGGATTATTGCAAAGAATCTAAAGGTGTGCCTAATAATCGATGAAGCCTCAACGCTTTCAATGAAAGCAGTTCTGATACTTTTTGTTAGAGTTGAGGATCCAGAATACCCAGCAACCATTTTCGTTCAGCTGTTGGAATTAGACAAACAAGATGCGGAGACCATATGTTCTGCAATGATGGGAAGCTTGGGTAAAGTTGGGTTTACCACCGAATATCTGCAGAAGAATTTAATAGCTTTCTGCTCAGATGGTGCCAACGTTATGCTTGGGAGAAAATCTGGAGTCAGCACTAGAATAGCTCAAGACTTCCCAAACATCATAATCTGGCACTGCTTGACTCACCGCCTCCAACTTGTGCTGGATGATGCAATAAAAGAAATAAAACAACTCAACCACTTCAAGATCTTCCTTGATAAAATACAAACCACTTTCCAGAAATCCTGCAAGAGCCAGAATGACCTTTTCCAAATCTCTGAACAATTGGGCATTGAAAGTGTGAAGATTGGCAGAGTTTTGGGACCAAGATGGGCTGCCTGTAGTTTAAGGGCAACCATGGCTGTATGGCGTGCTTATCCAGCGCTACAGTTTTTTCTGGGCAATGAAAAATTCCCAGGCATGGCTTTCCGTTTTGAAAATTTAAATTTTTTGAACGATGTGGTCCTCATGATCGATATTCTAAATAAGATTTCTCTTCTGTCAAATGCCCTGCAGGGGAGAAAAACAGATATCATCAAGGCCGAAAAATTAGTATTGTGAACAATTAAAGCATTTGAAGTGCTTAGACAGGGAAAGGGCGCAAATCAAAAAAATATTGATGCAATGCTAGACACACAGGCCTTCAAAAACATAAAATTAGCTCCAAATCAGCGATTTGTTGCCCTTCCTTGTGGAAACCTTCTGTCAAGCATCATCACCAATTTGAAGAAAAGGCTGATGGATTGCGACCATCTAAAAACAGGTAGCCAATTGCCAGCCGCAAACAAGTTACACTTTATCACATATTTGGAGCCAGATTACTGGAACATTGAAGATGTAGTCATTCCATGGGCAGAAGCAGAGGCAGCATTGGTTGAATTTGGCCAAATTTTTAATTACAAAATTAATTTGAACAACTGCAGAGATTTTTTAGAAAATTGCTGTTAGGTCAGCAGAGGCAGAAAGGGGGTTCTCAAAAATGAACCTCATATGTTCAGAGCAAAGAACCCGCCTAATTGTTCCAAACATAAGTAATCTGATGATATAAGTGTTGTTGGCATGCCTGTTGAGAGATGGGACCCAATTCCTGCAGTGAAAAAGTGGCTCAGAGCGCACCATCACACAGCTGACGATCCACGAGTAAAGACCAAGAAAGGTGCAACTGAGGAGTCTGGAAGCCTAAGAACAATCTGGAAATATCTTCAACCAGAAGACCAATAACACAAGTAAGTACTTGAGTGTATCCCTTTCTTTGTGCTATTCTTATGTAAGGTGTAAGTGCATGCAATTAAAGTCTTCCTTTCCTGTCTCTTCTTTCTGCAGGTTATTGGAGCAAGGTGGTGAGGAGGTGGTGCAGAAGACCAGCAAGGCAGTCATCTTCCCTCTGTAAGTAGCAGTTTTATTGCTTTCTGTGCTGGTTTCATCCTTACTGTAGTGCATGCAATTGAAGAGTTCCTTTCTGTGTCTCTTCTTTGTGCAGGCCATTCATTGAAGCAAGTGTGATCAGTGATGTAGAAGACCGGCAAGGCAATCATCCTTCCTCTGTAAGTAGCTGTCTTTATTGTTTTGTGTGCTGGTTTCATCCTTACTGTAGTGCATACAAATTAAAGTCTTCCTTTCTGTGTGTCTTTGTGCAGGCCATTAATTGGAGCAAGGTGGTCAGTGGGTGACCTCAACACAGAAAAGGACAGTCATCTTCCTTTTCTATTATTTTGTGTGCTTGTTTCATCCTAATGCTGTGCATGCAATTAAAGTCTTACTTTCTGTGTCTCTTTGTGCAGGCCATTCATTGGAGCAACGTGGTCAGTCAGTGATGTTGAAGACGCACAAAAGGACAGTCATCTTCCTTTTCCATTATTTTGTGTGCTTGTTTCATCCTAATACAGTGCATGCAATTGAAGAGTTCCTTTCTGTGTCTCTTCTTTGTGCAGGCCATTCATTGGAGCAAGTGTGATGTAGAAGACTGGCAGGAACAGTCATCTTCCTTCTGTAAGTAGCTCTTTTATTGTTTTGTGTATTTATTTTAATCTTATTTAAGTAGTAAGTGCACAAAATAATAAATTTCCTTTTTTATATCTTCTTTTTGTAGATCATTCATTGGGGCAAAGAATTCAGTGACATCATCTTGGCCACTCCCACCCGGTCACATGACTGCCAAGCCACTCCCACCCAGTCACATGGCCAGCAAGCCACAAAGCAGGCCACACCTACAGAAGAGGTTCTAAAAAAATTTGAAACCCACCACTGGCCTGTACCTATAACTGAAAACTTAATTTCTGCTCGGTTTTCCCCATGCCCATCTCTCACTGCTTCCAACTGTTCATCAGAACTGTTCTCTGCAGATTTGTAGTCCACACATTTGACAACACCCAGGTAAGTACCAAGGTTTTTCCAGGTGTAGGTGGTCCAGCAGGTCTAGCAGTAAATCATTCCTGTCTTTTTACCAAGAAAATCACATCAAGAGAAAATATAAAAAAATTAACAATACAGGTTAACCGTGGAGCGACGGTTCGGCAGAGAAACGACTAGGGGAATGGTGGAGACCCAGGCGGCGACGGCGGCGACGGCGGCGACGGCGCCCGACCCTGCAACCCGAGCGGTGGTGGCTACGGTTGGCCACAAGAAACATCGAGCGCCATTTTTTTCCGGCCGTGGTGAGCTGTTTAGATCGGAGGGGAGGCCGGCGAGGGCCATGCGAGGGCCGCGGGAGAGAGGAGCGAGGCCGCTGGAGGCCGTTAGAAGATCAGCAGGACAAGAGACGGAGGGTGAGGGTTTATGCCTGAGTTTCCCGACTTCTCTACCCTGCCCTTCGCTGTTAATATGTCCCCCCCGCTGAACTGGAATCTCCGCCTTATTGCCTTTACGAACTGCTTCCTGGCTCCCACTGTGGACGTTTTTTCCCCTCTTTCATATGGGAGCCTTGACTTATTAACTTTACCAGCACTACAACACCCTACTATGTACTAAGCCCTGTTACAGCTAAAAGATCGCGATTTACTTGAGGTCAGACTTGCTACGGCTGCGAGAGTCCCCCCTCTCACAGTTATGGCCCCCTGCCCCTTCCAGGGCCCACCTTGATGACGGGTTTATTAACCCAGAGAGGTGGAGGAAGCGTGGAATTAGGGGGTTTTTAATCAAATGTTTTTTAAATATTTTAGGGGGCTCCAGGGTGGGGGGGAGGGTTATACAGGCCAGGAGTGTGGTTAGAGCCCGGCGAACAGGTGTGGTCAGGAGGGAAGTGAGCGGAGCGGGGGAGGGGAGGGAAAATAACATTCCTATAGGGGGCTTTGTGATACCTACGGTCGTAGGGAGGGGTAGATGCGAGGACAGTCGAAGAACGTGCAGTCGGTTGGGAGACCGTGGTCGTTGGACACGCCCGGTCATTTGTACCAACCCCCGCATTCTAGGTGGTCAGGTTCTACAGAGCCAGGGCCTCAGGCTGATGCTGTGTAATGCGAGGTCCGTGGTTAACAAGGCCCCCCTCATTAACGATCTGATTTCAGAGGGGGAGCCAGACCTCGCAGGAATAACGGAGACCTGGTTGGGCCATGAGGGAGGTCTGCCCCTCGTGGAAATGTGCCCACCAGGCTACCGTGTATTCCACCAGCCACGGGCCCAGGGCAGGGGTGGCGAGGTAGCGATAATTATACGGGAGAATCTTGAACCGAGAGAATTCACTGTGCCGCAGACATCCGGGTGTGAGTCTCTGGGCGTGAGATGGGGCCCAGGGAGGCAGTTGGGCCTACTGATTGTATACTTGGCTCCTCGCTATACATCAGCGGCCCTGCCCAAACTCCTCGAGTGGATCGCTGAGATGGCGGTTGAGACCCCCAAACTTTTAGTTATGGGGGATTTCAACCTGCCGTCGATGGGAGAAGCATCCGAGGCAGTTCGGGAGTTCATGGCTTCCATGGCAGCCATGGATCTGACTCAAGTAATTCAGGGCCCCACGCACGAGGGAGGCCACACACTGGATCTTGTTTTTGTCTCCGACCAGTGGACGAGTGATCTAGGAGTAGGGGATCTAGCCATCACGCCCCTGTCATGGTCAGATCACTCACTTCTCCGGCTCGATTTCCCTGGTGCTACCCCCCGCCGCGGGGAGGCGGAACCAGATTGTCCTAGATGGTTCCGCCCCAGGCATCTGATGGAACCGGATAGGTTCCAGACGGAGCTTGGGCCACTTCCTGTGGACCTGACCCGCTCCCGGATGGAGGACTTGGTGGCTGCATGGAATAGTGCGGCTACCGGGGCCTTAGACCGGGTTGCGCCTTTGCGGCCTCTCCGGTGGCAACGAACCACCCTGGCTCCCTGGTTTAACAAGGAGCTAAGGGCGATGAAATGCCACAAGAGACGCCTAGAGAGCAGATGGAGATCCTCTCGCTCCGAATTTGACCGAACACAGGTAAGAACCTACTTAAGGACTTACCTTGTGGCATTAAGAGCGGCCAAACGTCGATATTGCGCCACTCTTATTGCATCTGCAGAGAACCGCCCTGCCGCCCTGTTTCGGGTGACCCGCTCCCTCTTGTCACAGAGGCAGCGGGAGCCCCCTTTGCAGGGCAGGGCAGAGGAATTTGGGGAATATCTGCAGGATAAAATCGCTCAAATCCGGAGGTAATGGGCCCCCTTCAGTGTTCCAGGGGGGACGTCCGAGGTGAGTCTTGAGAGACCATGCTGGGAGGAGTTTGACTCTGTTGCCATCGAGGATTTGGACAGGTTGCGTGGGCGACTGCGAGCCACCACATGTTTATTGGACCCGTGTCCCTCCTGGCTTGTGCTGGCATCCTGGGAGGTCACACGAGGCTGGCTATTGGGACTTGTGAACGCTTCATTGAGTGAGGGGTTCCTGCCAGCCGCCTTGAAAGAGGCGGTTGTGAGGCCCTTGCTCAAGAAGCCTTCCCTGGACCCGATGGAGCTAGCAAATTATCGTCCTGTCTCCAACCTTCCTTTTTTAACAAAGGTTGTAGAGACTGTGGTGGCTCAGCAGTTCCCATGTCACCTGGAGGAATCTGATTATCTAGACCCACGCCAGTCCGGCTTCCGGCCCGGGCATAGCACGGAGACGGCCTTGGTCGCGTTGGTGGATGACCTCTGGAGGGCCAGAGATAGGGGTTGCTCCTCTATCCTGGTCCTATTAGATCTTTCAGCGGCTTTTGATACCATCGACCATGGTATCCTACTGCGCTGGCTGGGGGGGGTTGGGGGTAGGGGGCACCGTGTTGCGGTGGTTCTCCTCCTACCTCTCCGACCGGACGCAATGTGTGTTGGCAGGGGAGCAGATGTCGACCCTGAGGCCGCTCACTTTTGGGGTGCCGCAGGGGTCGGTCCTCTCACCTCTCCTGTTCAACACATACATGAAGCCGCTGGGCGAGATCATCCGTGGTTTTGGGGTGGGATACCATCTGTACGCTGATGATACACAGCTGTACATTTCCACCCCAAACCACCCCAACGAGGCCGTCGAAGTGATGTCCTGGTGTTTGGAAGCCGTACGGGTCTGGATGGGAGACAACAGACTCAGACTCAACCCCTCCAAGACGGAGTGGCTGTTCAACCAGTGCATTCCATCGCTGGCCATTGGGGGCGAGCAACTGGCCCCCGTGGAGCGGGCGCGCAATTTGGGTGTCCTCCTAGACGCCCGGCTGTCTATGGATGACCATGTGGCAGCCGTGGCGAGGGGGGCGTTCCACCAGGTTCGCCTGGTGCGCCAATTGCGCCCCCTATTGGACCGGGATGCCCTCCGCACAGTCACTCACGCGCTGGTGACGTCCCGCCTGGACTACTGTAACTCTCTACATGGGGCTCCCCTTGAGATGCGCCCGGAGACTGCAACTGGTCCAGAATGCGGCCGCGCGGGCAATCATGGGGAGAACGAGGTTCTCCCATATAACACCTCTCCTGCGCGAACTGCACTGGCTCCCTGTGGTCTACCGGGTGCGCTTCAAGGTGTTAGTTACCATCTTCAAAGCGCTCCATGGCACAGGACCTAGCTATCTGCGGGATCGCATCCTGCCCCATACATCCCTGCGACCAATTCGCTCTCACAGAGAGGGACTCCTCCGAGTGCCGTCCACCAGGCAGTGTCAGGGGGCGGCGCCCAGGAGTAGGGCCTTCTCTGTGATGGGCCCAGCCCTCTGGAATTACCTCCCCCCAGATATCAGGACAATGACCGATCTCCGCTCCTTCCGCACGAAACTCAAGACCCACCTGTTCCAACTAGCCGGCCTGGCTTAACTAGAACCTTCTAACCTCCCTGGCAATTTTAATATTTTAATATTTTAAACGTAAATTTTGGGGTTTTTAAATTGTTTTAACTGTTTTAATTTATTGCTATTTATTTTAACCTAGTGGCTCTCACTTGTATTTGACTGTTAAATATTGATGTCACCTCCTCCATGCCACACTTGTATTTTTGATTTAATTGTACGTCGCCCCGAGTCCCTTTGTGGAGAGGGGGCGACTGATAAATCAAAACAAATAAATAAATAAATAAATAAGTTTGCCCTCGACTTACAGCAGTTCATTTAGTGACTGTTCAAAGTTACAATGGCACTGAAAAGAGTGACTTATGAACATTTTTCACACTTATGACTGTTGCAGCATCTCCATGTTTACTTGGCAACTGTCTGATATTTATTACTGTTGCAGTCTCCTAGAGTCGTGAGATCAGCTTTTGTGAACTTCTGGCAAGCAAAGTCAATGGCGGAGCCACATTCACTTAACAACCGTGTTACTAGCTTAACTGTAGTGATCCATTTAACAACTGTGGCAAAAAATGTCATAAAATGGGGCAAAATTCACTTAACTACCAGCATTTCACTTAGCAACTAAATGTTTGGGCTCAGTTGTGGTCATAAGTCAAGGATAACCTGTATAGTGCTATACAATGGGCCCATCAGGGCATGTGATACTCAACATGCTACTGAAGAGGAGCTGAAAAATCTCTTGGCCTACTGTGGAAAGTTATCACCCAGCCCCCTCCCAGAAAAATGAAATATCCTAGGAAATATTGAAAAGGCAGAATATTATATTTTCCTGGCTGTGAAAAAGGGAGAAACACATTTTAAACACAAAGTAAATTCCTGCAGCTTCCTGCCCATCCCCACTTTGTCAATGGGCCATTAAGGTGGCCAAGCCAGTCCCTTTGCATAATAAAGAGTTCTCCCCATCAGCTCCAGGAGGATGGGATTAAGGCATGATAATATTGGCACTTTACCCAACTCCCCACATGGCATCTGAGAACTCAACCAAACCTGGATTCAAAACGCAGCCTAGAGAGTTGCCCCTGCATGGCCCCATGGGAGTCTGACAACCAATCAGAAGACAAGCTCAAGATCAAAGGCTAGAGAGGGCATAAAACCAGGGACTCAGCATCTCAGTCTTTCCTTCTCTTCTCCACCAACATTGAAGCATGTGATCACCTTTTCTGTTCAGGACTCAAGCCATGTGGTCCTGTCCACCAATAAACCATCTTTCCAAGCAGCCTCCATATCTCCAGTGTCTTTTTCCCCACTTGGAGCCGAACCCAGAAGGACATTTCTTTCAACACTACTAATGGTGTTTATGACATGACTGGATTAAAGACTTTGTGAAGTCGAGTTGCTGTATTGCCATATAGGTAGTCCTTGCTTAACAACCCTAATTGGGATCAGAAACTGTGTTGCTAATTGAAGAGGTAGTTAAGTGGGAAATCATGAGACTGTAATTGTGTTTTCCATCTGGAAAGAAACATGATTACAGGTAATCCGTAACTTACAACAACAATTGGGACCACAACTCCCATCACTAAGTGAAGCAGTCATTGTGAGCCATCACATGACCATGCCCAATTTTACAAACAGTTGTTAAGTGAATCATGTAGCTGTTAAAGAATCTGGCTTCTCCCATTCACTTTTCTTGTTAGAAGCCAACGCTGATTACAACATGCTATGTGATTGTGGAGAGACACAGAGCCTGGCCCATCTGCTGGTATATTGGTTGCTACGAGAAGCATGTACCAATAATGAGTTATTTTTGGTAAGCCACAAGAAGGTGGTTTCATTCTGGTAATTTAAAGTTTGATCTAGACATGACAGAAAAAGAAGTGGGAGAACC
The DNA here is from genome assembly GCF_964273705.1 of Natrix helvetica. Lineage (NCBI taxonomy): Eukaryota > Metazoa > Chordata > Lepidosauria > Squamata > Natricidae > Natrix > Natrix helvetica. The sequence continues at coordinate 41,781,622 of NC_138555.1, read as the reverse complement.
AATTGTAAGTCACTTTTTTGGTGTGTCACAACTGTTGTCACAACTGTAAACACAAAAGAAACCGTGGTAAATCAAGAACTACCTGTAGTCAGTTTCAAAGTTTCACTTTTATTTGCCTCCTAACCACTCCTGCCCTTTGGAATTCTTGAAAGCCTGATTACTGTCTTATTCACATCGAAAGTGTTAGATCGGGTAATGAAAGGCACAAAAGGCTAGCGGTAACAACAGCTCTTTATTGGTATAAGGACAGGCATCCACTGAATGCATGGTCGGGCAGCTCCCTTTTTAAAGGGGAGCTGTCCAGCGCTCCAGCCAATCAGGGGCCTCTCTGTTCCCATACATGCAACCCTGGCGTCCCCGGGCTGTTGCTGTGAGGTTGGCTATCTGGTCACCGGTTTCTGTCCTCCTGGGGGCCCTCTGGTTGGGTCGCTGTCTCCAGTTCGGTCCCTTCTCTGCTCTTTCGGGGCGACTAGTGGCTGCAGGGAACTCGCTGCGGCACACTCTGGCGATGTGTCTCCTTCGCTCACACCACCGGCACGTCACGTCTCAGAAACATCAGGTTGCTCTAGCGTGATTGCCTCCACAGCTGGCACAGGGCAGGCCTGGCGACTTGAATTTCCGCGCCAGTGTTTCACTGCTACTGCACATGTGGTAACTGCTTTCCTCGTCGCTCTCGGACTCGATGGGCTCGCGGTGGACACGGGCACTCTTGGGTGCCTCTGTAGGTACATGGAGGCGTTGGAGGGTCTCCACGGACTTGTTCGCTGACTCGGCTGCCCTCGCCTCGTCGAGAGCGATCTGGAGAGAAAGGTTGGATCTCGCCAGCAGCCTCGCCTGTAGAGCCCGGTAATTGTAACTAAGATGTCTCCAATCCAAAAGACAATCATTTTAAATTGTTCAATGAAAGAAAAGAGTAAACTGGCAGAAATTGCCTTCGCTCAGTTTGTTGGGCCCAGAAAACTGAGTGAAGGGGGGGGGGGAATCTTTACTTTGTGTCTGTTTGGCCAGCAGAAACAGAGTAAAGAGAAGGTTTTTTTCCTTCCTTCCTTCTCTATACCTTAAAGTAACAACCCAGGAAATGTTTTAAGTTCATTGGCAAGAAAAGCTTCAACCTTGCATTTATTGTGTGTTTAAATGATTTTACCTGTTCATTTCTTTCCTGAAGCATGTGAATCCAGACCCCATTTCTCATCTGTGATATTCCCATAATGTTACCAGTCTATCTGTTTAGTAACTGATGGTTTTATTTTTCAAACTCTGCCTGCAAGCTATCTACCCCACACACAACCCTCCCTTACCTATAATCCTCCAACAATGTGTTTTCTGTGGGGGAGGGTGTCAGGGTGTGAATTCCGCCCTGGAAATTAATGTATGGATCTTGGCAAACCTTGAAGCATACTTTTGAAGTAAGCAAAAATAAACCCGAGGCATAATCTAAGAAAAAACATTTTAATTGTAAAGAAAGTAAAAATACAAACTTACTAAGCTAATAATTACATCTTATCAGGAGGAAGTGTAACATTGCAAATCAAAGGCAAGGGTGTTTTTGTCAGTTGCCACGAATATCGCTGTGGAGGGATTCCTTTTGTGACCCTCTTGGAACGTCTCAGAACAACAGTCCATTCTTCTTCTGTTTCGTCCTCATCCTCACATTCGTCGCTAGCCTAAGCATCCACGGCTTGCAAAGACGGAACATCAGGTTGTGAAGAACTGGTAGATGGAATATCTGCCTGTGAATCTTGGTCATCAGGCTGCATGGCATCTGCAACATCATCTCTAGGAAAATAAACTCCAGGATCATTGGAATGAATCCTGGACCAATCAACATCTTCCTCAAAATTAGAAGATTGAGAAATCACAATTGCATGTTTAGAGTCAATAAATTTGCTCCATTTTGAATTATCATCAATACCCTTGAATCTCAGTCTCTTTGCTGCTGGACCTCCTTTCCATCTTTGAGCTAAGGGAATGTTCACCATAGCGTATGAACCAAAAATATGGAGGTTCTTGAGATCAGGCTTGTAGCCATACATCATGAAGAAAGGAGTCTGATTTATTACACTGCTCCAAGTACGGTTGACAATGCAATTTGCATATTTGATAGCTTCACCCCAGTATATGTTACTTAGGTTGGCGTCTTCTAGGAGACAACGCATCATGGTTTGTAGAACCCCTTGTCTTCATTTTGCAACTCCATTATGAGCCGGTGTGTACGGAGCGGATGTCTAATGAAGAATTCCATTCTTACGCATCCAGTCCTGGAAACGCTGAGGCATGAATTCGGCACCACAGTCACTCTGGATTCTGGCGATGCGAACATGCTGTTGGGTAGAAACAAATGCTGCAAAGTCTTTAAAGATCTGAAAGGTCTCAGATTTCTCTTTCATAGGATATACAAATCCATATCTAGAGTAATTATCAACAATTGTTAGAAAATACTTTTTACCACCAATTGTTGGCGGAAAAGGACCCACTATGTCAGTGTGTACCAAATCAAAAATGCGTGTTGACAGGCGTGTAGCGTGTTTGGGAATGGCTGCTGCTTTGGATTTAGCTTTCCTGCAAACTGCACAATCCAAAAACACCTTACACCCCTTTAGATCCAAACCTTTTGCGAACTCCGGCATTTTCCTAAGAACACGGAAACTGGCATGCCCCAATTTTCTATGCCACTTGTGGATACACCTGGAATGCAAAGGTTTACCAGTTAGTGAGTTTTCAACATTAACAGTTTTGTGAGGAACCTCAGGCTTCCGCTGAGCAACATGCTTCCTTATTTTCTGTTTGTTGGCTTTAGGAACCTTTGGAGTAGCAACAGGATCTCTCTCTGAAGCAACTCTCTCTGGGCCTGTGCTCTCCTCTTTTGGAGTTTGTATACTTGCCTGTGTTTGCGGTTTAGGCTTTGGTTTTATGTAATAAACACCACCAATTAGCATGATTTCAGCAACAATATCTCCATTTTTAACTATGTAACTTGCTTTTTCGAGGTGGTGAACCTGGAACTTTAACATTCTAGACAAGTGACTTTGACTAAGCAAATTACTGGTTGCTGTAGGTATATAATAAACATGCATCGAGCTCTTCAACATAAAAAGTTCCTTTTCCCATGACCTTACAAGGATGATTGGAGAAAAAATAAAGTTCATGTAGTTCAGGTTCAGGCTCGTGCATCTCTGTGAAGATTTCCTTTCTGTAGGTAACATGCAACGCTGCACCACTGTTCAAAGTCCACAGAAGCCGTCTGTCGTACTCTGTATCAGGTTGTGGATCATTGGTTAAGGCCAATGTGGCGAGTGGAGCTTGTGAATCACACCTTGGACCACAACGACCTTGTCTTCCACCTCTACCTCTGCCTCTGGAGTCTGTTCCTCTGGGCTGGTATGTGACGGGAGCTGGAACTCGTTGGGGACAATCCCGGGTGTCATGTCCCACACAGTTACAGATGTAGCATCTTGGCATCCTTGGAGGGTAGGCTCTTCCTCGGAAGGGACGTCTTGCTGGAGCTCTCAACGCGGGTGGCCCTCGCAAATGCGGCATGGCTAAAATTAAAGCTTCCTCCTCAATTGAGAGCCTGCAAATATTATCGACTGTGCGTTGAGCAATAGGCACGTGGTTAATCTTTGCAATGGCATCTTTCCATTCATAATTCAATGAGTTAATGATAATGCTGATCATTTGAACATCATCAATAAAATGGCCTCTTTCTCCCAATTCTTTTCTCATTCCTTTCAGTTTGGTCAAATGTCCACCAATTTGTTCACCAGGTTTCAATCTCAAACCATGGAACTCAGACATGAGCAAACATGAAGATTCGATTGAAACGGGCCTGTAGCAATTTTCCAATTGGGGCCAAATTTGTTGGGCTGTTGCATCAGGCGGAAAAATAACCTGCAGTTCAGTATCCATGGACATCAATAATGTTGTGCAAGCCTTAGTCTCTAAGTCTCTTATTGCAGGAGTCCATGGCTGGGCAGGAGGATTAAACACCATACAATGGGTACCTTCTCTGCGAAGCAAAAGTGAAACCTCACTGACCCAGGCTTTATAATTCTGTCCTGACATTTTTAGTTTTGACTCACCAGTCAATGGAGCGACAGAAAATACCTGTTGAGGAATGTGCATTTGAAATGCTTGCTGTTGCACCTGTGGGGCCGTTGCTTGAGCAGGAATAAAAGCATGGCTTGCTGGAGGCTGCATTAAGTACTGTCGTGCTCCATATGAGAAGGCTCCAACACCACCAGGGGGCGCTGAAAATTGGGCCTGTGGAGGCACTTGTTGCATTGCAGCCTGAATTTTAACATGCATATTGGCTCTTTGTAGTAAATTATTTCTGCCAGGAGATGGTGCTGTGGTTACATGTTTTGGCTGTAATATTTCTGCCTGCGTGGCATGTGCAATTGGAGAACAAAGGAGATCACGTGGCAATTGTGACGTGTGCACAGCTCTCTGTTCTGATTTGCCTGACACAATATCCTCCAGGGGGTGTGTCTTAGGCTTTGGGGAAGAAGGCAAGATGGCGTTTTCAGAAATTTCAGAATCCCTCTTCTGTGACTTGAGCATGGAATAAACATTTTTGGCCTAGAACAGCTGGCATTCATAATATTCTATTTGATTACGATAGCTTTCCATAGCTTGCTCAGAGGTGCGGGGAGAATCATACATTTCTTCCTCTGTGTGGGAGTGAAATTGCTCCAGCTGTGAAAGCTTTGACCTGGCACCGAGCGTTTCAAAATCTCTAAGAAGTGTTTGGGAGCATGCATAATTAGGAGGATACGTTACTGACCTCAGTCGGAATACGTCATCTTCAGAAGCAGCTTTATCTTCTTGAGATCTGTGTCCCACAGCAGATTCTTCACCCGGTCCGGTTGCATCAAGAGTTGTAAATCTTTGTAAAATACTTTTCACCTCTTCATCGGAGAGACTGAAGCCATCTGAATGCCTTGCAGAAAGTTCTTTTGGTTTCTTTTTTTTAAGGCATCTTAGAAGCGATTTAAATCAGCATACCTCGGTCGCTAGATAAATCATCTGTCTTAATTAGCCTAGATGTTTATCTTCAAAAATAACTAGCAAGGAAAAGCCATAGATTAACCATCCTCTGTTACCATATGTCAGGGTGTGAATTCCGCCCTGGAAATTAATGTATGGATCTTGGCAAACCTTGAAGTATACTTTTGAAGTAAGCAAAAATAAACCCGAGGCATAATCTAAGAAAAAACATTTTAATTGTAAAGAAAGTAAAAATACAAACTTACTAAGCTAATAATTACATCTTGGCAGAGAGTGTCTGTCTGCCTTGCATGCAGACAAAGGAAGAAAGGAAAGAAGGTATGTGATGTAATGACATGCGCAGTAAATCATTGCTGATAAGAGACAGTTCATTCTGCCGTATAACTCAGAATGTAGGCACAGCTGGCAAACCAAATAAACGCAGTGACAGAGGGGACCTTGTTCTCATGTCTTTCAGCCCTGCACAGATGAGCAGAGCACATGGATCCAGATGCCTCCAGAGGAGACCCTCCATCCATTTGAGCCAGGAATTGGCTTTGGATCTAGTCCTCCACTGAATGTCCAGCAACCAGCCTTACCACCAAACCAAGCATGCCACCCTAGCAGACATGAAAGAACCCTGAAGGAAATGGTTAAGAAAGACTAAAGGACTCTCTTCTATCCCCAGAAGACAGCTGTAAAGAATATGGGGGGGGGGGGGAGGGTGAAAATTGATTGTAAAGTTTTCTTTCTTTGCCTCCTTCACAGAAATTCATTGTAAGGTTTTCTTTCTTGTCTCATTTATATTGTAATCAGTTTAATGTATTCATGTCAGAACTGTATTTTAGAATGGCTTGCACAGCAAGTTCTGAACACCTTAGATTTCTGTCTAGTGGGAGGAAAATTTTGTCCAAAATGTCTGTAATTTCTGTATTGTAGAAGCAGCTACACAGAGAGAGAGAGAGAGGGAGAGACCCCATTCAGAATTAGATTGAAAGTATCTCCTCCACTTTACCTCCGCACAAAGCTTCTCTAGGTTGATTTTTGCCCTTGTTAATCCCATGGGGGAGGGGAAGTTCCCCTCAGGCAATTCCCCCACTTGAAGAGTAGTAGAAAGGATCTTCAAAACCTGAGCCCTGAATAAGAGCTAGGGCAGGTTCAAGAACCATCCCTTCAAAATGGGCAGCCTGTAACTTAAAGGAAAAGCACAGCTGTGAGGAATTTTGGGACTTCTGCTTGCTTGAAACCTGTCTGGAAGCTCACAGAAAGTGATATCTGATATTAATTTGCATAGAAAATTGGATACTGTAAATTTATTTCCAGAAATTGTGTCCTGGTTGCTAGACCTTCATGGTTGAAAGTTCTCTGGGAGCCACTGAAGGGATCCTTCTGCTGTCTCTCTCAATGCCTTTCCATCAGAAAAATTAAGTCTCCCTGATATGACCAGTTTTAATCTTTTGTCAAGAACATGTGCATTCCACTCACATGTTTTGAAAAAAAAAAAGGAGGGATTGTAGGAAGTTATCACCCAGCCCTCTCCCAGAAAAATGAAATATCCTAGGAAATATTGAAAAGGCAGAATATTATATTTCCCTGGATGTGAAAAGGAAGAAACATGTTTTAAATTGAGAGTAGCTCACTGCAGCTTCCTGCCCATCCCCCTTTGCCAATGGGCCATTGCCCAAGCCAGTCCCTTTACATAATAAAGAGTTCTCCCCTTCAGCTCCAGGAGGATGGGATTAAGGCATGATCAGCCTTTACTCACTCACCACATGGCATCTGAGAACTCAACCAAACCTGGATTCAAAACACAGCCTAGAGAGTTGCCCCTGCATGGCCCCATGGGAGTCTGACAACCAATTAGAAGACAAGCTCAAGATCAAAGGCCAGAGAGGGCATAAAACCAGGGACTCAGCATCTCAGCCCTTCTTTCGCTTCTTCTCCACCAACATTGAAGCATGTGATCACCTTTTCTGTTCAGGACTCAAGCCATGTGGTCCTGTCCACCATTAAAACCATCTTTCCAAGCAGCCTCCATGTCTCCAGTATCTTTTTCCCCACTTGGAGCTGAACCCAGAAGGACATTTCTTCCAACAGTTGTCGATGTGTTGTGAAATTAAGGAGTTTTCCTCATCTGACTGCTAGTGGGTGTTCATGGATATGCACATTTTTTTTCTTTGCCTGACCCTTTCCACTGCCAGTGCATGTTGCTTTTGATGTGCAGAAGAACAAACAGCTTGCTTTCTTGCAATCCCTTCCTCTCCTATCTGTCTGCTCTGCAAGTAGGGGAGGGGGAAAAAAACAGATTAGGCACAGGACAACATGCACTGACCATAATAGTAATTGTGTGACTGGGGGATGCTGCAAAGGTCAAAATTTGACCATGAAGTTATTTTGTCAGCACTGTTATAATTTTGAACAGTTGCTGAATGAGTGGTTGGCAAACAAGTACTAACTGTACAAGAAAAGAAAGTCTGAAGTTGCAAAAAATATACTGGGAACATGGAATGTAAGAAGCATGAACAGGAAAATCTCAACACAAAGAAAGATTAAATGAAACAATTGTAGACATTTTAGACATCAACAAATTGAGATGGACTAGGATTGAACACTTTCAGACAAAGATCACAACTGTTTATTAGCACATGATAAACAATGAACAGCATTGGATAGGAAAGAACAGTACTTGTTTGGCTACAATGCAATCTGTGATTGAATAATATCAATTCGACTTTATGGACAACCCTTTACTATGAGTATCATTCATGTTTTTAAAATTCTTTTATCCAGAATGTTTAGCTGTGCTGACTATTTTTTAAAAAACCAGCTCTACATTCTATTGTCTAGTTCTATATTAGGAAGGTATGAATATGCCTTATACGAGAATTATGCGATATTGGCCACAAAAATCTAGATTACATCTGAACTCAGCAAAGAGATACAGAAAATGTGCCATCTGGTGATTGTCCTGAATTTTGCAACCTGGACTTGGTAGACCTTAAACGGTATAGGGTTTCCTGCCTAGGCAGGGGGTTGGACTAGAAGACCTCTGTCAGGGGAAAAAAAATGCCCTGGGGAAATCTGAGATCAATGGACCGTGGCTGATTCCCTTCCGCATATCTTTTGAGATATTGAGAAAAAATAAAAGTCTTTTAAAATATTCTAATTAATAAACAAACTTTAATAATAAAATAATAAAAGTAAATGAAACAGAAATAACTAAATGGTTACATTTTGATAATGAAAGCTACGTCTGCCAAAGTTGGCTGCCGAACAAAGAAGAGAGGAATTTTGGAATGTGTAACGCGTGCGCAATAAATCACTTTCAGATAACATTTTGTTTTATGACCTGCGCAATAAAGCTTTCTTAGTTTAACTCTTGAGTGTCAGTTTAGGCAGTTCAGGCCTAGCAAACTTTTTAACATCGTGACACCCCTTCTTTTGCTAGTCTGGGCTGACGTCATCAAATCATCAATTAAGGCACATCTTCTTTCGCAGATACTCGTGTTGATTTGCGGCGAGTGGTTTGTTAAGCATGTCTGCGATCTGATCATGTGTAGAAACATATTGCAATTTAACAAAACCTTGCTTAACTAATTGCTTTGTGTTTTGATAACGAATGTCAATGTGTCTGGACCTAGAACCTGTAAAATGTGACTCAGAAATATAAACCACAGATACATTATCTTCCATCACGGTGATTGGTCGAATCGGACGTGTCCAGATATCTGTGATCAAAGCATCAAACCACGTTAGAGAATTACAAGCATCTGAAACACAAGCATATTCAGCTTCAGTAGATGAACATGAAACAAAACTCTGTTTTCTCACTTGCCAGTAAACAGGACAACCATTTAGGAACATCATGTAACCAGAAGTGCTTTTGCGTGACTTCTTGTCGCTCGCCCAGTCGGAATCAACAAAACAAATCAACTTTGGTTGATCAGTGTGTGTTGGTTCTAGCAATAACTTCATGTGCTTAGTGTGTTTCAGGTATTTCAACAACTTCTTAATGCATGACCAATGAAATTGTGTTGCCTTACCTACGTGTCGTGATAAAAGATTAACACTAAGTGCGATGTCAGGTCTGGTCCAACTACTAATGTATAATAGTGAACCAATGACTGAACGATAAAGTGTTTGATCCTCGAACTCAGGACTTGGTTCATGTGTTAAGTTGTGAAAATCTGTTTGCATGGGTGTCTTTGTTGTGCTAGCATCTTTCATGTTGCAATGATGTAGAATGTGGTCAATTTTCTCTTCTTGTGAAAGACTAAACCCCTTCTGTGTCTTTTCAATTTGAACACCTAAATAAGTGCTAATGTGTCCTAAAGATTTTAGTGTGAAGTATCTCTGCAAACTTTTGGCAAAAATCTCACTCATTTTCTTATTTGGACCAATATAAACAATATCATCAACATAAACAAGAATTATCTCATATGCATTGTTAGATCTTTTTGTGAACACGCATTCATCAGTTTCGGACTTAATAAAGCCCATTGAATTTAGTTTGTCAGTAAGACATAAATACCACATTAAACCTGACTGTTTCAGACCATAAAGACTTTTGTTCAGGAACCAGGTATCCCCTTCTTGCTTTCGGAATCCTGGAGGGCTTCTCACGTAGATCTCTTCATCTAGGTCTGCATGTAGATAAGCTGTGTCTACATCAAATTGGAAAACTTCTAAACCAAGAATAGTTGCAGTAGTTAAGGCAATTTTTACACTTTCAGTTCTGACTGTTGGTGAGTAAGTGTTTGTGTAGTCCTCAGGATAACGTTGAGCGAAACCCTGAGCTACCAGTCTGGCTTTGTATAAAGACTCACCATTTGGTTTCTTCTTGATTCTGTAGACCCATCGGGTGCCAATGACTTTCTTATTTGCTGGAGGTTTTGCAGGTGTGAATACATTAAGTTTCTTTAAACTGTCCATTTCATCCTGCATTGCATCATACCATTTGTCTTGTTCTGAATCAGGAAGCTGTTTGATTTGTGTGAATGTCTCAGGAGGAAGAGTAACGTTGCAAATCAAAGGTACTGGTGTTTTTGTCAGTTGCCATGAATAACGTTGTGGAGGGATTCCTTTTGTGGCCCTCTTGGAGCGTCTAGGAACATCAGTCCAGTCTTCTTCTTCTTCATCATCATCCTCGTCCTCACGTTCGTCGCTAGCATCAGCATCCGCGGCTTGCGAAGACGGAACATCAGGTTGTGAAGAGCTGATAGAAGGAACATCTGCCTGCAAATTGTCATCAGGCTGCGTGGCATCTGGAACACCATCTCTAGGAAAATAAACTTCAGGATCATTGGAATGAATCCTGGACCAGTCAATGTCTTCCTCAAAATTAGCAGATTGTGAAATGACAATCACATGTTTAGTATCAATGAATTTGTACCATTTTGAATTATCATCAATACCCATAAATCTCAGTCTCTTTGCTACTGTACCTCCCTTTCTTCTTTGACTTAAGGGAGTGTTCACCATAGCATATGAACCAAAAATGTGGAGGTTCTTGAGATCAGGCTTGTAGCCATACAGCATGTAGAAAGGAGTTTGATTGATTACACTGCTCCAAGTACGGTTGACAATGTAATTTGCATATTTGATTGCTTCACCCCAGTATGCGTTACTGAGATTGGCATCTTCTAGAAGACAACGCATCATGGTTTGTAGAACCCCTTGTCTTCTTTCTACGACTCCGTTATGAGCCAGTGTATATGGAGCAGATGTCTGATGAAGAATTCCATTCTTACGCATCCAGTCCTGGAAACGCTGAGACATGAATTCTGCACCACGGTCACTCTGGATTCTGGCGATGCGAACTTGGTATTGTGTAGAAACAAACGCTGCAAAGTCTTTAAAGATCTGAAAGGTCTCAGATTTCTCTCTCATAGGATATACAAATCCGTATCTAGAATGATTATCTACAATTGTTAAAAAATACTTTCTGCCACCAAGTGTTGGTGGGAAAGGACCCACTATGTCAGTGTGTACCAAATCAAAAATGCGTGTTGACCGGCGTGTAGCGTGTTTGGGAATTGCAGCCGCCTTGGATTTAGCCTTTTTGCAAACCGCACAATCCAAAAACACCTTACACCCCTTTAGATCCAAACCTTTTGCGAACTCCGGCATCTTTCTAAGAACACGGAAACTGGCATGCCCCAATCTTCTGTGCCACTTATGAATACACCTGGAATGCAAAGGTTTACCAGTTAGTGAATTCTCAACATTAACAGTTTCATGAGGACCCTCAGGCTTGCTCTGAGCAATCTGTTTTTGTTTTCTCTGTTTGTTGGCTTTAGGAGCCTTTGGCACAGTAACGCTTTCTCTCTCTGGGACAACTCTCTCTGGGTTCACGTTGTGCCTTTTTGGAGTTTGCATACTTGCCTGTGCTTGCCCTTTAGGCTTTGGCTTTAAGTAATAAACACCACCAATCAGCATAGTTTCAGCAATAATATCACCATCTTTAACTAAGTAACTTGCTTTTTCGAGGTGGTGAACCTGGAACTTTAAATCTCTAGACAAGTGACTTTGACTAAGCAAATTACTGGTTGCTGAAGGTATGTAATAAACATCAGGGATGTGTGTATCGAGTTCTTCAATGTAAACAGTTCCTTTTCCCATAACCTTGCAAGTGTGGTTGGTGAAGGAATACAGTTCTCGATACTCGGGCTCTGGTTCGCCCATCTCTGTGAAAAGTTCCCTTCTGTGGGTAATGTGCACAGCTGCTCCACTATCTAAAGTCCACAAAAGACGTCTGTCGAACTTTGGATCAGGTTGTGGAACGTTGGTTATGGCCAGTGTCACAAGTGGAGCTTGTGAATCACGCCTTGGACCACGACAACCTTGTCTTCCGCCTCTACCTCTGCCTCTGGAATCTGTTCCTCTGGGCTGGTACGTGGCGGGAGCTGGAACTCGTTGGGGACAATCCCGGGTGTCATGTCCCACACGGTTGCAGGTGTAGCATTTTGGCATCCTTGGAGCGTAGCCTCTTCCTCGGAAGGGACGTCTGGCTGGAGCCTTTGACGCTGGAGGTCGTTGCAGATGTGGGGTAGCTAACCTGATAGCTTCGTCTTCCACTAAAAGTCTGCAAACGTGGTTAACTGTGCGTTGAGCAATAGGCACGTAGTTAATCTTTGCAACAGCATCTTTCCATTCATAATTCAATGAGTTAATGATGATGCTAATCATTTGGATATCATCGATTACATGGCCATTTTGTCTCAATTCACTTCTCATTCTTTTCAGTTTGGTCAAATGTCCACCAATTCGTTCACCAGGTTTCAACTTCGAACCATGGAACTCGGACATGAGCAAACATGAAGATTCAATTGAAACGGGCCTGTAGCAATCTTCCAAAATAGCCCATATTTCTTGGGCAGTTGCATCAGGTGGAAAGATACCTTGGATCTCAATTTCCATTGACATGAGTAAAGTCGTGATTGCTCTGTTTTCGAGGTCTCTCATTGCAGGTGTCCAGGGTTGACGGGGAGGATCAAAAACCATGGAATGTGTGCCTTCTCTTCGAAGCAAGAGCGCAATTTCACTGACCCAGGCTTTATAATTCTCTCCTGACTCCTTTAATTTGGACTCACCAGTCAAGGGGGTGACTGTGAATACCTGCTGAGGAATGTGCATCGGAACAATTTGTTGCTCTGGTTGCAAATCTGGTTGTTGAACCAGGGGATGCTGGGGTTGCATCATTGGCCTTTGCGTGGCAACATCAAATTGGCTTCCTCGAATTCGCCTTTGGCTTTGCCTTTTTCCATCTAGGGAGGATTCAACGCCGCCAGGGGGTGTTGAAGACTTAACCTTTGAGGGCAAAGTTTGGGCTTCTGTAAAACTCATAGACAGATCTCTAAAAATCTGGTCCAACTGCTTCATCTTTTGTTGTAATAATTTTTCTCCGCCAGCAGATGGCAGTGCAGCCTCACTTTTTGGCTGCAGTCGTCTATACGTATGCGGAAGTTCAGTTGACTCAAAGGGACCACGTGACCTCGGTGACGTGTACATGTCTCTTTGTTCTAATTGACCAATGAACTCTGTGGGGTGTGTCTTAAGCTGTTGTTTTGAAGACAAGATGGCGTCCTCAGACATTTTGGGAGTGGGGGAGCTCCCCCTACTTCGCTTTATTTCGTTAAAGCACTCTCTCACCTCCCTAGTATATTTTTCAAACAGCTTTAATCGATATAGATAGCTTTGCATTTCTTGCTCATCATCTGGGGAGATTTCATAAACTTTGCTTTCTGCGTGGGAGGATTTTTTCTCTGCCGGGAGTTGCCGTTTAGACTTTTGCCGTTCATTAATTGTATCTTGATAATGAGGGAGGTTTACTGACCTCAGTCCGTAGATCTTGCCTTCTGTAACTCCTTCCCCCACATCTGGCTCGGCACCTGAAGAATCTTGCTCCTCTGTGTCTGAGGGAATGGATTCTTTCGAGCGCTTTCCATGTCCGTGTTTTTTTCTTTTCTTTCTCTTCGACATTGCTAATTAGGCTTAGTCGGTTATCTTTAGATAGCATGAAGGGAAAATACAGCCATAAATTGTAACCATCTCAGCTGGTATCATCAAAACCAAAACTCTGCTACCAAGTTGTCAGGGGAAAAAAAATGCCCTGGGGAAATCTGAGATCAATGGACCGTGGCTGATTCCCTTCCGCATATCTTTTGAGATATTGAGAAAAAATAAAAGTCTTTTAAAATATTCTAATTAATAAACAAACTTTAATAATAAAATAATAAAAGTAAATGAAACAGAAATAACTAATTGGTTACATTTTGATAATGAAAGCTACGTCTGCCAAAGTTGGCTGCCGAACAAAGAAGAGAGGAATTTTGGAATGTGTAACGCGTGCGCAATAAATCACTTTCAGATAACATTTTGTTTTATGACCTGCGCAATAAAGCTTTCTTAGTTTAACTCTTGAGTGTCAGTTTAGGCAGTTCAGGCCTAGCAAACTTTTTAACATCGTGACAACCTCCAAGGTCCCTTCCAACTCTACTATAGTATTGTATTGTATATTATGAACATTTTTCATGATGACACCAACTAATGTTAATATTTGCTCTGCTCTTTACATTGCAATCTATTCTGACCCCACCTTGTCCCACACCAACACACTCCGAGCCAAAGATACTTTACGGAATTTATTAACAGACAGACAGATCCTTGGCAGCAAACCGGCACAGACAAGCCTGGGCAGCAATCCAACACAGATAATGCATGAACTAATGTGGGAGTATAGTCTTATGAGTGTGGCAAGCTGGATTGCTGCTAATGCTTATCAGTGCCAGGTTGTTATTAAGGCTTATCTGTGTTGGTTTACTGCCAAGGACCTGTCTGTCTGTCAATAAATGTTGCAAAGTATCTTTGGCTCGGAGTGTTTTGGTGTGGACGAAGGGGGGGGGGGGTCAGAACAGATTGTCTTCTGCCCCAAACGAAGCTCCATTAAGCTGAAATGGAGCAGCTACATGCTGAGAATGCCCTCTTGGCACAACAATTGGCTTTGTTGACTGGGCAAATAGCCCAGCTCCAGGGGCTTGCTAACCCCCCCCCCCCAGCCAAGGAGGAAATGTCCAGTGGCTACTCCAGACAAGTTTGACGACAACCAAAATATGTTTGCAGCGTTCTTGGGACAATGCTTATTAACAGACAGACAGGTCCTTGGCAGCAAACCGGCACAGACAAGCCTGGGCAGCAATCCAACACAGATAATGCATGAATGCATGTTTATCAGCTTGAGAGCGGAGGACTTTCCCACCGACCGGACGAAGGTGGGATTTATTATCAGTTTGCTCTCAGGCACAGCAGCTCGTTGGGCTAATCCGTTGCTATCTCAGCCTAGCCCTCTGCTGGATGATTTCCAGGGCTTTTGTAATCATTTTAGGCTGATGTTTGAGGATCCCATTAAGGAGGAAACAGCCACCAGATTACTCAAGTTGCTGCAACAGGGCTGTGGCTCCTTGCAGGAGTATGTCAGTGAATTCCGGCTGCTTAGTCAGGACTCAGCTTGGAATGAACCAGCCCTCATGGACACTTTTCAGGACAGGCTGTCAGATGACCTGCAGGATGTCCACTTGTGCCTCCGGATAGACGCCCGGCTGCAGAGGCGGAGGCCTCGCTGCACGTCCCAGGAGACCAGCAGGGTGCCGGTCCCTCAGGAGACTGCAGTTACACGGGAGGAGCCCAAGAAGTTGGATGCCACCAAACCCCGAGTGTCACGCACGGAGATGGACAGACGACATGCAGGGGGGTTGTGTTTCTATTGTGGGGATCCTGGACACTTGGCTTTGGTTTGCCCCAAAAAGAGTAGGGGGGCTGTGCGGTCTGCAGCCTCCCCCTCAATTCTGGAACAATGTGTTGAGAACTGGGTGAGGCCCAATCTGAGGGAAATTTTAGGTCGGGCGCAGGCCAAAACAGAGGTGGACGGGCCGCCACGGCACATGGTGTTACAGTCACACATCCTCTTGTCGGGTAGTCCACAGGGAATTCCAGCCCATGCCTTGGTCGATTCCGGGGCTACCACGAACTTTATGGATGCGGCGTTTGCTACAGCGTATGACATCCCTCTGCGTCCGGTGGACCCACCAATGCGGGCTGAGACTATTGATGGCCGGTTGCTTCTGTCTGGGCCTATCAAGGCCGCCACGCAGCCGTTGCGCCTGATCCTTGGGGAGCACGAGGAGGCCATCCAATTTTACGTGGCTTCAGGCCTGCATTTCCCCATGGTCTTGGCTTGGCTGCGGACAGGCGAACCTCAGATCTACTGGTCACAAAATCTGATCACGTTCCCGACCCTGCAATGCATCGACCACACCCGGCAGGTCTGTGCGGCCCAGGTACCCAGCTCGCCCAAGGTGGCTGTGCCGCCGGATTTAGCAGAGTTCGCGGATGTCTTCAGCGAGCAGGAGGCGGATCAACTGCTGCCGCACCGGCCTTATGACTGTCCCATTGACCTGGTACCTGATGTGAAACTCCCGACGGGCCGTCTATACTCCATGTCTGAACCGGAGTTGGCCGCATTGCGGGACTTTATTGACAAGAACCTCGCCCAGGGGTTTATCCGGCCTTCGTCTTCGCCCTTGTCTGCCCCGGTTTTGTTCGTCAAAAAGAAGACCGGGGATCTAAGACTTTGTTGCGATTACCGGCGCTTGAATGCCATCACGATACGTAACCGTTACCGAGCGTCAGACCCGGGGGAAGGGCCCTGCAGTGAGGGATAGTGTTGTGGCCCAGCAGGAGCCGTTGGAGCTGCCACCAGACTCCGACAGCGAGGGTCCCTATGAGTCGGCTCTGGAGGATGTGGAGGACCCTGGACAGGGTTCTGACTCCGAGCAGGGATCAGAGAGGCTGGTTGCCACCAGGAGGCGCCTGAGGCATGGAGCAGTGGTGAAAGCCAAAGGGAGTGTGCTCCTGATGTCATGCCTTGGAGCAGTGTGGAGGAGACAAGGGACAGTGAGTCAGACATCAGCAGTGAGTTGTTGTTGGATGCTTGTCACCGAAGAGCTAATAGGCGTCAGGAACAGTTGCACAGTTACAGGAGGTAATTGCACTCGGCTGATGGTAATTAGACTCCTCTCCAGACTATAAAAGGACTGCTTGTGCACACGCCCTTTTGCAGAAGTCAACGCATGAACTAATGTGGGAGTACAGTCTTGTGAGCGTGGCAGGCTGGATTGCTGCTAATGCTTATCAGTGCCGGGTTGTTATTGAGGCTTATCTGTGTTGGTTTACTGCCAAGGACCTGTCTGTCTGTCAATAAATCTTGTAAAGTATCTTTGGCTCGGAGTGTTTTGGTGTGGACGAAGGAGGGGGGGGGGGGGTCAGAACAGCCAGCATTGACTCACCCATATAGGAACTCTGAATGCATTTTAAAAGAACCTCCTGAGAATAATTACCAGGGTATTTGGACAATTAGAAACAGCTGCAGAGTACGAAATAATACAAAAACCCGGGATATGCAGGAAGAAGTTACCTTTGAAATAGCGAAAGGTCAGAATGATAACAAAGATTGAGTATCTCAGGGTGAAGATTAATCAGGAGTATGGAGAACTGATTAGCTCAGGGTGAAGATTTAATCATAAAACAGTTAAAACCGCCTCGAGTCCCTTCTGGGAGAGGGCGCGGTATATAAATTAAATAAAAGTAAAGTAAAGTAAAGTAAAGTAAAACGGAAAATACACCAGAAGACACTAGGACTCATCCCTGCCCCACGGGGATTACTTTAGGCCAGAGGAATAACAAACGCAAGACAGGATTAGAACCATTAGCAAGGGCATACACAAAGAGTGATCGCACAATAGTACAAAGAAAACAAAAGGACTTCAAAGAGAAAAATGGTATAAAAATGTACACTTACTGTATATTGAAGTCAGCTCACCCAGGAATGCTGGTACACGTCACTGTTGGTCTTGATTTCCTGAAAGAAAATAAAGAAACCTTGCTTTCAACGCAGCTTGCTTTGATCTTAAATTCTTTCACCACACCGGTGACGCTCTCCCAGCTGGGAAGACCGAACTCACAGAGGAAACTTTCTTTCCATCTAACAATTGGTGACCACAAAGGGACTCCCAGCCAAGCCAGCCACCGGATGGGGCCCGGAGATTCAACCCAGCCGGCATGGACCATCTCTGTCCAGGGAAAAATTCACAGACCCTGCCCGGGAGGGGAGATAAAGTCCACACAATTTAAAATCACTATAGCTCAGAAACACTGCTCTAAGTGTACAGGAAGTCCTTGAGTTACAATTATTCATTTAGTGACCATTCAAAATTACAGCAGCACTGAAATAAATGATTTCTGATCATTTTTCACACTTACAACTGTTGCAGCATCCCCATGGTCATGTGATCAAAATTTGGCGGCTTGGCAACTGGCTCATATTTATGACCGTTGTAGTGTCCCAGGGTCACGTGATCACTTTTTGTGATCTCCTGACAAGCAAAATTAATAGGGAAGCAAGATTCACTTAACAACCGTGTTACAACTTAATGACTGCACTGATTCCCTTAACAACTGTGGCAAGAAAGGTTGTAAAATGAGGCAGAACTCAACATATATGTCACCTAGCAATGGAGATTTTGGGCTCAATTGTGGTAAAAGACTATCTGTAATTCATCACTTATGGTGTGCTACATTTCTCTGTTCACTTCAAAAATATAGCATAAATGTGCCAGACAAAGGAAATTGTACTGGGAAAGAGGATCTTTGGATGCCAAATGTAAGTTTAATTATATATTCTTTCGATGCAAGAGTTGGAGAACGCATCTTCAAACACGGTGGTGTTGGAGGTGTTGGAGGTGTTGGAAGAAATGTCCTTCTGGGTTCGGCTCCAAGTGGGGAAAAAGACACTGGAGACATGGAGGCTGCTTGGAAAGATGGTTTTAATGGTGGACAGGACCACATGGCTTGAGTCCTGAACAGAAAAGGTGACCACATGCTTCAATGTTGGTGGAGAAGAGAAGAGAAGAGAAGAGAAGAGAAGAGAAGAGAAGAGAAGAGAAGAGAAGAGAAGAGAGTGAAGAAGGGCTTGCAGGGCTTTTTACAATCTTTTCGGCCCCACCTATCTGTTTCCTGTTCCTGTGTAAGAAATGTATTCTGATTGGTTGTCAGACTCACATGGGCCCATGCAAGGGCAACCCTCTAGGCTGAGTTTTGAATCCAGGTTTGGTTGAGTTCAGATGCCATGTGGGGAGTTGGGTGAATGGCCAATATTATCATGCCTTAATCCCATCCCACTGGAGTTGATGGGGAGAACTCTTTATTATGTAAAGTGGACTAGCTTGGCCTTCTTAATGGCCCATTGACAAAGTGGGGATGGGCAGGAAGCTGCAGGAATTTACTTTGTGTTTAAAATGTGTTTCTCCCTTTTTCACATCCAGGAAAATATAATAATCTGCCCCTTCAATATTTCCCAGGATATTTCAATTCTCTGGGAGAGGGCTGGGTGATAACTTCCTACAGAGGTATACCCCAAAAAGACAGTGCCAGAAACCTTGGTGGTGCAGATAATAAAACCAGCTTTTTTACCTTTAGAAAAGACAAACCCCGAGGCAAACCGGAGCAAGCAAGCAGACCAAATTGAAAGTATGTGTGTGTTGTCAAAAGACATTAACACCTCTTGCTAAGAATAACAAAGTAGATTGGAAGTTTGGGCAGACTGCCAAAAGCTCACTAGAAATAACAAAGAAGCAGATTCTGAAAATACTTTGTAGGAAGTTATCACCCAGCCCTCTCCCAGAAAAATGAAATATCCTAGGAAATATTGATAAGGCAGAATATTATATTTTCCTGGATGTGAAAAAGGGAGAAACACATTTTAAACACAGAGTAAATTCCTGCAGCTTCCTGCCCATCCCCACTTTGTCAATGGGCCATTAAGAAGGCCAAGCTAGTCCACTTTACATAATAAAGAGTTCTCCCCTTCAGCTCCAGGGGGGATGGCAATGAAGGCAGGGTAATATTGCCTTTTACTCAACTGACCACATGGCATCTGAACTCAATCAAACCTGAATTCAAAACAGCCTAGAGGGTTGCCCCTGCATGGTCCCATGTGAGTCTGGCAACCAATCAGAATACATTTCTTACACAGGAACAGGAAACAGATAGGTGGGGCAGAACAGATTATAAAAATCCCTGCAAGCCCTTCTTCAGCCCTTCTCTTCCCTTCTCTTCTTCTCCACCAACATTGAAGCATGTGATCACCTTTTCTGTTCAGGGCTCAAGCCATGTGGTCCTGTCCACCATTAAACCATCTTTCCAAGCAGCCTCCATGTCTCCAGTGTCTTTTTCCCCACTTGGAGCCAAACCCAGAAGGACATTTCTCCCAACAATTGGCGACCACGAAGGGACTCCAAGCTAGCCTAACAAATGGATATGGCCAAGGTAAGCCTCCCATGCCGGCACAGACCCCATTGAGTCTGTGGGTGGACTTTATCTTGGCCTTAACCATTTGGATCTAGGTTTTAAAGGGGTTTTGAGTTTGAGCTCAAAGGCTGCCTGGAAAGAAGGTGAGTACCTCTAAATTTTAATTCTCTAAAATTTAATGTTAAAGCATGGCAAAGCGTGGAAATGTGTGTATGCCTGCATGTGTGTGAGTGATGAAATCTTTCTCCCAATCACAGCTGGATCCTGGTTCCTCTGTGTGTTTTACCAAGAGAGCCTGGAAAGTATTAGGGTCAGGCCAGAGCACGGACCTTCTGTTAGGGAAAGGAGAGTGTGTGTGAAAATGGATGGAAAAGTGAATGGATTTTGCTGTTGTTGTTGCTTTTGTCCTGTGAAAAAAAGCAAAGGCCCATTGTGTGTAAAGAGAGAAGGAGGTGCTAGTACTAACTGCAGAGGGGCAGAGGTCCTCCCCAGATCACCTTTTTGGATCTGGAAAACCTTAGCAGAATTCCCTACGAGGAAAGGGGCCGAATACTTCGTTGAGGGAATCGAAGTCCTTCCCGGAATTTTTTTATTTCCGAAAACTTACGGCGGGTGGTACCCGGCTAGGCCAAAGTGAGCCCTGCATGTAAAGGGTCATGGGAAGTGTTAGCTTGTGGGTGGCCAGAAGTGCCCTCGGAGATTTCCTTAGATGCCAAGATTTTGGCTGAGAGCAAGGAAATTGTGTGAGAAATGGGCTTTGCTGAAAGATGACACAGGAAAACTAATTTGGCTACATAAAGGTACTTAAAAGAAAAGGGAAATGTTGAAATGTTTCTTTTTTCTCTTGTCTGTCTCTTTCTCTGTCTTCTATGCAACCACGTGGTTTTTGTTTCTTAAGATTTGTGCCTTCCCCAATTTAACTGAGATTCAGGGTGGGAATGATTTTGTTTGTGAAATTCATGAGTTTTGTTATGCCCTCTTTGTCTCTCTGTGTGTATGTCTAAGTCTTTGTGTGCCCTCGAGGTAATTGTAACTATAAAATGTCTCCAATCCCCCCCCCCCAAAAAAAAGAGAAGAATTTTAAAGTGTTCAAAGAAAGAAAAGAGTAAGCTGGCAGAAATTGCCTTCGCTCAGTTTGTTGGGCCCACAAAACTGAGTGAAGGTGGAGGGAATCTTTGCTTTGCATCTGTTTTGGCCAGCAGAGACAGAGTAAAGATATTTTTTTCTTCCTTCCTTCCTTGCCTATACCTTAAAGTAACAACCCAGGAAATGTTTGCAAGAAAAGTTTCATCCTTGCATTTATTGTGTGCTTAAATGATTTTACCTGTTCATTTCTTTCCTGAAGCATGTGAATCCAGACCCCATTTCTCATCTGTGATATCCCCATAATGTTTATCTGTTTATCTGCTTAGTAACTAATGGTTTTATTTTTTCAAACTCTGCCTGCAAGCTATCTACCCCCCCACGCCCCTCCCTTACCTCTAATCCTCCAACAATGCCTTTTCTGTGGGGGGAGGGAACCTTGTTCTCATGTTTTTCAGCCCTAGAAGATTGTACTCTTCAGGTGAGTGTAGATTTTTTTTTTCCCTTTGGGGGGAGGAGGAGAGTGTTGCCTTGTGTGTGCATGTATGAAATGAAGGAAATTCCTACTAAAGGTTTGCCTTCAACCTGAGTAAAAACCCTCTGCACATTTTTCTGACCAACCTACTCTATTAGTCCTAAAGTAAAAACCTGGCCTCCAGAAGGCAGTTTTGATTTAGATTTTGTCAACAAATTTGCTGATTTTCTGGCCACCATCAGATGAATCAAGGGCCCCACCCAGATGCAAACGATGTGTTAATGAAAGTCTCCATACATCTTGGTCTTTAAAACTATGCCAGAAATTGCTGGGAGACCAAGATAGGGTTTGGATCTTTAAAAATATGCCAGCGTGTGCTGGGAGCGCCAACCTAGAACCCTGGCTGAATGCAAACAATGTGTGGACAAACATCTCTGTACATTGTTTCTATACATCTTGATATTTAAAAATGCCAGCGCATGCTGGGATATCAAGATAGAATTTGGATCTTTAAAAATTAGCCAGCACAGCTGGCAGGTCCAAATTAGAAACGAACACACCAGGGCAGAGACAGGCATTAACTATCTAGTGCTTAAGGAGATAGAACAACGGTGGTAACTTCAAGCAAAAATAAGAAATTTAGCAGGTAATAAGGTAAAACCTGTCTGAATGGAAGACCTAGGTAATTGGACTTGATTAATTTGATGTAATGTCTGTTAAGAAATTCTTAGGTGTGCATCTATACACTGCTCTGAGTTTTCACATGCTTGGAGAACGAGCCACGTGTTCCCCAAGGAAAGATAGCCATCTGTCTGTCTGAAAGAAAATTGAAGATTTAAAGGGACAGGACCTCCCCCAGGCCTGAAAGTGTTTAATGGTATTTGTGCATGTATGTGTGTGTGTGATCATTTCCAGACCTGGAGGGAAGTTGAGATCCTTTAATAATAGAAAATGGAGCTCATTGGCTTATGTACAGCTCCCTGAAGTAATTGTAATAACTGCCTTGCATGAAGAAAGAATGAAATGGGATTTTTGTATGTGAAATTAATGATTGCAGTGCAAATGTGAGTATGTTGATGGTAAAGTTGGTATGAATGTAGTTTGATTCCCTTTCTTGTGAAAAAAAAAAAAAGCTTCCTGAAATACCTATGATTGTTTGGCATGAGCAAGCATGAAGGTCTGATTGCAGTATGAATGTGAGTATGTGTCCCTCATGCCCCAGGGAGTGATAAGTGAATGGATCCAGAGATCCACGTGATTGCCTGTGTGAAATCCCCCCCCCCCACTCTTCCTTCTGGGTCATTCTTTGGAGGGAAGCAGGAAAAGCGGGGAGAATGAGTGTCTGCTCATTTTTACCATGAGTGTGTGTATGAAACGCCCCAGTGATACCTGTGAATGCCTCTGGGCATTCCCCCCCTCCTTCTTTCCCTCCTTCCTTTTGGGTCATTAAAGGCTGAAATTTTTTCTCCTCACTTTAACCACTTCCCCCCCCCCTCTCTTCTGAGAAATTTGGAGTAAATGGGTGATCTGCTCCGCTTACCTTTCACTATTGTGATCTTTTATCTGCATATAAAATTATGCAGTTACATTTCTTTGCTCTGAATACAATTTTGATTTTTTTTTTCTTCTGGAAATTTTTGAGGTTTAAAATGCTTAATTAAACCTATAAAAAGGAATGATTTTGAGATATTTTGCTTACATTTGTAAATGTTTTAACATACTTAATGAGAATTTGCTTCCATCTGAATGGAATTTGATATTTTGGAGTGTTGACTCAAAGTACCTTTTTTTTAAATTGCAATTTTTTTAAAAAGCTGTTCTTCTTACCTCCCTCTTTTACACCTGAGTGCATTTTTAAACGCTTATGAGTCAAGGTGCTCTACCCTATGACATTTTGTTTGTTTGTTTGTTTGCAACACAAGTTGTTGTCCCTCTTGGAAATTTACTCATCTTACTGCAAAAAGTGTTTCAATCATACAGGCAGTGGGAATGTCATGTTCCATGAAATTTACATCGTCTACCTCCTGAAATAATGTTTGGATTTCCACACTTGGACAGAATGGGTGATATTCCACAACATGAGACTAAAGATATGTCTGTAAAGAACTGTATTCTTGGCCTCTCCTCTTTTTTTTTTACCTCAGAAACAAAGGACTGCTAGCTCAAACCATAACTCTCAATTTGCTGCTGGTGATTGCGTGCTGATAAAACCTGACATGAGGGGAAAAAAACTTAGCCAAGCCTGGGACAGACTACCAAGACTGACTGACCACTCTTACCAGCAAGCCAAGCCTAGTACCATCCAGCAGACATGAAAGAACCCTGAAGGAGATGAAGAAGTAAAGACCAAAAGACTCTTTTCAATTCCCAGAAGACAGCTGAAAAGATTATGGGGAGGGTGGAATTTGATAAAGTTTTCTTTCTCTGTTTCATTCACAGAAATTTATTATGCTTTCTTCCTTGCCTCATTTATATTGTAATCAGTTTAATGTACTCATGTAAGAATTGTATTTGAGAGTGGCTGGCACAGCAAGATCTGAACACCTTAGATTTCTGGCTGGTGGGAGGGAAATTTTGTCCAAAATGTCTGTATTTTCTGTATTGTAGAAGCAGCCACACACACACACACACACACACACACACACACACAAAAGAGAGAGAGAGGGAGAGAGAGGGGGGCTCCATTCAGAATTAGATTGAAACTATCTCCTTGACCCAACTCCACAAAGTTTTTCCTAGGTTGATTTTTGCCTTTGCACAAAAGCCTAAGCAGTGATATCTCCCTTTTAATCCCATGGGGGAAGGGAAGTTCCCCTCAGGCAATTCCCCCACTTGAAGAGTAGCAGAAAGGATCTTCAAAACTCAAACCCTGTGACTCAATTAAAAAAAATGCTGCTGCCCAGTTGCCCAGTAAAGCAGGACATGTTGCACTGGTGGTCTCTGATAGGAGTCCCTGGGCTCATTGTGTGTAACTTTAAAAAAAAATACTAAATAGCTTGTATTGCACACTAACTAAACTCAATTTGGCCTCACTAAAATAGGAGCCAGGGCAAGTTAAAGAAATCCCTTGGAAATGGGCAGCCTGTACTTCTTTAAAAGGAAGAATCCTTCAATGGCTGTGAAGTTTTTTTGGGGGACTTCTGCTTGCTTGTAGTCTGGAAGCTCACAGAAAGTGATATCAAACACCTGAAAATAATTGGCATGGTAAATTGGATACTGTAAATTTCTTTCCAGAAATTGTGCCCTGGTTGCTAAGACCTTCATGGTTGAAAGCTCTCTGGGAGCCACTGAAGGGATCCTTCTGCTGTCTCTTTCAATGCTTTTCCATCAGAAAAATTAAGTTTCCCTGATCTGACCAATTTTATCTTTTGTCAAAAACATGTGCGTTCCACTCACATTTTTTTGAAAAAAAAAAGGAGGGATTGTAGGAAGTTATCACCCAGCCCTCTCCCAGAAAAATGAAATATCCTAGGAAATATTGATAAGGCAGAATATTATATTTTCCTGGATGTGAAAAAGGGAGAAACACATTTTAAACACAGAGTAAATTCCTGCAGCTTCCTGCCCATCCCCACTTTGTCAATGGGCCATTAAGAAGGCCAAGCTAGTCCACTTTACATAATAAAGAGTTCTCCCCTTCAGCTCCAGGGGGGATGGCAATGAAGGCAGGATAATATTGCCTTTTACTCAACTGACCACATGGCATCTGAACTCAATCAAACCTGAATTCAAAACAGCCTAGAGGGTTGCCCCTGCATGGTCCCATGTGAGTCTGGCAACCAATCAGAATACATTTCTTACACAGGAACAGGAAACAGATAGGTGGGGCAGAACAGATTATAAAAATCCCTGCAAGCCCTTCTTCAGCCCTTCTCTTCCCTTCTCTTCTTCTCCACCAACATTGAAGCATGTGATCACCTTTTCTGTTCAGGGCTCAAGCCATGTGGTCCTGTCCACCATTAAACCATCTTTCCAAGCAGCCTCCATGTCTCCAGTGTCTTTTTCCCCACTTGGAGCCGAACCCAGAAGGACATTTCTTCCAACAACTTAAAAACAGCTAAAATAACTCACTGGTGGTAGGGAACACCGTCAGCTTTTGGACCAAAAATGGTTCCAGGAGGACCTTCTGCCTCCTATGCAGATGAGCATGGGCACCTCCGAACACAGGGCTTTGGTCAGTGACTTCCCAGCTGGTTACCCAAAGTTCAACTTTCTCATTCATTTTTTCCATTCCATTTCCACACACTCCCTTTTCCCCTGACAGAAGGTCCTGTGTTCTGGCAAATCCCCCATGCTCTCCAGACTCTGTTGGTTTTTCTGCGGTTAGGAAATGCACAAAGAGAGGAAGATCCAGCTGTGATTTGGAGAAGGGCCCTCTCACTCACACACACAGGCATACACACATTTCCCACACTTTTCTGGGCTTTAAAAGTTAAAATTTAGAGGTACTCACCTTCTTTCTAAGCAGCCTTTGAGCTCAACACTCAAAACCCCTTTAAAACCCTTGTTCCAAATGGCCAAGGTCTAGGAAAACTCACCCACAGACTCAATGGATCTGCTGCTGGCAAGGGAAACTTACATGGGCTAGGTCCATTGGTCAGGTTAGCTTGGAGTCTCATCTTTGGGTGCCAAATTATTGGAAGAAATTTTCTTGAGTTTGTTCCCAGCTGGCAAGCTGTTACCGACATTGATGAAGAATTGACACCAAAGCCAGCTGCCAGAAAACAGGATTCTTTAATTCAGGAAGGCAAGAAAAGTAGTGACACCGCTCAAGCATTCCTGGCTTGCTAGCAAGGTCTAACTGTGAGTTTTTGTTTTTTTCCCTTTGAAGTGTTTTGTGTTTGATAGGTGTTTTGCGTTCCCTTGGCTAAAGTGATTGCTCTGAGTTTTCCTTTCCTGCCCTAATGGTTTAATTCTGTTCCTGCACTTTTGTTTTTCCTATCCTGGGGTTAATTTTGTCAGAGAAGAAGGGGGAATGCTTGGTGAATTGTTTTTAGTTAAATTTTAAATATTGTCAGGATCTGAAGCTTTGTCATTTCTAGTGAGAGCCTTTGGCAGTTTGCCTGGCTCTCCAATCTACTTAGCTATCTACTTTGTTATTCTTAGTGAGTAGGTGTTAAGGTCTTTTGGTAACATGCCCAGACTTCCAATTATCTCTGGTCTGCCTCTGGGGTTTGTCTTTCGAAGGAAAAACTGGTTTTATTCTCTGTGAGGTTTGTCTTTTAAAGAAAAAAACTGATTTTATTCTCTGCACTGTTTTGATGATTTCTGGCACTGTCATTTTGGGGTATACCCCCTCAAAACCTCCTACACCAGTGTGGGAAGGGAACTTCACCAAGACAGTGTTGTATTAGGAAGACCAGTACAGCCCATAACCAAACTGGAAGTCACTAGAATAACAAAGCCAGCATACATTCTAAAAGAAACATCCTGAGAATAATTACCAGGATATCAGGACAATTAGAAATAGATGCAGAGTACAAAATAATACAAAAGACCTAGGAAGTGCAGGAAGAAGTTACCTTTAAGAGAAGAAAAAAGTCAGAGTGACAACAAAGACTGATTAGCTCAGGGCGAAGATGTAAAAATAGGAAATACAGTAGAAGACACTAGGGCTCATCCCTGCCCCATGGGAAGTACTTTAGGGCAGAAGAATAACAAAACTCAAGACAGGATTAGAACCATTAGCAAAGGCACACACAAAAAGGGATAAAACAATAGTACAAAGAAAACAAAAGGACTTCAAAGAGGAAAACGGTATAAAAAATGTACACTTACTGTATGTCGGGGTCAGCTCACCCAGGAACGCTGATCCACATCACTGTCGGTCTTGCTTTCCTGAGATAATAAAGACAACTTGCTTTCAAACGCAGCGTGCTTCGATCCTAGATTCATTCACTCAGCTGGTGACGCTCTCCCAGCCGGGAAATCCGAACCCGCGGAGGAAACTTTTTCCCACTTAACAGTCAGAAAGCAGAATTCTTTTAAAGTAGGAAGGCAAGAAGCAAAAGTGACACAGCTCAAGCGTTCCTGACTTGCAAGCAGTTTGAAATTGTAAGTCTATGGGTTTTTATACCTGTTTTCCCTTTGAAACTTGTGTAGTTTTGATGAGATTTTGTGTGGGCCTTTAGTTAACACTTGCGTTCTGTCTTCCTTCCTTAATGGGCTAATCTTGTCCCAGTACTTTGTCTTCCCTATCCTGGGGGTTAATCTTGTCAGGGGCAGGAAAGAATGAAATATTCTAGGAAATATTAAAAAGGCAGAATATTATACCTCCCTGGATGAGAAAAGGAGAAACATGCTCTTGGAAAGCAGCTCCCACTGTCAGCGTTACAAATATCATCCAGAATTAAATCATTATCCAAGGAGTAGCTTTCATCAAAGTTCCAATTTAATAAGAGAGACATGTTGATACATCTGTGGGAAACCAGAATCTGAAAGCTTCCTGGGTTTTCCACCCAGTTGAAAGTTCATGATCTTGTCCCCACACCCACAAGTCCATCACATAGTCCAATCTTCTTCTGCCATGCTGGCATTTCCACCCATCTAGTTCCGGTCAGGCTCAGAGGTGTGGAGACAAAGAATGACCTTGGGCTTCTAGAAAGGAATGTTCTACTTTGACCACAACACATTCTGCTCCTTACTATTCCCCCTCCCAATTCCCCACTAATGAAACAGCATAGTAAAGAAAGAGAGTGTGTGGCAGGCCCAAGATCCTAAAAGGAATATGACTGACAGGCGGCCTCTCCTCAGAAGAAAAATGTTTCCTGAAAAGAGAATAACATAAAAGTTAACAGAACAAAATTAATCACCTCTCCCCCACCCCCCGGGGGGGACCCTTTGGCTTATCGGGAAACTTCTCGTGGAATTGTTTTACTAACTTATCTGCTTTTTGGTCCCAGCTTTTCACCTAAGTAGCTTCGGACAAAGGGTACCCCTTCCAATTCACCAAATACTGTAAGCGACCCCTGTAAAGCCTGGAATCTAAGATTTTTTTTCACCTTATAATGTGTTTCCCCTTCAACCACTTCAGGAGGAGGGAGACCTTGGGCGGACGGTCTTATGCTGGACTCAATTACTGGTTTCAACAAGCTACAATGAAATACTGGGTAAATTTTCCCTAGAATTCTGGGTAGACTGAGTCGAACTGTAACTGGGTTAATTATCTTTTCTATTGGAAATGGACCTAGAAATTTTGGGCCCAATTTCTTACTAGGCATTGTTAATCTTATGTATTTGGTAGATACAAAAACTTTGTCCCCCACACAGAAGGGGTTTTGGAGCGAGCAATGTTTATCAGCTTGCTTCTTGTAGGCTTCTGCCGCGTCTGCTAGAGCTTTCTTCGTATTTTCCCACCCTTTCTTTAGTGTGTCCATCCATTCATTCAGAGACATGGAGGAGAGAAGTTCTCAAGGCAGCTCAGACATGGGAACAAATTCCATGCCACTGGTAATCTGGAAAGGAGTTGAAGAAAATGATATTAAGTTACTCTTTTATAAAATGTTAAAAGGTTGCTTTTCTATTCTTTTACAATGTTAAATGTATAAGCCATTATATTCTTGTCTAAAATGTGTAATACATTATTGTGTTTTTACTAACTACAAAATGTGTTAACAGGACAAGATAAAACTTTGTTTTTCCAAGGCAACGTACAGAAAGGCACCAGAAAAAAACAAATAAGAGATAGGGGCCTCTCAAGAAAGGGTCAAGTTGACCCTTTACAATATGGAATGATGAAAGAAACTGTAGGAAGTTATCACCCAGCCCTCTCCCAGAAAAATGAAATATCCTAGGAAATATTGAAAAGGCAGAATATTTCTCTGGATGTGAAAAGAAACATGTTTCAAAAAGACAAGGTAACTCTCCCTGCAGCTTCCTGCCCCCACCTTTTGTCCATGAGCCATTAAAGCCTGAGCCAGTCCCTTTACATAATAAAAGAGTTCTCCTCTTCAGCTCCAGGGGGATGGGAATGAAGGCATGATAATATAAGCCTTTCCTCAACTGACCACATGGCATCTGAGAACTCTGAGAATTCAACCAAACCTGGACTCAGCCTAGAGAGTTGCCCCTGCATGGGCCCATGTGAGTCTAACAACCAATCAGAATACATTTCTTACACAGGAACAGGAAACAGAGAGGTGGGACTGAACAGGTTATAAAAAGCCTAGCAAGCCCCTCCATCAGCCCTTCTCTTCTTCTCCCCAACATTGAAGCATGTGATCACCTTTTCTGTTCAGGACTCAAGCCATGTGGTCCTGTCCACCATTAAAACCATTTTTCCAAGCAGCCTCCATGTCTCCAGTGTCTTTTTCCTCACTTGGAGCCAAACCCAGGAGGACATTTCTTTCAACAAAACGATGTAAATGAATGAGCAGGAAAGGGGGGAGTTTCTGAGGAATAGAATGTATAAAAGGTGTCGTTTGAATGTTATTCTTTGCTCTCCTTGTACTCGATCCGCTTGGGAGGAGACTTGGAGGCCGTCCTTGCAATCACTTTTTATTTTTCTGTAAATAAACCTTTTTGAATTGTGAACCAGACTTGTCTCTGTGTTGTGAGGATTTGATAATTGGGTTTTTATCTCACAATCTTGGCACCCAACGTGGGGCTCGAGGGCCTCATTTGGGAGAACTTCTCAGTTATTCTGGGGGCACGCCGGTTGATTTCAACTGCCTAGAGTCATCTGAGACTGGACTTCCATTTGCGGGCCCTGTACCAGAACTAAATTGACAGCTCTGGTCTGTAATATCAAAAGGAAACAGAGGGAGTCAACAACTGAGACCCCAGGACGAGGCAACTCTGTGCACAGACCCAGGTAAGAAACTTTTGCCCCGAAGGAGAGAAACATGCAATTGTACCTGGGTGGTCAAGAGAGTGATTGTGGGAGGTTTTTCAATAACGGCAGTGTGTGTGTGCTGGACTGTGTTCTGGGAACACTAGTGAGTCCAGAGCAAGTTCGGACCTGAAAGGTTGTGGTTCCTTACTCCTGGTGCGTGGATTTGGAGTGGCTGTAAAATTGAGAACCTCAGGAAACCATAGTCAGGGAAACTCTCAAGAGAATGGGGAATAGTTGGTAAGAAGGAGGAGCCACATCGCGATGACACAACGTGCGGTCTCGACAATCCGAGACTGCCGTTGACACTTTTGCCGCTGGACGGTCCAGCTGGACCTAAACCATCCCGTAGAGATGGTGACCAGGAAGACAAAGCCTTGCTGGTCTCAGGGACATTCTCAAAGTCCCTGATTGACCCAAGGGAAGCTCTTCAAGCCGGTGGTAAACAGGCAGCCCCAGGCTGATGAAGTTGGGACGGCTCCGGAAGGGAGGAAGTGAAAAGAGAAAGTGAGTCCATCTGGTGAGATCTTTTTTTCTATTTTGGGAAAGACTGCCCAAAGAAACCTTTTTTTTAAAAAAAAAAGCCAAATTAGATCCTCAAGCAAGAATTAAGCTGCGAAATTAATTAATACTGGATTGCATTGGAAAGCTTTTTTTCTTTGTAACAATATTTTGTGGATTGAAGTGCTTGTAAAGGTTTTTTGTTTCTTCTCTTAAAGTGAACAGATCAACCTTTTTTTTTTCTTCTGCTCTTTGTTACTTTTTTTTTTCTGGACTAAATCTTTCCTTTTTGTTTTTAACAATTCTTCCTATTACTTGTTATTACATTTTATTAAAGAACTTTATTAAATTAAAGAGCCCCAAAAACTAAAGGGGAGAATGAAGATATAGAAGATAAAGACAAGACAACAGATGAATTTATTAATGGAGCAAATGTGCGTGAAAGTGGAATGAAGGGAACATGGAAGAGGGATTTCGACAAATTGGAGCTCTACCCCAGTTTTCAAGATACAGAAGAAGAAAAAAGGGTAATGATGATGGATCTAAGAAGAGAAACTCTTTCAGAAACACGATTGATAACCAAAAATAAGCTAACATTAAAAATAATTGGAGGGCAACAAGATTACCTGAGAGATCCTTCAAGCAACAAAGTGCAGAGAGAAATCTATAAAAACCTTATAAAGGAGATAAAAAGGAGACTGACACCACAATTGGCAAGAGAGATAAGACTGTTTTGTTATTGGAAAGATACAGGTTGACAATGAAAGTTGAGAACAAAAAATTAGTTAATCTTGGTTGAGCAATAAGTAGGAATTTAGTAATTTTTAGATTGTTTTAGATTGTTATTAAATGTTTATTTGTCAACAATTAAATAACTATAATTAACAATAATGGAATGATAATGGATACAACTTAATGATATATACTATGTACTGTTAACCTAGTACAGTGGTGGGCAACCTTTTTTTTCAACTGAGACAAATCTCGCCAAAACCACGATTGAAATTTATTTTGAGAGCCACATTTTTAAAACCGAAAATACATAGGATGGTACACTGTTTTTAGTTTCAATAAACTCTGGCATTTGAAGCACGCAAGTCTTAAAGCTGTCAAGTTACAAGATCCTTGCATCCCTAACCCTTTAGGAAAAAAAACCCAAGGGGTCTTCAAACCTGACAGCTTGAAGACTTGTGGACTTCAACTCCCAGAATTCCTCCTCCAGTCATGTTGGCTCAGAAACTCTGGCATTGAAGCATGCAAGTCTTAAAGCTGTCAAGTTGCAAGACCCTTGCACCCCTAACCCTTTAGGAAAAAAAAAAAAACCCAGGGTCTTCAAACCTGACAGCTTGAAGACTTGTGGACTTCAACTCCCAGAATTCTGAGAATTTAAGTCCACCAAGGGCATCAATCATATTAGCCCAGGGATCTGCAAAATTGGCTCTTAAGACTGGTGGACTTCAACTCCCAGAATTCTGAGAGTTGAACTCCACCAAGGGCATCAATCATATTAGCCCAGGCAGGGATCTGCAAAATTGGCTCTTAAGACTGGTGGACTTCAACTCCCAGAATTCTGAGAATTGAAGTCCACCAGTCTTAAAACAGCCAACTTTGCAGACCTCTGTGTTAGCCCAAAGCCTGGCGCTGGGCGGGCCTTGCTCCCCCATTGGTGGAGCCCCAGGAAGCGAGGAGGGAGAAAAAGAGACGGAGGCCAAGGAGCTTCTCCCCCCCCCCCCGCAAAAATCTTATCAGGGAGCCGGCGGGCAGTAGCAAATTAGCTGATCACGCGGCGTGATCGGCTAATTTGCTACTGCCCGCCCGGCTCCCCGGTTAGATTTTTGCTGGGAGGAGACGGGGGGGGGGGGGAAGCTCCTTAGCCTCCGTTTCTTTTTCTGCCTCCTCGCTTCTCGTCCCCGCCCGACTTCAGGATCCTCCCTAATCATTGTGGGTCGAAAAGAAAAAAGGGAAAGAGGCGCTTGTTTTGAAGTGCCCGAGAGGAGGGAGGGGAGCGGGCGCCCGGCACACAGAAGAGCCACATTAAAGTGTGTAAAGAGCCACATGTGGCTCGCGAGCCGCGGCTTGCCGACCACTGACCTAGTAAAAGAAATCTGGATATAGATTGCAAATTGTGACCTGGGAAAAAGACCTATAAATTTTACCAACAAACTTCTATTTAGGTTTTGTCATAAAGGTGTAATGTTTTTTGGGGGTTTGACGAGAGGAGTTGGGATATAAATAGTAAATGACTTTTAGCTAATTATAATAACAACAAGGAAATGTTAATGGATATTGTTTAATAATATATACATGCTCTGGTATTGGTAAAAGCAACCTGGATATGATATTCTAAACAGCAAAAAGAAAAAAAAAGCTTAGAAACTTTATTAATTGATTTTTACTCAGGATATGTCATAAAAGTGTAATGTTATTGGAGGATTTTTGAAATAGCTAACAAGTGCCATTATGTGGTTGTGTTTTTAAGTATGAATAAGTTCAGGCAGAAGTACGTTCAAATAATTGTAGTCAAATGAGAATTGTGATATATTGATGGTAAGATATATAAAGATCTTTGATTTAAAGTGTATAATCTATTATGAACTACAACAAATGACTATGGAAGAAATGCACGAAAGTTATTTGTAACCAATCGACATGCTTTCTACAAGATGTATTGAAGGATGATTCTTTTTTTGTGTTTTTGTTCAATTAAAATAAAAAAAAATCTTTAAAAAAAAGAGAATGGGGAATAGTTGTAGCTGTGTTAAACCTAGGGTTAAGTAGTTTGGAACTACTGTTTGAAACTAGAGAAAAAAAATAGGGCTGTGTTAGCCCACTGGGACATGTTGAAAAGTTGTCTTTAAAAAGAAAAGTAGAGTTCAAATTTGTGTGGGAGCCCTGGCCAGGTGCAAACGATGTGTGAAGGTCTCTATACATCTTGATCTTTAAAGATAAGCCAGCGTCTGCTGGGAGATTCAAGATAGATAGATAGAGGGTTTCACCCTCAGGGCAGACATATGTAACAACAATCAAGTGCTTGAGGAAATAGAACAATGGGTGTAACTTCAAGTAAAATTGAGAAGTTACTAAAACAATTAAGAATAATCTTGAATTGTAAATAGACCCGACTAGTCCTTTAGGGAAAGTGTTTAGAGGTTGAGCAGCCCCTCCATATGTTGGGTCTGACCAAAGAAGATATGGTTAGCTTATGCTGTTATGTCTGGTAGGAAGACCTAGGAGTAGAAGGAAAGAAATACTGCAGTGTTATAAAGATCTTGAGAATTTACCATTCTCAAAAGAGCCAGAAAACTCTGAAAGAACTAAGAATAAAGAAGCAAAGGTTTATTGTTGTTCCTCATTTGGGGTTTTGCAGGTAATAAAAAAGGTAAAGCCTTTCCAAATTGGAAGGCTCTGATAATTTGAATTTAACAATTTGATGTGATTTCTGTTAAAAATTCTTAAATGTGCATCTATAATAATAGTGTGAAGAATTGAATGGGATTGAATTGAGTGTGATATGTTTGGCTGGCTGGCAAATTAAGTAAAAAAAAATTCTCATCTTTGGCTTAAAGCTGTGTGAAACAGGCAGTGATTAGGGCCCAAAATCACATTTTTGATTAAAACCACTTCCTGAATTTTCCCACTACTTGAAGAATGAGCTGCAGATTGAACAAGGAATTTTGTCTCCACAGGCTGGAAATGTGGGGTTTTTTTGTATATGTGTGTGTATATGTTTGTATGTAATAATTTCTAGACCTGAAATAATTGCAATGATTGGTTTGCATGAAATGGGATTTTTACATGGGAAATTGGTTTACACAAGCAGTTTGATTGCAGTGCAAATGTTGAGAGTAAAAAGTTGGTGTGAATGTACTGTGATTCCCTTTCGCTTAAAGAAACGGAGAAAATTATTTTGTTGAGAGAATGCAGAGTGGGGGAAAAAGGAGTGAGATTCCTGTGTGGGCTATTAATTTTTTTTCCTTGTCCTCGCTGGTTGTTAACTCAAGGACTTTTTTTTCTTTGAAGAGTGAGTAGCAGGAAAGGGGGGGAGTGCGGCTTTTCTGCTCCCTTTAACAATTTTTTCCCCTTTCCACTTCTGTCTGAGAAAGGAGGGGCAAATGGGTGAACTGCTCATGTAGCTTTGCCTTTCATTGTTTTGGTTTTCTTATATTGTCTTTTCTGCTCTGAATATAATTTTGATTTTGTTTTTTCTGGGAAATTTTTGAGGTTTAAGATGTTAAACAAAACCTGTATAAAAAGAAATGATTTTGAAATATTTTGTTTGCATTTGTACATGTTTTAACCTACTTAATGAGAATTTGCTTCCATCTGAATGGAATCTGAACCTAACTCACATTTTACTAAAAGCAGAGAACTGACACTAAATTTGATCCAAATATATTTCAGAGCATGGACCCAAAGTACTTCATTTAGATTGTTTTATTTTTGAAGCTGTTTTTCTTACCCCTATTTTTCCCCTTCTTTAAATGTCTTTATGTCTGCTTGCATTTTGAATGCTTTGTTTGGGCATCACAAGTTCTTGCCCTTTTAGAGTCTAAAAGATGGAAATGTGGAATGTAAATTGTGGCAGACGCTCAGAAAGTATATGCGAATAGAGATGTGCAAGAGAGAAGAGAGGATAAGAAAGTCTTGTTGTCAGTTGTAGGAGTAATGATGGATAAGAGGTTAGGAGACCAGAAAAGACAGAGAAGGGACTTTGGAAATTGAGGACGATGAAGAGGAAAGTGGGCAGGACAAAGTGGAAGAACTCAGTGTTTTAGATGTGAAAAGGACAAACATTTTTCTAGAAACTGTCCACAAAAGGAAGTAGAAAGAGAGAGGGAACAGCAAGTATATTGACTGATGGATGAGGATGAAGAATAGGATGGATGAGGATGAAATATTTGTTGGTCATTGTGGATCATTTGACTCGATGGATGGAAGCATTCCCTTGTGTAACTGCAAATGCAAATACTACTGTTAGAATTTTGTTGGAACATATCGTACACAGAGAAAAGAAGTGGGAATATCACCGTTTAAGATGTTATTTGGAATACCATATATGGGGAGGGAAGGTTTACCAAAAATCTCTGAGGTTGTTGGCCCAGATGACTCTTTTCTGGTGGTATCTGGGGCCTTCTCTTTACCGCCATGGTGCTTGGTGCACACGTATGTAGTATTGGGGCTGTAGCCAAACACTCTGATGCTCTGTGGCCAAGTTGACAGCAACAGTGGCATTTTATGGGCCCCCATGAGGGAAGGAACCCAGTTACATCTCTAAACTTAGGAACCGCCTCACCACATTGTTCCGCTATCCATCCTACAACTTTCCCCTCATTCATCCCTTCTTCCATTGTTGAGAACTCTTCTCTGTAGGAAGGCCAAGCAGGTGCCCACTGGCATCTCTTCCATTCATGACCTGGGAAGAAAGCCCAACCTGGTGGTGCTTGATTCACAGGATGCAGCCCAAACATCGTTTGCTGGCTAGGGGGAGATATGGCCCAAGTCCCTTTCTGCTGGCTGGGTTGATTTTCTAAAATTGGTGGCCAAGCAGGTGCCCACTGGCATCTCTTCCATCCATGACCTAGGAAGAAAGCCCAATCTGATGGTGCTTGATTCACAGGCTGCAGCCCCAACATCGATGGCTGATTAGGAAGAGATGTTGGCCAAACCCCTTCCTGCTGGCTGGTTTGAATTCCCCATTTTGATAGGGAATCTTCAACTGAGTGGCAGGGTAATGGGTCATTTCATTTATTGCTGTATGGAAGGAGTCAAAATCTCGACTCCATGGGTTTTTTTCCGAGCCTTGGCTGGGGAAGGAGGGGGAGCATGCACTCACGTTTGGCTGCTCAAGTTGATCTGGGAGGCTCCAATCATCTTGTCGGCTAGTGGTTGAATGTTCTTTCATTCTCCAGCCGTGCAGATAATTAGTTTCCCCAGCCCCCTCCGGCTGCATCTTTCCAGACGCTATAAATCTCCAAAATTCCTCTCCCACAAATTCCTTTGCTGCTTGGGAGATATGTAGAGAAGTGTCTCATCTCAGCTTCTTCTTCACTGATATTTTATGCTGTGTTGGGATATGTCAGTGTTGGGAGTCAGCACCCCTCGCCAGCACCCCAGGCTGGGGTTGCTGGTGATTTATTTTAAAAGCAGATTCGGGTTAATGTCAGCGTTCCAAATATCATCCAGAATTAAATCAGAATCCAAGGCATAGCTTTCATCAAAGTTCCAATTTAATAAGAGAGACATGTTGGTACATCTGGGAAAACCCGAATCTGAAAGCTTCCCGGTTTTCCCCACCCAGTTGAAAGTTCATGATTTTGTCCCCACACCCACAAGTCCATCACATGGTCCAATCTTCCTCTGCCACGCTGGCATTTCCACCCATCTAGTTCCGGTCAGGTGCAGAGGTGCGGAGACAAAGAATGACCTTGGGCTTCTAGAAAGGAATGTTCTATTTTGACCACAACACATTCTGCTCCTTACTATTCCCCCTCCCAATTCCCCACTAATGAAACAGCATTGTAAAGAAAGAGAGAGAGAGCGTGTGGCAGGCCCAAGATCCTAAAAGGAATATGACTGACAGGCGGCCTCTCCTCAGAAGAAAAATGTTTCCTGAAAATTATCCTTATCAGTTTTTTATTTAACTATACCTATTGTTACTGAATTTCACTAGGTTTAGCTAGTTTTTTAAATTATACACTTCCATCTATCAACCTGTATCTTTCCAGTAACAAAACAATCTCATATGTTCTGCCATTTGTGGAATTAATCTTCTAAGCATCTTCTTAATCAAATCTGTATGGATTTATTTTAGCAACTCCTTGCTTGTAAGATCTCTCATATAGTCTTGGTGCCCTCTTTCTGTTTCCTTGTTTAACTTGTCTTTGGTTGTCAGCAGTGTTATCAAATATTTTGCAGATAGGGTTTCATAGTCCATAGATTCTTTAATTTTTTCTTCTTCTATATCTTGCCCTTTAAAATAAGCTTCCTCTCCATTTAATTCCTCTTTCAATATTCCATTCTTTCTTTTTTCAGAGATAAACCAATCACCATATATATCAACAAGTTTAATTTCTTCATATTCATTGTCTACTTCGGTTTTTTGAGTTTCAATCACCTCATTTTGCATTTGGAAAGCGTTCTCAATTTTTTCATCATATTTTACTACTAAATGTTCCAGGTAAATAAATTTTCTCTCATTTTTTTCCCCCTGTGTTTAATAATTTTTGCAGTTCTGAAAATATTCTTTGCAAATTCAAAGCTTCTGTGTTGTCCTGAAATGCCATATTCGTAAACAGCTGCTCTCGCTTAAAAGGTCAACAAGATTAAAACACACATTCACTAAGATCATTGCTTTTTTGCTAAGAATGCTGCTCTCAACTCTCTGTGAACGAAAAGAAACTTCAAAGGGACAGCTGTGAATTCTTATCTGAGTGTAGCCAAGCCGTAAAGCCTTGCAATGCTGAAGCCAAAACAATCTGTGAAAGAAGGAAAAAGGAACGTTCCGTCTTTGAATACGCAAAGACTCCGATCAGCCTCCGAAATGGGGATTTTTTTTTGTATCTCTTTTGTATGTCAAATTAGACAAAGAAATCCAATCTTTAAATGAGTTGAAAAAAATACCCACGGCAATAAAAGAGGAAAAAATTAATCTGTAGCTTACAGAGAGTCACAGAGAGAGGTTAGAAGAAGAAATTAATCCACCCATTTCAAAAGGTTTACATAGATTCAGTCCATGTAAATAACATTTAGAAAGTAAGATAACCATTGTCCAAACATTCCAGAGTTCAAATTCACCGCTAAG
This sequence comes from Natrix helvetica, assembly GCF_964273705.1. Lineage (NCBI taxonomy): Eukaryota > Metazoa > Chordata > Lepidosauria > Squamata > Natricidae > Natrix > Natrix helvetica. Next base: position 41,743,084 of record NC_138555.1, on the reverse strand, counting down.
TTCTTCTATTCTTTAATTTGAATTGATTTTTAAGTTTTTATAGGCAGTCTCTTTTTTTAAGAACAATAAAAATTCCTCACCAGCTGGAAACACTTTCTCTTTCTATATCGTTCCTTTGGAGCCGCCCCAACTTTGTCAGCCTTGGCTGGATTTTCTGTCACTGGCTTGAAGGTCTTCTCTTGCTTCTTTTGGGGATTTTGCGATATCCTCGAGATCAGCAAGACGTAATCTTCCTGTTCACCATCTCTTCGGGATGGTTTAGGTCGGTTTGGACCCCCAAGTGACAAAAGTATTGCCTGTGGTCTCAGAGCATTGAGACCACACAACCATATCGTCACGACTTCGGCTCCTCCCCCCGCTCTACCCTCTTGTATGAGGTCGTAAATGAGGGGAGCCTTATGTACCATGGACCTGGTGTTAAGCGACACCAGCCAGAGACCAGGGTCCTGTAATCCCGAGCACCCGGGGGTGCGAGAAGGGCGATGAGGGTTGGAACGCGTGAACGCTCTTAAACAGTGAACCCACATCCCCCAAACATAATTTGGCCCTCGGCCCACACCATATCTGCCTCTCCCACAAACAGTAGAGATGGTGAACCCCCCAATAGAATGGCTTAATGTCTCCCCCGGAATCCCGACCCTTCCCAGCACTCCCGACCCGCGCCCATTAGTTAGCTCTGGCCTGTGCCCTGGCAGACTCCCCCCCCCAAGCCTGTCTGAGCCATCCAAATCAACCCCCCCGCCCCCCCCCTTAAAATTTGATTAAAATACCCCTGTAAGAAAACCCTAAGAAGTCTCTTCTTCGCATGCCACCTCTCAGAATCCCAAGGGGGAGTTCCCGAAGGGAGTAAAGTTCTGCCGCAGTATAACATAGAGGAGAGTGTGGCATCAACCAAACGGGATGACATCATGAGGAGATGGAACGAGGAGATGACATGTCCACGGGGGTGGGGGGCAGCCGACAGTGTTCAAGGGGGCACCAAGAAGCTTATGTCCATCATAGCAATGGTCGGTGTTAAGGACAATATGTAAGAGTAACAGCCAGATGTCAAAATCGCAGCAGATGATAAATTGCAAGGTGGTGAAGCGGCCAGTGATGGCGGCAGTGAGGACAGCGGCGGCAGCGGTGGCGGCTCCAACTTCAACAACTCCAACAGTTAAGCTCCGTCCATGCCAGCCGCACTCATATCCGTCACCAGGGCCACACTCCGTTAACTCAGTCCATAGTGTCACAAGAGGAGGGGCCAAATGGCCAAATGGCACAGTACGGTGGCCTAGGCAATGGCAGTGATACCAGAGGGGGCCACAATGAAGGACCCCCCCCCACTCCAACCGCGCCCATGCCAACTACTGAAGCCATCTTCCGCTGGCGTCAATATCCATGCCAGCTGCCACAGCCACTCCCCGCTGATCCAATTTATCCCGTCCATAAGCAAGGTGGAGGGGGGTGAGCAACCAGGATAACACCACGGTGTGGGGAGCGGCAGCTGCAAAGACCCCAGTCCCAGCGTCCCGCCCCCGCTGCCGCCGATGACACCCATGCCGGCTGCAGAGACCCCAGGCTGGGCGTCCCGCCCCCGCCGCCACCACTGACCACACCCACGCCGGCAGCTGCTGACGCTCTCCATTCTCCTTACACCGCCAACCGCCCCGTTTCACTCACGACGTTCCGGCTACAAGGCAGGACATCGCAGCTCAAGGGTATCCCCGAGGTCCCAGGAAGTTCTCATAGCTGGACTTGGAACAAGCGATGGGATAGGGTACCACCTGCAAGCCCCGAGAAGGACAATCATCTCCCCAAAGCTCTCCTCAAACGCGACAGGACACCATCTTGGGCATGATGCCTCCGACCGGGGATAACCTTTCCATAAAACAAAGTATTGTAACCGTCCCCTGTGCCACCTGGTATCTAGTATATCTTGCACTACATAGTTCTGTTCCCCATCTACAGTAACCAGGGCTGGCAGCCGTAGTGGGTCTCCTCTGATATCAGATGCCTGAATTGATCGGAACAGGCTGCAGTGGAAGACTGGATGTGTTTTCCCCAGTACAGGGTGGAGTCTTAGCTGCACTGTGACCGGGTTAATAACTCGCATGATTGGGAAAGGCCCAATGAATTTGGGGCCGAGTTTCTTACATGGCAATGGCAGCCTGAGATATTTAGTGGAGAGGTATACCCTCTGCCCTACGTGGAAAGGTCCTTGCGCCTTCTGCCTTTTATCGGCATTCTTTTTATATGTGGCAAAAGAGTGACATAACGCATCCCTCACCACTTTCCAAACTTCTTGCATCCGGGCTATCCACTCCTACGAGGTCGTGTCATCTGGGCGCACCTGAGGACACTCCGGAATTGGGACGAACTCCTGCCCTGTAGCCACATGAAATGGGGTAAACCCCGTACTTTTGTGCACTGCATTGTTATATGCAACCTCTGCAAAGGGAAGGAGTTCAGCCCAATCCATCTGTTGGTACTGGACGTAACATCTTTTTTTTTTTTTTTAAGAATTTTATTGGTTTTTTTTAACATTTATAAGGGAAAAGGTAAATGGAAAGGTATACAAATTTTGGCAGTTGCAAAGTGTGGCAGGCGCCCCCTCCCTCCAAACTCATAAAGTACATCTGAGTATAAAACATTAATACATAATCATATATAATCAGCATATTAATTCTATTGATATTTTCAATCAGTTTATACATTGTAGTATATGATCCACATATAATTCCATTACTACTTTCGGTCAGTTTATAACAATGAGATTTTCTTATTCATTTTTGTGATCTGAGCTTTCTTGGTATTGCCCCTTCTCCCCCCGCTGGCAGAGCTCCGGCCCCTCCCGTGTCCTGCATATCCGTTGTATATTCTGTTTTTTCTAGGTTTGTTTTGTTTTTTTCCATAAAGGCCTGTGCCTCTATGGGTGTGTTAATTCTAATTCTTGTCTCCTCCCAGAATATCAGCATACCTTCAGGCATCAACCATCTAAACCACACCCCCTTCTGGTATAATTTATTCGCCAATTGCGAATAATTTTTCCTTTTTTCCCTAATTTTCTTGGGGATCTGCTTCAAGATGGTTATTTCCCTGTCGTGGTATGTCAGTGCCTGCCCCCTTTGTACACCCAGAATTTCGTCTCTTGTGCTTTTTCTAAGAAATTTAATATGGACCTCCCTGGGTACATTGTGTGTTCTGGCATAAGCTGAGTTCACTCTGTAAACCAGATCTATCTCCCATTCCATCTGTTGTTTTTCTTTGTGTATGTATTCAGCCAAAATGTTAGTCATAATGTCCCTTATATTTTCCCCATCTGCTTCTATGACATTTTGAAATCTAAGATAAAAGGACATTCTCTCAAATTCTGTTTTCATTTGCTGGGTATCAAGTTCTTTGTTTCCCTTCTGCACCGCTTCTACCCCCCCCCCTCACCTCCGCCACCCCACCCTCCACAAGGTCCAGTCTCTGTGAGTTCTTATAGATTTGGACTTGGTTCTCTTTAATTTCTTCCTTCATTTCCTTTAATTGTTTCTTAATTTCTTCCTGGCCCTGTATAAGTTGCTGAAGCATTTGTTGCAAATCCATCTCTGTACTCTTAGGTTGCATCAGGTCTGTGATCTTTAATTGTGTGGCAGGACTGGATGTTGCAGATGTCGGGGCAGAAGTAGCAAAGCCAGGTTTTCCAGGGGGTGGTCTTTTAGGAGACATAGTTTATAAAGTAAAGAGATCAGTCAGTATGGAGAATGGACAGCTGGAGAAGCAGAGCAGCCAGATGAGTCCAGGAGGCAGAAGATCCAAGCAGGAGAGAATTTCTCTAGTCAGTCTGGCAATAGAGAAAAATTTTTCCCCCACAGAGTTCAAAGAGTAACAATCCACAAGAGATTCTTCTGGGTGGCACGGAGACAAAGACCGGAAGCCTGAATTTTAAAGGTGGAGTCAGGTTTCACAGTTCATGAAGACAACGGAAGTGTGCCATCTTGCCCTGCCAGCTTTGGGCTCAGAGGCATAACAAAGTTTTAAAAGTTCCCAAAGTCCTCAGATCATCAATAAGTTATGGAGCTAGATTCAATGAAATATCACTTTTGCAGGGGTGAGGCATCATTGGTTGGCTCTCCCCCCTCCTCCTTCCCCTGGGGCTGAGAGCAGAATTGTTCCAAGCCGCTTGTCCAAGGGGGGGGGGAAATCCCCCTCCCTCCAGCCGCGCCTCCAAAGAAATCCGAAAGTTAAAGTTTTAAAATGCTGAAAGGTCCTTCAAGTCAAGAAAGGGAATGAAGGGGGGAAGCGCCTCACCACACCGCCACTGCTTCCTTCTATTTTTTCATTGTCCGATCAGCCTGTTGCGAAGACACGAAGCGCCCTCCGAAACTGCTCCCCGATGCCTAGAGGGAAGCGGGGGGCCCCCCACCAGCCGCTGCCGATGCCGGGATCCCCCGCGAAGCCGCTCCTCCGGCAGGACTTCTCTCCGGGGCGTCCTGTGCCCCCCAAGAAGTGGGGAAGCCCACCGGAGAGCCGGAGCGGGCAAAGGACTTGCCCGTCGCCATCAGCCGCCGGAACCGGAAGTCTCGGTACTGGACGTAACATCTTAAGTAGTTCTCCACCATCATGTTTGCCCTCTCCACAGCCCCACTGGTCGCGGGGTGGAAGGCTGTACTAAGTCCCTGTGAAGACCCCACCATTGCCAAGAATCTGCACCAGAACTGGGCAGTGAATTGCACTCCTCTGTCTGAAATTATCCTTTTGGGGATGCCATGTCATCTATAGACATGGGTAATTGTTGTGACCCAGCAGGAGCCGTTGGAGCTGCAACCAGACTCCGACAACAAGGGGCCTGATGAGTCGGCTCTGGAAGATGTGGAGGACCCTGGACAGGGTTCGAACTCCGAGAAGGGATCAGAGACGCTGGTTGGCCACCAGGAGGCGCCTGAGGCATGGAGCAGCAGGGAAAGCCAAAGGGAGTGTGCTCCTGATGTCATGCCTTGGAGCAGTGGGGAGGAGACAAAGGAGTTGGTCCTGGATGCCCGGCAACGAAGGGCTGATAGACGTAGAGAACAACTATGCAGATACAGAAGATAATTGGACCCAGGTTGTTGTAATTAGGCTCCTCTCAAGATTGTATAAAAGGAGTGACTTCCTGGAGGCTGGTTGCAGGATTCAACTTAATTATCAACGCTGGAGAAGCTCTCGACTGTTTCTTATCTTGGAAGTCTGGATTGCTGCCAAGGTCTAGTCAGTGTGTTAATTTACTGTGAATAAATCCTCTAGCAGTAATTCTTGTCTTGGAGTGCTTTGGTGTACGAAGAGGGGGGTCAGAACGGATTGAATCCTGCCCCAAACAAAGCTCCATTAAGCTACAATGGAGCAACTACATGCTGAGAATGCCCACTTGGCACAACAGTTGGCTTTGCTGGCTGGGCAAGTAGCTCAGCTCCAGGGGCCTGCTAAACCACCACCACCCCTAGCCCCGGAGGAAATGTCCGGTGGCTGTGCCGGACAAGTTTGACGGCAAACAAGCAATGTTTACAGCATTCTTGGGACAATGCCAGCTGTTTATCAGCTTGAGAGTGGAGGACTTTCCCACCGACTGGTCTAAGGTGGGATTCATTATTAGTTTGCTTTCAGGCACAGCAGCTCGTTGGGCAACCTCGTTGCTATCTCAGCCTAGCCCTCTGCTGGATGATTTCCAGGGCTTTTGTGACCATCTCAGGCTGATGTATGATGATGATAAATTTATTCTATTTATTATCCCATTAAGGGGGAAACAGCCACCCAACTACTCAAGTCGCTGCAGCAGGGCCGTGGCTCCTTGCAGGAGTATGTCAGTGAATTCCGGCTGCTTAGTCAGGACTCAGCTTGGAATGATCCAGCCTCATGGACACTTTTCAGGACGGGCTGTCAGATGATCTGCAAGATGAGCTGGTGCGGGTGGACAGGCCACCAACGTTCAACACGTTGGTCCACTTGTGCCTCTGGATAGATGCCCGGTTGCAGAGACAGGGCCCCCACCGCGTACCCCCGGAGACCAGCAGGGTGCCGGTCCCTCAGGAGACTACAGTTGCACGGAAGGAGCCCATGGAGTTGGGTGCCGCCAAACCCCGCTTGTCGCGCACGGAGATGGACAGACGGCGTGCAGGGGGGTTGTGTTTCTAGTGTGGGGATCCTGGACACCTGGCTTTGGTTTGCCCCCAAAAGGGTAGGGGGGCTGTGCGGCCTGCGGCCTCCCCTCAGCGACGGAACGTGTCGGGAAATGGGCGGGGCCCAATCTGAGGGAGACCTTAGGATGGACGCACACCGAAACAGAGGTGGACGGGCCTCCACGGCACATGATCTTAGCAGCACACATCCTCTTGTCGGGTAGTCCGCAGGGAATTCAGGCCCATGCCTTGGTCGATTCCGGGGCTACCACGAACTTTATGGATGCGGCATTTGCTACAAAGTACGACATCCTTCTGTGTCCGGTGGACCCACCGATGCGGGTCAAGACCACTGAAGGTCAGGTACTTCTGTCTGGGCCTTTCAAGGCTGCCACGCAGCCCTTGCGCCTGGTCCTCGGGGAGCACAAGGAGGCCAACCAATTTTATGTGGCTTCGGGCCTGCATTTCCCAATGGTCTTGGGCTTGGCTTGGCTGCGAGCACACGACCCTCAGATTTATTGGTCGCAGAACCTGATCACCTTCCTTGCAATGTGTCAACCACAACCGTCACGTCTGTGCAGGCCAGGTGCTCAGCTCGCCCAAGGTGGCCGTGCCGCCGGGTTTAGTGGAGTTTGCGGACGTCTTCAGCGAGCAGGAGGCGGATCAACTGCCGCCGCACTGGCCTTATGACTGTCCCATCGACCTGGTACCTGATGCGAAGCTCCCTACGGGTAGCCTGTACTCCATGTCCAAGCTGGAGTTGGCCGCATTGCGGGACTTTCTAGACAAGAACCTTGCCCGGGGTTTTATCCGGGCCTCGTCTTCGCCACTGTCTGCCCCGGTTTTGTTCATGAAAAAGAAGACTGGGGATCTGAGACTTTGTTGCGATTACCGTCGCCTGAATGCCATCACAGTGCGTAACCAGTACCCGCTGCCCCTGATTCCTGAGTTGTTGGAGCGGCTCGGGGAGCCGACGGTGTTCACAAAACTGGACTTGCATGGGGCTTATAACCTGGTCTGAGTCAGGGCGTGGGACGAATGGAAGACGGCCTTTGGCACCCGGTACAGACATTTCGAATACACGGTCTTGCCGTTTGGGTTGACCAATGCCCCGGCAGTCTTCCAACACTTCATGAATGACATCTTCCAGGACCTCTTGGATCAGTTTGTTGTCATTTACCTGGGCAACATCTTGATCTACTCAATGTCCCAGAAGGATCATCAACATTTGCGCCTGGTCTTGCAACGACTCCGAGAGCATCGTTTGTTCGCAAAGCTGGAGAAGTGTCAGTTCTGGCAGACTACCATCGAGTTCCTGGGGCACCGTATCTCCCCTGAGGGAATTGCGATGGAGCCGGGCAAGGTGGAGGCATTGCGCAGTTGGCAACCTCCTCGACGTATGAAGGATGTTCAGAGACTCCTCGGGTTTGCCAACTATTACCAGACCTTCATCCCCTGTTTTGCGTACTTGACCGCGCCCCTCACTCAGCTCCTGCAAAAGAAAGTGCCGTTTCGTTGGGGGCCCACAGAGCAACAGTCCTTCATGGCCCTAAAGCACGCTTTTACGAAGGAGCCGATCCTGAAGCACCCTGATCCCCATCGTCCATTTGTGGTGGAGGCGGACGCGTCTGACATCGCGGTGGGTGCGGTGTTACTGCAGGCTCATGCCCCTGATGGTACCCTTTTCCCTTGCGCTTATTAATCATGGAAACTCAATCCTTCCGAGCGCAATTACACCATCTGGGAGAAGGAGTTGTTGGCTATCAAGGTGGCGTTTGAGGCCTGGAGGCATCACCTGGAGGGGGCCAGGCATCAAGTCGGGGTCCGGACGGATCATAGGAATTTAGAGTTTCTGACAACGGCACGCAAGTTGAACCAGCGCCAGATCTGGTGGTTTCTGTTCTTTGCCCGGTTCAACTTCAAAGTGACTTACATTCTTAGTGCGACAAACCAAAGGGTGGATGCCCTGTCTAGAAAACCGGAGTCCTCTGACCCTGCAGACTCGCTTCCACCCTGGACCGTTCTACCCGTCGAATCCTTCGCTGCAGTTCACAAGCCCGTGGACTTACGGTCTCTGACATGGGATACGCAGCGGGGCGATGAATGGGTAGAGCAACGGAGGGCAGAGGTAGGGCCGGCTTCCCCGTGGACCTTCGACGATGACCTTTTGAGATACCGGGACTGGCTCTATGTGCCCACAGGGCCCCTCCGTGGACTTGTTCTCTCCCAGTGTCATGACAATCCAGCGGCGTGACATTTTGGCCTTTTCAAGAACTTGAACCTGGTCTCCCGTACTTTCTGGTGGCCCCGCTTATGACACGACGTGCAGATGTACGTCACGTCATGTGTGCAGTGTCAACAGGCCAAGTCAGCGACAGGAGCTCCTCCAGGCTTGTTGCAGCCATTACCAACCCCAGATAGACCCTGGGGAGCCGTGTCCATGGAATTCCTGACAGAGCTGCCTCCGTCTTCAGGTTTTTCTACGGTCCTCGTGGTGGTGGACATGCTCACCAAGATGGCGCATTTCATCCCCTGTCAGAGATTGCCGACAGCCCGCGCCACTGCCCGCATGTTCCTCCAGCATGTTTTCCGGCTGCACGGCCTACCTGACCGGGTCGTATCAGACCGTGGGATGCAATTCACGGCCCAGTTCTGGAAAGGGCTGATGGCGGCTCTAGATGTCCAGGTTTGTTTGTCCTCAGTGCACCATCCCAAAACCGATGGGGGGACGGAGAAGGTGATTGGGATCTTGGAACAGTACCTGCGCTGCTTCGTGAATCAGCAGCAGAACAACTGGGCGGAGTACCTGACCGTCGCGGAGTTCGCATTTAACAACTCGCAGCATACCTCCACACGGATGACGCCCTTCATGGCTAACGTCAGGTATCACCCTCGCTTTTTCCCTCTCACCCCAGTGGACTCCCCGGTCCCCGCAGCGCAGGACTTCCTCTCTGAGCTCCAGGCGGTCCACCAAGTGGTGCGCCGCTATCTGAATCAGGCAAAGAAGGACTACAAAAGGGTGGCAGATAAGTCTCGACGTGTGGTGCCGGAGTTGGCTGTGGGAGATCGCGTGTGGCTGTCCACGCGACATCCTCCGTCCCACCGGCTGTTTAAGAAGTTGGACCACCGGTATCTTGGGCCATTACCCGTGGAGGCCATCATCAACCCGGTGGCCTATTGCCTGACCCTACCACGCTCGATGCAAGTGCACCCAGTGTTCCATCGCTCGCTCCTGATCCCTGAGCAGTCAGCTTGTCCTCTTCGCCAACCCTCTCCCCCCCAGCCATCATCGTGTGAGGTGGAGACGCAGCTACAGCACGAAGTGGCCCAGATCCGTGACTCGGGATGGCTAAAGGGATGTTTCCAGTACTTGGTCGACTGGAAGGACGAGGGGTTGGACAGGGGAACCTGGACCGATGTTACAGACGTGCATGCCCCTTCTTTGGTGTGAGCCTATCATGCGCAATATCCCTCGAAACCGCACTCCGAGAGTCAGAACCGGGGGAAGGGCCCTGCAGTGAGGGATTGTGTTGTGACCCAGCAGGAGCCGTTGGAGCTACAACCAGACTCTGACAGCGAGGGGCCTGATGAGTCGGCTCTGGAAGATGTGGAGGACCCTGGACAGGGTTCGAACTCCGAGCAGGGATCAGAGATGCTGGTTGGCCACCAGGAGGCACCTGAGGCATGGAGCAGCAGTGAAAGCCAAAGGGAGTGTGCTCCTGATGTCATGCCTTGGAGCAGTGGGGAGGAGACAAGGGAGTTGGTCCTGGACGCCCGGCAACGAAGGGCTGATAGACGTAGAGAACAACTATGCAGATACAGAAGATAATTGGACCCAGGTTGTTGTAATTAGGTTCCTCTCAAGATTGTATAAAAGGAGTGACTTCCTGGAGGCTGGTTGCAGGATTCAACTTAATTATCAACGCTGGAGAAGCTCTCGACTGTTTCTTATCTTGGAAGTCTGGATTGCTGCCAAGGTCTAGTCAGTGTGTTAATTTACTGTGAATAAATCCTCTAGCAGTAATTCTTGTCTTGGAGTGCTTTGGTGTACGAAGAGGGGGGTCAGAACAGGTAATAAACAGTTTGGCCAGCTTCCTAGCAAATGGAAGGTCAGTACATGCTACAAAATGAGACTGCTTGGAGAACAGGTCTATTATCTTCCAAATGACCTTGTTCCCTTGGCTCTCCAATAAATCCACAATGAAGTCCATGATAGCCATGTTCCCATGGCCGAATTGGATCTGCCACCTGCTGTAAAAGTTCAGGAGGCCGGCCAGGCCCGGCCTTCATGGTAGTGCAAACAACACAACTCCTTATATATTCCTCTATGTCCCTCTTCATGTGGGGCCACCAGAACTGGCGATTTACTAAATCGCCAACATTGAAGCATGCGATCACCTTTTCTGTTCAGGACTCAAGCCATGTGGTCCTGTCCACCATTAAAACCATCTTTCCAAGCAGCCTCCATGTCTCCAGTGTCTTTTTCCCCACTTGGAGCCGAACCCAGAAGGACATTTCTTTCAACAATTGGCGACCCACAGATGGGACTCCAAGCTAGCCTAACCAATGGATATGGCCCAGGTAAGCCTCCCATGCTGGCACAGACCCCATTGAGTCTGTAGGTGGATTTTATCTTGGCCTTAACCATTTGGATCTAGGTTTTAAAGGGGTTTTGAGTTTGAGCTCAAAGGCTGCCTGGAAAGAAGGTGAATACCTCTAAATTTTAATTCTCTAAAATTTAATTTTAAAGCATGGCAAAGCGGGGAAATGTGTGTATGCCTGCATGTGTGTGAGTGATGAAATCTTTCTCCCAATCACAGCTGGATCCTGGTTCCTCTGTGTGTTTTACCAAAAGAGCCTGGAAAGTGTTAGGGTCAGCCCAGAGCACAGGACCTTTTGTTAGGGAAAGGAGAGAGTGTGTGAAAATGGATGGAAAAGTGAATGAAATTGTTGTTGTTGTTGTTGCTTTTGTCCTGTGAAAGCAAAAAAGCAAAGTCTCATTGTTCATAAAGAGAGAACGAGGTGCTGGTAATAACTGCAGAGGGGCAGAGGTCCTCCCCGGGTCACCTTTTTGGATCCGGAAAACCTTAGCAGAATTCTCTATGAGGAAAGGGGCTGAATACTTCGTTGAGGGAATCAAAGTCCTTCCCGGAATTTTTTTTCTTCCAAAAACTTACGGCAGGTCACCCGGCTAGGCGAAAATGAGCCCTACATGTAAAGGGTCATGGGAAGCGTTAGCTCGTGGGTGACAGGAATTTCCCTTGGAGATATCCTTGAAGCCTGGGACATCAGGCACATGCTATCTTTGTTGGCATGGAGAGCAAGGAAACTGTGGCAAATGGGCTTTGCTGAAAGATGTTACAGGAAAACTAATTTGGATAGAGGTACTTAAAAGAAAAGGGAAAATGTTGGGGTTTCTTTTTTTTTCTCTTGTCTGTTTGTCTCCTTTGTCTTCTATGCAACCACGTGGTTGGTTTGTTAAGATTTGTGCCTTCCCTAATTTAACATTTTTTGATATCCCCATAATGTTTATCTGTTTATCTGTTTAGTAACTAATGGTTTTATTTTTCAAACTCTGCCTGCAAGCTATCTACCCCCCCCCCTCCCTTACCTCTAATCCTCCAACAATGCCTTTTCTGTGGGGGAGGGAACCTTGTTCTCATGTCTTTCAGCCCTGGCAGTTTGTACTCTTCGAGGTGAGTATAGATTTTTTTCCCCTTTTGGGGGGAGGAGGAGAGTGTTGCCTTGTGTGTGCATGTATGAGATGAAGGAAATTCCTACTAAAGGTTTGCCTTCAACCTGAGTAAAATACCCTCTGCACATATATCTGGCCAACCTACTCTATTGGTCCTAAAGTAGAAACCTGGCCTCCAGAAGGCAGTTTTGATTTAGATTTTGTCAACAAAATTGCTGATTTCTGGCCACCATCAGATGAATCAAGAGCCCCACCCAGATGCAAATGATGTGTTAATGAAAGTCTCCATACAGCTGGACCTTTAAAAATATGCCATACTCGTGCTGGGAGGTTCAACCTAGAACCCTGGCTGAATGCAAACAATGTGTGGACAAACATCTCTATACATTGTCTCTATACATCTTGATCTTTAAAAATATGCCCACGCTCGCTGGGAGATCAAGATAGAAGAGTTTGGATCTTTAAAAATTAGCCAGCGTCCTGGCAGATCCAAATTAGAAACTGAACACCCCGGGGCAGAGACAGGTATTACCAACCTAGTGCTTAAGGAGATAGAACAATGGGCGAAATTTCGAGCAAAAGTAAGAAATTTAGCAGGTAATAAAAAGGTAAAGCCTGTCTGAATGGGAAGACCTAGGTAATTGGACTTAATTTGATGTAATGTCTGTTAACAAAATTCTTAGGTGTGCATCTATACTAATAACATGTAGAATTGAATGGCATTGAATTGATTGTGATATGTTTGACCAGCTGGCAAAATAAGTAAGCTTGGGCTTGAAGCTGTGGGAAAGGGGAGGGTAGTTAGGATTTAAACTGCTCTCTGAGTTTTCCCATGCTTGGAGAATGAGCCACATGTTTCCCAAGGAAAGAAAATTGAAGATTTAAAGGGACAGTACCTCCCCCAGGCCTGAAAGTGTTGTTCCGTGGTATTTGTGTGTGTGTGTGTGTGTGTGTGTGTGTGATCATTTCTAGACCTGGAGGGAAGTTGAGATCCTTTAATAATAGAAAATGGAGCTCATTGGCTTATGTACAGCTCCCTGAAATAATTGTAATAACTGCTTTGCATGAAGAAAGAATGAAATGGGATTTTTGTATGTGAAATTAATTTACACAAGCAGTCTGAATGCAGTGCAAATGTGAGTATATTGATGGTAAAAGTTGGTATGAATGTACTTTGATTCCCTTTCATACAAAGAAACAGTAAGTTGCAAGGTTTTTTAATGGTATGTGTGTGTATGCATGTGTGTTATCATTTCCAAACCTGAAGGGAGGGTGAGATCCTCTAATAAAAGAAAATGAAGCTTGGTGGCTTGTGAAAAAAGCCTCCTGAAATACTTCTTATGATTGGTTGGCATGAGCAAGCATGAAGGTCTGATTGCAGTATGAATGTGAGTATGTGTCCCCGATGCCCCAGGGAGTGATAAGTGAAGGGATCCAGAGACCTGTGATTGCCTGCGTGAATCCCCCCCACCTCTTCCTTCTGGGTCATTCTTTGGAGGGAAGCAGGAAAGGCGGGGAGAATGAGTGTCTGCTCATTTTTACCATGAGTGTGTGTATGAAATGCCCCCAGTGATACCTGTGAATGCCTCTGTGTATTCCCCTCCCATCTTTCCCTCCTTCCTTTTGGGTCATTAAAGGGGGCTGAAGTTTTCTGCTCACTTTAACCACTTTTTTTTCTCTCTCTCTTCTGAGAAATTTGGAGCAAATGGGTGATCTGCTCCGGCACCTTTACCTTTCACGGTTGTAATCTTTTTCATCTGCATATAAAAGTTATGCAGTTACATTTCCTTTTCTGCTCTGAATACAATTTTGATTTTTTTCTTCCAGAAATTTTTGAGATTTAAAATGCCTAATTAAACCTATAAAAAGAAATGATTTTGAGATCTTTTGCTTACATTTGTAAATGTTTTAACATACCTAATGAGAATTTGCTTCCATCTGAATGGAATCTGATATTTTGGAGTGTTGACTCAAAGTACCTCTTTTTTTTAATTTCAATTTTTTTTAAAGCTGTTCTTCTTCCCTCCCTCTTTTACGCCTGAGTGTGTTTTTAAATGCTTATGAGTCAAGGTGCTCTACCCTATGATATTTTATTTGTTTGCTTGTTTGCAACACAAGTTGTTTTCCTGCTTGGAAATTTACTCATCATTGCAAAAGTGTTTCAATCATAGAGGCAGTGGGAATATCATGTTCCATGAAATTTACATCGTCTGCCTTCTGAAATAATGTTTGGATTTTCACACTTGGACAGAATGGGGGAAATTCCACAACATGAGACTAAAGATATGTCTGTAAAGAATTGTATACTTGGCCTCTCCTCTTCTTCACCTCAGAAACAAAGGACTCCTAGCTCAAACCATAACTCTCGAATTTGCTGCTGGTGATTGCCTCCTGATAAAACCTGACATGAGGGAAAAACTTAGCCAAGCCTGGGACAGACTACCAAGACTGACTGACCACTCTTACCAGCAAGCCAAACCTAATGCCATCCAGCAGACATGAAAAAGGACCCTGAGATGGAGTGAAGACCAAAAGACTCTTCAATTCCCAGAAGACAGCTGTAAAACTACAGGGGAGGGTGAAAATTGATTGCAAAGTTTTCTTTCTCTGCCTCCTTCACAGAAATTCATTGTAAGGTTTTCTTTCTTGTCTCATTTATATTGTAATCAGATTAATGTATTCATGTAAGAATTGTATTTGAGAATGGCTAGCACAGCAAGTTCTGAACACCTTAGATTTCTATCTAGTGGGAGGGAAAGTTTGTCCAAAATGTCTGTATTTTCTGTATTGTAGAAGCAGCTACATTTTATTTATTTATTTATTATTTATTTATTTATTAATTCAATTTATAGGCCGCAACCTCTCCACAAGGGACTCGGGGCGGCGTACAACTCAATATACAAATAAATGACAAGGAGGAGGTAATCAAAACATTGTACAATTCATAAATAAATAATCATAAGTTAAAAACAACACAATAAAATTTAAAACAATTAAAATACCCAAAAAATCAGTTAGTTTAGACTTAAAATTGTCCAGGGGGGATTAGAAAATGTAGTTGTAATTCAAGCCAGGCCAGCTAGTTGAACAGGTGGGTCTTGAGTTTCGTGCGGAAGGAGCGGAGATCGGAAGTTAGGAAGTGGTAGAGAGGAGGAGGAGGAAGAGGAGGAGGAGGAGCTTCCGGGGGCAATGGCGGACCTTCCCAAAGCTCCGTGAACGATGGGGCTCTTTGGCAGGGACAGCAGGCGTTTTCGGCCCCCGTTGGTCATACTGGGGGCCTAGAATCATTAAGTGGCAACCCTGGCTCTCGTTGTTAATAGCTGGGTCCCTGGGGGGGGGGTCCAGATAGCCAGGAGGACGGAGGCAGAGGAGGAGGAGGACGGCGAAGAGGCGAGAATGCAGAGAACGCAGAGGCCGAGCCGCGGCAGCGAAAAAACACCAAGAGCAGAAAGGAGGAGGTCTGTGTGGCTGCCAGGGCGGCGGGACAACGGGACAGCGGAGGAGCGACTCCGGGAGGATAGCGAGTCGGTGAGGAGAGTGTGTGGGAGGCGAGCTACATCCTGCTGTGCGGGGGCGGCGTTTGGATCCGACCGGCGGTGGCGACGGGGCGGCAGAAATGGCGCTGGAATATCGGGCGCCCTATTCCTCATCTATCTCTCTGACCGCAGCCTGGCTAAGAGGCCAGTGGGGCCGGTGGGGCTGGAGAGAAGCTGTGGAGACTGTAGAAGAAAGTCAGGGGGTCGCCGGAGGTTCTGGGCGACCTCCAGAAGATCAATAGGCCGAGCAGCTGGCCTTGGCACCCTGCCTACCCCCCCCCCGCCCACCCCACCCCCCGCACCCCCGCTGAGGTGCGATCCCTGTATACTCTAAGAACTACCTAAGAACTACCTCTGGGTCTCTGGGCCTTAAGAACTACCTCTGGGCCTCGCTGGTGGACTGTAGATTACTGTGGATAGCGAGGTCTGCTTCCTCTCCCATCTTATCTGCCTGTCAAATACTCATTGCTCTATTTTACATCAAGTTACATCTTGGACCTGCTGCAATGAAAAACCCTGCCACAGCCATAGTCATGGATTGATTAACATTTTATCTATTCAAGGTCTGACATTCTTCGACTGCGAGGGTCCCCCCTCTCGCAGGCATGCCCCCTTGCCCTGATGAGGGCCCACCTCGATGAGGGGTTTATTAACCCAGAGAGGTGGAGGAAGCGGGGGATTAGGGGTTTTTTAGTAAAATGTTTTTTAAAGGTTTTAAGGGGTTCCAGGGAGGGGGGGAGGGTTACTTGGCCTTGGGGTATGGACATAGCCAGGTACCAGGTGGGGTCAGGACGGAGGGGAGTGGAGTGGGGGGGGTGGGAGGAAACACCATTCCTACAAGGGGAATTCCAAATGCGACGGTCGTAGGGAGGGGCGGGCGCGAGGACACTAGAAGAACATACAGTCGGTTGGGAGACCGGGGCCGCTGGATACGCCCGGTCGCTTGTACCAACCCCCGCAGGCTAGGTGGACAGGATCGGCAGAGCCTGGGCCTTAGGCTGATGTTATGTAATGCAAGGTCCGTGATTAATAAGGCCCCCCTCATCAGTGACTTGATCACAGAGGGGGAGCCGGACCTCGCAGGAATAACGGAAACCTGGCTGGGCCCAGAGGGGGGGTTGCCCCTCAGGGAAATGTGCCCTCCAGGTTACCGTGTATTCCACCAGCCACGGGCCCAAGGTAGGGGTGGTGGGGTAGCGATAATCATCCGGGAAGATTTGGCACCGAGAGAATTCACTGTGTCGCAGATATCTGGTTGTGAGTCTCTGGGCGTGAAATGGGGCCCAGGGAGTCAGCTGGGCCTGTTGATAGTATACCTGGCTCCCCGCCATACATCAACGGCCCTGCCCGGGCTCCTCGAGCGGATCGCGGAGATGGCGGTTGAAACCCCCAAGCTATTAGTGATGGGGGATTTCAACCTGCCATTGACGGGAGAGGCATCCGGGGCAGCCCGGGAATTCATGGCTTCCATGACAGCCATGGATCTGACTCAAGTAGTTCAGGACCCCACGCACGAGGGAGGCCACATACTGGATCTTGTGTTTGTCTCCGACCAGTGGACGAGTGATCTGGGAAGAGGGAATTTAGTCATCACGCCCCTGTCATGGTCAGATCACTCACTTCTCCAGCTGGACTTCCCTGGCGCTGCTCCCCACCGCGGGGAGGCGGAACCAGACTATCCCAGATGGTTCCGCCCCAGGCGTCTGATGGAACCAGATAGGTTCCAGGCAGAGCTTGGGCCACCTCCTGCAGACCTGCCCCGCCCCCGGGCAGAGGACCTGGTAGCCGCGTGGAATAATGCGGCCGCCGGTGCCTTAGACCGGGTGGCGCCTTTGCTGCCTCTCCGACGGCCACGATCGACCCGGGCCCCCTGGTTTAACGGGGAGCTAAGGGCGATGAAACGCTTTAGGAGACGCCTAGAGAGCAAGTGGAGGTCCTCCCGCTCCGAATCCGACCGAGCACAGGTAAGAGCCTACGTAAGGACTTACCTTGTGGCAATAAGAGTGGCCAAACGTCAGTATTGTGCCACCCTTATAGCATCCGCAGAGAACCGCCCTGCCGCCCTGTTTCGGGTGACCCGCTCCCTTTTGTCACAGGGGCAGCGGGACCCCCCATTGCTGGGCCGGGCAGAGGAATTTGGAGAGTTCCTGCAGGATAAAATCGATCGGATCCGAAGGGGATGGACCCACCTCAGTGCTCCAGTGGGGACGTCCGAGGCTAGTCTTGAGAGACCATGCTGGGAGGAGTTTGACCCTGTTGTCACCGAAGATTTGGACAGGTTGCGCGGGCGACTGCGAGCCACCACATGTTTATTGGACCCGTGTCCCTCCTGGTTGGTACTGGCCTCCTGGGAGGGCTCACGAGGCTGTCTACTGGGGCTGGTGAACGCTTCGCTGGGTGAGGGCCTTTTACCAACCGCCTTGAAAGAGGCGGTGGTGAGGCCCCTGCTCAAGAAGCCTTCTCTGGACCCAACGGAGCTAGCAAATTACCGTCCTGTCTCCAACCTTCCTTTCTTAGCGAAGGTTGTTGAGAGTGTGGTGGCTCAGCAGTTTCCACGCCACCTGGAGGAAGCTGATTGTCTAGACCCACGCCAGTCCGGCTTCCGACCCGGTCACAGCACGGAGACAGCCTTGGTCGCGTTGGTGGATGACCTCTGGAGGGCCAGAGATAGGGGTTGCTCCTCTATCCTGGTCCTATTAGATCTTTCAGCGGCCTTCGATACCATCGACCATGGTATCCTATTGCGCCGTCTGGAGGGGTTGGGGGTCGGGGGCACCGTATTACGATGGTTCCGCTCCTACCTCTCTGGCCGGACGCAATGTGTGTTGGCAGGAGAGGAGAGGTCGACCTCGAGGCCCCTTATCTGTGGGGTCCCACAGGGGTCGATCCTCTCGCCTCTCCTGTTCAACATATATATGAAGCCGCTGGGCGAGATCATCCGTGGTTTTGGGGTGGGATACCATCTGTACGCTGATGACACTCAGCTGTACATTTCCACCCCAAACCACCCCAACGAGGCTGTTGAAGTGATGTCCCGGTGTCTGGAAGCCGTACGGGTCTGGATGGATGACAACAGGCTCAGGCTCAACCCCTCCAAGACAGAGTGGCTGTGGCTTCCGGCTTCCCGGTTCAACCAGCATATGCCATCGCTGGCCATCGGGGACGATCAATTAGCCCCGGTGGAAGGGGCACGCAATTTGGGCGTCCTCCTTGATGCCCGGCTTTCTATGGAAGATCACGTGGCAGCTGTGGCGAGGGGGGCGTTCCACCAGGTTCGCCTGGTGCGCCAATTGCGGCCCCTTTTGGACCGGGAGGCCTTGCGCACAGTCACTCACGCGCTGGTGACGTCTCGCCTGGACTACTGTAACGCTCTCTACATGGGGCTCCCCTTGAGGTGCACCCGGAGACTGCAGTTGGTCCAGAATGCAGCCGCGCGGGTAATTATGGGGAGATCGAGGTTCTCCCATATAACACCTATCCTGCGTGAGCTGCACTGGCTTCCTGTGGCCTACCGGGTGCGCTTCAAGGTGCTGGTTACCACCTTCAAAGCGCTCCATGGCACAGGGCCTAGTTACCCGCGGGATCGCGTCCTGCCCCATACATCCCTGCGACCCGTCCGCTCACACAGAGAGGGACTACTCCGGGTGCCGTCCTCCAGAGAGTGCCAGAGGGCGACGCCCAGGAGTAGGGCCTTCTCTGTAGTGGGCCCCACCCTTTGGAATGACCTCCCCCCAGACATCAGGACAACAACCGACCTTCGCTCCTTCCGTATGAAGCTGAAAACCTACCTGTTTTGACTAGCTGACCTGGCATAATACTACAACCTCTCCAGCCCAGGGCATTTTTAATTGGTAATTTTAGTTTTTAAGGGTTAATTTCACTGGGGTTTTAACTTTTTTAGGTATTGTAACTTACTTATTTATTTATTCTTACCTCCTCTGTACGCTATATAATACTTTTGTACGTCGCCCCGAGTCCCTGTGGGGAGAGGGGGTGACTAATAAAAAAAAAAAAAAAAAACACAAGATCGGTAGTTGTCCTAATGTCGGGGGGGAGGTCATTCCAGAGGGCTGGGCCCATCACAGAGAAGGCCCTTCCCCTCGGCGCTGCCCTCTGGCATTGCTTAGTGGACAGCACCTGGAGGAGTCCCTCTCTGTGAGAGCGAATTGGTCGCAGGGATGTATGGGGCAGGATACGATCCCGCAAATAACTAGGTCCCGTGCCATGGAGCGCTTTAAAGATGGTGATCAACACATTGAAACGCACCCGGAAGGCTACAGGAAGCCAGTGCAGCTCGCGCAGGAGAGGTGTCACATGGGAGTACCTCGTACTCCCCATAACTGCCCGCGCGGCTGCATTCTGGACCAACTGCAGTCTCCGGGAGCATCTCAAGGGAAGCCCCATGTAGAGAGCATTACAGTAATCCAGAAGGGACGTCACCAGTGCATGAGTGACTGTGCGAAGGGCATCCCGGTCCAATAGGGGGCGCAATTGGCGCACCAGGCGAACCTGGTGGAACGCCCCCCTTGCCACGGCTGCCACATGGTCATCCATAGACAGCCGGGCATCTAGGAGGACGCCCAAATTGCGCGCTCGCTCCACGGGGGCCAGTTGATCGCCCCCGATGGCCAGCGATGGAATCAGCTGGTTGAACCGGGGGGCCGGTAGCCACAGCCACTCCGTCTTGGAGGGGTTGAGTTTAAGTCTGTTGTCTCCCATCCAGACCCGTACGGTTTCCAAACACCAGGACATCACGTCAACGGCCTCGTTGGGGTGGTTCGGGGTGGAGATGTACAGCTGCGTGTCGTCAGCGTACAGATGGTATCCCACCCCAAAACCACGGATGATCTCACCCAGCGGTTTCATGTATGTGTTGAACAGGAGGGGCGAGAGGACCGACCCCTGTGGCACCCCACAAGTGAGCGACCTTAGGGTCGACCTCTGCTCCCCTGCCAACACACATTGCGTCTGGTCAGAGAGGTAGGAGCAGAACCACCGTAAAACGGTGCCTCTTACCCCCAGCCCCTCCAGCCGGCGCAATAGGATACCATGGTCGATGGTATCGAAAGCCGCTGAGAGGTCTAATAGAACCAGGATAGAGGAGCAACCCCTATCCCTGGCTCTCCAGAGATCATCTACCAACGCGACCAAGGCCGTCTCTGTGCTGTGCCCGGGTCGGAAGCCGGACTGGCGCGGGTCTAGATAATCAGTTTCCTCCAGGTGACGTGGGAACTGTATAGCAACCACACTCTCTACAACCTTTGCTAGAAAGGGAAGGTTGGAGACAGGATGATAATTTGCTAGCTCAGTTGGGTCCAGAGAAGGCTTCTTGAGTAAGGGCCTCACAACCGCCTCTTTCAAGGCGGCTGGTAGGAACCCCTCGCTCAATGAAGCGTTCACTAGTCCCAAGAGCCAGCCTCGTGTAACCTCCCAGGATGCCAGTACAAGCCAGGAGGGACATGGGTCCAATAAACATGTGGTGGCTCGCAGTCGCCCACGCAACCTGTCCAAATCATCGGTGGCAACAGAGTCAAACTCCTCCCAGAATGGTCTCTCAAGACTGGCCTCGGACGTCTCCCCAGGATCACTGAAGGAGACCCATTCCCTCCGTATCTGAGCGATTTTATCCTGCAGATATTCCCCAAATTCCTCTGCCCTGCCCTGCAAGGGGGCTTCCCGCGGCCTCTGTGACAGGAGGGAGCGGGTCACCCGAAACAGGGCGGCAGGGAGGTTGTCTGCGGATGCAATGAGAGCGGCACAATATCGACGTTTGGCCACTCTCAATGCCACAAGGTATGTCCTTAAATAGGTTCTTACCTGTGTTCGGTCAGATTCGGTGCGAGATGATCTCCATCTGTTCTCTAGGCATCTCTTGTGGCGTTTCATCACCCTCAGCTCCTCGGTAAACCAAGGGGCCAGGGTGGATCTTTGCCACAGGAGAGGCCGCAAAGGCGCAACCCGGTCTAAGGCCCCGGCGGCCGCACTATTCCATGCGGTTACCAGGTCCTCCATCCGGGAGCGGGTCAGGTCTACAGGAAGTGGCCCAAGCTCCGTCTGGAACCTATCCGGATCCATCAGATGCCTGGGGCGGAACCATCTAGGACATTCTGGTTCTGCCTCCCCGCGGTGGGGGGTAGTGCCAGGGAAGTCAAGCCGGAGAAGTGAGTGATCTGACCATGACAGGGGTGTGATGACTAAGTCCCCTATTCCCAGATCACTCGTCCACTGGCCAGAGACAAAAACAAGATCCAGTGTGTGGCCTCCCTCGTGCGTGGGGCCCTGAATTAATTGAGTCAGGTCCATGGCTGTCATGGAAGCCATGAACTCCCGGAACACCTCGGATGCTTCTCCCTTCCTCCTTGTTTAGCCCTTCCCTCCCCTTTAGAGCCCCTTAAAACTGTTAAAAAACGTTTTATTAAAAAACCCCTGAGCTTCCGTTTCCTCCACCTCTCTGGGTTAACAAACCCGTCATCAAGGTGGGCCCTTGAAAGGGCAGAGGGCCATATCTGCGAGAGGGGGGACTCTCGCAGCAGCAGCAGATCTAACCTCGAATAAATCTTGTTACACACAGGGCCGCATACATTTTTGGGTGCTGTGGTTGTTGTTCTGGTTTTATAAGCCGGGATTCCCTAAAAAGGGGGGTAGTTGTTCATCCTAAGGTGGAAAGGATGGGTGGTGAGTTCGCCAGCTGATCTACGAATGGAGCTGAGGTGCAGTTCATGATGGGCGGTAATGGTAAAGCCCAAAGTCAGAGTGGTAAAGTTGGTAGCTGAGAATAACATACACACACACACACACACAGAGAGAGAGAGAGAGAGAGAGAGAGAGAGAGAGAGAGAGAGAGAGAGAGAGAGAGACCCCATTCAGAATTAGATTGAAACTATCTCCCTGATTTAACTTCACACAAAGCTTTTCCTAGGTTGATTGTTGCCCTGGCACAAAAGCCTAAACAGTGATATCTCCCTGTTAATCCCATGGGGGAGGGTCAATTCCCCTCAGGCAATTCCCCCACTTGAAGAGTAGCAGAAAGGATCTTCAAAACTCAAACCCTGACTGTGACTCAAAAAAATGATGCTGCCCAGTTGCCCAGTAAAGCAGGATATGTTGCCCTGGTGGTCTCATAAGTAGGAGTCCCTGGGCTCATTGTGTGTAATTTTTTTTAAAAAAATACTAAATAGCCTGGATTGCACATTAGCTAAACTCAATTTGGCCTCACTAAGAGCTAGTGCAGGTTCAAGAACCATCCCTTGGAAATGGGCAGCCTGTAGGTATTTAAAAGGCAAAACCATAGCTGCAAAGAATTTTGGGATTTCTGCTTGCTTGAAACCTGTCTGGAAGCTCACAGAAAGTGATATCTGATACTAATTGGCATGGAAAATTTGATATTGTAAATTTCTTTCCAGAAATTGTGCCCTGGTTGCTAGAGCTTCATGGTTGAAAGCTCTCTGGGAGCCACTGAAGGGATCCTTCTGCTGTTTCTCTCAATGCCTTTCCATCAGAAAAATTAACCCTCCCTGATCTGACCAATTTTTATCTTTTGTCAAGAACATGTGCGTTCCACTTACATGATTTGATAAAAAAAAGGAGGGATTGTGGAAAGTTATCACCCAGCCCTCTCCCAGAAAAATAAAATATCCTAGGAAATATTGAAAAGGCAGAATATTATATTTCCCTGGATGTGAAAAAGGGAGAAACACATTTTTAAACACAAAGTAAATTCCTGCAGCTTCCTGCCCATCCCCACTTTGTCAATGGGCCATTAAGGTGGCCAAGCCAGTCCCTTTACATAATAAAATAGTTCTCCCCTTCAGGTCCAGGGGGATGGGAATGAAGGCATGATAATATAAGCCTTTACTCAACTGACCACATGGCATCTGAGAACTCTGAGAATTCAACCAAACCTGGACTCAGCCTAGAGAGTTGCCCCTGCATGGGCCCATGTGAGTCTGACAACCAATCAGAATACATTTCTTACACAGGAACAGGAAACAGAGAGGTGGGACTGAACAGCTTATAAAAAGCCGAGCAAGCACACCAACCTGGCGTGCATTACGGAGACCTGGTTGGGCCATGAGGGGGGTGTGCCCCTTAGCGAACTATGCCCACCAGGCTTCCAGGCGTTTCACCAGCCGAGAGCCCAGGGCAGGGGCGGGGGGGTAGCGGTGGTTATTAGGGAAAGTCTCAGACCTCAGGAGGTCACTGTGCCTCAGATAGGCGGGTGTGAGTCCCTCTTTGTGAAATGGGCCCTTGGAGCTCAGGTGGGCCTTTTTGTTACGTATCTGTCTCCCTGCTACGTTTCATAGGCCCTGCCGGAGCTGCTGGATGTGTTAGCTGGATTGGCGGTTGATTTCCCCAGGCTTATAGTCCTGCGGGATTTCAATCTGCCTTCCATTGGCGAGACATCCGAGTCAGCTCGGGAGTTCATGGCTTCCAAGGAACTGGGGAAGACCCCTTGCAGGGTAGGGCTGAAGAATTTGTTCAGTATCTGCAGGATAAAATCGCTCAGATCCTGACAGGCTTGGACTCTGACTGGGTAGATTTGGGCGAGCTGATGGGGATGAATCTTGAGGAGACAATCTGGGATGAGTTTGACCCTGTGACCCCCGAGGGCATGGACAGGATTATGGGGAGACTCAGTGCTGCCACTTGTGTGCTGGACCCGTGTCCCTCGTGGCTAGTTTCGGCTTCCCGGGAGGTGACACAAGGCTGGCTCCAGGCGATTACCAACGCTTCATTGAGAGAGGGGTTCTTTCCCACTGCCTTGAAGGAGGCAGTGGTGAGGCCCCTCCTTAAGAAGCCTTCCCTGGACCCAGCTTCTTTAGCCAACTACCGTCCGGTCTCCAACCTTCGCTTTGTAGCGAAGGCTGTCGAGAGTGTGGTAGCACGTCAGCTTCCCCAGTACCTGGATGAAGCTGTCTACCGGGTTTCAGGCCCGGGTACAGCACGGAGACGGCATTGGTCGCGTTGGTCGATGATCTCTGGCGGGCCCGGGACAGGGGCTGCTCCTCTGTCCTGGTCCTATTAGACCTCTCGGCGGCTTTCGATACCATCGACCATGGTATCCTACTGCGACGACTCGGGGGGTTGGGAGTGGGGGCACCGTTTTACGGTGGTTCTCCTCCTACCTGTCGGATCGGTCGCAGTTCATGTTGACTGGAGGGCAGGGATCGACCCCCAGGCGCGTCACTTGTGGGGTGCCCCAGGGGGCGGTTCTCTCACCCCTCCTGTTCAACATATACATGAAACCGCTGGGTGAGATCATCCGTGGTTTTGGGGTACGGTATCACCAACTTTTCATCTCTACCCCAAACCACCCAAACGATGCCCTCGACGTGATGTCCCGGTGCCTGGAGGCTGTGCGGATCTGGATGGGGAGGGACAGGCTCAGGCTCAATCCCTCCAAGACTGAGTGGCTGTGGTTTCCGTCATCCCGATTTGTACATCTTGTTCCATCTTTGATGATAGGGGGAGAAATTTTAGCCCCCTCAGAGAAGGCTCGCAATCTGGGAGTCCTCCTGGATACGCGGCTTAGTTTAGAAGAACACCTGACGGCCGTGACCAGGGGGGCCTTTTACCAGGTTCGCCTGGTACGTCAGTTGCGCCCCTTCCTGGATCGGGATGCTCTGTGCACAGTCACTCATGCCCTCGTCCTTTCTCGCCTGGACTACTGCAACGATCTCTACATGGGGCTGCCCTTGAAGAGCACCCGGAGGCTTCAGCTGGTCCAGAATGCGGCCGCGCGGGTTATCATGGGGGTACCTAGGTGCTCCCATGTTACACCCCTTTTAGGCGGCCTGCACTGTTTACTGGTTGTCTTCCGGGTGCGATTCAAGGTACTAATTATGACCTTTAAAGTGCTCCATGGCTTAGGCCCAGGGTACCTGCGAGACCACCTACTGCCTCCAATAGCCTCCCACCGTCCAGTACGATCCCAGTTGGCCTCCTCAGGGTGCCGTCGGCCAGACAGTGTCGGCTGGTGACCCCCCAGGGGGAGAGCCTTCTCTGTGGGAGCGCCTTCCCTCTGGAATGAGCTGCCCCCGGAGCTTCGCATAATCCCTGACCTCCGGTCCTTCCGACGCACCCTAAAAAGTTGGCTTTTCCAGCAAGCCGGCCTGGCCTGTTAATTTTATTTAATTTTTAAAATGCGAGTGTTATATAAATTGGGTTTGTTTTTTGGACTGTTTCTAATTTCCTTTTAACTTTTGTACTATGTGTTTTTTAATGCTGTACGCCACCCTGAGTCCTTGGGAGAAGGGCGGCATATAAATCGAATAAATCCAAAAATCCAATCCCTTCCCTTTCCTTCTCTTCTCTTCTTCTCCACCAACATTGAAGCATGTGATCACCTTTTCTGTTCAGGACTCAAACCATGTAGTCTTGTCCACCATTAAAACTAAGGTGACCAACTGTCCTCCTCGAAAAGTGTCCTCCTACATGTCCTCCTTTTCGATATTTGAAGACCAATCTATTGCGCGTTATGTGACGTATTTGTATTTGACATGACAATTCGTCAAGACTCGGTATAGTGCGGTATAAGACGCGATTATGAGATGCATATGTTCCGCACGGGAGACCTTGAGAGAGAGCGCCGCGTGCAAGTGGCTTTGTTTACTTCTTACCGAAACACAACACGGCACATACGCACGCAGTAGACTCACGGCACGTCGGCAATTGAATGACTCATGGTAATTATTTCTTTCTCAGTGAATATTCAATTATACAGAGGTAAGTACAATTCACGTTTTATTAAACAGTTTTTAATGGTGTTTTTTTTACTTCATCACAAGTATATTGAACAGATATTGAATCTTGTGTTGAATTTTTATCTAAAGAAATGCTAGACATTAAAATAGACGACAATTGTCTCTTTGAAGAAATTAGAAGACTGAATGTATATTTAAATTCTGAAAAATTAATACAATGGGAAAATCAACATGTTGAAATTGATAAAAGATGGGTGGATATTTTCAGCCATTTCAAAAATGAACATATTCCATGTGAACATTTATTTATACTTATTCAATTTACGTTGTGCTGCCCTGGAACTAATGCAGCAGTTGAAAGAGTTTTTTTCAATTGCCAATGATTTTTGGACAAGTGAGAAATCGAGATTGAATGTTGATACTCTAGCTGCAGCACTTGCCGTAAAATTCAATATGAAGGATATTTCTTGTTCAGATATTTCCAATATATTGTTAGAAGATGATACATTGACAAAAAATATTAATTCAATGGAAAAGTACTCATTTAAATAATAATTAAGCATAATTACAATATAAAATGTTGCAAATGTTTTTATTATGCATATATCATATTTTAGTGTATTATTGTTGCAATGAATAAAATATTTCTTTTATTTACGATATATTTTTTTCAATTTATTTGTCCTCCTTTTCATTGTAAAAAAGTTGGTCACCTTATTAAAACTGATGAAAGAAATTTCCTTCTGGGTTCGGCTCCAAGTGGGGAAAAAGACACTGGAGACATGGAGGCTGCTTGGAAAGATGGTTTTAATGGTGGACAGGACCACATGGAGTGAAATGGGGCGGTTGGCGGTGTAAGGAGAATGGAGAGCGTCAGCGGCTGCCGGCGTGGGTGTGGTCAGTGGCGGCGGCGGGGGCGGGACGCCCAGCCTGGGGTCTCTGCAGTTGGCGTGGGTGTAGTTGGCGGCAGCGGCGGTGGGACGCCGGGACTGGGGTCTTTGCAGCTGCCGCTCCCCACAACGTGGTGTTATCCCGGTTGCTCACCCCCCTCCACCTTGCTTATGGACGGGATAAATTGGATCAATGGGGAGTGGCTAAGGCAGCAGGCATGGATATTGTTCTCAGATGCCATGTGGTCAGTTGAGTAAAGGCTTATATTATCATGCCTTCCCAACCCCCTGGAGCTGAAGGGGAGAACTCTTTATTATGTAAAGGGTGGTTTGGCCTTCTTAATGGCCCATTGACAAAGTGGGTGGAGGCAGGAAGCTACAGGGAGCTATTCTCAATTTAAAACATGTTTCTTCCTTTTCACATCCAGGGAAATACAATATTCTGCCTTTTCAACATTTCCTAGGATATTTCATTTTTCTGGGAGAGGGTTGGGTGATAACTTCCTACAAAACCATCTTTCCAAGCAGCCTCCATGTCTCCAGTGTCTTTTTCCCCACTTGGAGCCGAACCCAGAAGGACATTTCTTTCAACGCTAGAATATTTCATTCTTCTAGGAGAGGGGTGGGTGCTAACTTCTTACACTGCCCTTCAGATATTTTGAAATTCAACCCGTCCCATTTCCAAACGCCGTGAGGATTCTGGGAGTTGTAGTCCCAGTGCACAGGAAGGCTGAAGAAATCGTATTCAGAAGGGGAGACGTGTGTAAATTGGTTATGCCTGAGCTGTGTTTTGTTTTGTTTTTTCTGTCAAAATCTCATAGCATCCCCCGCCCTGTGCATTATTATCAGTACTGTATCAACATATTTATTTTTCTTTCTGTTTTAATTAGATGCGTCTTCTGCCTGGTGGGCGGGATTATTTTTTTTCTTTGACCAATTAGGACCCTGCCCGCTTTGTTTGAATAAGAGGATTAAAAAGGCTTTCCTCGTTGGCCACTTTGTCGTCGTCCATCGGCTGCACAGCCACCTCAATTGCGATTTTTTACGCGAGCGCCTTTCGGCCACACTTGCATTCTATTGGTAAAGCTTCCCATCAATCGAACAATTTGAAACCCGCCCGTCGTTTAGTTCCTTCTTACAGTAGATAAACCATCTTCCTTTTAAACGCCACTTTGCCCAAGCGTTCATATTCAAATTCCTCCAATGAAGCTCTATGGCTCCGCCTCCCCACTACGCCTATCCCCATTGGCTGCCGACTGTCGCGGACATTGGTTGTCAACGGTTCTCAGCGAGGAGAGGACCCAAGAAGGGAGGGGGTGGACCGGACTCTCTCCGTTCTACCGGGCCTGATTGGGTAGCCGGGGTTCTAAAGGGGTGTGACTGATCTTGACCGAAGGTTATAAAATCGTTTGTTGGTCAGATGCCACTCTCATTAAAGTGAGGGTAGAAGAGTGGAATTGGGTGGTTGGGGTGTCTCAGAGGAAGCAGGAGGAAGAAGAAAGGGAGGGGGTGACGAGGAAAATATATACATTTGCAAACTTCCGAAACAAGAAGATCCAATATCCACTCGGTGGGGGCTGTCTGAAACCCCAAGTCAATTAAGGATAGGTTCCTTGATCAGAAGGGATCTAAGTATCGATTAAGACGCGTATGTGAGCCCTCCAGAGATCAGGGTAAATTGCGCTACTTTGCAACCTCCGTGCAGACCCAACACAATGGTGAGTAGCTTTTAGTGCTGCGTGTCGTTTCCTTGCCCACTTGTTCGAAGTTTGAAGCTTGGTCTCTGGGACTCCCCAGAATTTGGATGGGTTTACATGGGTAACTTTCGGGATGTGGGTAAACCTTAACGGATGGTGAACTTGAACTCTTTCCCCAAAGTAGAATCTGGAGAGCTTACATGGTTGTGCTGTTGCAGGCACACGTGCAAAGCACAAGTGCAAAAATCCAGTAGCATGGCAGTGAGTGTGAGTGTCTGAGTCTACTGCTATAGTACTAATTAGGGACCAAAATCCTGAGCTGCTTTGTGCAAGATTTTGTGATCTTTGGCCTTCTGATGAGCATTAGATTTCTACACTGAAAATGTGAACAGTTATCAAAGTTTTATTTTGGGACAGGATGGTATCTTTCAGTATGCCGAGCACTTCTCAGCTCTACTTGTATGTTGGATGTTAAATTGAGTAAATGATTGTGGGGTGGGACATAATAGTATGCAGAAAAATGGACCCAAATATTGCCTTTTGAGATGTGGCATGGCCTTCAGTCTTTCTGAACATTCAGTTAACATTTTAGATCTCTGCAGCTTAAATAGTTTGAAGAAGGTTAAAGTTTTGTTTAGACACTATGAAGTATGTCACATTTCAAACTAATGTTTGAAATTACTTTGCTTCTTTATTTCTTTGTTCTAACTTTATTGCCCCCTCCAACCTCTTTGCCCTGAAACAAGTGTGGCATATCTTATGGTTAGTTCTTATGAAAACATATTTTCTGGAGACCAGAGGATATTCAATTTAGCGGGCCTGGCCTAATACCAATTTTAGTCCCTCAAGTCTGTATTGTTAAATTTTTAGGGGTATGCGTTTTAGTTGATTTTAACTTTTATTATTCTGTACAGTTGAATTTAGGTTTAATTCGCTTTTAAGGGAACATATTTAAGGGTATTTATCTTTTGTACCTGTTTTTAATGAGATGCCTGTACACCGCCCCGAGTCCCTTCGGGGAGAGGGGGCGGTCTATAAATTTTGGAAAATAAATAAATAAATATATTTTTTTTAAAAAACACAAATACTTATACAGGAAAATAGATTTCTAACCATTAAAAGGAAAATAAATTTCTAACCACTAACTACATAAATAAGCTTGATTTTTCTGGAATGCAGTGCTTTAGGACAGCTTCTAGCACATCTTTATTGATACAGAATATCATCTGGATAAGTTAAAGTGGTGTGCATTTTTCTTGGCCGGCATCTAGGTAACTGCATGTTTTCTTCCTGCCAGATATGAGAAGTTGCCCCTTTTCTCAAAGAGGAATATTCCATATTTGAGGAGTCCTTAGTGCTCTCTGAGCTTGCTAGTGATAGTGATGCTAGCACTAGCACTGATGGTGTTACCTAGTTTGGGTAAAGAATTGTATGCAAGAAAACAAGCAAACTCAAAGAGCACCAAGGACCCCTCATGTTAACCCTGAGCTACAAATATTCTTTATTCCATATTTGTCAACTTTTTCACTCATTAGCACTGTAAATGTGGGTTACAGTAATCAAAGCTGTGAATCTTAATGGTTTTATTAACAATACTGTTTTAAGATCAATGTTAGTCTTTTAAAAGTCTTGTTCTGATATCATCCATTTAGGCCTTTAGCTCTCTTCAGTGCACAGTTGTGTTTGTGTGCACTATTCCACATATCCTTTCAATATTTTCTCTCGGTATTGGAATCTGCACAGTCTCTGGGCTTTTGCATGCCTTCAAGTGTATTTAAATTTGGCCTTTTCTCCAAGGGTCAGACTTGGTAAGTAATATATGGCAGTGGAGGGAGACTTCACTGAAGATTGAAGATGCCTGTGGGGGAGTTCACTTCTGGTTCCTGAAGGCGACGGACGTGTTGTCTGCCGCTCGTCTCCCCGGCTGGCTCCGTAAGGAGCACAGGGGGCCCTGAAGGGGTTTCCCTGCCGAAGGGCGGCTTGCTGAAGCCCCCCAAAAGGCGGCAGCCGGCGGGGGTGCTTTTCAGCTTCGCCTAGGGGCCGGGGAACGGAGGGGGGGGTGCAGGGACAGCATTGCGCTGCCTGCCTCTTTGCCGAATGGATCCAGAGGAAAGAATACATTTGGAGAAGTGCGGCAGGATCCTAATGTTAGGGGAACCATCCTGAACCCTCTGATTGATCAAAGGAAAAGCAGCAGACCTTTGTAAATTTTGTGTTCATCCTATTTGAATGGAGATTAGAGGGGGGTGTTTCTTTCTTCTAACCTCCCCTCGGAATAAGCGGCATTTGAATGATCTCCCTTACAAGAGAGACAACAAAGGCTGAGTCGTCACTTGAGCTAGCCAATGGTGAAAGATCTTTATCACGATCGCTAGGAATGACTGTGGAGCCTTTTTTCTTTAAAAACCTGGATGGAGATTTCTGTTTTCTTTCTCCCTGTGGAAAGAGGAGCTAAGATGGTGCACGCCCTTCTTTGTTTGATCTAATCATAAATGAAGTCTGCCCTTTGAAATCACCTTCTGCCTTATTACTCTCTCCGAGGGAAACCGAGACTCCTTCCCGAAAAGTGGTTCTACTGAACTTTGTTGATTAGATACTTTACATTAGTTTGCCTCGGTGCCTTGGAACTGTGAAGTGTAAACGGCCACTTTCGGCTTTGTTTTGTATTTTGGAGACCGGCACAGCTGCGCAATCCTCAGACGCCATTTTCTTGGGAAAAGACTGATATCTCTGAACTCTAAACAAATGGGGCCGAAGAAAATACCGACGGGCAAGTCATTCTCAGCCCCCACATCTGCCTCCTCCAGCCCCAGTATGCAACAGACAAAGATTACATCATTATTACAGCAGGAGGGGGCGGGGGAGGGATCAAAAGAACTATCTGTTACTCAAATGTTCCAAGAACTGATGAGGGGACAGAATGATTTGAAAAAAGAAATGACAGAACTCAAAGAAGAACTCAGAGACGTTAAAAATCATATTGCAGAAAATAAACAAAAGATTTCGGTGTTAGAGGAGGTAGCGACTGGACTGAGGGAAGAAATTAAAACAATCCGGAAGGGAAATGCAGACTTGGAAAACTTTCTGGCAAAAATAGAATTTGAAAGAATGTCCTTTTTTCTTAGATTCCAGAACCTACCAGAGACAGAAAATGAAGACCTTAAGGATATTATGAGTACAATATTAGCAGATTATATTAAGAGAGACAAAAATCAGCTGTGGTGGGATATGGATCTAGTCTATAGGATAAATTCAGCATATGCTAGAAGTCATAATGTTCCAAGGGAGGTACATGTTAAATTTCTCAGGAGGACCACAAGGGATGAGGTACTTGAGACCCAAAGGGAGAGACCATTGAAATATGAAGATAAAGAAATCACCATTCTTAAGCAGATTCCAAAAAAGATAAGAGACAGAAGGAGGAAATATTCCTCCTTAGCAAAGAAATTATGTAATAAAGGAGTCTGGTTTAAATGGTTATTGCCAGAAGGAATGTTGATATTTTGGGAGGGAAATAGGATTAGAATCAATACAGTACAGGAGGCGGAAGCCTTCATTAAAAAAAAATTCTCTCCTCCTAGAGGACGAACATAGTGAAGGTGGTGGGAGGGGCAGCATGGTGCAGGATAAGAAGGAGGGGGGGGGGCTGAAGGCTCCTCTGGGGGCAGGGAGGAAGAAGCAATATCGAAAAGGCTCAGATCACAAAAATAATTTTTTTTGAAATAAATAGCAATTGGTGATATTTTAGAAAGTGACAAAGGAAAATGAATGAACACATGGTTAACATTACAGAATAAGATCTTGTTTTCTGCTTATCTTTTGTATTTTGTTTTTAAGATTGTTAAAACTGTGAGTGCTGGATGGGTTACTAACACCAGTGTGGGAGCTGCCAAAATTTTTTTGTATACCCATTTACCTTTCCCCATATATGTGTAAAAACCAATAAAAATTTTTGAAAAAAAAAAAGAAGATGCCTGTGGGTACAGGACAGAACTAAGAGTCTCTGATAACTTCATCTCCTGAACATTTGGATTTCATTGAGTGCTTTTTTAAGTGTGTACAAAAAAGCGGGGACAAAGCACTTTTCTTGTACAGGTAGTCCTATTTAGCATCTACAATTTAGGCCAGCAGCTTGGTTGTTAAGCAAAGGACCTACCATATTTTTCGGAGTATAAGACGCACCTTTTTCCCTCAAAAGAGAGGCTGAAAATCTGGGTGCGTCTTATACACTGAATACAGCATTTTTTGCCTGAAGCCCCGCCCCCTTCACCAAAATGGCTGTGTATAGCTTTTAGGAGGCTTTCAGAGTGCTCCTGGGGGCTGGAGAGGGCAGAAATGAGCGAAATCGGGCTGTTTTTTGCTCAATTTTGCCCCAGCCCCCAGGAGCTTTCTATAAACTGCCTAAAGGCTATGCATGCCCTTTTTTGACAAAAAAACAGACCCATTTCCATGAAAAACAGGCTGTTTTTTGCTCGTTTTTGCCCCAGGCCCCAGGAGCACTCTACACGCCTCCTAAAGGCTATTCATGCCCCCCTTTAAAAAAAAAGGGGGGGGGCGTTTTTGGGTGGTTTGCGGAGTGCAAAAACTTTTTTTTTAATTTAAAATGCCTCTTCAAAACCTTGGTGCGTCTTATACTCTGAAAAATACAGGAAGTGAAACAAGGACCATGATTTTACTTCAGCTTTTCTTTGCTTTACAGATTTGAGAAGCAAATGCAAGGATTGGCCATTAAATTACTTTTTCATCTTTGTCCGAATTATGAACTGTCGCTAAACAAGGATGAACTCTTAACTTAAAAGTTTTCTTGCCCTATGTAGGCAAACTGGGACTGTTAGGATAGGAAACCACAACAATCTTGCCTGAATGCTTTGTATTCTCCTTGCTGGATTTGAGGGTACATTATTTGTGTCTTGCTTTTGCTCCCAAGAGATAGCATTCTCATAACATCCAAAGTTATTCAGCTTCTGTTTATGCAGTCACTTCATAAGTCACTGACATAAGACAGGTGCAGTCATTTCTACCATCGTTGGGGATAGGTTGTACTGTAACTTTTTTTAAATAGTCAGTCTCTGAAGAAAATCAGATTTTGTGGGCAAAAGGCTACTAAGGAAAATAAGTAATAAATACTGTTGCTCCGGCATCAACAGTAGCTCTGTGGAGTATCCTTTTCAAGTGTCAAACTCTGTATTAAGGTACTGCTTTTCATTAGTGTAGTTCAAGTCCCCAAGAATGTGTGCAGCTGTATTTACACTTTGGCAAAGGGGTATTTTAATGTACAACCCACGGTTATATTGTAGTCAATGTTTCTCACCATGCCATCGTCAGACATAATAGATCTAAACTACTTCTCAAAGTGGCTAACCATCAAACATTATTTTGAAAGAGAGCTGCAATAGCAATAGCACTTAGATTTATATACCGCTTCATAGTGCTTTCACAGCCCTCTCTAAGCAGTTTACAGAGTCAGCCTATTGCCCCCAACAATCTGGGTTCTCATTTTACCCACCTCGGAAGGATGGAAGGCTGAGTCACCCTTGAGCAGGTGAGATTTGAACTGCAGTTAGCAGTCAGTTGAAGTAGCCTGCAGTACTGCACTCTAACCACTGTGCCACCTCGTCTCTTTGTACTATTTCAACTGTCAAAAACATATAGTTCAGGGGTGTCAAACTCAATTTCATTGAGGGCCGCATCAAGGTTGTGTTTGACCTCGGGGAGCTGGGGGGGGGGCCTGGCCAGGGTAGGCATGGCCAGCTCAACATCACTTGTGTCAGGGGCGCCTGTGGTGGCCCGAGCGCTCTGCCAGCAAAAACGGTCTCCTGGGCTCCAGTTTTGTCTGCAACCCTTTGCCAGCAAAAACGGAGCTTGCAAGGGCTTCATGTGGCCCTTCCAAGCTCTGTTTTTGCTGGCAGAGGCTCTGCGGGCTGGCCCTTCACTGTTTCCAGGGTGGCCCCGTGGGCCAGATCTAAGCACTCTGTGGGCCTCACATTCTATTACTTTTTTGTCTTGTTTGTTTTATATAGACGACACTACTACTATTATATTGCGTTGGTCCATGGTGACATTGTCACTACCAGTTGAGGCACTTGACCCAGCAATCCCATCGCCATAGGGGGCACGCCCAATAGCCATGCAATACCAGCCACAGCTGGGTTTCTTGTTTCAGGATCCCAAGTCCGTACTGTTCGTACTGCCAAATTCCAACAATTGCTTATTTATTATTGAATTTATGCACCACGTTCTTTAGTGTCGCTTCTGGGAATTGATACTGTTGACCTGACGACATAACTGAAGGCAATGGAAGCATGCAAATAAGATGTGGTTCAGGAAACCAACAAACATCTTGTCTTTCGGGCCAATAAAATGAATGAGCAGGGCCTTGGAGATGCATAAATATTACCAATGCATCATTTTGTTCGATCAAAATTTCCACAATGTTGCCTACCCACCATTTTTTGTCACAAATGCAGGCAACATAGCAACTAGGAAATATGTCGGCCAATTTTAAATTTGGATCAACAGTACTGAACATTTTGGCCACAAAGTTAATTGTGTCATTTGAAACTTCGCTGACAGAAATCGAATTTGAATCAACCTGCACAAACTGGTGATGATCTCTTGTGCCAGCTATTGTCCTGCTAACTTTCCATCTTTCTTCTTCCAGCATCCTGATTTCTTCGATTTCTTTCTTTAGAACATATATATATTTAATCCTGTGAAAGTTTCACCATGTGATTTTGTTTCACCAAATCACCATGCGACAGAGTTGGCACAAGACATTTGGCTGCTCGAGCCAGCCTCCAGCGACCATCAACCAACCAAATACTGACACTGACAGATCTGTTCAACTTTTGCAACAGAAACATTCACAGAATTATATATATATATGTTCCAAAAGAAGAAATCAGACAATTTTATGACTTTTTGTGGCAGTCATTAAAGGAAACCCATAGTTCGCTATGAGCTGATTTTGCCAAAAACTGGAACTAAATCCCGGGTTTGGGCAAAACTGTCACAAAATGGAGTCATGTGACTGTAGAATGTTGCAAACATCTATAAATGCAGCTTGGTTGCCACATGAAGTGTGGACATTTGGGGAGGGGGAGGGAAAAGAACTGTCAGAACTTTGAATCCCGTAACCCCCAGATTGGTCTGTTAGAATTTCGAATGGTCGCTAAGCAACTGGTCATAAATTAAGGACCATCTGTTTCTGACTAAATACAGTGGGGCTGCTGAACTTTGCCATGATCCTCCACAGCCCTGGCAGCTGACGGTATCAGAGCCTTTCATGAGGTCAACAAAAGTTGTATAGAATCCATGATTCTGCTCCTGATGTTGCTGTGTGGCAACACCACCTCTGCAGAGCTATTAGTTAGCATTATGCTGCTAACTTTCCATATTTCTTTTTGCAGCCTCCTGCTTTCTTCATTGTGAGTTATGACCGTGATGGGCAGGTTCCATTACAGTTGTAACTCGAAGACTGTCTGTAGTACAGCAGTTCCACAATGGCAGGATGGTCAGAGGGTTGGATGGCAGAGAATCCTCCAAGGTATAAAGGATGCACCCGCCTGCATACACAGAGCCAGTGGTGAAATCCAAAAATGTTCCCTACCGGTTCTGTGGGCATGGCTTGGTCATGTGACCAGGTGGGCGTGGCCAACTTTTAAAATGTGAAGGTCACTTAACAACGCTCTTGCTTAGCAACCAAAATTTTGGGCTCAATTGTGATCATAAGTTTTCTTTCTTTCTTTCTTTCTTTTTTTCTTGTCTCTCTCTCCCTTCCTCTTTCTTTCTATTTCTTTCTCTTTTTCTTTCTTTCTTTCTTGTCTCTCTCTCTCCCCCTTCTTCTTTCTTTCTTTCTTTCTTTCTTTTTTCTTTCTTGTCTCTCTCTCCCTTCCTCTTTCTCTATCTTTCTTGTCTTTCTTTCTTTGTCTGTCTCTCTCTCAGGGTGTGCTCTGCTGTTGTTGCTGCTGCCAGGCGCGTCTGTGCAGGAGAATTCCCAGCAGGCCGCAGTTCCGGGATGGCGGAGAGCCCAGGCAAGCTCTGCCCCTATTGCCGCCGCTGGCCAGCTTGCGAAGGCAGGCAAGTGGAAGGCAGGCAAGCATGTTGGGGCCGGCTGGCCGCAAGGAAGGGAGCTAGCAGCCTACTCCCTTCCCTGCAGTCCTGCCATGCTTGCCTGCCTTCCACGTGGCCTTTCCGGTGGTCCCCCACGACCGCTTGCCTTCTGAGGTTGGCTCCCGGCCTGTGGTGGAGACGCAGCTGCTGCTCTGGGGCTGAGAGGGGCGGTGGCGTCCAGGAGGATGTCCCAGGGATGTTGTACATGTGTACCGCCTGCCCTCCTGGAGCACCTCAGAAGGCAAGGGGGTGTGGGGGACCTCTGGGAAGGCCGCGTGGAAGGCAGGCAAGCA
The DNA here is from genome assembly GCF_964273705.1 of Natrix helvetica. Lineage (NCBI taxonomy): Eukaryota > Metazoa > Chordata > Lepidosauria > Squamata > Natricidae > Natrix > Natrix helvetica. The sequence goes on along the minus strand of NC_138555.1, from coordinate 41,706,039 downwards.
TGGCAGGGCTGTGGGGAAGGGAGTAGGCTGCTAGCTCTGTTCCCCATGGCCAGCCGGCCCCAACATGCTTGCCTGCCATTCACGCAGGCTTCCACTTGCCTGCCTTCACAAGCTGGCCACAGGGACACCGGGAAGGCCGCGTGGAAGGCAGGCAAGCATGGCAGGGCTGCAGGGAAGGGAGTAGGGGAGGCAGGCTGGGACAGTGGAACGCAGAGACTGGGCGGGGCGAGCGAGCAGCACCAGTGTGCAGCATGCCAGAAACTGGGACACTCACAAGTGAAGCTCTGTTCACGGGATGCAGGCAGCACACGAACCCATACCCCCTCTGGTCTGCGGAAAAACCTCTCTCCATGGAACCAGTCCCTGGTGCCCAAAGGTTTGGGGAACACTGCTCTAGAGCAGGGATGTCCAACCTTGGCAATTTTTAAGACTTGTGGACTTTAGCTCCCAGTATTTCTCAGCCAGCCCAGGCTGGCTGGGCAACACTGGGAGTTGAAGTACACAAGTCTTTTAAAGTCTACTGATTCCTAGCAAAAAAATCGTAAAATGTGATGTTTTGCATCCCTGCAAATCACTGGTTGCTGAGCACCCAAATTGTGATCATGTGACTGCGGGAGGGGCAGCCATCAGAACATTGAATCTGGGTCATAAATAGCCCTGGAGAGGCCCATCATAACTTCAAACTGCCACTAAGTGAACAATTGTAAATCAAGGATGACCTGTATCAGGCATATTTGTGCTGAGTGTTGATAGGGAAAAGTGCATATTGGAAATGCATGTCCCATATTTCATGAGTTATTTGAAACTACCAGATGAAAAATCCAAATACACTTGAGAAATGGCCATGCAGGTTGCTGCTTGGGTACCTGCATCTGGGTTTCAAGAGTGAAGCATTCTGACTCTTAATTCAAATGACAAACATGTGGGAAGAGTCATTTTTCCTAACATACTTAAAGAGATGCAACTCTGGGATAAGATGAGAAAGGGGTCTTCTGACTAGGAGGGGATGATGCTGAAATGGAGTTACTATACCCTTCCTCTCCCCCCCACTCATTTTTCTGCACCTCTTTCTCTCTGCTTCCATTTTCTTGCATTTGCAGTAGACAGCTGGAGTTGAGAGTTTAAAATCTTGATATAGATTTGAACAGTCAATTTCTGAATTTAGTCTGTAAGGTTGCAGGCTGCCTATTCCTATCTTAGATAGACAAGGAACCCGGAAGCAAATAGTCCCAGGTATCCCTTCTAAGTGAGTAGAATAGAAACGTTATTTCTATTGAAACAGGTTCTGCCTTTTCCCATGTAGACATGGAGGCTCTTGAATCTGTTGGTCTCACTTAATGTTTTTTCCTTTTTATTCCTGAGTCAGCTTTAACTCCTTCAAAAGCGATAATGTACAAATCCACATCCTAAAGAATTATCCTTAGAGGGTGCATATGACTAAAGATAAAATGAAACATTTACTTGAAAGGATATTTTAAAAGTATGCTTTGATCATTTAGATTAAGCAGCCTTATGCACTTGAATGATTAAAATGTAGATTCTTTTAAAAATCTGTACAAGCTTTGCTTTTGTAAGTATTCTTTGAAGAAGACATTGCTGATCAAAACCTATTAAGTCCAGAGTAAAGATGTTACAGTGTCATGGAAAGTCTTTTGGGTGTGTGTTGGTCAGTGCTGTTTGGAGCATTTTGTCCCTTGCTGCACCCAGTAAGATATTCTTTTAGATGAGAGCCATGTTCTTTCTTTTATTCTCCCATCTCTCTTAATTCTTCAGAATTCCAATGTTGAAAACCTGCCTCCACATGTGATCCGGCTGGTCTACAAGGAAGTCTCCACTCTAACATCAGATCCACCCGAGGGCATCAAGGTGTTCCCCAATGAGGAGGACATTACAGACGTGCAGGTCACCATTGAAGGACCTGGTAAGAGAAGGTTACTTGAAGAGGGTTCATCTTTGGGGATTTCATATAAGGGTTGCATCTCAAGATTGAACTGCAGTGATTATACTGCTCTAGTCAAAGAATCATACTGGAGAAAGCAGCCTATCTTGAGTTATTGGTCAATAGGAAGGAAAAAGTTGGATGTTGGAAAAGTGAGCTTTACTCAAGCAGATATTCCTCATACAGATTCTACTCCTTCATTTTATGACTGTAATGGAGCCTGGCCATCATGGTTGTAACTCATGTTGGTTGTAAAGAGCATAGCAACATATCAAACATGATTTTACTTCCTTTTTTTTGTGGCAGCCATTAAGCAAATCGGTGGTTGCTACGTGAACGCCACAGTCATTAATTGAACCATTGGTTCACCATTGGTTTTGCTGAAAATCAGAAATACCGCATTTTTCGGAGTGTAAGACACACCCTTTTCCCTCAAACGAGAGGCTGAAAATCTGGGTGCGTCTTATACACTGAATACAGCATTTTTTGCCTCCCAAAGCCCCGCCCCCTTCACCAAAATGGCTGTGTATAGCTTTTAGGAGGCTTTCAGAGTGCTCCTGGGGGCTGGAGAGGGCAGAAATGAGCAAAAACGGGCCGTTTTTTGCTCAATTTTGCCCCAGCCCCCAGGAGCACTCAATAAGTTGCCTAAAGGCTATGCGTGCCCTTTTTCTTTTTTTTCTTTTTTTTTAATTAAAAATTTTAATAAATTTTACAATTATCACCCCCCTTACCCTTCCCTGTTCCCACCCTCCCTCCCCCCGACTTCCCAGAGCAAAATACAGGGTATAGACATTTAACAACCATACGCTAACATAAGCTAACTAATTTTAACATGTTACTATTCTTGTGCTTTAACTCCCCCTTTATTAAACTAACTTTGAATAAATTGTAACATTCTTTATGCCTTCATTCAAAAGCTAACTGAAATTTTTTAGCCCGGTATTTGTTTTGAATATAGTCAATCCATCTTCTCCAATCCAGCTTGTACGTCTCATCTGAGTGATCCTTCAGATACGCTGAAATTTTGGACATCTCTGCTAAGTTTACTACTTTTAACATCCATTCTTGAATAGTGGGCAACTCTTCCTTCTTCCAGTATTGTGCCACCAACAATCTTGCTGCCGTCGTTAGGTTCAAGATCAGATTGGTCTCTATGACAGTACAATCTGAAACTATGCCTAACAAAAACAACTGGGGTGTGAACTTTATCCTCTTTTTCAAAATATTTTGAATAACCCACCATATTTTTATCCAAAATGCTTTAACTTTTTTACAAGTCCACCAAATATGGTAGTATGTGGCACCAACACAGTCACATCTCCAACATTTAGATTGTAGATTCGGATACATACAGGCTAGCCTTTTTGGATCTAAATGCCATCTGTACAGCATCTTGTAGAAATTCTCAAGTTCTGAGCTTGTGTAAATTTTACATTTCTTACCCAGATTTCTTCCCATGTTTCCATCATTATTGGTTCTTCAAAGTTTTGTGCCCATTTTATCATACAATCTTTAACTAATTCTGTTTCTGAGTCTATTTCTATCAATACATTATACAACCTTTTTATGTGCATTTGACCCTGGTCCCTAATTTGTTTTATCAAATTATCCTCATTTTGGATGATACCAGTTTTCTGGTCTTTTTTCCATCTAGCCTGTAACTGACCATACTGAAACCAGGTTTGAATTACCCTTTCGTCTCTTAATGCATTCAAAAATTTTAACTGTAGTATACCTCTATCCATACTAAGAAGTTCCGCATATGTAGTTACATCTTGTTTTTGTTCTATACTTATGTTCTCTATAGCGTGTCTGGTCACCCCCCACATAGGTATCTTGTCGTTTAGCCTATATTGATATTTTTTCCAGACATGCAGTAAGGCATTCCTTAAAATATGACTTTTAAAGATCTTGTCGGCCTTCTTGTCATATATTAAATAACCATGCCAGCCATATACCAAATCATAACCCTCAATATTCAATATTCTATCCTCTGTTAGGTTAATCCAATCGCTAATTGTTGTTAAAACTGCTGCTTCATAGTATAATTTTAAGTTGGGCATTTTTAAGCCTCCTCTTTCGCACATGTCTTGCATTATTTTAAGTTTTATTCTCGGTTTCTTTCCTGCCCAAAGTTGTTAATGCCTTTCTGCCATTCTTCCAAATTTGACTTTTTTAAGTATTGGTATCATTTGAAAAAGAAATAGAAACTTGGGCAAAACATTCATTTTAACTGCAGCTATCCTTCCCAACAAAGACAATTTTAATTTTTTCCAATTATTCATTTCTATCTCTATTTTATGCCATAATGGTTCATAATTGTACTTATATAATTTCCCATTTGAAGTTGAAATATGAATTCCTAAATATTTAACCTTTTTTACTATCTCACATCCTGTTACTCTTTCTAATTCTTTTTTTTGGTTCGTGGTCATATTTTTAGCTATCATCTTTGTCTTCCCTAGGTTTACTTTGAACCCAGAAACTTGACCATATTGGTTAATTATATTCATTAGACCTATAACTGATTCCTCTGGTTGGGTTAAAGTTACAACCAAGTCATCCACAAATGCTCTTACTCTATATTCGTAGTGCCTAATCTTAATTCCTTGTAGTTCGTCAGACCCACGTATTTTCCATTGTGGGAGGGGGAGTGGTCACGTGTGGGTATTCTCACAGCCTGATTGTTCCAAAGACTGAGAGCAAACGCTTAAATACTCCTGTCCTTCCTTTCCTTCCCAGTTCCTCTCAGTCTTTTTTGGTCCAATCACTTGAGAATTTGTAAGTAGATAATAGATTTAGTAGTTCATGGATTTCCGTTATCTAATTTGGTCCGGATTTGGCTAATTGGGCATTTTAAAACTTTTTGTATTTAAAATTAAAGTTTGAAAGTTTGCTGCTGCTGTCCAGGGGGCAGGTTTCTGCCTCGGGACGGTCTGGGGGAGCCCCTTGGGGATCCAGATCTCCCATCTGTAAGCACAGAGCCTAGCCCGACCCCCGGGGCCGCGGGGGTGCCGGCTCTCGAGCAGCTGCAGCCTCGCCGACCGTCCTCGTTAAAGAGGAAAATTTCGGCTCCACGAGGCTTTTGGGCGGCGAGAGAAGCCGCCGATCGCTGGAAGCGGCGGTGTTTTCGCCCGGGTGCGATCCTTGGTGTATGAGAAGGGCGAGCAAAGGGTGAGTGCGCGCGGGCCTGCCGTGGGTCCCCGGAGAGCCGCCAAGCCGTCGCCGCTGCTACTGGAGGCCGAGAGAGCCGGGACGCGCGGTTTTTTTGGCGATTTTTGCCGCGCTGGAGTCCTGGCGGCCATGTTGGATCGCGCCATGTGCGCGAGGATCCCGCCACATTTGGAGGCCTACTGGGGGCCTGGTTGGAGGCCGGCGGCTTAGCAGCATGGGTCCAGGCTCTGGTAGGGCCTACAGCGGCCTTCTCTCTACAATCGCCAAAGCTCCAGGACACGTGAGTGTGGGCGTTGAACTGAACGCGACTACTCCCCAGGGCCGAGCTGCAGGCCCGGCGCGAAGGGGAGCAAGTGAGGGGGGGGCGGGGATCCCTCGGTTAATCCAGGGGCGGGCCCAGCGATCTTCCAGGGCCTCCACCGGGTGGAGGCTAGGAGCCACAGAGCTTGGGAGAGGGCCTTTACCGGGACTGGGTGGCAGGCCAGATCTGCGGGGAGGGGCTCTGCCAGCAGGCCTCGTCTACCCGATCGAAACTTTCCCCTCCTTGAGGCTCCAGCCCTTCTTCCCCTCCTGTCTGCTGCCCAGGTTCCACAGGTATTTGGCCTGTTTGAGGTGGCTCAGTGGCTAAGACACTGAGCTGGTTGATCAGGAAGTTCGACTGTTGGGCGGTTCAAATCCCCAGTACAGGACTCCTGGGTGAGCAGGGGGTTGGACTAGATGACCTCCAAGGTCCCTTCTACCCCTACAGGCGGGGGAGATCTCTTTCTCCTTCCCCCTCTGTCTCTCTCCAGGGTTGGAGTGGTTCTTCACGCAGGTTGGCTTCCCTAGGCCTGACCTGGGCCTGTAGGGGGGGGGGGGGAGGTTTAGATCACCCCCCTAGAGGCTTTTGGAGCCTCGGTTGTCTGCCATTGTTAGGGCGTCGCCCAGGGGAATAGGGGCTCACTCCACGCTATATCTCGGTGTAGAGCATTGGCCCCGTTTATGGTAAGCGAGACCTCTGCCATAGGGGAGGGGAATCTCCAGGAGGTGGGGTTCTCTGAGCATGTGGTGAGTTCCAGGGCCGAGAGTCCTCCACCCAAGGGGTTTTCCTTCCTCCGGCCATGCTCTAGGTCATCCTGAGCGAGGCTAGAAAGACCTCCTTGTGCGCACGGGTGACCTTACAGTCCCATCACCCAGGGACCCTGATTTGGCCATGGCGAACACAGCCACAACAGGGAAGAGTTCAGCCCCTCCTTACTCATGGAGGTACTGCCCCATCAGTTGTTTTCGCCACTGCGATTATTTCTATCCCTGGGGGTAATGATAACCAACTCTATAAGGGTGAACAGCCCTTACAAAGACCATTCGTCTGCACTCCATTGACGGTCCGGTGGTCTCCCTGGTCTTCCTCCCCAGTGGGGTCTGAGGACACAGCGGATGAGTGGAAGCCTGGAGTTGTGAGGGCGGGACTTATCTGCGGGAGGTTTTAATGCCACGGCTTGGACCACTAATTCAGCGGCCGAGGCTTCATGTTCAACCAAGCTAAGGTCGTTTGAATTCACCAGCTCCTGGATCGCGTTCCGATCCTGAACGAACGGTAACATCGGGGCCTTTAGAATTATTGCTGCCGCCGCATCTCAGCGGACGCAACTTTGGACTCAGTGAAGTTCACATCCAGCGCCTCGGCCACCTCGGCTTCGTCCCGCTGCCATTTGGGGCTCCGTAATATAATCTGGCGGCTGTTCCTTTCAGGGGCTCCAACCTTTGGGGCGATTCTGATCCGATTCTTGTCGAAACGTGATTCTAAGTTGGTCATCAGCAACGCTCCCTTCTTCTTGGTCTGCCAGGCAGTTTCGCGGCAGCCCTATCAGGACCGGGGTAGATTCCTAAATCAGGCCGGGCGGCCTCTTCGTGGGGCGGCAGGCGCCCGTACCGCAGAGGCGGTGACTCGATCCCGGGTCGTCCCGCCGGAGGCCGCCTAGATTTCTATGCGGATCGTTGGGGCGGTTTTACGTCCGACTCTTGGGTGGAGTCCACGGTGCGCCAGGGCCTCAGGTTAGAGTCTCTCCACATCCCCGATCCTTTCAGGTCGTTCCCTCCGTCGCGGAGCCTGGAGCGCCGCCGCCTGGGGGATCAGACAGTCAAACCTCTCCTGGACTTTTGGACGGTGGTGTTGGTTTCCCGGTCGGACAAGGGACTGGGGTGCTGCTCCACCCGGGTTTGTGGTTCCGAGAAGTTCGGAGAGTAGGCGAGCTCTTCCGTATCTCAAACGTCTGAACCGTTTCTTGGTGCACTAACGTTTTCAAGATGTCTTTACTCTGGTCTATCCTTCAGGGCATCAGGAGAGGGGCTTCCTGGCGTCAGTAGACCTCACGGAGGCCTATCTTCGCCTACCGACCTCCCGTCTCCGCAGGCTCTTACGGTTCTCGCACGGGAACCTACATCATCTGTACAGGACTTTTCCCTTTGGGCCTGTCCTCGGGCCCCCGCACCTTCACGAAGGTGCTGGCGACGCGGGCGACCCTCTTTGGGCCATCCCAGTGAGGCTTCCTGTTAACTGGACGATGCGTGAGCCCAGGCGGGGTCTCTTCCGCAGGCGATTTCAGGCCTTCAGCTCACAGTACGGATTCTTCATCCTAGGGTTCTCAGCAAACTTTCCCAAGAGCCCTCTGCCCTCCTCCGCTCGCATCCTTCCTCTGGGGTCGCCGTTAGATTCGGAGGAGGGGGTGGTGCGCCTACCTCAGGTCAGTCAGGTCGGGTGGCGCCAGTTAGCGGACAGGGTCCGCGTATGTCGGGCCTTATCTGTGCTCACGTTTGTTTACAGTTACCGGGCCGGACGGTGTCATTCTTAGGAAGGGTACCGGGGGTCCGGGCTCCACCTCCACCCTTTGCGGTGGGAGTTCATTCCGTTCCGGGGGACCAGATGGGCGACTCTTCCGTACGCTCCGCCCCCCGGCGGGGGTACAGACGCCCCTGCGGTGGTGGTCGTCACGGGCCATCCGGTTGGGCTGTTCTCAGAGAACAGGAAGGAGTGTCGGTCGCCACGGCCGCGTGCCTGTTCCCTCCTGGTTCAGGACAGGTGGACCCAGGCAGTCCTCCAGCTCAATATATATTGGCTAGAGCTGAAGGCGGCCATTCTCGGCCTCCAACACTCCCGGTCCTCTGTGAAGGGCCGGCACGTGTTCCTCTGACGGACTATGTGACATCAATCGTCGGGGGGACGCGGTCTCAGGCGCTCTGGCGGGAGGCTCTGCGGCCGGGCGCCTGGGGGTGAGAGGCTCCTATTGACCTTGGTCGCGGAGCACATTTCTGGCCTCTCCAACCGTCAGGCCGAGTGGCTGAGTCGAGCCGCTCTGGTCAACGGCGAGTGGCAGATCCTTCCGGACCTCTTCCGGAGGATTTGCCAGCGGTTTGACGTGCCTCTGGTGGATCTCTTCGCGTCTCCGACGTACACGCATCTGTCCCGGTGCTTCACTCGTTTTCAGTACCGGGGAGCGGAGGGGTCGGGCGCTCCCATGGGGGGGGGGCGGCGGACCTCATTTACCCCTTTTCCCTTAATTCCGTTACTCCCGGGGGCTATCAGGAAGGTGATGACGGAGAGGGCTCTGGTCGTAGGGGTGACCCTCTTTGGCCAGGCGACCTTGGTTGCGGATCTCACCCAGTTATCGGTGGCCCCTCCGTGGAGGATTCCACGGGAGGTGGTGATCTGGCGCCGAGGGGTCCTGGTCCCCGGGGTCCAGTGGCGCCACCTGATCGCATGGTTGTTGGACGGGGTTGCTGAGGTCGACTTAGCAGTCCTCGGGGGTCATCCGCACTATCGAGGCTTCCGGGCGTCCGTCCACACGTCGTATCTACGAATCGACTTGGGACGCGTTCGTGAGGTGGTGCTCCCAACATCAGATCTCTCCGACTAGAGCCTCCATTCTTAATGTCTTCGATTTCTTGCAAGAGGCTTAGAGAACGGTCTGTCTCACGACACCTTGCGGCGTCAGGTGGCCGCTCTATGGTCAGTTCTGGGGGGAGTGGGCTCCTCTTTGCTAGCTCATTTTCCCCTGGTCAAGAGGTTTCTCAAGGGGGCGGCTAATCTCCGGCCTCCCCCTGTCCACAGGTTCCCCGCGTGGGACCTGCCCCTGGTCCTCAGAGCCTTAACGGGGGCCCCGTTCAAGCCGCTTAGGTCGGTTCATCTCAGGTTCTTGTCCCTTCAGGTAGTTTTTCTTACATCCGCCAGGCGTATCTCAGAGTTGGGCGCCTTATCATCCAAAGATGATCTCTGCCATTTTCATCCGGATAGGGTGGTGCTTCGGCTTGACCCTACCTTTCTTCCGAAGGTAAACACTCCGTTTCACAGGGCCCAGGAGGTGGTTCTCCCGGGCTTTTGCCCGGGTCCGTCTTCAGATAGGGAACGGCTCTGGCACCGTGTTGATGTTCGTCGAGCCTTGCGCATTTGCCTCCGGCGGACGGCTGAGTTCCGCAGGTCGGAGGCCTTGTTTGTGTCCTTTCAACCTAGGACCTTGGGCGCTAGGGGTCTTCGGCCACTATTGGCCGTTGGCTGCGTCAAGCCATCCAAGAGGCGTATGCGGCAGCAGGGCGTCCCTTTCCTTCAGGGATAACGGCCCACTCCACTAGAAGTGCGGCGACTACGGCGGCGTGGGCCACTAGGGCCCCCCTTGAGGACATCTGTCGGGCCGCCACTTGGGCGTCCCCGACGCCATTTATCAGACATTATCGTCTGGATTTGTTCGCTTCAGCGGATGCGGCCTTTGGGAGAAGAGTGTTTCAAAGGGTGGTAGCAGATACTCCCCTTGGGCCATAGTTTTTGGATTGAGTATCCCTCCCTTGGGACTGGGCTTTGGTATGTCCCACACGTGACCACTCCCCCTCCCACAATGGAAAAAGAACGTTGGTCTTACCTGAACGTTTTTCATTGTGGTAGGGGGAGTCGTCACGACCCGCCCTTATTTGATGTTGGGGCCAAGGGGAGCCCGGGGTCCTCCTGGGGGGGGAGGTTGTGTTGTTTGTGTTTTGTCGTTGCAGTTCTGCTGTTCGCCTTCGAGGAACTGGGAAGGAAAGGAAGGACAGGAGTATTTAAGCGTTTGCTCTCAGTCTTTGGACCAATCAGGCTGTGAGAATACCCACACGTGACGACTCCCCCTACCACAATGAAAAGACACGTTCAGGTAAGACCAACGTTCTTTCTGTTCAATAACAATTCCAAGGTTAAGATAAACAATAATGTAGACAAGGGACACCCCTGTCTTGTTCCTTTTCAATTTTAAAAGATTCTGTTAAGCCTCCATTAACTATAATTTGTACTGTCTGTTTCTGGTATATTGCTTTGATAGATTGCATAAAATGCTCTCCGAACTGCATCTTTTGTAGTATTTTTATTAAAAATTTCCAATTGACTTGGTCGAATGCTTTCTCCGCATCTAAGAATAGAAGCACTGCCGGGACTTGGTTATACTTTCCCAAATATTCCATTATATTAATAATTTGTCTTACATTACTTTTCATTTGCCTTCCCTGTATAAAACCAGACTGATCATTATGAATCGTTTGTTGCGCAATTGGCATTAACCTGTTTACCAATATTTTAGCAAAGATTTTGTAGTCTGTATTAAGTAATGAAATAGGCCTATAGTTTTTTGGCTGGGTAGGATCCTGTTCTTCTTTTCGAATCAATGAAATAAAAGCTGTTTTCAAGATGGTGGGACCCTGCCTTCCATTTGAATTTTATTAAATAGTTCCCTAAGAGGTTCTATCATTTCTAGTTGTAACTTATAATAAACTGCTGTCAAACCATCTGTGCCAGGCGCTTTACCGATTTTTAACTGCTTAATTGCCAGGAAGATTTCCTCTGTAGTTACAAGTTGATTCAATCTTCCCCTTTGCTCATCTGTAAGTATAGGAATTTTCTCTTTCTCCAGATATCGATCTATGTCTGACTCTTGTATTTTGTCACCAGCATACAATCTGGTATAAAATTCTAAAAAAGTCTTTTTAATCATATCCTGTTGAAAAACTTCTTTCCCTTTATATTCTACTTTCTCTATATTACGGAATCTTTGTTTTTTCCTTAACATATATGCTAACCATCGACCTGGTTTATTGGCATTACAAAAAGTGTTATGTTTAGCATATAGAAAATTAGTGGCTATCTGGTCCGACATTAACATATTGAACTGCCCTCGCAGTAAAATAATTATCTCTTTTGTCTTCTTATCATCTGGTTTAGACATTAACTCCTGCTCTTTTTTTTATCTCTTCCTCTAGTTCCCTTTGTTTCTCCCTTTGTCTGCGCCTATGAACATTATTTAGATTTATTAAAACACCTCTCATGTATGCTTTACTTGCGTCCCAAACCATTTCCATAGATATCCCCTTATGCATATTAAAAGCAAAATATTCTTTCAATAGTTTTTTACATTCCGTAACATTTTTCTCATATCTAAATAGATTTTCATTTAATCTCCAAGACCTCCTGGGTCAGTCTCCATATTCAAGTTCCATCCAGACCGGGTTGTGATCTGTTAAAGTTCTCGGGCATATCTTAGTCTTCTTTACCCTGGAAAAAAAATCATTTGTAATTAGTATGAAATCAATTCTGGAAAGGGATTGGTGCCTGTCAGAAAAAAAAGTGAAATCCCGTTCTTTAACATTCCGTTCTCTCCAGATGTCCCTCAATTCAAAGTCATCCATCATATCAAAAAAGGATTTAGGTAATCTTGTTCGTGTTTGGGTATTTTGCAAAAGCCTCTTCCTGTCTTGAACAGGATCCAATACTCCATTCCAATCGCCCAGTAGAATGCAGGCTCTGTAACCCCATTGTGTTAGTTTGGTGTGAAGCAACTTATAAATTTTTTCTTGTTGATTGGGAGCATATATTCCTGTTAAGAGTATTTTCTTTCCTTCTATTAATAGTTCAATTGCAATATATCTACCTTGAGGATCTGCTTCAATTAATTCAGCCTTTAAGTCTTTTCTTAGATATATGACTATGCCGTTTTTCTTCTCTGGAGCAGATGCTACAAAATGCGATCCCAATCTTGCGTTCATCAAGTATTTCTGATCCTGTGTTCTAATGTGTGTTTCTTGTAAGCAAATTACATCATTTTAAAATTGTTTCAAGTAGTGAAATATTTTTTTCCTTTTTTGTGGTGAGTTTAAGCCATTGACATTCCATGTTAGAAATTTAATTGTCATCTTTAGCACACTGAAGCTTTTCGAGAGCTGCCTGGAAATCTTGCTGGGATTTCACCTTCGGTCTAGCTCCTCCCACTGCTTCTGAGCTTGTGTTTATATTATCTTGAATTGTCATCTGGGCTTGTTGAGACTTTAATTCTTGTTCTTTACGTTTAGTAGCCACACGGGTTTGTCTCTGTTCCATAATTTCTTCTGTTTCCTGCAGCAAACTCACAACCCCAATTTGTGCCTGATTATCTTGCTGCCTGGGATCCTCTGTCTCTTTTCTATCTTTGGGACCTGGAGATGGGGGCGTCCTGCCTTTAGTACTATGCTATAGAAATCTTTTGCCTTCCAGACAGAGTTAAGACGATGTCTTTCTCCCAGGTAGTTCACCACCAGTCCGGCTGGGGTCTCCCATCTGTATTGAATCTGGTGTTTTCTAAGTTCATCCACTAGAAATACATAATCCTTACTAGATCTCAACATTTTGGGGGGGATTTCCTTCAGTACTATCACGTCTTGACCTGCCACTTGCAGTTTGTTTTTATAGGTTGCTTGCAATATTTCATTCCTAATTTTCCTGGTGACAAAATAGATTACGATATCTCTTGGCAGTTGTCTTTGTCTGGCAATCCATGAATTAATGCAATAAATTTTGTCAATTTGCCAGGCGCATTCGGCCTTTGATTCCCCAGTTAATTGAACGAGAGCGTCTGCAAAAATCTCTCTTAAATTTTCTTGGCCATGTTCCTTCAACCCCCTTATCCTCAGCAAATTCCATTGTTCTATATTGCATCATCGTAAACTCCGCCTCCACAAGTTTGTTGTCCAACTTTGCATTAGCCTCATTAATTTCTTCCACCTTCTCATCGAGAGATGCTACGTAGCCAAATAATCCTTTAAGTGCCTCAACTATATCCTCCCTTATCTCTTGGTTACGTGTTTGGATTAAATCCTTAATTCCAGATATTTCATCAGAGACATCTTTAAAGGCACTTGTAATTTTCCCCTCCAAGACAACTGCCTGCTCTTTTAATGCATTTTGTAAGTTGTTTTGTAAGGCCTCCAGTGTCAGAGTTTGTGATTGTGTTTCTACCGGAGGTAATAAAGATTGCAACTTTGAGGGTTGCGCTGGCGAACTGCCTGCACTCTTTGAAGCATTGACTTTTGCAAGCTTAGAGGCCATTTCAAAATATTCAAATCAAGCTTTTAAACAAGCAATTTGTTCAGTCCAAAAAAAGTCGGGCTATTCTTTGAAATCTTCCAGCAGCACTAACAGGCACTTAACAATGCTAATCAGCTTTCCGCTTCACTTTCGTTTTCAACACAGCCTTTGTTATTCCGGCGCCATTTTTTTTAAAAAAAATGTTCCCTTTAAGTTTACAGAAAGAGATATAATCTACGGAGTTAAGGCTTGTACTTGCGATTTGTTGTCCTAGTTTGCTCTGCCTGCTTCTTATTCAGATGTAAAATAAACTTTGAAATTGCAGGTGTGGACGCTGCCTTTTGTTCCTGCAAAGGCAGGAGGGTCCCGTGATGAGGAGATTGTTGGGCTTCCTGGGGAGTTCACACCCTTCACGCCACAGAATTGCTTCTGGGGCCGCTGGACGCCTCTACCCTCTGCCAGACGGCTCACCTCCCTCCCTTTTCCTGAGGGGGAGGTTTTCAAACTGCTGGATAGCTGATTTATGCTCTCCTAGCCGCTTGTTACTCAAACACGGGCTGGCGTTCCCGAGGGAGCGTCCTCCAAGGCCAGCGGCGCCACCGGAAGTGATGCATGCCCTTTTTCTGACAAAAAAGGGGCCATTTTCATGAAAAACAGGCCGCTTTTTGCTCGTTTTTGCCCCACCCCCCAGGAGGACTCTACAAGCCTCCTAAAGGCTATTCATGCCCTTTAAAAAAAAAACGGGCCCATTGTTTGCAGAGTGCAAAAACCTTTTTTTAAATTTGCCTCTTCAAAATCTTGGTGCATCTTATACTCTGAAAAATACGGTAAGTGCTGGTTTTTGGCAAAACTGCTGTAAAAGGTGATCATGTGATCCCAGGAGATGATTTGGTTGCCGAGTGCCCAAAGTGTAGTCATGTGACCAGGGGGAACAGCAATTGTAACTTCAAATCCGGGTCGTAAGTACCCCCTGGGTAGGTTCATCGGAACTGCTTGTAAGTCGAAGACTATCTGTGGTGATAAGACTCCTCTTTTCTTCCCTTTGTAGAAGGTACCCCTTACTCTGGTGGCCTCTTCCGCATGAAGCTGATTCTCGGCAAAGACTTCCCTGCCAGTCCACCAAAAGGCTACTTCCTGACCAAAATCTTCCACCCCAATGTGGGTACCAATGGGGAGATTTGTGTCAATGTCCTCAAGAAAGACTGGAAAGCAGAATTGGGCATCCGACATGTCCTGCTGGTAGGTAGTCTTTTTAACTGGGTATATCCCAGGATGGCAGATAGTGGACCCCAAAGTGGTTATTTTATTCTTCTTAGGCATGTGCAGAAACACATAGGACTACATATACATGTAGTCTTCAACTTAGTGTCATAATATCCTGAGACTGGCTTTCAGTGTACCAGCAAATTTTTACAGAAAAATGTCAGAGTATCTGTCCTTGTATCTGTCTACTCAAAACAAAGTGGATCATGCAGCAAACCAGTGACCCAAAAGCATGTAGACTCATATAGATGTGTAAAGATGTATAAAGTTAATAGTTTGGAAAGTCTTGGCCTTATTTGTTTATTTAATAAATTTATTTTTCGGAGTATAAGATGCTCCGAAGTATAAGACACACCTAGCTTTTGGGGAGATAGATTCAGATTTTAAAAAAATCTGCCTCCCAGCAGTTTGCCTCCTTGCAGCAAACAGCAAACAGCCAGTTTCAGTTTAGCTGATTAGCACAAGGGAAAAAAATCTGCCTCTGCCTCCCAGCAATTTGCCTCCTTGCAACAAACAGTGTTTCAGTTTCAATTTCAACACAGCCTGATTAGCACAAGCAGCTGATTGTCTCTTGGATCGGCCTCCCAATGATCAGCTGTTTCAGGCTGCAGGGATTGCCATAGCCCAGTGATGGCAAACCTTTTTGTTGTTGGGTGCCAAAAATGCGAGGGTGTGTGCACGATAGCGCATGTGCGTGCCGGCACCCATAATGCAAATGCGCACTACCCCATGCACGGTGCACTGTTCGCCTCTAAGCTGAGCCTGGTATTTCCTCCGGGAGGCCGGGGGAGGCTGTTTTCACCCTCCCCAGGCTCCAGGAAAGCCTCTGGAACCTGGGGTGGGAGAAAAATGGGCCCAACGGGCCAACCGGAAGTTCAGAAACAATCTGTTTCCGGCTTATGGGGGGGGGGCAGGAGAGGCCGTTTTCACCCTCCCCAGATTCCAGGAAAGCCTCCGGAGCCTGGGGAGGTTGAAAATGGCCCTCCCTGGCCCTCCGGAAGGCCGAAAATCAGCTGGCGCACGCTGGAGCTGACGGCTCACATGCTGGCAGATATGGCTCCGTGTGCCATAGGTTCGCCATCACGGCCATAGCCTATTGCCACCTCCATGTGCCCCATTTTTGGCTTCTGCATCCTGTTTTCAGCCCCCACGTGCCCCATTTTAATGGGCGGAAAATGGGGCGCGCATAGGTGGCAGTAGGCAATGGCAATCCCAGCAGCCTGAAACAGCTGATGGTCGGGAGGCCGATCCAACTGACAATCAGCTGCTTGTGCTAATCAAGCTGTGCTGAAACTGAAATAGGCTGTTTGCTGTAAGGAGGCAAATTGCTGGGAGGCAGAGGTGAAAGGGTGGGGCGGGCGGGACTACATTCTGTGTATAAGATGCATCCAAATTTTCACCCCCCTTTTGGGGGGGGTCTTATATTCTGAAAAATACAGTATATGGCCAGCCATCTCATACATGATTCTGGATGACTAACGATTAAAATCAATGGAAACAAAGCAAATTTATTTATTTGAAAATTTATATTGCCACTTTTTTGCACATGGCAACTCAAGGTGGCTTACAGGGATATTAAAACATACATAAGAAATAAAACTAATAAAAGAAAATAAATAATAAAATAATAGCCCCCCATTCCTCATCCTGGTGACAACACATCACACAAGCCATTTAATGGGCTCCATCCCGCTCTGGGTTCCCCAGGCCCACTGGCAGAACCAGGTCTTCAGTGCCTTCCGGAAAAGTGTTAGAGTGTGGGGCCATTCTAATCTCTGGGGGAATGATGTTCCAGAGAGAGTGAGCCACCATGGAGAAGGCCCTTCTGGGTCCCAAAAGGGGTATCTCCCTGGGGGATGGGAACCACAGCATTCCTTGCCTCCCCATTCTAGTGGGTTGGGTAGATGTGACCGGCAAGAGATAGTGATCAATGATTAAAAAACCTAAAGAACATAATCCTATAGAAATGCGGAAGGATCTGAAGCATGGAGTTCATCTGAAGAGGCCCACAGACATCCCTAACTTGAAGTGTTGTGGAAGGAGGAATGGGGTAAAATTCCTCCAAACCCATGTGCAGAGGACCAATTGAAAATGATTGAAAAGATTTAACTGCCATTGCTGCTCAAGGGGACCACACTATTACTGAAAGAAAGGTTCACAAACTTTTGCCACATGCCTATATGTTGATCATTTTCATGAATAAATAAATGAACAAGTACTAGCTTAGATATTTGTTTCGTTGGCTTTTCTTTATCTAGTTTTGGGTCTTGTGTAAAGTAGAGAGCATATTTTAGGATATACAGGTGAAACTCAAAAAATTAGAATATTGTTCAAAAGTTCATTTATTTCAGTAATGCAACTTAAAAGGTGAAACTAATATATGAGATAGACTCATTACATGCAAAGCAAGATAGTTCAAGCAGTGATTTGTCATAATTGTGATGATTAGGTCTTACAGTTCATGAAAACCCCAAATTAACAATCTCAGAAAATTAGAATATTGTGAAAAGGTGCCATATTCTAGGCTCAAAGTGTCCCACTCTAATCAGCTAATTAAGCCATAACACCTGCAAAGGGTTTCTGAGCCTTTAAATGGTCTCTCAGTCTGGTTCAGTAGGAATCTCAATCATGGGAAAGACTGCTGACCTGACAGTTGTGCAGAAAACCATCATTGACACCCTCCATAAGGAGGGAAAGCCTCCAAAGGTAATTGCAAAAGAAGTTGGATGTTCCCAAAGTGCTGTATCAAAGCACATTAATAGAAAGTTATGTGGAAGGGAAAAGTGTGGAAGAAAAAGGTGCACAAGCAGCAGGGATGACTGCAGCCTGGAGAGGATTCTCAGGAAAAGGCCATTCAAAAGTGTTGGGGACTTTCACAAGGAGTGGACTGAGGCTGGAGTCAGCGCATCAAGAGCCACTACACACAGACGGATCCTGGACATGGGCTTCAAATGTCGTATTCCTCTTGTCAAGCCGCTCCTGAACAACAAATGTCAGAAGCGTCTTACCTGGGCTAAAGAAAAACAGACCTGGTCTGTTGCTCAGTGGTCCAAAGTCCTCTTTTCTGATGAGAGCAACTTTTGCATCTCGTTTGGAAACCAAGGACCAAGAGTATGGAGGAAGAATGGAGAGGCACACACTGCAAGATGCTTGAAGTCCAGTGTGAAGTTCCCACAGTCTGTGTTGATTTGGGGAGCCATGTCATCTGCTGGTGTTGGTTCACTGTGCTTCATTAAGTCCAGGGTCAACGCAGCCGTCTACCAGGAGATTTTGGAGCACTTCATGCTTCCTTCTGCAGACGAGCTTCATGGGGATGCTGACTTTATTTTCCAGCTGCCCACACTGCCAAAAGCACCAAAACCTGGTTCAATGACCGTGGGATTACTGTGCTTGATTGGCCAGCAAACTTGCCTGACCTGAACCCCATAGAGAATCTATGGGGCATTGCCAAGAGAAAGATGAGAGACGTGAGACCGAACAATGCAGAAGAGCTGAAGGCCGCTATTGAAGCATCCTGGTCTTCCATAACACCTCAGCAGTGCCACAGGCTGATAGCTTCCATGCCACGCCGCATTGAGGCAGTAATTGCTGCAAAAGGGGCCCAAACCAAGTACTGAGTACATATGCATGCTTATACTTTTCAGAGGTCCAATATTGTTCTATGTGCAATCCTTGTTTTATTGATTGCATGTAATATTCTAATTTTCTGAGATTGTGGATTTGGGGTTTTCATGAGCTATAAGCCATAATCATCACAATTATGACAAATCACTGCTTGAACTATCTTGCTTTGCATGTAATGAGTCTTATCTCATATATTAGTTTCACCTTTTAAGTTGCATTACTGAAATAAATGAACTTTTGCACGATATTCTAATTTTTTGAGTTTCACCTGTATTTATGTAGAAATAATGACAATTCAAAGGATTTTGCAAACATTTTGGTGTGCATATGTGTGACTTTCTTCAAAATAGCTCATGGAAAGTTTTGGAATGAGCTGCTGAGGGAAAAAAATCCAAAACTACAGCTAGTCCTTGAGTTGCAATAGTTCATTTAGTCTTCAAAGTTACAACAGCATTGAAAAAAAAATGACTTATGACCGTTTTTCACACTTACAACTGTTGCAGCATCCCCATGGGCACATGATCAAAATTCAGATGCTTGGCAACTGACTCATGTTTATGACAGTTGCCGTGTCCGGGATCATGTAATCCCTTTTGCCAACCTTCTGACAAGCAAAGTCCATGAGGAAGCCAGATTCACTTAACAACCATGTTACTAACTTAACACACTGCAGTGATTCACTTAACAACTGTGGCAAGAAAGGACATAAAATGGTGCAGAATTCACTTAACAACTATCTTGCCTAGTAACAGAAATTTTGGGTTCAATTGTGGTCGTAAGTCAAGAGCTACCTATATTTTTATTTTTTCAAAAAATGTATAACAAAACACCCTCTTTATTTAGGAAGTTTTGGGAGGCAGAAATGATATTCTGTTTAGTCCACTTAGTTTCCAGATGAAAAAAGCAGAGAATGGCTGTTCAGTATTTACACACAGCTATGTGGAAGAAATAAAAAAGGAGGTCAGGGTTGCATGTGGAAAGAAGCGTTTGAAATAATTTAGGAAGCATTTTAGTTTCTATTTATTGATGTGTTTTTATTTGACTGTACACCGCCCCGAGTCCCTTTGGGGAGAGGGGGCGGTATAAAAATCTAAATAAAAGTAAAGTAAAGTAAAGTTAAGAGGCTTTGTATTATTGGATTAATTTATAAGATGTGTTCTGGTTAATTTCTATCCTGGTCTGGTACAGCTTTGCCTTTAGGAATGAAGAAGAGTGTAAATGTTCTTAAACATTTCAAAATGGCACTTCTGAACTTTGGTAATTTGTAGATATGTTTGCATTTAATTAAACACTTAAAAGCCACATGAATAATCAACTAAATTTGTAAGTCATTTGTACACTGCCAGGCATCCCTGGAGAGTCAATGGTATACAAATGTAATAAATAAAGAAAAATCAATAGTCATTGATGAACTCCATTAAGAACAGCGACATAGCTCGCAAAGCTTAATTCCTCATTTTTCCTGCTGCCAGTGTACAGCAAGAGGGGGGATTTAAACAGTCGTGTTTTGTCCTTGTCCAACTTTTATCCGGCTTCTTCCAGCACACTTTTCCAAATCCTGAGTTTTCGATTCTAAAATCCCAGAGCTGAAACCGAAATATGGCTTGGGGCCGTGGGATGCTGCCACTGTCTGCAAAAAGGGAATGTATGACCACCGAACGCTTGGATTCAAATTTCAGGGTTGGAAACAGTAGTGTTGTAGAAGTCATGATGCTCCTCATACTTGATAAGGCAAGAGACAGAGGGCTTGTTTGAAACCAGTGAGAACTGAAGAAGCTTCTTGAATGAAAAGGAAAAAAAAACAAAGTCCAGTTACCTTTTGAATAAGCACCTTTGGGACAACTGTGACGTGGATGATGGAAAATCCACATAGACATTTAGCTAGTTTTTCCAGACTGGAGGGGGCATGGTTTCGTGTGCTGCCTGCAACCCATGGATGGGGCTTCGCTTGTTTGTGCAGCCCAGTACCAGTCCACGGACCAGGGGTTGGGGATCTACAATGTTAGCTATGTGGTTTCAGAAATGAAGTTTGCTTTACTCAAACAGATTGATTCTGGAAGGGTAATGCACTTGTGAACGTGTGCCTGTCTTGTTCCTAGCTCTGTTTTTATTCTGCAGAACCAAAAAGACAGTGGGAGCTAAAATGTTAAATGTTTTATCTTTTTTAACTTGATGTTTGCTATTTGTACGGGGGAAATTGTTTTCTAGGGTGAATGGAAAATTTTAAAAGTAAAATTGTGTACCTTTAAAAAAAAATAGTTGAGCAATAGAATTACCTTACTGTATATGGCTGTGTGTCCAATTGTGCCACTGAGGTAAACCTTGTTGTTCCAAGAGAGCAAAATGGAGTAACAAATAGTGTGCCATAGAAATTTAAAGATATGAGATGGAGAAAAAACATACAGCTAAATGTATTTTACACCAGCATCTCCATGCCATTTTATCTTTGAAAACCATCCTTGCTCCCACTACATCCATACAGTGCTTCATACAGTGCCTTTTGTGCTTTAAACCAGCCAGCTTTATCTTTTTAGAGCTCTTATCAACTCCTTTCAGCTATGACTTCCTTAATCTTTCCTTTCCTCTCTACTCAAAATTACCCTTGTGTACCTTGATACTACTCAGCTGCTTTGAAACTCATCAAATTTAGTACTCAACACATTTTGACGTAAAAATGTTGTCCCGGTACTCATCGTTTGTTTAGTACTCAAGGCACAAGCCAGAACTTGTCACTGTCGGCTGCCTTGTGACTCACTACTACATTATTCCTTATGGGAAAAAACGTGTTCGGTACTCACCATTTTTCCACCATCAAGGGTGGAAGTCAGGGTGGTCCTTGGAGGGAATGGGAGACTTGCCAGTATCTATCTTGTGCTGGCCCTGAATGTCTGTCTGAGGATTCCTCCCTCTTCCCAAAGGTGCTTTTTCAAAAGGCAACTGGACTTTGTTCTCCCTTGAAAACATTTTGCTTCTCATCCAAGAAGCTTCTTCAGTTGTGACTGACTTCTTTTTTGTGGCAGCCATTAAGCGAATCTGGTCATTGCATGAACACCACAGTCAGTCAGAACTGAAGAACTTCTTGGATGAGAAGCAAAACATTTTCAAAGAAAAACAAGAAAGTCCAGTTGCCTTTTGAAAAAAGACATTTTGGGGCAACCATGACCTGGATGACTGAGAATCTCCATAGACATTCCTCCCTCTTGTAACTCTGATTTCCTTATTTTGCTCCTGCTCCAGACCATCAAGTGTTTGCTGATCCATCCCAACCCGGAATCTGCCTTGAATGAGGAGGCAGGGCGCCTCCTGCTGGAGAACTATGAGGAGTATGCTTCCCGGGCTCGGCTCCTAACTGAGATTCATGCCCAACCCACCTCTGGCTTGCATACCAAGAACCCTGCTGAGCCTTGCTCGTCTTCAGCAGGTGCCTCCGGGGAGGGTCCCATGGCCAAGAAACACGCAGGTGACAGAGACAAGAAACTGGCTTCCAAGAAGAAGACGGACAAGAAGCGAGCTCTTCGGCGGCTTTAGGGGATTTGGGAGGGGGGGTGTTGAGGGTCTGAAACAGACGGGCTATGGGCATTGGGGGTTCCATAGTACATTTTCTATCTCCTCTCTTTTCCTCTGCCACCTTCACTTTGAGACTGCAGTCCAACTTTGTCTTGCCCTGGTCGGATTTTTCTTCTTTTCAGTTTTTAAGTTATTTAAATTATAAAAGCAGAAAAATCTATTAAATGTCTTTGGTTTCTAAGGAAGGCTCTTAATGTACGGTTGTGCCATCAGATGAAGTGGGGTCGGGGGACCATGTTGAGGGTACCTGGTTCCTCTCCTTAAAATGAAGGCCTTCTTGAAGCCCAAAAGGGCAGAACTCAGTTGAGGTGGGAAGAGGTACCTTTTGCTCTTTGGAAGAAGATTGAAAAAGCTTCTGTTTTCATTTTAAGGGGAGAAAACATCAAGGAGGGAAATTGGTATGGTTTATAAAACTGTACAAGTGAAGGATATGACGACTTCTTAGATTTCACTTTATAAAATCGCTTCATACAAGATAAGGAAAATGTTTCTTCACCTAATACCTGAATCAGAAATTTGTTGCTATGATTTTCATACATGAACATGAGGGCAGGTATATTTATAGAGGGGAGAATTATGTGTCTTAGCGACACAGATCAAAATGAAACTTATGTTTAGGAGCTGTGTAGATCAGATGGTAAGGGGAAGCTGGAATGGCTGTTCCGGGAACATCTGCTTGGCTATATGACAGCTTGCTAGAACTGAGCAATCTCCATTTGTTGAAGTGTAAGTTCATGCATTTAAAACATGGGTGTCTTAAGCAAAGAAAATGGTCCTCTGGGTCATTTTAGTGCGGGTGATTTTATGATAGCTCTCAGAGGGGCTTCCTGAGAAATGACTGGCCAGAATTTCACACTTAAACATTAACTTGCAATGATTAAGCTAATTTGAGAACTTGCTGGCCACAGAGGTGCAGTTTCTGTGCCAGAGGTTCAGGACAAGATGAGCAGATAGGCCTATAAAACAATTGATGTTCCTATTTGTCCCATCCAATCAGCGCTGAACAAAATCAGGTAATGTATTCTGCTTAGAAATCTAATATTTATTGCACTTAGTTTATTTGTACAGTATTTCTGTGTCCATTCTGTACTCAACAATTCAGACCCTTCATCATTGCCTACAAGTGCCATCACAGAGCGACTCAAAATCTGCTTGCCCTTGTCTTTATCATTTTATTACCTAGTTTTTATTGATGCTTAAAAACTTTTATATAACTATTTCATGGAATTTTCCCAAAGCAGTAAGTCCATCAAAAGATTTTTAACATTACTTTTCTGAAATAAATATCCCATATAAATGGAAACAAATCAATAAAATTAGAAGTTCAGTCCCATTTATTCAAAATAAAGCAGTGTGCAGATTTAGGGTGTTGATTCTTTTGAAATGGAATAGTTTTTGAAAGAAGACCACAAGATGATAACGGTGGGGGTTCATTAGATCTAAGTGAAGGCTTACCAGATTGGTGCCATTCCTGAAAATTCCTCTTCATTTCCACATCTTATCTACAGTGAAGAGTCACTTCAACAGTGAGATGGGTGGCATAAAAATTTAATATCTTCATTATCAACAGTAGAAGGACTAGGGGTTTTGAGTCTTATCTTCAGTCTCAGATTGATAGTTGGTGTTTCTCACAGAATTCATACAGTCCATGTAAGGATTTGACTTCAATTGTGTCAAGCACGTTGAGGTGATTCCCGATTTCTCCATTGGGACCTCTTCAAGTGAACAATCATCGTGTAACTACAGAGAAGTTTGGTCATCATGCTTAAGTGTTGTATCAAGAAATGAGTACCTTGCCAATTCAAGCTGGGTTCCTTTCCAGCTTGAGGAACACGATGTTCCCTTGATCAGGCTCATCTGCATGTCAACTGGAGAAGCATATCAAGAAATCAAAATTTTCTCACCACAGTTTACGCTGATGTATAATGGCGAAAGTTGTTTTTGCCACCTAGTTTTAATGCTTCTCCAAAGGGACAGTGCAGTGCAGGGCCAGAAATAGGCCACTAAAATGATCCCAAAGTAAGAACCATTGATCAATAACATGTTGGGGTTTGGAAAAAAAGATGTTTTTCTCAGTCAAATGCAGATAACTCAATGAAAACTGAACCACCTAAGATGCAATAGAAAATGATTTTCATGCAAAGAGTGATGGACACTGGGTTAAATAATTTTAAACTGAGCATATGAGATTTGGCCCTCCAAATTTAGATTTGGGGGATGGAAACCAGAAGTGATGTAGAAAGGGTGATGATGCATAAGTTGGGGGAGTTGTATGGTGAGACTTGGCTTTTTTTAAAAAAATGGTCTGTGTTCTGTTCTGCATAGTTCCCATTTCAAAACAGCTGGAAAACTAAACTGGTTCAGCAACCACAGAAGCTTGGAGTTCCCAAAAGTTCAAGCTGTGTGTTGCCTCCTCCAACCTAGATAGGCCTAAAAGGTAGGGAGAAATGCTAGTGGTTCTGCAATTGCCAGATCCAAAAATGTGGAGATCTCTACCTTTTTCTCGAGAAACACCTGCATTGAGACCATGATTGTTGAACTTCTCAGATGCCAGCAGAGGGCACTGCTGCATTTTGTGTGTTTAGTCTAATATTGCGCATTTTGAAGCAACTAGAGGTCTACACTTTCTACCCTGCAGCAAATCAATGGGAAAAATTATATTTCTTAAGAACCTGCTTGGTGCTGTTTTAGAATATTCAGTATTGTTTCTTCTGCAAATCCTGAGTTGTACAGAAAGCAGTTAGAAACACCAAGAGAGCCTTGAGTCCATTTCTGTTGCATTGCCTGGGGGGCCTACATTTTAAGCAGCCCAGCCTCCCTTGATGGTGGGTGTGCAAGGGGAGCACAGGTGAGGCTTAGACCTGGGTCAGCAGTATGGCTAGCCTGCATCCGTTTCCTAGAAAACCTTAGAAAGTAATACAGACTTTGCTTACCTATCTCTCCATGGGTCTCACCTATACATGAATGTGCATGCGCATATATGGTCTGTCCTACTATGCATTTTCAGAGCAATAGTTGTCCCACTTGATAGCCAGGGAGGGAGGGAATGTTGAGAGACCATAAAAATACTATGAGTATAAATTAGGGGATGAAATTCTTTGCCTTGGAGGGTCGCATTTCTGTCAACCCCCAATTAGATGGATCAGACCAGGAAATCAACTCTACAGGAAGGCTAAAACTGCTTTGATTGGCTATAATAACAATCTTCCCAGTTTGGTTGTACTAACTATACCTTCTGCTTCTCGTAGACTTCATTCAGTGAATGAGGTAATGGTTCGCGCATATTTCCAATAAGTTCATCTTCCTTGTTCTCTGCCATTCCCTCGGAAGTCATTTTTTTGGGGGGGCTAAGCCATGGGGAAGAAACCTTTGTTTCTTTCCCCTAGCATCTGCCAGATACTTTTGTTTGCTGAGCTTTTCTCCAAGGGACATGGGCAAATATGTGAAAGTAAATAAGGTAGGGGGTCTGAAACTACTTGCTGACAGCTTTTTAGATGAACTTTAGGCCAAAGACCATGATTTGCTTGCTCCCATTCAAATATTCTCTCCTTCAGTCAGCTCCTTGCTTTTAGGCCCTTTCTCTGGACTACCAAAACTAAGTCTCTAAATCTTGAGTTCAGGATCTGAAATTTTCTTTTTGCACCTCTCCCACTAACAAAATATCTCTTTTAATTCCCTGCCCCTCCCCACCCTTTAATGAACCTAGAACTTGAGGCTTGCTGAAATTGTTAGTACTTCTCTCCACATTCCTTTTAAAAAAAAAAAAAAATATTTAAATTTATCTCCTGCTTTCTGAGGCCCTCAAGGCCATGTACTAGTGATGCTCAAAATCAAACTTTCTGCATGGCCCTACAAATGTATATATACTTACTATTATCTAATGGATGGGCAACTACAGCCCCTTTACAACCTATGTACATTAGCTCCCAGAATTCCTGTGCATGGCTGGCTCAGGAATTCTGGGAATTGAAGTCCACGGGTCATAAACAAGGCATAGTTGCCCACCCCTGATCTACTATCCCTGCAAAGTAGGTTAGGCTTACCCAAGATCCCCTAATGAGTTTCACGACTGGGTGGCCATTGAAGATATTCCTCTCTGGTCCTACTTCAAGATTTTTAACTGCTGTTTTCCATAAGTTTAACTCAATTTCAATGGAAGGTGTTTTGAGCCTGGAACGTGCCCCTAGAATTCATTCATGTATCTGAGACCACAAAGGATGGAATAAATTGAAATGAGTTCTGGGTAGATTTGAATCTTGTTTGCCATATTTTGGAAATGAAACACCCATTGTTTACTCTCTCTTCTAGGGCAGTTCCATTTTTAGTCTTTCCACCAGGTGGTGCTTATGGTCAAAGTAAGGAATGAAGAGGAAGTTTTATTGTATTAATTCTTTGTCATTTTAAAGAGATGTCAATGGTAATCTTTGGTCATATGCAAGATGAAGAGGCTGGTAGGAGTGCTGGTCAGGTGGAATTTCAGAGTTGAAAGGATTGGCTGTGCCTTTTCTCTCAACCTTGACTTACCTGACCACAACAAGCTCCTTACAACCATATTTACTACACACAGGCAGATTAGTGCAATTCAGCTTTTAACTTGCTTACGTTTAAAACTCATTGGAGGAAGGCAGGACAAGCCTGTTTACATAATCCCTGCCTTACCTATGAAATCTTCCTTGTGTGAGGACAACATAAAGCTTTGGAAAGGCCCAAATTAGGTTAGCAAACGGCATAAGCTTGGTGCCTTTAATAGCTTCAAGGGGAAAGGGAGAAGGAAAATAAAAGGTGCTGGCTCCCCATGTTGAAAGTTTTACTTCATTCTAGATCCCTTAGCTGGAAGAAACAAAAAAAAAACCCTGCCCAGATCTGGAATTTGCAACTGCAAGGAGACAGCCATGAGTTAAGCTGTTTTGTTCGTGTCTGAAGCCTCATAAAATAGGGCATACTAAGTGACGTAAAATTTAAAATATAAAATTAAGCTGATGAAAATAAGGCAAAACTATCATTAACTTCTTTAGATCTGGAAAAGCTTTGCTTGCTAAAGTTTGGTGACTTCTGATGTTGCTGTGGCAGATCAAACTCAGATTGTGTGAGTGATCCAGTGGTAATAGTAATATTCTTGAGGGATCAAGGATATTTGAGGGTGACCAAATGGCATTTAAAGCAAGGAGAGGCAGAATGTTGAGAGCTTGTGGGTCCTTGCAGATGACAAATGGAAGCTATAATCCATGTGTGGTGATTTGGGCTCTCTGGGTAGCCCAGTTTAAAGCAGAGATGCTCCCAAGCTGGGTGAAACCCCTTCCACCAATCAAAATGCATGTTTATGTTCTGAGGAAGCATATGATCCAGATGCCTGCGGTTGCAACAGAAAAAAGTTGCATTAGGTCTTTCCATGTTGGCCCATCCAGCCTCTGTTTGCAATCAACAGAGACTGCTGGCTGCCCTCCACAAGACGTGAGAGATCCTGACAGATTTTATCCCTTTGATGCTGTTCTTGGACAATGTTGGAAGGGGGTGGGGGAATACAGGTAATCCTTGACTTACTGTCACAATTGAGCCCAGAATTTATGTTGTTAAATGAGAAATTTGTTAAGTGAGTTTTGCCCCATTTTACAACTTTTCTCCCCACATTTGTTAAGTGAATCACTGCAGTTGTTAGATTAGTCACATAGCTGTTAAGTGTATCTGGCTTCCCCATTGACTTTGCTTGTCAGAAGGTCGCAAAAGGGGACCCACATGACCCCGGGACACTGCAACCATCATAAATGTGAGCCAGTTGTCAAGCATCCAAACAGTCATAAGAGTGAAAAATTGTCATAAGTCACTTTTTTTCACCGCTGTTGTAACTGTACAGTCACTAAATGAACTGTTGTATGTTGAGGACTACCTGTAGTGTCTTAATACCAGGACAACTAAGCAGAGTTGTCTCAATTATGGGCTAGGGATGAGGGAGAGATAATGTCCTCGGAACACAGCAGAAAAAAAGGCACTACTGGGTTACGTTTGTGCCACGGTGAGATTAAAGTGGAAAAAGGCTTTACGTCAGGGGTGTCCAACCTTGGCAACATTAAGACTTGTGGACTTCAACTCCTAGAATTCCCCAGTCAGCCAGCCAGCCATGGGCATGACATGTTGGCTGTGGAATTCTGGGAACTGAAGTTAACACGTCTTAAAGTTGCCATGGTTGGATACCATTGCTCCAAGTCATTTTTTCCTCAACTGGCTGTTTTCCACATGTTTGGTACTAGGAGTCCTTTGTCTTCAACCACCCCTATCACAGAGGATGGGTTGCGGTCCAAGATATCCAGAAGGCACTCAGTTGAGGTAAGCTGTCCTAAGAAGCCATCATACAATTTTATTGAGGAGCTTATGGTGTGTGATTCTATAATAAAATAATTTGCATTGTTCCCTAGAAGTGAGCTTGATGCAGCACTATTAAATATTCAGTGATACGCAGCCCACTGTTGAGATACCTTGCAGCTACCAAATATCCACTGTCAGTTGATTTGTGAATATTCTTCTTGGTGGGTATTCCTTTCAACTCGGCAGCCTTTATTGAAAAACACACATCGATTTTGAATGTGTCCTATTTTATTACATTAAAGCCCTACACCCACCCCTGAAAAGTAACCAATTTCCTAAATAAACAATAAATAATGCCAATGTGAGAAATGAAGGGAAGAAACAAATGCATAAATATTTCCAGGATGATGGAAGGCTACCTGTTCTGCTAAATAAAGCTGGAAGGAAGATTGTCAATGCACGTTTTAAATGCACTGTTGGGAAGGAAGAAGAAAAGAAAATCTTTAGCAGAGAAGATTGCCTATGATGATAAATCACGTGCAGAAATATCAGTCAAAAGAAATATATCAGGAACTAGTAGAAGGTGAGTCCCATTGGTCTGAATGCTACTCTCAGGGTTCCAAATAGCATCCAAAATTAAATCAGAGTCCAAGGCTCAAAGTTCCAATTGATTAAGAGAGCCATGTTGGCACATCTGGGAAAACCCGAATCTGAAAGCTTCCCGGTTTTCCCCACCCAATTGAAAGTTCAAGATCCTGCCCCCACACCCACAAGTCCATCACATGGCCCAATCTTCCACTGCCATGCTGGCAGTTCCACCCATTCAGTTCCGGTCAGGTGCAGAGGTGTAGAAACAAAGGATGACCTTGGATTCTAGAAAGGAATTTTATTTTGACAACATCACATTCTACTCCTTACTATTCCCCCTCCCAATTCCCCACTAATGAAACAGCATAGTAGAATAGAATATTAGTGTGGCAGGCCAAAGATCCAAAAGGAATATTGCTGCAGGATTGACAGGCAGCCTCTCAGAAGAAAAGCGTTTCCTGAAAAGAGAATAATGTAGGGATTAACATAAGCACAACTAACCACCTCCCCCTCTTCCTGGGGGGCCCTTTGGCTTATCGGGAAACTTATTATGGAATTGTTTCACTAACTTATCAGCTTTTACATTCCAACTTTTTACCCAAGTAGCTTCAGACAAAGGGTAACCCTTCCAATGCGCTAAACATTGCAAACGACCTCTACAGTACACAATTTAGAGCCTCAAATTTTCTTCACTTCATAGTGTGTTTCACCCTCTATCACTACTGGAGGAGAGGGAGGCTGGGCGGACGGTCTTAGGCTGGACCCAATGACTGGCTTCAGTAAGCTGCAATGAAAGACTGGGTGGATTTTCCCTAGAATTCTGGGCAGATTGAACTGAACCGTAACTGGGTTAATTATTTTCACTATTGGGAACAGATCTAGAAATTTTGGGCCTAATTTCTTGCTAGGCATTTTTAACTTTATGTATTTGGTAGACAAGAAAACCTTATCCCCCACACAGAAGGGGTGAAGCGAGCAGTGTTTATCAGCAGTGCTTATCAGTTTCTTGAACTCTTCTGCTGCTTCCGCCACAGCTTTTTTCGTATTTTCCCACCCCTTTTTAAGAGCGTCCTGTCAGGCCTGCAGTTATATTCTTTTTTAGGATCTTTGGCCTGCCACACACTCTATTATTTCATTATGCTGTTTCATTAGTGTAGTAATTGGGAGGGGGAATAGAAAGGAGTAGAATTGTAGAATGTGTTGTCATTCTTTTCTAGAAGCTCAAGGTCATCTTTTGTCTCCACACCTCTGCATCTGACTGGAACTAGATGGGTGGAAATGCCAGCGTGGGCGAAGAAGATTGGACCATGTGATGGATTTATGGGTGTGGGTATAAGATCATGAACTTTCAACTGGGTGGAATCCCAGGAAGCTTTAGATTTGGGATTTCCACAGATGTGCCAACATGTCTGTCTTATTAAATTGGAACTTTAAAGATAGCTCTGCCTTGGACTCTGATTTAATTCTGCATGATATTTGGAACGCTGACATCCCAAATCTCTCTTTAAAATAAACCACCAGCACACACCCCTCGCACCGGGGGGGGGGGGGGGCTGGTGAGGGGGTGCTGATTTCCCAACGCTGACCAGGTCAGCATAAAATGTTGGCGAACAATTAAGAGAAAGCTTTTTGAGATAAGAAGCTGAGATGAGATGCTTCTCTACATCTCTCCCAAGCAGCAAAGGAATTTGTGGGAGAGGGAAATTTCAGATAAATAGTGTCTGGGAAGATGTGACTGGAGGAGCAAACTAATTCACCGCACGGAGGGAGAATGAAAGTCCCAGATCAACTTGAGCAACTAAACGTGAGTGCATGCTCCCCCTCCTTCCCCCCGCTTGGAAGCAAGGCTTGGGAAAAAAAACTGGAGTGGAGACTTTGACTCCTTCCAAACAGCGACAAATGAAATGACTTATTACCCTGCAACTGAGTTGAAGACAGATTCCCTATCAAAATGGGAAATTCAACCCAGCCAGCAAGAAGGGATTTGGCCAGCATCTTTCACTTGCCAGCCACGGGAAATTGGGCTGCAGCTTGTGAATGAAGCACCACCAAATTGGGCTTTCTTCCCAGAGTATGGATGGAAAAGATGCGAGTGGGCAACTCCTTGGCCATCAGCATGGGAAAATCCTCCAAGTCAACAGAGGGGGCCTTGCCCATAACTCCTCCAAGCCAGCAGAGAGGGCCTTGGCACACAACCACCCCTGCCAGCCATTGTTGGTTGAACTGCAACCTGTGAATCAGGAACCCTCGGGATGGGTCTTAACCCCAGGTCATGGATGGGAGGGATGCCAGTGGGCACCTGCCCTCCCTCAGCAGATGGCACCATGGCAGATAACTGGTCAGTGGCCAACTGAGGGATTGACCTCCCCACCGGTTCCAGTCTCCCCTGCAATGCCCCAACAGGTTCTTACCCCACCTTCCTACAGAGAAAGGTTCTCAACAATGGAAGAAGGGATGAATGAGGGGAAGGCTGCAGGATGGATGGCAGGACAATATGCACCTGCAATGCCCCAACAGGTTCTTACCCCACCTTCCTACAGAGAAAGGTTCTCAACAATGGAAGAAGGGATTACCAAGGGGGAAGCTACAGGATGGAGAGCGGAACAATGTGATGAGGCGGCTCCTAAGTTTAGAGATATAACTAGGTTCCTTTCCTCGTGGGGGCCAATAAAATGCCACCGTTGCTGTCAACTTGGCCACAGAGCGTCAGAGTGCTTGGCTCCAGCCCCAATGCCACAAATGTGCGCACCAACTGCCACAGCAGTAAAGAGAAAGCCCCAGATGCCACCAGAAAAGAGTCATCTGGGCCAACAACCTCTGGAAGAGGATCCCCTACCTAAGGTGATGAAAAGTCCTACCAATGGGGAGGCCTCGGAGGAGGGAAATGCCGAAGAACAAGCGTGTATACCAATCACCACGGCGGTAAAGAGAAAGCCCCAGATGCCACCACAGAAGAGTCATCTGGGCCAACAACCTATGGAAGAGGATCCCCAACTTAAGGTGACGAAGAGTCCTACCAAGGGGGAGGCCTCGGAGGAGGAAAAGGGCAAACAACCTCTGGAAGAGGATCCCCAACCTATGGTGACGAAGTGTCCTACCAATGGGGAGACCTTGGAGGAGGAAAATGCTGAAGATGACCCAATGGTGAATGCACCCATCCACCCCTTCGCCTTCCAAGTCAACCTCCAAGTACCTGAGACAGGGGTGGAAGGGGAAGTTGAAGCAGTTGTGGACACCGGTTGCACTTGATGCTTAATCAGCATGTCGATTGTCAAGCAACTAGGCATACGCACAAGATCTCTAGCCTGTCCCATTCGGGTTGAGCAGGTAGATGGAACGCTAATTGGAGGGGCCCCAGCCACGCTAATAACTGAACTGGTGAAGTTACAAGTGGGCCGCCACTATGAGCTTCTCAGATTCATTGTGTCTCCAGAGATGCCGGAAAAAATAATCTTGGGGCTTGCATGGCTTGACAAGTGGAAGCCTACGATAAAGTGGGAAGACAGTGGTAGGAAATTGATGATTGTGGTAGAGCCACTACCACCGGTGGAGGAAAACGGTCAGCCAGGGATGATTGAACCCAAGAGCCCAGAACCTGCAGCACCTGCAGCACCTGCAGCACCTGCAGCAGAGACAAAAAACCCAGGGGTCCAACAAGTACCAAAAAACTTGTTGGGGGATGCTTTGATGAGAAAACCGCAGTATGACAGTGATGGAAGCCAGGAGAAGCTGATGACAGCTATGAAATTGGCGCTCCCAACAGACCAGTGGCTCAACAATAACCAGGAAATCCTAACGATGGAAAATGGATTAGCCTGGAAGGGGTCCAAACTGTACGTCCCCGCGGGGTTGAGGCTGGAAGTTCTACAGCAAAGCCATGAGGCAGAACTAGGAGGCCACTTTGGATTCCTAAAAACGCTCCACCTCACCAGGCGTCAATTTTGGTGGCCAAATATGGAATCGGAGGTGGAAGATTACGTAAAAAGCTGTGCTACTTGTGCAACAGTGAAACCACTGCCGGAGAAGTCCCCTGGACTACTACAATGAGTGGCCAGCCCTAACCGACCATGGGAAGAGGTTGCAATGGACTTCATCGTGGAACTCCCAGACAGCAGTGGGAACAGAGTAATCTGGACAGTTATTGATTTGGTTTCCAAGCAGGCGCACTTCATCGCTTGCTCAGGGTTGCCATCCACAAAGAAATTAGCGAAAATGTTTGTGAAACACATTTATCGCCTGCACGAATTGCCCAAGAGGATCATTTCAGACCGCGGAGTCCAGTTCACAGCCAAGTTCTGGAGAGAGGTCCTGAGATCCATTGGGTCCACACTAGAAGTGAGCTCAGAGGTTCATCCCAGCATGAACTGCGCAGCAGAGAGAGCCAATGCAGTGGTGGAACAATACATCCGGTGTTATGTGGACTATCAACAAGACAACTG
This sequence comes from Natrix helvetica, assembly GCF_964273705.1. NCBI lineage: Eukaryota > Metazoa > Chordata > Lepidosauria > Squamata > Natricidae > Natrix > Natrix helvetica. Next base: position 41,672,816 of record NC_138555.1, on the reverse strand, counting down.
GTCGGACTTGCTACCCTTCGCCGAAGTGGCATACAACGATGCAGTGCACAGCAGCACGGGATTAACGGTTTTCCAGATTACCAGTGGCATGGAATTTGTTGCCATGCCTGAGCTGCCTAGAGAACCTCCCTCCTCCATGTCTTTGAATGAATGGATGGACACACTAAAGAAAGGTTGGGAAAATACGAAGAAGGCACTAGCAGATATGACAGAAGCCTACAAGAAGCAAGCTGATAAACATTGCTCGCTCCAAACCCCCTTCCGTGTGGGGGACAAAGTTTTTGTATCTACCAAATACATGAGATTAAGAATGCCTAGCCAGAAATTTGGTCCAAAATTTCTAGGTCCATTCCCAATAGTGAAGATAGTTAACCCAGTTACAGTTCGACTCAGTCTACCCAGAAGTCTAGGGAAAATTGGCCCAGAATTGCATTGTAGCTTGTTGAAACCAGTAATTGGGTCTAGCATAAGAGCATCCACCCAAGCTTTCTCTCCTCCTGTAGTGATAGAAGGAGAAACACAATCTGAGGTGGAAAAAATCATAGACTCCAGGCTGAATAGGGGTCGCTTACAGTATTTAGTGCATTGGAAGGGTTACCCTTTGTCTGAAGCTACTTGGGTGAACAGTTGGAACCTAAAAGTGGAGAAGTTAGTAAAACAATTCCATGAGAAGTTTCCCGATAAGCCAAAGGGACCCCCTGGGGGGGGGGGGGAGAGGTGGTTAATTTTGTTATGTTAACTTTTATGTTATTCTCTTTTCAGGAAATGTTTTTCTTCTGAGGAGAGGCCACCTGTCAGGCCTGCAGTTATATTCCTTTTTACGATCTTTGCCCTGCCACACTCTCTATTATTTCATTATGCTGTTTCATTAGTGTAGTAATTGGGAGGGGGAATAGAAAGGAGTAGAATTGTAGAATGTGTTGTCATTCTTTTCTAGAAGCTCAAGGTCATCTTTTGTCTCCACACCTCTGCATCTGACCGGAACTAGATGGGTGGAAATGCCAGCGTCGGCAAAGAATGGACCATGTGATGGATTTATGGGTGTGGGTATAAGATCATGAACTTTCAACTGGGTGGAATCCCAGGAAGCTTTAGATTTGGGATTTCCACAGATGTGCCAACATGTCTGTCTTAAGGATAGCTCTGCCTTGGACTCTGATTTAATTCTGCAGGATATTTGGAACGCTGACACATCCAACCATTCAGTCAGAGACATGGAGGAGGGGGGGGGGGTTCCCTCTGGGCAGTTCAGGCATGGGAACAAATTCCATGCCACTGGTAACTTGAAAAGGAGTTAATCCAGTGCTGCTGTGGACAGCATTGTTATACGCAACTTCCGCGAAAGGTAGTAAATCCAACCAGTTGTCTTGTTGGTAATCCACATAATGGATGTATTGTTCCACGATCGTATTGGCTTTTTCTGCTGCTCTGTTCTTACTCGGGTGAAAAGCTGAGCTAAGTCCTTGTGTGGACCTAATGTGTTCTGTCCCAAGCCTCTAATATATACTGATGCAGACTTGGCTGTCTACCACAACTAAGGAGGGAGATAAGGAACCCCTTGGCTAGGAGCCCAGAAAATTATCTCTATGAAAACAAGGCTTGAACTCACAAAATTCTCCCACTCTTTCTGTACGCCTGGATTAGTAAACACTTGTTTCCTGCAAAATTCTCCTCCCATCGCCCCACCTATAAGCTTTCTGGGAGGGGCCAATCAGTAGCCACCTGTTCTTATTTCCTTCTTTGAGCCTTTTTCCAAAGCTACTCCCTCCTCCTCGCAGCCCTACGCATACGTACGTCAGGGCCAGCCTCCCTCTGTTCTTCCTCACTGCTCCCTGACTCAGACGCCATCTGGTGGCCAACAGGCCTCTCTAGTCCCTGCTCTGACTCCAAACACCCCCCCAGAGTCTTCCTCAGCCTCTAGGGCAGTCCCATAGTGTTCATCGCTGTCAGATTCCACCAACAGCTCAGCCGGTTGCTGTTGGGCCACTACACTATCCCTCACCGCAGGGGCCTTCCCCCAGGTCTGATGCTCAGGGTGTGGCCTAGATGGGAATTGATCATGGAAGGCCTGCACCAAAGAAGGTGCGTGCACAGAGGTCGCATCCTCCCAGGCAAAATCCTCCGGCCCATAGCCCTTCCATTCAATCAGGTATTGGAACTGTCCTTTCAGCCATCGGGAATCCCGGATACTGGCAACTTCGTATTTGGGCGGCTCCTCATCGTCACGAGGTTCTGGCTGGGATGATCTGGTTGGCGAAGAGGACAAGCCGGCCATTCAGAAAGAAGGAGAGATCGATGAAAAACAGGATGGACTCGCATTGAAGTTGGCAATGTCAGGCAATAGGCGACCGGATTAATGACTGCTTCAACAGGAAACGGGCCAAGGTAACGGTGGTCTAACTTCTTGACTGGCCAGTCTGACAGAAGGTGTCTAGTGGACAGCCACACTTGATCCCCCACAGTCAACGCTGGCGTCGCGCACAGAGACCTGTCTGCGACTCTCTTATAGTCCTCCTTGGCTTTATCCAGATATCGTCGCACCACTTGATGGACCGCCTGTAGTTTCGACAGAAAGTCCTTAGCTGCGGGGACCGGTGAGTCGATTGGTGTGAGGGGAAAGAACCGAAGATGATACCCTACATTGGCCAAGAAGGGCGTCGTTTGTGTGGATGTGTGCTGTGAGAACGCAAACTCTGCCACTGCCAGGTAGTCCGCCCAATCATTTTGCTGCTCATTCACAAAGCAGTTCAGGTACTGTTCCAAGATCCTGATCACTTTCTCCGTCCCTCTGTTGGTTTCTGGATGGTGCGGTGAGGACAAGCAGATTTTTACATCCAAGGCCTTCATCAGCCCTTTCCAAAACTGGGCTGTAAATTGCGTTCCTCTGTCTGACACGACCCTGTCAGGTAGGCCCTGCAGCCTGAAAACATGTTGGATAAAGATGCGGGCGGTGGCACAGGCTGTCGGTAATCTCCGACACAGGATAAAATGCCCCATCTTCGTCAGCATGTCTACCATCACAAACACCGTGGTAAATCCAGAAGACAGAGGCAAGTCTGTCAGAAAGTCCATAGAAATGCCCCCCCAGGGTCTCTCCTGGGGGGGGCTCCCATCGCTGACCTGGCCTGCCGACACCGTACACAAGACGTGACATAAGATTGTATGTCATGTCGTAATCGGGGCCACCAGAAGGTACAGGAGACCAGGTTCAAGGTCTTGAAGAGGCCAAAGTGCCCCGCCGCAGGATTATCATGGCACTGGGATAGAATAAGTCTCCGAAGTGGCCCCACTGGCACATAGAGTTTGTCTCAGTACCGCAAGAGTTCATCGGTAAATGTCCATGGGGAGGCAGGCCCCACCTCTGCCTTCCGTTGTTCCACCCAATCGTCATGCCGCTGCGCTTCCCGTATCTGAGGCCGTAAGTCCATAGGCTCCTGAACCGCAGAGAAGGACTCTACGGGCAAAACTGTCCGGGGTGGAATCTGGTCTTTGGTACAAGAATACTTGGATTTCTGCAATAGTGCATCCGCCCTTTGGTTGCGTGCACTGGGGATGTACGTCATGCGGAAATTGAACCGTGCAAAGAAAAGGGACCACCGGATCTGGCACTGGTTCAATTTTCGTGCGGTCTTCAAAAATTCCAAATTTCTATGCTCCCCTCTAAATGATGCCGCCAGGCCTCAAATGCCACCTTAATGGCTAGTAACTCCTTCTCCCAAATGGTATAATTGTGCTTGGAAGAATTGAATTTCCGTGAATAATAAGTGCAAGGGAAAAGGGTACCGCCGTGTTGTGGCCCAGCAGCAGCCGGCTGACCTGTTGGTGGACTCTGACAGCGATGAACACTATGGGACTGCCCTGGAGGCTGAGGAAGACTCTGGGGGGTGTTCAGAGTCACAGCAGGGACTAGAGAGGCCTGTTGGCCACCAGGTGGCAACTGAGTCAGGGAGCAGTGAGGAGGAACAGAGGGAGGTTGTCCCTAACGTGAGGATGCGTAGAGCTGATAGGAGGAGGGAGCAGCTTTGGAAACAGGCTCATAGAAGGAGATAGGAAACAGGTGGCTACTGATTGGCCCCTCCCAGAGAGCGACGGGAGGGGAATTTTGCAGGAAACATCAGTTTAAAGTTTGAAGTATTCTGTGAGTTCCGTGAGTCTTGTTTTTCATAGAGATATTTTTTCTGGGATCCTAAGCAAGGGGTTCCTTATCTCCCTCCTTAGTCATGGCAGACGGCCAAGCCGGCATCAGTATAATTTAGAGGCTTGGGACAGAACAGTATGTTTCCTGCCTTTTAAAGCAGATTTACATATAATCTAAAAGGGAGCATCTTCGTGCCGAAAACACCCAGCTCATGCAATAGGCAGCTTTGCTGGCTGCGCAGGTGGCTCAGCTCCAAGTTCACGCTGCTCCACCTCCACCTCAGAGGAAATGCCCGGTCGCAGTGCCTGATAAATTCGATGGCAACCAAGCCATGTTTCCGGCTTTCTTGGGACAATGCCAGCTTTTTATCAGCTTGAGAGCAGAGGAGTTCCCCACTGACAGAGATAAAGTGGGGTTTATGATTAGCCTGCTCTCTGGCTCCACAGCTCGTTGGGCTACCCCATTGTTGGTCCAGGCTAGCCCTTTGCTGGATGTCTTCAGGGGGTTCTGTGACCACCTCAGGTTAATGTACGAGGACCCCATTAAGAAGGAGACAGCTACCAGATGTCTGAAGACTCTGAAGCAGTGCCGGGGTTCCTTGCAGTAATACATCAGTGAGTTTAGGCTACTCTGATCCGCTAGCTCTAGCCTCACTGGTTCAGTCAGGTGGGTGGCATAGGCTCCTCCCATTAGGGACCCGTCGACCTGCTCGAACCGGATTGGGTGGGCCAGTCTTTTTGCTCTGATCCCCAGTTTCAGGACTGTGGTTAGGTTGATCAAGCACCTTATGCAGCCTGAAAATCCCCCTGGTTTCCTGTTTTTGGGGCTGTGAGGCGTATTGGAAAAAGGAAAGGGTGACTTGGTTCACTCACCATTGGGTCATTTTCTCCCTCGTCCTCGCTGTCATATGGTTCGGCAACTGGTTGTCATTGCCTGGGGTTCCACCACTTTTGCCTGGGGGGGGAAGGGTGTCTGCAGCCTGGAGGGCTTTCCCGGACGTGTTGGTGGGCCCTCGTTTGGGCCCTCGTTCTGGTCGTGCCCTGGGAGGTGGGTCTGGCCTTGGTTTTGGGGCTGGGGTTGGGCATGCAGCTGCCATGTGGCCCATCCCCCTGCATCTGTAGCATTTCAGCGGACTTCGAGGAAGGGCTGGTCTCAGGGCCTGCTGTGGTGCTGTGGTTCCCCGCCGGCTGGTTGGTTTCAGGTCGGGTTGACCTCTTTCTTGTGTGTCCAGTTGCTTTGTCATGTCGTTGGTGCACAGCCTGCTGTCGACTTTTGTTGCTACTCGGAACCACTCAGAGAGTTGATTTGGGATGTCGCAGTATGCAGTTATTTGGGCAATTTGCTTGTCCAGGCTTGTTCTGAAAAAATGCACCAGCAGCCACTCTGGTAAAGGGGGTAGCCTTCCTATAACCCTCCTAAATTCATGGATGTGCTCTTTGATGGGGCGACCCCTCTGCTTTAGGTTGCTGAGTTCCTCTTCTGCATATGGGTCCTCCTCTACCTCCTCAAATCTGGCCTCTAGCAGTTGCAGGAAGTCATCTATGTCTTGCAGTTGGGGGGGCTCTCCTCTTGTGGAGGGCTGCTAGCCATTCCCTTGCTTCTCCCTCTAGACCCTCTGCGATGGCATTCACCATGGCTCTGGGGGATGAGTAAAGGTGCCCATAGCGTTCTAGGTGGATATCAGCTGAAGGAATAGGGCTAGCTGGTCTGAGTCTCCGTCAAACTTTCCCCTGAATTGGGGTGGGTCATTCAGCCCTAATCCCCCAGCCTCCTGTTGGTCTTGGTATGATTGCACCTGATATGGCTGGTCATCTTCTTCACCCCTAGTTCGGAGAGAGGGAGGGGGTTGCCTGCTCTTGGCAGCCTGCCTGCTGCATGGGAGAGGTACTGGTTGCCATTTTGGGCTCCTTCTCCTTCTATTGGGAGGGGGAGGGGGGCTGCACTCCAGTCTGCATCAACAGGATCAGATGTCCCTCCCCTCTCTTTTGGGCGGCATGATGGCCCCTCATCAGCAAGGGTGGCCCGGTCAAGATCCTCCTTCAGTTGCTCTATTGAGGGATTCCATCTGGGGCTTTGGCTTTGGGAGCCTGGCTTGTTTCCAGTCCCACCTCCAGTCCACCCTTGCCAGCTTGCTTGAGGCCCTTCCCTGTATCTGGGGACTAGGGCAAGGGAATTCCACCTCAGCTGCTTTAGGGGTTGATTTCCAAAAGTACTCATCTTTTCTTGCTTCTGCCCACTAAGGAAGACATTGCTGCTTGGCATTGCCGCATACCTCCAGCTGTAATCAGTCTTTTTCTTCAGCCTCCTGTTGCCTGATTTTCCCTCCAAGCAACCCAAATATTTGGGGAGTGCTCGGCGAGCCCATGATTCAGGAGACCTGGAAATCTTAATAGATTTTTAAAAGTCAGTTTCGGCTCTCTGTGAAGTTTCCAAGAGCTGACCTAATTAATTTATGAGCCTCGAGACAAAGTAAAAAAAAAAACCATTCATTTATTAGGACTAACATCTTGGCACGGACTTCTGTGGAGCCGAAACTAAATCCCACTTAATGGTGTCTGAACTTTACCCCTGTGTCCCCTCCCCTCTGCCTGAAGTCATCAATCACATTCTCCAATAGGATGTTATGGCAGGGTTCTGGACATGTGCATTCACATCCCAGTTACAGAAATATGAGACTTTTTTACTCTGGCCAAAAGTATGCATGGCATTTCCCCCCCTTCTCAAGTTAATAGTAGTCATGGAAACGCTTTAGACATTAACACAGACCTTGAATGGCACATTCTCCCCTTCTAGGAAATGTCTCCAAGTGAGTAGGGCCCACCTGACCACATGTGTTTCTTTCTCCCAAATGGCCCACCTCCTCTCAGTAGCGGTGAGTTTTTTGGAGACATAGGCACACGGCAAGAGGTGCCCTTCTTTGTTCTTTTGCAACAGCACTGCTGCTACAGCCACATCACTGACGTCTGTCTGGATTAAGAATTCCTGTTCTGTTTCGGGGTGTTGCAGAATGGGCTCTTGGGCAAAGAGCCGTTTTAATTTCTCAAATGCTTTTTGACAGTCCATTGTCCACCCAAGGGGTTGCTTTGCCTTTGGCTTTGTCGGGGAAGGCCCAGTCTTTAACAGTTCAGTCAATGGCAGGGCAACTTCTGCAAAAGCTGGGATGAATTGCCTATAGAAGTTGGCAAATCCAAGAAAGCTTTGTAGCTGTTTGCGAGTACTTGGGGGTTTCCAGTCTAACACTGAGGCAGCAGGTGAATAACCCCCTCATTTAAAGGGTATAGGAGCCCCTAGACTCCTTGATAGAACTTCTTCATAAAAACATTAATTAAGTCTGCATATTAAAAGGACTTCTGTAGCTGGCATAGGAAATATTACACATCTTAGTGACACACAGCTTAAGAAACGCTTTATGGAAGGGCACAGAGAAGAACAGATGTGGTAAGATAAGAAATAAGGAAGTGGCATTTAGCATTTTACTCACCTTTATGTAGAGATCGCCTAGGCTAACACATTATTTCTGTTTTTCTGTTTTTCTGTATAATGTTAGCATTTTCAACTTCTCTTTTCTGGCAAGTCAACAAATTCACTTCTGTTTTTGTTAAATGTCAAGGAGCATATTTGTAACATTTTACTGTAAAGGTTGTGATGATGATGAATCTAGAATATACCTCCCCTTGACCGAATGTACCTCCCCTTGACCTTCCTTTTTCCCTTTGGACAAACACGCCTATGGAACCCCCAAAACGTCTGAAGGGGTATTAAAGTTCTGTCCTGGCCTACCCAGGACAGTTCAGACTTTGCAGTGTTAAACGCTCTGAACTCTGATGCATCATTAAAAAACCTGTTTCTCTTTTACCTTGTGGTCTCGCGTCCTATGTTTGGCTGACTGAGGTTTCCTGTCACAGTCTGCCACAACATTTCTGGCGACTCCAAGCCGGGACTGTGAGGGGTTTTTGGGACCCTCTGGTGTGTCGGCCCCGGTGCCGCTCGCCCGGCTGCTCCTAGGGACTTCCCCCTGGCGCCAACGGACCTTTGTTCCGAGGGGCTTTCCAGAGGACTGGGGGGCCGCGGCACCTGCGGCTGACGACTCCAAGAACCACGTGAAAAGGACCAGAGACCAGGAGCTCACAGACGCCGGCCGGCTGGGACAAGGGGATTCAGACAGGCAAGTATTGCGGGACCCCTCTCCCCTGAAGTTGACCCGGACTCGTTAGAGAGCCGGACCAGAACCCCGGATTCCTTAGTGAACCGGAGGCGCGGGCTGATCCCCCGACGCTAACTGAACAGGTACCTCTGGGTGGATTGTCTAAGCATAAGTGTTTTCTGAGGCTATTGCGGTTCCCTACGGTGACCCTGTTGATCGGGCACCCTGGGCCAGTAGCAGGTGCGTGAGCGTCCGCAGTTCCCTACGGTGACCCTGGTGATCGGGCTCCCTGGGTCGGACGATTGTTTGTGTGTGTGTGTAAAGGTGTTACGTTCGCAGTTCCCATTGGTGGCCGTGGTGAACCGGGACCGTGGGTCGGACGTGTGAGTGAAAGCGATTTGTTTTGTCTGGGGCCCCGGGAGGACCATGGGTGGCAGTGAAAGTACACCCCAGACCCCCCTCCAATGTATGTTAGACCATTTTAAGGCTGAATTTATGTCTCAGGACTATGGCATCAGGTGGAGTAGGCACAAACTCAGGGTATTTTGCACTTCTGAATGGCCCACTTTTGGCTTTGATTGGCCAGCCACAGGCACATTTGATCCCCAAATTACTCTAAAAGTCCATCAGCTGGTGTTTCACCCCGAATTAGGCCACCCTGACCAGGCTCCTTACATAGATGTGTGGTATTTCCTGGTGCGAAGACCCCCTCCCTGGATGAAAAAATGTCAAGCCAAAGCAGTCAACGTTATGCTGTCTCGTACACTGACGCTGAAACGCCCGAAAATAAAAGTGGTTCCTCCCATAGTGGCCAGTGCTCCAGAAGAAGTGCCCCATCCCCCACCTTATGAAGTCTCTCAGGTGGAAGCACCTCGATTGGCTGTGGCCAGGCCACCCCCGGTGCCTGCGTTAGTACCCCAAGTGCACCATTCAGGTGCCCGTCCACGCAGCATAAGCTCAAGCGGAACCTCGGGGGTTACATGGATGGAAGAAAGGCTGGATGACCTAACCCCCCTACTCTCAGCCACCAGCTCTTTCAAAGGCTCCCAGGATCTGGCTCCCTCTGAAAGACCAGTATCCCCAGAAGCAAAAGAAGAAGAAGAAGAGGGGGAAGGGATGGAAGCAAGTGGAGGCATACCCATGAGGGAAAGTCAGGATCCCCCCATTTCTACCCGTACCAGGGCAAGAAAAACTGAAACAGCCCTTACGGCCCCCTTGAGAAGGGTGGATCAACTCTTAGTGGATCGAGAGGATCCTACCAAAGTGCTGACCAGCCCTCTGTTTCAGCACGTTCCTTTTTCTACTTCAGACCTCCTTAATTGGAAGCTCCATTATGGACCCTTTAGTGAAAAGCCAAATGATGTAGCTGATCTGTTTAAAACTATCATGGACACCCACAACCCAAACTGGAGGGATCTCCAACAACTGCTTGCCACTTTGTTCAACCCAGAAGAAAGGGAAAAGATTCGAATAGCAATTGGCCAGATTTTAAAGCCTGATGTCCCTGCTCAGACCACTTTGGCCCAGTTTATTGAGAGACGTTTTCCATCTCAGGATCCCCATTGGGACCCTTATGAGCCCCGCCAGATGGCTGAATTGCGTCAACTCCAGCAGTTAATTGTCAGGGCCATCCGAATGGCTGGAAAACCAACTACCAACATGTCAAAGCCCTCCCTCGTTCATCAGGAACCAAATGAAAGCCCCGAGGCATTCTATACCAGACTCATTGATGCCTACCAAATGTATACTCCCATAGACCCCACTTCGCCTGAGAATGCTCGCATGTTGGCTATGGCTTACATTTCCCAAAGCGCCTCAGACATCCGTCGGAAGCTTCAAAAGCTAGAAGGTGCCTTGGGCAAGCCCATGAGTGAGCTAGTGGAAGTGGCCCGCAAGGTGTTTGTCAACAGAGAAGCTGTGGAGGAGAGGAAGAAAGAGTCCAAAATGCAACGTAAAGCTGAACTTCTGGCAGCTGCCTTCATGACGCTGCCACCAGGAGAGGGAAGAATGAGAGGAAGGGAGAGTGGAGGGCCCTTGGGACGCAATCAATGTGCTTACTGTCATCAATATGGACACTGGAGGGAGGAGTGCCCCCAAAAGGCTAGGGACGGCGCAGAGGGGCCAGCAAGAGGATCTGGACGACCCAGACCACCCAGAGACCCTCGTCTCCGCCCCACTAACCGGGGGCGCGGAGGCAGAAGAGGCTTCTTTCCCCCTGCCCCCCTTATGCAGTTGGGCCACTTAGAAGAGGAAGATTGAAACCGACCGGGTTCCAGCAGCCTCCCTGAACCTATGGTCCGTATTAAAATTGGGGGCACAGAAATTCCCTTCCTTGTTGACACAGGGGCTACCCGCTCCGTGCTTACCAAACCCTTGGGCCCCCTCTCTAATCAATCTATCAACATCCAAGGGGCCACAGGTGGCCCTCAGAAGCGTTCACTCCTACAGCCCCTGCTTTGTAAAACGGGAGGAAAGTCCATTCTTCATCAATTTGTGTATTTGCCCGAATGCCCACTCCCCTTGTTGGGCCGAGATTTACTTTGCAAACTACGTGCTCAGATCTTCTTTACTGAAGATGGGGAGATGGATCTTAAATATGGGCGGGTGAATTTGGAAGTGCCCCGGGAGGAGGCTTGGAGAATTATGACCATCATGCAAGTACCAGGAGAAAAGTGGCGTGAATTCAAGGTCCCCGAATTATGGGCAGAGGACAATCCCCCCGGCTTTGCAGCCCATCACCCACCTATCATAGTGGAAGAGCTCCCCTTTAAAAACCCTGTCAGGATTCGTCAAAGACCCTACCCCAGACCCATAGTGGCAGCCATCCAAGAAGTCATTGATCTGTATTTGGACAACCATATTCTGGTTCCTACTGATTCCAAATGGAACACCCCGATTCTGCCTATCCCTAAGGGTGAGGGTCGCTTTCGCATGGCGCAAGATTTACGCCCCGTCAACCTAGCTACAGTTACCATACATCCGACTGTTCCAAACCCATATGTACTGTTGGGCCTGATTCCTCCAACTGCTAAGTGGTTTTCCGTCATTGATCTGAAAGATGCCTTCTTTTCCATCCCCATACATCGCAAGAGTAGACACTTGTTTGCCTTTGAGTGGGAAAGCCCTGTCACGGGTCGCAAGCAACAGTACACCTGGACTCGTCTCCCACAAGGTTTTAAGAACTCCCCCACTCTGTTTGGAGAAGCCCTGGCAAAAGACCTTGAGTCATTACAAATCCCTCGGCCTGATGTATTGCTTCAGTATGTAGACGACTTGTTAGTCACCGGACACAACCAGGAGCACTGTCACAAAAACACATCAGCTCTGTTGAATTTGTTAATGGAGAGGGGATACAAGGCTTCTAGGAAGAAGGCTCAGTTAGTCCAGACAGAGGTCAGATATTTGGGCTATGATATACAACAAGGCCAAAGGGCATTGGGGCATGAACGGAAAGAGGCTATTTGCCAATTACCAATCCCCAAGAATCGCAAGGAGCTGAGAGGCTTTCTGGGGGCAGCAGGCTTCTGTCGTATTTGGATCCCTAATTTTGCCCTATTAGCTAAGTCATTGTATGATGCCACAAGAGGACATGAAAAAGAACCTATGCAATGGGGAAAAGAGGAACAGGCCAGCTTCTTGCAGCTTAAGCAAGCTCTTACCCAAGCACCCAGCTTGGGCCTTCCGGATTTGGACAAGCCTTTTCATTTGTTTGTGGACACAAAACAGAACATGGCTGTGGGAGTGTTAACTCAGAAATTTGGTACCTGGCATCGTCCTGTGGCCTATCTGTCCAAACAGTTGGACCCTGTAGCAAAAGGATGGCCTGCGTGCCTTAAAGCTGTTGCTGGCACGGCCCTCCTTACCCACGAGGCTAATAAATTGACTTTTGGCCAGGACCTGAATATATACACCCCACATGCCCTTAAGGCTGTCTTGGACCGAAAAGGCCATCAATGGCTCACAAATCCACGGATGCTCAAATACCAAGGCCTGATTACTCACAATCCTGCTGTTACATTGATCCAATCCCACGCCCTCAACCCAGCTACTCTTCTACCTGAACCTGATGCCCAAACTACCCATGATTGTTTACAAACCATTGCTGAGACCTATGCCAGTCGCCCCGACTTGAAGGATGAGCCCCTCCTTCGCCCCGATGCTTCTCTGTACACAGATGGCACCAGTTTTCTCCATGAGGGAACCCGCAAGGCTGCCTATGCAATTGTCACTCTCGAGGAGGTATGGGAAGCAGAGCCCCTTCCCCCAGGCACCAGCGCTCAATTGGCTGAGCTACATGCTCTCACACGGGCTCTGGAATTAGCTCAAGGCCTCCGAGTCAACATTTACACAGACTCCAAATATGCCTTCCTCACTGTACAGGTCCATGGGGCCCTTTACAAAGAAAGGGGGCTTATCACGGCAGGAGGAAAAGATATTAAATATGGCCCACAGATTCTGAGGTTATTGGACAGTGTCTGGGCACCTAAGGAAGTGGCCGTTATGCATGTAAGGGGACATCAGAAAGGCACCACGGACACTGAGCGAGGCAACAATAAAGCTGACCGCACGGCCCGTGCCGCTGCTCTCCGCCCTCTGAACTTACAAGCTACATGCCTTACCTTGTGGACCCCAGACTCATCCCATCCACCTTCATATTCGAACCAAGAAATCCAACAGGCCATAGCCATAGGAGCCCATCTTCAGGAAGGATGGTGGGTCTTACCTGACAACAGAGTTTTTGTTCCTCAACATTTGGCATGGGAAGCAGTTACCTCCCTTCATAGGAACCTACATCTGGGGAAGACTGCCCTACAAAATGCTTTGGCCAGAGAAGTTTACATTGAGCACCTTCCTAGTATGGCAGCTAGTGTGTGTGCCAGATGTCAAATTTGTGCTGCCAACAATCCTCGACAAGGTCCTTCTCTTCCCCAGGGACACCAACCAAGGGGATCCTATCCTTTTGATTCCTTAATGATTGACTTTACAGACATGCCTAGGTCAGGTCCATACAATGCCATGTTAGTCTTAGCATGCACTTATACTGGCTGGCCTGAATGTGTCCCCACTAGGACGAAGAAGGCCTTCGAGGTGACACGCGCCCTCATGTGTCTTATAATCCCTCGTTATGGCCTCCCGTCTCGTATTTCTTCTGACAATGGCCCGGAATTTATTCATAAGGCCACGCAACAGGTGGCTTCTATCTTAGGGATCACCTGGAAGCTGCATTCGTCGTTCCATCCTGAATCTGGCGGTTTTATCGAGAGACGGAACCGCACTATTAAGGACAAGGTCGCTAAAATTTGCCAAGAAACCCACCTTAAGTGGCCAGATGCCCTGCCTATGGCTCTCTTGGCGGTTCGCTGTGCTCCAAGCAAGGGTCTTGGTCTCTCGCCCTTCGAGCTGTTGTATGGGCGGGTCCCCAACCTCTTGGCCCCTAATTTGCACCCGACCGCTCAGATAGCTGACTCCATTAAAATTAAACAATTGCAAGCCCTGAATGCCATAGTCCTCCAATTGCAAAAATATGTATTGACCTGTCGGCCACATGTTGTTACCACTCCGGTCCACTTCTTCCACCCTGGCCAGGAGGTCTGGGTCAAGGACTGGAAAAAGGAACCATTGGGCCCCAAGTGGAAAGGACCATATACTGTTGTCATATGTTCTCCCCTTGCTGTTAAGGTTGCTGAAATCAAGTCGTGGATCCATTGGTCGCGAGTTAAGTTGGCAGCAACTTCCCAGTGGCACGCTGCCAGCAACCCACACGATCCCTTGAAGCTCACTCTGCGTCGTCATCGGGATCCCGACCTGAGGACTGTCACCTCTCCTGACGACACTCGGGACGCTGTCTCTCCACGGACAGGTGACCAACGCTCTCCACCCCCTGCAGGTGGTCTACCAGGCGTGATCACCCATCGCACGGGCAACTTACGACGTCTCCCGTGGACTCTTCGCTCATCCCGACGTTCCAAATAGCTCGATGGAAGCCACCCAGCGCCTGCGCCAAACGACCTGGATCAGACGAGGCCTTATGCCCACCGTCTGGGTGGTAGTCGTTCTTCTTCTTATTTCTATTGTAATTAACTCTATGTATTTGTACCGACTTTTGCGTGCCCAGGACCCTCCTCTGGTTCTGCCGGAGGGCTTCCCCGAGTCAGTTGACCCTCCAACAGGGGGGAATGGGACACGCCCCGTATACGAAACTATGGGGCCGGGCCCCTTTCCACCCTGTGAGGAGTGTTTTGTGTACGGTCCAGGGGGAAAACAGTTCCTTCATAGTGATTCTTGGTTCCCCGAATGCCATAAGGAGGAAGGGCTCTCCCCTTGTGAGTATGAAAAGACTAACTTTTGGCAATGCAGAATAGACCCCAATGGTACAAAATGGGCCCCCAATGATATTTACAACTCATCCATTATGTGCCACTTGCTAAGGCCCACTCAGGTACCAATTTCTGGTATCAGACATACCAGACACAAACGAGCCAAAGTCACACCTACTAGTAAGAAATCCACTAAAAAGGACCCCCACACCCTTCAGAAACACATGTCAGCCTGGTTGACCAATTTCATGGGCAACCACGTGCAAGAGACGAAGGGGGAACATGCAGGTCCACCAGACAGGGCCTCACTTGATGAGGTCAAGAAAGCTTGGGCTAACTCAAATCTAACAGTAATACCCAAGGAGCTCCCTCAGTGCATTTCATGCATGACGGGCCAAGGAAAAAACATTTTTAAGTTTAAATTGGGCCTGCCCCAAGAGTGCAGTACTTCACCTGAAACTGCTTCACTTCCGGACTGCACCTTTGGGAAGGATCACCCTCAGGTAAAAATATGTAGGGGTCGGGCTGGCGTTAGAAACTGTACTCAGGTCCCCCTAAAGCCCCAGGTATACAAAAGATGCCAGGGCTCCACTGGTATCATCTGCTACCTTCCAAAATCCCAAGGTTTGGACAGCTGCACACCTTGCATGAAAAAGGCATGGGTAGGGGCTCGCACCATTGAAACCCTGATCTACCACACTGAGGCCCCTCCACATTGTGTACCCCAGGCCACAGGGTGCACCTCCAATGGCACCATGTACAGTTACTGTTTGCAGGGAACTGATTTGGTGTGCTATAATCCAGAACTCCCTGTGCGGATGAATGTTTCTGTCTGGGCAGGCCTCGGCCTTACCTCTCAGGAACACTCATGGCTCTATTACCTAAACTCTACAGTAGCCCTGAAGCAAGGAACGCAACCCCTGACTGTTGTCTTTGATGTGTGTGCTGCCATGGACAAAGCGGTCCATATTACCTGTGGGGACAGTAGCTGGAGAAATGTCTATCAATCTGCACACAAATACCTATGTCCACGAAATTTGGACCCGCACAAGGGCAATCCTGATGACTTCAGTCCTTGTGACAACCGAATGGTATGTACAGGTTGGGATTGTGTATGCAAATACACAGGCCAGGGAACACACTCTGGTTGTCTGCACATTGTCAAGTTTGAAAGGATCCCCGGTAGTAATTTGGTATCGATCCAGGTGTCTCGAGACCATCCCCCTCAGGTTAGTTATGGTATTGGGATTGAGGGGTCAGGGAGGGATCCTGTTACCTATATCACCATTCGCCTCCAGACTAAGAATGATGGGGAAATAAAGTCTCTTGGATGGTCAGTTTATGACAGCCTTCGAGAGTTGGAAGAACCTCTCCCTCTAAGTACTAAGGCAGTCAATTTGTTTGTGGAAATGGCTGAGGTTGTGGCAAAGTCCCTCGCAGTTCGAAACTGCTTTGTGTGTGGTGGAACTAACATGGGAGAACAGTGGCCATGGGAAGCTTTGGAAACTAGCCCCGAAGTATATAACAACATGAGTCAGGATGGCAATATTACCATCAGAACTGACCCATCGGGCATAGTCTGGACGCTCACCACAAACCTGGTGGGACGAAATTGCTTTGTCCGGAATGGGTCATTCCCGGTGGGCCATCTGATATGCCTAGGTACATGGGATGTCAATTATACCAAATGGACATCGCCATCCGATTTGCCAGCCCCTCCAAAGTTTAACAACACTTTCCTTCCTTTCATTACCTCCAACCCTAAGTTCCCAGGCCCATGGGTTGCCCCTGCAAATATGTATTGGATTTGTGGCAACACTGCCTATGAGGTCTTGCCATCGTATTGGTCTGGGTCATGTGTTCTGGGGTGGATAAAACCTTCTTTTTTCCTACTCCCCATCCAAAAACGCCAAGTTTTAGGGGTCCCCCTATATGAACACATAGGGCTTCAAAGGAAGAAGAGGGACTCCGAACATGCATTCTCCAACTTCCCTTGTAAAGAATTGGCCCAATATGAAGAACAAACATTCTGGGATTCGGAGCGTATTGTTTGCACCTATGGGAAGGCCACTTGGGCTGAGGATGGGTCCTGGGGGTATCGCACTCCTATATATATGCTGAATCGCATTATTAGGCTCCAGGCAGTGTTGGACCTAGCAGGTGAAAGGATTGATAAGTCACTTAACATTTTGGCCTCGACAGCAGATAAACTAAGGACCGCTGTATATCAGAACCGGCTGGCCCTGGACTATCTGCTGGCTAAAGAGGGTGGGGTGTGTGGAAAATTTAACCTTACCAACTGTTGTCTCCAAATAGATGAAACTGGCTCAGTTATAAAGCAATTGACTACTGAAATGAGGCAGCTCACCCACTTTGAGGGGCAGGATTGGAAAGGGTTTGATTTCTCCTCAGCTTTTGGATCTTGGTTTCCCAAACTCCCTGGACTGCAGGCAATAGTGGCTTTGATTGGCCTAATTGCTGCTGGATGTGTTATTCTGCCTTGCATTCTCCCCATTTTTGTGAGAACCATTAGTAACAGTCTCTCACTTCTGGTCGACAAAAGGGCCTCTGTAAAGGCCTTAGCTCTGTGTGACTTGGAAGGTGAGTATGTCACCTTGCTCCGGCGAGAAAAGGAGGAGCCCCCTCTCTGGCGTACTTGGGATGATCCCAACGGTGCTTATGAAACTCCCCAGTAAGCTATCACATACAGGTGAAGTTTCAACAGGGGGGAATGAGGCAGCAGGTGAATAACCCCCTCATTTAAAGGGTATAGGAGCCCCTAGACTCCTTGATAGAACTTCTTCATAAAAACATTAATTAAGTCTGCATATTAAAAGGACTTCTGTAGCTGGCATAGGAAATATTACACATCTTAGTGACACACAGCTTAAGAAACGCTTTATGGAAGGGCACAGAGAAGAACAGATGTGGTAAGATAAGAAATAAGGAAGTGGCATTTAGCATTTTACTCACCTTTATGTAGAGATCGCCTAGGCTAACACATTATTTCTGTTTTTCTGTTTTTCTGTATAATGTTAGCATTTTCAACTTCTCTTTTCTGGCAAGTCAACAAATTCACTTCTGTTTTTGTTAAATGTCAAGGAGCATATTTGTAACATTTTACTGTAAAGGTTGTGATGATGATGAATCTAGAATATACCTCCCCTTGACCGAATGTACCTCCCCTTGACCTTCCTTTTTCCCTTTGGACAAACACGCCTATGGAACCCCCAAAACGTCTGAAGGGGTATTAAAGTTCTGTCCTGGCCTACCCAGGACAGTTCAGACTTTGCAGTGTTAAACGCTCTGAACTCTGATGCATCATTAAAAAACCTGTTTCTCTTTTACCTTGTGGTCTCGCGTCCTATGTTTGGCTGACTGAGGTTTCCTGTCACAGTCTGCCGCAACAACACAGCTTTCACTTTCCCTGGATCCATCTCTATCCCCTCACTGGAGATGTGATAGCCAAGGTAATCTAGTGAGGTTTTGTGGAATTCACACTTAGACAATTTTGCATATAGCTTGGCAGCTAGAAGTTTTTCGAGGACCAGTCGTACTAGCTTCACATGCTCTTCTAGGGTCTCAGAAAAAACAAGGATGTCATCAAGATAAATGAGCAACCCTCGTATAGGTGCTCATGTAGCACCTCATTTATGTACTGCATGAAGACTGCAGGGCCCCCTTGTAGCCCAAATGGCATAACTTTGAACTGGAAACTGCCAAGGGGGCGGCTAAAGGCGGTCTTCCATTCATCTCCCTCATCTCCCTCCCTGAAACGTATGCGGTAATACGCCTCTCTCAAGTCCAGTTTGGTGAACACCTTGCCTTTAGCCAAGTGGTTCAACATATCCTTCATGAGGGGTAGTGGGTAGGTATTCTTTACACATACGGCATTTATCCTGTGCAAATCAATGCAGAGACGAACCCTGCCATCTTTCTTCTCTTTGAATAGCACAGGGGCCGCTACTTCTGACTTAGCTGGTTCAATAAAGCCCCACTTCAAATTGATGTCAACGTACTTTCTTAATTCTACCATTTCTTTAGGAGTCATGGAGTACGTTTTCGGCTTTGGTAGGGTAGCCCCAGGTATGAACTCCATCGCACAATCAGTGGGCCGATGAAGGGGGAGATAGTTACAATCTTCCTCACTGAAGACCCCTGCCAGGTCCCAGTAGTCTTTTGGCACTTGCTGGATGCATGGGGGTCTTGTTTCTGCTGCAGGGGCTGCAGGCTCTGGGCGGTCTGCTTTATTGGGTTCGATAGTCCCTGGGTGGCCCTCTGGCTTCACGGGTGGAAGCAGTCCAAAGCTTATCAATTTCTGAATGCCGTCCTCCCATTTTATCATAGGTGTCCACTTGTCCAACCACGCAAGCCCCAAGATAATTGATTCATGCATCTTTGGAGCTATGATGAATCTGAGGAGTTCATAGTGGTGCCCTATCTGCAACTTTACAAAGTCGGCAATTAGTTTGGTCGGGGCCACACCAATTAGCATCCCATCCACCTGCTCAAACCAAATGGGATGGGCTAGGGGTCTTGTGTGTATGCCTAGCTGCTCCATGATAGACATGCTGATTAAGCATCGGGTGCAGCCGGTATCCACGATTGCCTCAACTTCCCCTTCTACCCCCGACTTGGGCACTATGAGTTTGGCTTTGATGGCAAAGGGGCGGATGGGTGTGCTTACCATCGGGTCGTCATCCCCACCGCTTCCTTCATCCGAGTTTGTCAAGGGCCCTTCGGCTGGGCCTCCATTGATCCCTGGGGAAAGGTTTGTGTGGGTTTGTGTGTCTGAGGCTTGTCTGGCAAATTTAGCGGCTTGTCTTTTCCCAGGCAGCTTCATTTGCCTCTCTGCTGGCTGAGGTTCCTGGAGGAGCTGTCTCTTTAGCACTTTTCCCTATCTTGCTATTGTCAGGGAATCATCTTTGGAAGGGGGAACTCCCCCCCCACCCCGAGCTTCCCAAGGTTTTTCCTCCTGCTTTGTGAAGGGGGGCAGAGCCCCCACGCCTGATTCTGGTTTTGTGCCAGTGTGGGTGGGGGCGAGGAAGAGGGCGACTCAGCTGCTGTTCCCAGATCTTCAGCTGCTGTTCCCAGGTCTTCTGGTTTTCCCTGTTGGGGCATTGCAGCTGGGGCTGGAACTGGTTGAAGGTTCAGTCCCTAGGGTTTCCCTGGGCCAGTTATCTGAAATGGTGCCATCTGCTGAGGAGGGGCAGGCTTCCATTGGTATTGCGCCCATCCATGGCCCGGGAAGAAAGCCCACCCTGGTGGTGTTTGATTTGCAAGCTGCAGCCCAAACATCAGTGGCTGGCTAAGGGGAGAAATCCCCCAGCCCCCCTGCTGCTGGCTGGATTGACTTCCCCATCCTGGTTGAGGGCCCATCTGCGCCCCAGGGAGGAAGGGCGCTGCCATTGGTCAGGCTCCAGCAGCAAGGTGTTGGCCTGACCCACTTGTCGCTGTATGGAAGGAGCATAAATCTCCACTCCAGTGCGTTGCAGAGTCTCTATCAGGGAAGGCGAACATGGGCTGGGTCATGGTTGGCACATCTGGGAAAACCCGAATCTGAAAGCTTCCCGGTTTTCCCCACCCAGTTGAAAGTTCATGATTTTGTCCCCACACCCACATGTCCATCACATGGTCCAATCTTCCACTGCCATGCTGGCAGTTCCACCCATCCAGTTCCGGTCAGGTGCAGAGGTGTAGAGACAAAGGATGATCTTGGCTTCTAGAAAGGAATTTTATTTTGGCTACATAGCATTTAACTGCGTACCACCCCCCCTCCCATTTTCCCACAATAGAAACGGCATAGTAAAATAATAGAAAGTGTGGCAGGCCAAAGATCCAAAAGGAATATGGCTGCAGGCCTGACAGCTACCTACTTTTCAGGAAACATATTTTGCAACTTAGCTGTCAGCATCTTTAAGTTGGGGTGGGTAGCATTTAAGGGTGAATCAACGTCAGTGGTGGGTTTCAAACATTTTTGGAACCTCTTCTGTAGGTGTGGCCTGCTTTGTGGAAGTGGCTTGCCAGCCATGTGACTGGGTGGGAGTGGCCAAGACGATGTCACTGAATTCTTTGCCCCAATGGATAAACTACAATAAGATTAAAATAAGTACACAAAACAATAAAAGAGCTACTTACAGATGGAAGATGACTGTCCTTGCGAGTCTTCAGTATCACTGACTCCAATGAATGGCCTGCACAAAGAAGAGACACAGAAATGAACTCTTCCATTGCATGCACTGCATTAGGATGAAACAATCACACAAAACAATAAAGACAGCTACTTACAGAGGGAAGATTACTGCCTTGCCGGTCTTCTGCACCACCACCTTACCACCTTGCTCCAATAACCTGCAAAAAGGAGAGACACAGAAAGGAAGACTTTAATTGCATGCGCTGCATTAGGATGAAA
The DNA here is from genome assembly GCF_964273705.1 of Natrix helvetica. Lineage (NCBI taxonomy): Eukaryota > Metazoa > Chordata > Lepidosauria > Squamata > Natricidae > Natrix > Natrix helvetica. The sequence goes on along the minus strand of NC_138555.1, from coordinate 41,651,805 downwards.
CAAGCACACAAAATAATAGAAAAGGAAGATTACTGTCCGTTTCTGCGTCTTCTGCACCACCCCCTCACCACCTTGCTCCAATAACCTGCACAAAGAAGAGACAGGAAAGGAAGACTTTAATTGCATGCACTTACACCTTAGATAAGAATAGCACAATGAAAGAGATACACTCAAGTACTTACTTGTGTTATTGGTCTTCTGGTTGAAGATATTTCCAGATTGTTCTTAGGCTTCCAGACTCCTCAGTTGCACCTTTCTTGGTCTTTACTCATGGACCGTCAGCTGTGTGATGGTTCGCTCTGAGCCACTTTTTCACTGCAGGAATTGGGTCCCATCTCTCAACAGGCATGCCAAGAACACTTATCACCATCATTTACTTATGTTTGGAACAATTCGGCGGGTTCTTTGCTCTGAACATATGAGGTTCATTTTTGAGAACCCCTAACAGCAATTTTCTAAAAAATCTCTGCAGTTGTTCAAATTAATTTTGTAATTAAAAATTTGGCCAAATTCAACCAATGCTGCCTCTGCTTCTGCCCAAGGAACGACTACATCTTCAATGTTCCAGTAATCTGGCTCCAAATATGTGATAAAGTGTAACTTGTTTGCGGCTGGCAATTGGCTACCTGTTTTTAGATGGTCGCAATCCATCAGCCTTTTCTTCAAATTGGTGATGATGCTTGACAGAAGGTTTCCACGAGGAAGGGAACAAATTGTTGATTTGGAGCTAAATTGATGTTTTTGAAGGCTTGTGTTTTTAGCATTGCATCAGTGTTGTTTTCATATGTGCCCTTTCTCTGTCTAAGCACTTCAAAAGCTTTGATTGTTCGCAATACTAACTTTTCGGCCTTGATGATATCTGTGTCTCTCCCCTGCAGGGCATTTGACAGAAGAGAAATCTCATTTAGAATATCTATCATGAGGGCCAAATCCTTCAAAACATTTAGATTTTCAAAACGGGAAGCCATGCCTGGGAATCTTTCATTGCCCAGAAAAAACTGATGTAGCGCTGGATAAGCACGCCACACAGCTATGGTTGCCCTTAAACTACAAGCAGCCCATCTTGGTCCCCAAACTCTGCCAATCTTCACGATTTAAATGCCCAATTGTTCAGAGATTTGGAAAAGGTCATTCTGGCTCTTGCAGGATTTCTGGAAAGTGGTGTGTATTTTGTCAAGGAAGATCTTGAAGTGGTTGAGTTGTTTTATTTTTTTTATTGCATCATCCAGCACAAGTTGGAGGCGATGATTCAAGCAGTGCCAGATTACGATGTTTGGGAAGTCTTGAGCTATTCTAGTGCTGACTCCAGATTTTCTCCCAAGCATAACGTTGGCACCATCGGAGCAGAAAGCTATTAAATTCTTCTGCAGATATTCGGTGGTAAACTCAACTTTACACAAGCTTCCCATTGCTGCAGAACATATGGTCTCCACATCTTATTTCTCTAATTCCAACAATGAAAGCACTGCTTTTATTGAAAGTGTTGAGGCTTCATCGATTATTAGGCACACCTTTAGATTATTTGCAATAATCCTGGAAAACACGGTGGTTTTTGTTAGGGGTATCTCCATTGGGAGACAGAAAATAGCGCAGCGGAATGTACAGCTGGAGAGAAAGAACGTTGCTAGTAGAAAAAAACACACGAATAAGAGTTTCAGACACTGCTAGTAAAAACAAGTAGCTTTACTACTAATAATTGCTTCACAAGCAGTGATAGTAGATTTATGTCCAAAACACAATTCAAAGAACAAACAATTGCTTACAGTCGCAGTTCACATTCCAGTCATCAAGTGAGCAAGTAGTTATCAAGCATAGGACAAGCAGAGAGAGAGAGTGAGCTGTCCTGACTCCCTCTTATTGTAAAGTTAATTACAGCTGATAAGTACATTTACCCATTTAAAGCAACAACGACCATTTGTTATTGTATATAGATATATATTGCCTACCCAACACTAGGAGTATACTCCCAACATTCTCCCCTTTGGGTAGCCAATATATATTCACAATTTCAGTCCATATCGTTCACAACTTTCTTTATGTTTAATAGCACCCTGAGCCTTTGTGAAATGGTCGGCTATATTATCCTCTGACCTACAGTATGTTAACTCCAGTAGCTTATTTTAATACTCTCCCGTACATTCAAATAACGCAGATCTGTATGTTTCATTCTAGTTTTAACTGCCAAATTAGTAGCCATTTGAATAGCTGCCTGTTTGTCCTCGTACACGGTAATAGAATCGTTTACTTCTATTCCTAGATCTATCAGTAACTGTTTGTAACATATTATATCAGTACATAGTAGTGATAGACATGAAAATTCTGCTTCCATAGTAGACAGTCAGATGTTTCTGCCTAATGGATCTCCATCCAACCAATGCCTTACTCAAAAATACAGCTATTCCAGACGTTGACTTTCTTGTGTCTATATCTGTTGCAAAACTTGCAGCAGCATATGCGGTCAGCTTTAGCTCCTCATTAGGTTTAAGGTACAGCGCATAGTGCATTGTTTGCTTCAAATACCTTAAAATCCTTTTTACAGCCTGCCAATGCCTCTCACTTGGGTCTGAATTATACCTAGCTAATTGGTTTGTGCTGTATGCAATATCAGGCCTTGACCAATTGCTTAAATATGACATACTTCCGATTAGTGATTGGTACAATCCCTTATCAAACATAGCACTCTGTTCATTGCTATTGTTGAAATCCTGACTCATAGGAGTCTTTGAGGGTTTATATAGTTCCACCTTGAATTGTTTCAGTAAATTGTTTATTTTATCCGTCTGTGATATTTTGAACCCTCCCCTGGTTTTATCAATCCTTAATCCTAAATACTGACGTATTTCACCTAGATCTATTACAGTGAAATGTTTCTTCAATTGTTCAATTATATTAATAGCCTCTTATACTGTCTTAGTTAACAATGCTATATCGTCGGTAAATAAAAGAAGTAATGAAACTTCTTCATCCCTTTCCATTCTAAACAGACATGGATCAGCTAAACCAGCTTTAAATCCGATGCTAGTTAAAGCGTTTACTACACACTGGTTCCACTCATAACCAGACTGTTTTAAGTCATAAAGACTCTTCTTCAGACACCAACATTCAGACGTGTCATTATCTTTGATTCCTGCTGGTGTTTTCATATAGATTGTATGTTGTAATGGTGCATGTAGATAACCTGTTTCTACATCTAAGTGTTTAATCAAATACTTATTTTTTGCAGCCCAAACTAAAGCCTAGTCCCCAGATACAGGGAAGGGTCTCAAGCAAGCTGGCAAGGGAGGACTGGAGGTGGGACTGGAAACAAGTCAGGCTCCCAAAGCCCCAGATGGAATCCCGAGGGAGTGCAAAAGAGCAACAGAGGGAGGATTTTTACCAAGCCACCCTTCATGATGAGGGGCCATCATGCTGCCCAAAAGAGAGGGGAGGGACATCTGATCCTGTTGAAGGGAGGAGATGCAGACTGGAGTGCAGCCCCCCTCCCCCTCCCGATAGAAGGAGAAGGAGCCCAAAACGGCAACCAGTGCCTCTCCCATGCAGCAGGCAGGCTGCCAAGAGCAGGCAACCCCCTCCCTCTCTCCGAACTAGGGGTGAAGAAGATGACCAACCATATCAGGTGCAATCATACCAAGACCAACAGGAGGCTGGGGGATTAGGGCTGAATGACCCACCCCAATTCAGGGGAAAGTTTGACGGAGACTCAGACCAGCTAGCCCTATTCCTTGATTCAGCTGATATCCACCTAGAATGCTATGGGCATCTCTACCCATCCTCCAGAGCCATGGTGAATGCCATCGCAGAGGGTCTAGAGGGAAAAGCAAGGGAATGGCTAGCAGCCCTCCACAAGAGGAGAGCCGCCCAACTGTAAGACATAGATGACTTCCTGCAACTGCTAGAGGCCAGATTTGAGGAGGTGGAGGAGGACCCATATGCAGAAGAGGAACTCAGCAACCTAAAGCAGAGGGGTCGCCCCATCAAAGAGCACATCCATGAATTTAGGAGGGTTATAGGAAGGCTACCCCCTTTACCAGAGCGGCTGCTGGTGCATTTTTTCAGAACAAGCCTGGACAAGCAAATTGCCCAAATAACTGCATACTGCGACATCCCAAATCAACTCTCTGAGTGGTTCCGAGTAGCAACAAAAGTCGACAGCGGGCTGTGCACCAACGACATGACAAAGCAACTGGACACACAAGAAAGAGGTCAACCTGACCTGAAACCACCCAGCCGGCGGGGAACCACAGCACCACAGCAGGCCCTGAGACCAGCCCTTCCTCGAAGTCCGCTGAAATGCTACAGATGTGGGGGGATGGGCCACATGGCAGCTGCATGCCCAACCCCAGCCCCAAAACCAAGGCCAGACCCACCTCCCAGGGCACGACCATAACGAGGGCCCAAACGAGGGCCCACCAACACGTCCGGGAAAGCCCTCCAGCCTGCAGACACCCCTTCCCCCCAGACGAAAGTGGTGGAACCCCAGGCAATGACAACCAGTTGCCCGAACCATATGACAGCGAGGACAAGGGAGAAAATGACCCAATGGTGAGTGAATCAATTCATGCCCCCAACCACTCCCACACCAGCAAGCAGAAGCACCACCCATGCTGGAAACCCCCCAAGAGAGCCCACGAGAACAACTGGCAACCACATCTGACAAAACCCCAGAGGTCGAACTGATTCCGATAGAATATCAGGACCTGGCAGAAGTATTCAGCGAGGCCGAGTGTGATGTTCTGCCTCCCCACCAGGAGACAGAGTGTGCCATTGAAATCATCCCCGGGGCAAAACTACCCAAGCCCAAACTGTATGCCATGACGTCCCGGGAAATGCAAGAGATGCGCAAATGCATAGACAAAAACCTTGCAAGGGGGTTCGTTGAGCCAGCCAAGCCACGGGTAACGGCACCAATCCTCTTTAAAGAAAAAAAAGATGGAACCATGAGATTGTGTGTGGACTTTTGAGGGATAAATGGGGTGTGTATACAAAACTTATAACCCCTCCCCCTCATGAAGGACATGCTGTCTCATCTGGCCAAAGGAGAAGTCTTCATCAAACTAGACCTCAGAGAAGCATACTACCGAGTATGTATCAGAGAGGGGGATGAGTGGAAAACAGCATTCAACTGCCCCCTAGGGAGCTTTCAATTCAAAGTGATGCCTTTCGGGCTGCAGGGGGCCCCAGCGGTATTCATGCAGTTAATAAATGAGGTGCTGAACGAGCACCTCTACAAGGGGGTCCTCATCTACCTAGATGACATCCTTATCTACACGGAGACCATGGACGACCACGTACCCCTGGTCCGCCAAGTACTGGAGAAACTTCTGGCAGCCAACCTATACGTCAAGGTATCAAAATGTGAATTCCACTGTGCACGGTTAGACTACCTGGGTTACCGAGTGTCAAATGAGGGAATAGAGATGGACCCAGCGAAAGTGCAAGCCGTCCTAAGCTGGGATCCCCCTCGCACCCGCAGACAGCTACAAAGCTTCCTAGGGTTTGCGAACTTCTACAGGCAATTCATCCCCTCCTTTGCAGAGATTGCCAAACCCCTAACAGACCTCCTGAAGACAGGGAGCCCAGGAACGAAACCTCGTCCGGGACAACCCCTACCATGGGACCTAACCTGCCAAGAGGCGTTCGAGACACTAAAAGAAATGTTTGCAAAGGAGCCAGTGCTGAGCATTCATGAGTGAAAGTGGAAAGAAGGGAATATGGAAAAGTGAATTTGATAATCTGGAGCTCTATCCCTCTTGTCAAGTTATGGATTTGATGATGGAATTAAGAAGAGAAACAGCTTCAGAAATACGTCTGAGAATCAAAAACATGTTAATTTCAACACCAGCTCAAGGGCATGTCAGGGGAAAAATTTCACCCTGAGCTAATGAGGTCTGGAATCGACGGCTTTTCCAAACAGCATATCTTCAAGAAGCGAAAGTAAAAAAAACCGAGAACATGTTCTAATGAAAACAAACTTTAATATGAAAATAAAATGAAAATAGAAATAAAACAAATCTATCTAATTGTTACATTTTGGCAGAAGCAATTCTCGTCCACCTTCTTTGGCAGACGAACAAAGATCAAAAGGAAAGAAGTCTCTGGAATGTGTGATGTATTATAAACGTGTTAAGCATGCGCAGTAAATCATTGCTGATAAGGACCTATGACCTGCGCAATAACTCTTTCAGTTCAGCTAGCAAACAATTAACGCAGTGACACCCCTTCTTTTGCTAGTTGGGCTGATGTCATCAAATCATCAGACAAGGCACATCTTCTTTTGCAAATACTCGTGTTCTGCTGCTGGAAGTGGTTTGTTGAGCATGTCAGCAATCTGATCATGTGTAGAAACAAATTGCAATTTAACAAAACCTTGCTTAACTAATTGCTTTGTGTTTTGATAACAAATGTCAATGTGTCTGGACCTAGAACCTGTGAAATGTCACTCAGAAATATAAACCACCGATTCATTATCTTCCATCACGGTGATTGGTCGAATCGGACGTGTCCAGATATCTGTGATCAAAGCATCAAACCACGTTAGAGAATTACAAGCATCTGAAACACAAGCATATTCAGCTTCAGTAGATGAACATGAAACACAACTCTGTTTTCTCACTTGCCAGTAAACAGGACATCCATTCAGGAACATCATGTAACCAGAAGTACTTTTGCGTGATTTCTTATCACTTGCCCAATCAGAATCGGCATAACAACATAACTTTGCATGGTCAGTATGTGTTGGTTCTAGCAATAACTTCATGTGTTTAGTGTGTTTCAGGTATTTCAATAACTTCTTAATGCATGTCCAATGAAATTGTGTTGCATTACCTACGTGTTGTGATAAAAGATTAACACTAAGTGCAATGTCGGGTCTGGTCCAACTACTAATATACAATAGTGAACCAATGACTGAACGATAAAGTGTTTGATCCTCGAACTCAGGACTTGGTTGATGTGTTAAGTTGTGAAAATCTGTTTGCATGGGTGTCTTTATTGTGTTAGCATCTTTCATGTTGCAATGATGCAAAATGTGGTCAATTTTCTCTTCTTGTGAAAGACTAAACCCCTTCTGTGTTTTTTCAATCTGAACACCTAAATAAGTGCTAATGTGTCCTAAAGATTTCAGTGTGAAGTATCTCTGCAAACTTTTAGCAAAAAATCTCACTCATTTTCTTATTTGGACCAATGTAAACAATATCATCAACATAAACAGGAATTATCTCATATACATTGTTAGATCTTTTTGTGAACACACATTCATCAGTTTCGGACTTAATAAAGCCCATTGAATTTAGTTTGTCAGTAAGACATAAGTGCCACATTAAACCTGACTGTTTCAGACCATAAAGACTTTTGTTCAGGAACCAGGCATCCCCTTCTTGCTTTCGGAATCCTGGAGGACCTCTCACGTAGATCTCTTCATCTAGGTCTGCATGTAAATAAGCTGTGTCCACATCAAATTGGAAAACTTCTAAACCAAGAATAGTTGCAGTGGTTAAAGCAATTTTTACACTTTCAGTTCTGACTCTTGGTGAGTAAGTGTTTGTGTAGTCCTCAGGATAACGTTGAGCGAAACCCTGAGCTACAAGTCTGGCTTTGTATAAAGACTCACCATTCGGTTTCTTCTTGATTCTGTAAACCCATCGAGTGCCAATGACTTTCTTTTCCTCTTGTTGAAAAGTTGCCCCCACAGTTGGCCCGGCTGCTGAAGAAATCTGGTGCTTTGGAAGCCAGCTTGAAAAATCTTCCATTTCTGTGTCAGAAGGAAGGGATCCCTCTGAGCGCGCTTCATGTCTGTCTTTTTTCTTTTTTTTTCTTGGCATGGCTAGAAAGTTGATTTTAAGCGTACCTCAGTAGCTATAATTCATTCTTTCTAATTAGTCTGGTCGCTTATCTCTTGAAGATAACTTGGAAGGAAAAACCATAAATTATAACCATCCTCTGCTACCATTATTGTCAGGGGAAAAATTTCACCCTGAGCTAATGAGGTCTGGAATCGATGGCTTTTCCAAACAGCATATCTTCAAGAAGCGAAAGTAAAAAAAACCGAGAACATGTTCTAATGAAAACAAACTTTAATATGAAAATAAAATGAAAATAGAAATAAAACAAATCTATCTAATTGTTACATTTTGGCAGAAGCAATTCTCGTCCACCTTCTTTGGCAGACGAACAAAGATCAAAAGGAAAGAAGTCTCTGGAATGTGTGATGTATTATAAACGTGTTAAGCATGCGCAGTAAATCATTGCTGATAAGGACCTATGACCTGCACAATAACTCTTTCAGTTCAGCTAGCAAACAATTAACGCAGTGACAGGGCAATGAGACTACATGAGAGATCTTTTAAGCAAAAAAGTGCGGAGAGAAGTTTTTAAAAACCTTATAAAGAAGTTAATAACAGAATTGATGCAACAACTGGCAAAAGAGATAAGATTGTTTTGTTACTGGAAAGATACAGGCTGATAATGAATGTTGATAATTAAAAACTTAATTAAAAACTTAAAAGTAGGATTTTGTAGATGCTTTTAGAATGTTTCTTTAAATGTTTATTTGTTAACAAATAATTCATTATGATAATAATAATGAAATAATAATTTCAACTAGTAAAAGCAATTTGGATATAAACTACAAATCGGGACTTGGGAAAAAGATTAATCAATTTTACTAATACATTTTTGTTTAGATGTTATTATAAAGATGCAATCTTTCTTGGGTCAGATGAGAGATGTGAAATAAATAGTAAAAAAAATTAGATAACTACAATAACAGCAAGGAAATGTTAATCGATAATGTTTAACGATTTCTACATGTGTTGGCATTCGTAAAAGCAATCAGATATAAGCCTTAAATAGTGAGTTGGGGGGGAAAAAAGGAATATGTTATAAAAGGGTAATTATTGGAGGTTTATTGATATAGCTAATGAATGCCAATAGGTGGTTGTGCCTTTAAATACAAATGATTCCAGATAAAAGCACGTTTAAATAATTCTAGTCAAATGAGAATGATGGTACATTGATTTTTGATTTAAAATGTATAATTCAATATGAAGGAAGTATAAATAATGATTGTGGTAGTAACGCAAGAAATCTATTTGTAACCAATCGACATGCTTTCTACAAGATGTAATGAAGAATGATTCTTTTTTTGTGCTTTTGTCTAATTAAAACAATAAAAAAATTCAAAAAATAATAGTAATGATCAAGTGCTAATAATATTTCCTTATACATTTTAGTGACCTTTCCTTACATAATTGGTGTTTCCTTTCATACTTTTAGATTTCTAATTTCTGTTTCTGTTAGTCAGCCATTGATAAAACAAACCCCACATGAAAAAATATTGGAAGCCGCCTTGCTTTTAATTGTCAATTTATTCATTCCTGCACATTCTAATATTTATTCATTTTCATAACTTTGTTTTTCCACTGTTGTGCAAACACAATTCCAGCAGCTGTTAACATGTGTAAAATTAAATATGTATTGTATTCCCTTTGAAATACCCAACAAAATATTTCTGGTTTTAATTCCATATCTTGCTTTACCATTGCTTCTAACCACTAACTCTTGAATAGCTATTTGGACTGACCTAAGTACTGAACCTAATTCATATATTCCTGTTTTTTGAACTGAGAAATAAATTTCAGAAAAAGAATTGCTCTGTGAATCTACCTATGACATTCATTCTTGATCTAACTTCTTAGACAAAAAACTATATCTTTCCTGTTTGTTGGGGGACATCCTTCCTGAAAAGACTGTACATTGTTGGGTGAAAACAGAGGTCCCTTCTGTCTCCTGTAGTCCTCAGCCTACAACCACAATCGAGTCCAAAGCACAACATTGTTTTATTTCTTTTGCAGTTAGTATTATTTAACAGGATGAAGAAGAGGCAACAGATTATGACCACCTTCTTCTCCACAAAACCAAGAGATGGGGAATCAGCTGATCCACAATAGTCACCAGCACCAATACCAGCACCAGCACCACCACCACCTCCACCACCACCACCACCAGCATGACCACTTCCACCACTTGAGGTTGGAGAAAGCAGGAAGTCCATCTCCTCCACTGAAGTTCCACAACTTCCTGACTGCTGGAGTTTGCAGCAATACAGAAACTTCCAGGAGAAGTATGATGGACTGGCAGTATCCGACAAAAAGTTAGGTTGTGAGTACTGTGCAAAACCCATGTTCTTATTAGAGAAATGTATTCATGTTTCTAGAGAGTGGAAACATTTCCAGGTTGTGCCAGCAGGGACAACTAAGGAGAATCAACAAGCATCGCTCAGAAAAAAATTAAAGGAACATTTTCAATCAAAAGCACACATTATTTGTAGAGAGAGCAGTAAACAACGGGAGCAGGATGCTTTAACCAAATCCATAGATAAGTCAACTGACAAACATTTGTCCAGTACTTGCAAAATATTTTTTACTGTTTACGATCTGGCACAAAGATGCAATCCATTCTCAGACATTGAAGCGCAGGTAAATTTGCTAACTACGGTTGGAGTAGATGTGGGAGTTGGCTTGCATTCACAGAGATCCACGGTGAAAAAAGTTGAATTCATTGCAAACGAAATTAAAACTACCATGTTTTCCAGGATTATTGCAAAGAATCTAAAGGTGTGCCTAATAATCGATAAAGCCTCAACACTTTCAATGAAAGCAGTTCTGATAGTTTTTGTTAGAGTTGAGGATTCAGAATGCCCAGCAACCATTTTCATTGAGCTGAATTAGAGAAACAAGATGCGGAGACCATATGTTCTGCAGCAATGGGAAGCTTGCGTAAAGTTGGGTTTACCACCGAATATCTGCAGAAGAATTTAATAGCTTTCTGCTCCGATGGTGCCAACGTTATGCTTGGGAGAAAATCTGGAGTCAGCACCAGAATAGCTCAAGACTTCCCAAACATCGTAATCTGGCACTGCTTGAATCACTGCCTCCAACTTGTGCTGGATGATGCAATAAAAGAAATAAAACAACTCAACCACTTCAAGATCTTCCTTGATAAAATACACACCACCTTCCACAAATCCTGCAAGAGCCAGAATGACCTTTTCCAAATCTCTGAACAATTGGGCATTGAAAGTGTGAAGATTGGCAGAGTTTTGGGACCAAGATGGGCTGCCTGTAGTTTAAGGGCAACCATGGCTGTGTGGCGTGCTTATCCAGCGCTACAGTTTTTTCTGGGCAATGAAAAATTCCCAGGCATGGCTTTCCGTTTTGAAAATTTAAATTTTTTGAACGATGTGGTCCTCATGATCGATATTCTAAATAAGATTTCTCTTCTGTCAAATGCCCTGCAGGGGAGAAACACAGATATCATCAAGGCCGAAAAATTAGTGTTGCGAACAATTAAAGCATTTGAAGTGCTTAGACAGGGAAAGGGCACCTATGAAAAAAACATTGATGCAATGCTAGACACACAGGCCTTCAAAAACATAAAATTATCTCCAAATCAACGATTTGTTGCCCTTCCTCGTGGAAACCTTCTGTCAAGCATCATCACCAATTTGAAGAAAAGGCTGATGGATTGCGACCATCTAAAAACAGGTAGCCATTGTATGGCCTCGGTTATCTCTGATGTTTTAATGTCTTCATTGAACATGTCCTTAATCTCCTCTGGTACCTTTGGCAGATCTGACTTTTCCAAATACTGTAATATTTATGAAATTAATTTGAACAACTGCAGAGATTTTTTAGAAAATTGCTGTTAGGTCAGCAGAGGCAGAAAGGGGGTTCTCAAAAATGAACCTCATATGTTCAGAGCAAAGAACCCGACTAATTGTTCCAAACATAAGTAATCTGATGGTGATAAGTGTTCTTGGCATGCCTGTTGAGAGATGGGACCCAATTCCTGCAGTGAAAAAGTGGCTCAGAGCGCACCATCACACAGCTGACGATCCATGAGTAAAGACCAAGAAAGGTGCAACTGAGGAGTCTGGAAGCCTAAGAACAATCTGGAAATATCTTTAACCAGAAGACCAATAACACAAGTAAGTACTTGAGTGTATCTCTTTCATTGTGCTATTCTTAGGTAAAGTGTAAGTGCATGCAATTAAAGTCTTCCTTTCCTGTCTCTTCTTTCTGCAGGTTATTGGAGCAAGATGGTGAAGAGGTGGTGCAGAAGATCGGCAAGGCATCTTCCCTCTGTAAGTAGCAGTTTTATTGCTTTGTGTGCTGGTTTCATCCCTACTGTAGTACATGCAAATTGAAGAGTTCCTTTCTTTGTGCAGGCCATTCATTGGAGCAAGTGTGATAATACAATACAATACAATACAATACAATACAGTACAGTACAGTACAGTACAGTACAGTACAGTACAGTACAATAGCAGAGTTGGAACGGACCTTGGAGGTCTTCCAGTCCAACCCCCTGCCTTGGCAGGAAACCCTATACCGTTTCAGAAAAATGGCTATCCAACATCTTTTTAAAGACTTCCAGTGTTGGGGCATTCACAACTTCTGGAGGCAAGCTGTTCCACTGATTAATTGTTCTAACTGTCAGGAAGTTTCTCCTTAGTTCTAAGTTGCTTCTCTCCTTGATTATTTTCCACCCATTGCTTCTTGTTCTACTCTCAGGTGCCTTGGAAAATAGTTTGACTCCGTCTTCTTGGTGGCAACCCCTGAGATATTGGAACACTGCTATCAAGTCTCCCCTAGTCCTTCTTTCTATTAAACCAGACATACCCAGTTCCTGCAACTGTTCTTTATATGTTTTACTCTACAGTCCCCTAATCATCTTTGTTGCTCTTCTCTGCACTCTTTCTAGAGTCTCCACATCTTTTCTACATCGTGGTGACCAAAACTGAATGCAGTATTCCAAGTGTGGCCTTACCAAGGCATTATAAAGTGGTATTAACATTTCAGGTGATCTTGATTCTATCCCTCTGTTTATGGAGCCTAGAACTGTGTTGGCTTTTTTGGCAGCTGCTGCACACTACTGGCTCATATTTAAATGGTTGTCCACTAGGACTCCAAGATCCCTCTCACAGTTACTGCTATTGAGCAAGGTACCACCTACACTGTACCTGTGCATTTCGTTTTTGCTACCTAAATGTAGAACCTTACTCTTTTCACCATTGAATTTCATTTTATTAGATAGTGCCCAATGTTCAGGTTTGTCAAGATCCTTCTGTATCTTTAGCCTATCTTCTGGGGTGTTGGCTATTCCTACCAGCTTGGTGTCATCTGCAAATTTGATGAGTTCCCCATTTATTCCCTCATCCAAATCATTGATGAAGATGTTGGAGAAAACTGGGCTCAAAACAGAGCCTTGGGGTACTCCATTGCATACTTCCCTCCATGAAGATGCAGTTCCATTGAGGACTACATGTTGAATGCAGTTGGTCAGCCAGTTACGAATCCATGTGGTGGTGATGCTGTCTAACACACATTATTCTACTTTATCTAGTAGTACATTATGGTCTACCTTATCAGTGATGTAGAAGACCGGCAAGGCAATCATCCTTCCTCTGTAAGTAGCAGTTTTATTGCTTTGTGTGCTGGTTTCATCATGCAAATTGAAGAGTTCCTTTCTGTGTCTCTTATTTGTGCAGGCCATTCATTGGAGCAAGTGTGATCAGTGGGTGACTTCAACACAGAAAAGGACAGCCTGTCAGGCCTGTAGTTATGTTCCTTTTAGGATCTTTGGCCTGCCACACTTTCTATTATTTTCCTATGCTGTTTCATTAGTGTAGTAGTTGGGAAGGGGGAATAGAAAGGAGTAGGATTGTGGAATGTATTGTTGTGATTCTTTTCCTGAAGCCAGGGTCATCTTTCGTCTCCGTACCTCGACACCTGACAGGAAGCAGAGGGGTGTAGATGCCAGTGTGGAAGAAAAGGATTGGACCATGTGATGGATTATGGGTGTGGGGATAAGCTCATGAACTTTCAACTGGGTGGAATTCCACAGACGTGCTAACATGCCTGTATGATTAAATTGGAACTTTTAGGATGATTCTGCCTTGGTCTCTGATTGATTTCATGCATGGTATTTAGAACGCTGGCACAGTCATCTTGCTTTTCTATTATTTTGTATGCTTGTTTCATCCTAATGCAGTGCATCCAATTAAAGTCTTAATCTCTGTGTCTCTTTGTGAAGGCCATTCATTGGAGTAACGTGGTCAGTCAGTGATGTTGAAGACGCACAAAAGGACAGTCATCTTCCTTTTCTTTTATTTTGTGAGCTTGTTTCATCCTAATGCAGTGAATCACCGACTAATCACCTTGCTGCAATGAATGGATGAAGAATCCTAATGTAGTGCATGCAATTGAAGAGTTTCTTTCTGTGTCTCTGCTTTTTGCAGGCCATTCAATGGAGCAAGTGTGATCAGCGATTTAGAAGACCGGCAAGGCAGTCATCCTTCCTCTGTAAGTAGCTGTCTTTATTGCTTTTTGTGCTTGTTCCATCTTTAATATAGTAGTGCATGCAATTAAAGTCTTCCTTTCTGTTCTCTTTGTGCATGCCATTGATTGGAGCAAAGTTTTCAGTGAGTGACTTCAACACAGAAAAGGACAGTCATCTTCCTTTTCTATTATTTTGTGTGCTTGTTTCATCCTAACGCAGTGCATGCAATTAAAGACTTACTTTCTGTGTCTCTTTGTGCAGGCCATTCATTGGAGCAAGGTGATAAGTCGGTGATGTGGAAGACGCACAAAAGGACAGTCATCTTCCTTTTCTATTATTTTGTGTGCTTGCTTCATCCTAATGCAGTGCATGCAATGAAAGTCTTACTTTCTGTGTCTCTTTGTGCAGGCCATTCATTGGAGCAAGGTGGTCAGTCAGTGATATTGAAGACGGACAAAAAGACAGTCATCTTCCTTTTCTATTATTTTGTGTGCTTGTTTCATCCTAATGTAGTGCATGCAATTGAAGAGTAACTTTCTGTGTCTCTTCTTTGTCCAGGCCATTCATTGGAGCAAGTGTGACAGTGATGTAGAAGACCGGCAAGGCAGTCATCTTCCCTCTGTAAGTAGCTGCCTTTATTGTTTTGTGTGCTGGTTTCATCCTTACTGTAGTGCATGCAAATTGAAGTGTTCCTTCCTGTGTCTCTGCTTTGTGCAGGCCATTCATTGGAGCAAGTGTGATCAGCGATGTAGACGACCGGCAAGGCAATCATCCTTCCTCTGTAAGTAGCTGTCTTTATTGTTTTGTGTGCTGGTTTCATCCTTACTGTAGTGCATGCAAATTGAAGAGTTCCTTCCTGTGTCTCTTCTTTGTGCTGGCCATTCATTGGGGCAAGTGTGTTCAGTGGGTGACCTCAACACACAAAAGGACAGTCATCTTCCTTTTCTATTATTATGTGTGCTTGTTTCATCCTAATGAAGTGCATGCAATGAAAGTCTTACTTTCTGTGTCTCTTTGTCCAGGCCATTCATTGGAGCAAGGTGGTCAGTGGGTGACGTTGAAGATGCACAAAAGGACAGTCATCTTCCTTTTCTATCATATTGTGTGCTTGTTTCATCCTAATGTAGTGCATGCAATTGAAGAGTTCCTTTCTGTGTCTCTTCCTTATGTAGGCCATTCATTGGAGCAAGTGTGATCAGCGATGTAGAAGACCGGCAAGGCTGTCATCCTCTGGAAATATTGGGCCCAACGAACTTGTTTAGGGGATAATGTCCGATGGGCAAGGAGAGCTTCGAGGTTTTTATGATCAGTCCATACCTCGAATGGTATATCCCCCCCTTCCAGGAGATGCCTCCAGGTGAGCATGCTCCACCTGATCGTGAATGCCTCCTTCTGCCAAATGGGCCACCTTCTTTCCGTAGTGGTGAGTTTCTTGCCTTTAGCCAAGTGGTTCAACATATCTTTCATGAGAGGGAGGGGATAGGTATTCTTTTCGCATACCGCATTCAAAGCTCGTAAGTCCACACAGAGGCGAACTCCCCCATCTTTCTTTTCTCTGAAGAGCACTGGGGCTGCTACTTTCGATTTTGCTGGTTCAATAAAACCTCTTTTCAAATTGGTGTCAATGTACTTCCTCAATTCTATCATCTCCCTAGGAGTCATAGAGTACATTTTTGGCTTTGGTAAGGTTACCCCATGTTTGAACTCTATTGCACAGTCTGTGGGGCGGTGAGGTGGAAGGTAGTTTCCGTCTTCCTCACTGAACACCTCCGCCAGATCCCAATAGATCTTTGGGACTCATTGGATTCCCGGAGGTTTAGTGTCTGCTGCGGTTGCTGCGGGTTCTGGATGGGTTGGGCCAAATACCATGCAAAAGTAAATCAGAGTCCAGAACAGAATCATCCTTAAAGTTCCAATTTAATAATACAGGCATGTTAAAAGCGAGGATTAAACTAAAGTCAATGCAAGACAGCAAGGAGAGGGGAGGTTTAGCATTACCAAATTGGGATCTATATTCATCGGCAGTATCAATAACATGGGTGAAGGATTGGATAGAGCTAAAGAATAAAAGAATTTTGACTCTGGAAGGCCATGATTTGCAAGCAGGCTGGCACACATTCCTATGGGATGATAAAAATAAAACGCACAAATACTTTCAAAATCATTTAATTAGAAGAGCGTTATTGCAAAAATGGCTCAAAATTAAAAAAAACCACTACGTGAAAATTCCGAATTGGCTATCACCGACAGAAAGGACGACTCATCCAAATTTTATAGATTGGAACAAAATGCTAAGATATAGAGACTTAATTGATAGACAGGGAAACTTAAAAACAATTGAAGAACTGGCAGAACAGAACGTGAAAGTTGACTGGTTAACTTACCTTCAAATCAAAACTAAATACAATAAAGATACCAAATTATATGACATTGAAACAGAACCACACGAATTGGATAAAATCATTCAAAGCTCAGATAGAAAAATGATAGGGAGAATATATAAATTTCTCCTGAAGTATAAAATGGAAGAGGAAATTGTGAAAGAAGAAATGATAAAATGGGTGCAGAACTTTGGATATAATATTGAATTAGACAAATGGGAAAAATTTTGGGGAACAAACTTAAAAATGACACTCTCAGTTGCATACAAGGAAAACCAGTACAAAATGTTTTATAGATGGCACCTGGCACCAACAAGGTTAGCTAAAATATCAACAAATACCTCCCCAAAATGTTGGAAATGCGAATCGATACACGGAACGTATTACCATTTATGGTGGACCTGTGAGGAGGCTAAAAAGTTTTGGAAAAAGATCAAAAATTGGCTGGAGGCAATAACGGGAGTTAAAATAGAATGGAAACCGGAAATCTCTTTATTAGGAATAATGTCTGCAAAATACAAAAAAGAAATCCAGTATTTAATACTACATATAACCACGGCGGCAAGGATTGCCTATGCCCAGAAATGGAAAAACAAACTAACTCCAAGTGAAGATGAAATAATAAGAAAGGTTATGGACTGTGCTGAAATGGACAAACTAATTAAAGAAATTCAGGGAAAAGAAGAATCAGAATTCTACCAGATATGGGATAAATGGTATAGGTGGATGGAGGAAAGAAACAAGAATCAATGAAGGAATGTAACAAAACTCAAAAATAATAGTTATAAGTAAAATAAGAAAGTTAAGAATGGTGAAACCCAAATAAAATACAATTGAATGGGAAAAAAATAATAAAAATAAAAATAAAAACTTAGTTAATTTTTGGTGATTATATGTAGAACTTTGTAGATGCTTATAGAATGTTTTTGTTTTTAAAATGTTTATTCGTTAACAGATAACCCATCATGACAATAATAATGAAATAATAACTCTAACTGGTAAAAAAAAATTGGATATAAACTATAATATGGGACCTGGGGAAAACATTTATTAATTTTATTAATATTTTTTTGTTTAGATTTTGTTATAAAGATGTAATCTCTCCTGGGTACTTATAAATTCTAGTAACAAAATTTGTCTAAATTTATTATAATATAAATATAAATGATTCTAGACAAAAGCACGTTTAAACAAATATAGTTAAATGAGAATGATGGTATATTGATGGTATAAAGATTTTTGATTTAAAATGTACAATTCAATATGAATGAAGTATAAAGAATGATTGTAGTAATGCACGAAATTTATTTGTAACCAATCAACCTGCTTTCTGGAAGATGTAATGAAGAATGTTTTTGTGTGTGTTTTTTGTTTAATTAAAGCAATAAAATTATTTTAAAAAATAATAATAATGCATGTTGGCATTATGCTATGAACTCTGATTTACTTTTTCATGGTATTTGGAACGCTGACACTATTTCAACTCTAATGTACATCCTGTGGGTTCACCCAGTTGAAAGTTCATATTTATCCCCACACCCCATAATTCATCATATGTTCCAATCATCATCTTCCATGCTGGCATCAACACCACTCTGCTTCCGGTCAGGTGTCGAGGTGCCGAGACAAAAGATGACCTTGAGCTTCTAGGAAAAATCACAGCAATACATTCCATAATCCTACTCTTTTTTATTCCCCCCTCCCAACTGCTACACTAATGAAACACACAGGAAATTATAAGAAAGTGTGGCAGGCCAAATATTCTTTTTTTTAAAACTTTTTTTTTATTGAAAAAGTTTTATACAAACAAATTTTCCCCCTTTTTACCCCCCCGCCATATAATGTAAATCACATACAAATACTGTACCCCCTCCCCTCCCCCCGTCTTAAAATAGATTTCTCATTCAAATATTGTGCCCCCTCGCCTCCCAACAATCATAGTATAAGTTTCTTTTAAAGTAACAATAGCCCAATAACCCCATCATCTAAATTAATTAAACATATATAAATCATAATATAGGTTTCTCTTAAAGTAGCAATATCTCATTAATCCCATCTTCTAAATTTATTATGCATATACATTTCCCCACCCTCCACCCTAACCCTCCCCCACCTCCCAATCAAACCCACCCCCCTGACTTCCGCTATACACCACTCTAACAATTCTAAGCATCCCATAAATTATTTACTCTGTTCATCTGTCAATCTAAACATTCTTACCTAAAGGCTACGTAGTACTTCCTAGTCTGATATTTCTTCTGTATATAATCAATCCATTTTACCCATTCCTGAGTATAATTCTCCAATTGTAAAGTTTTATAGTACATTGCAGTCAAGCCATCAGTCCCTGGAGCCTTGGCTAGTTTAAGTTGATTTATAGCTAAAATAATCTCATCAGCAGTTATCAGACGTTCCAAATTTGCCTTTTGAAGCACGGGTATTTTAGTAACCCTTTTTCCTTCCAAAAAATCATCTACTGACTTGTTCTGTATATTATCCTGTACATATAACTTAGCATAATAGTCCACAAATGATTTTTTAATCAAGTCTTGTTGATATACCGTTTTCCCTCCATACTCGATTCTATCAATAATTCTGGCATTCGTGTTCTTTCTCAAGGTATAAGCCAACCACCTACCAGGTTTGTTAACATTAGCAAAGATATTATGTTTAGCAAATTGTAGGTTGGTTGCTGTTTGTTCTGCTATAAGCATTTGAAATTGATCTTTCAACAACTTTATTGCCATCTGAAGCGCCTCATCTTTTGGGGTTGCTATAAGTAACTGTTCCTTGTTTTTTATTTCATCTTCCAGTTCCATTCTCCTTTTCTGTCTGTTTTCTTTATGTTTAGAATTCATATGTATCAGGACCCCGCGCATGTAAGCTTTACTTGCATCCCAAACTGTTTCAATGGGAGTACCCTTATTCATGTTAAAACTGAAAAATTCCTTCATGTGTTTTTTAAGTTCATCAACATTTTTTTCATATCTAAATAAATTTTCATTTACTCTCCAAGACCTTCTTGGCCTCTTCCCTAACTCAATTTCTAACCACACCGGGCTATGGTCAGTTAGTGTCCTGGAGAGTATCTTGGTTTTCTTAGCTTTAGGAAGTAAATCCGGTGTTAGCAAAAAAAAATCAATCCTTGAAAAGGATTTATGTCTGAGTAGAAAGAAAAGTCCATCTCATTTGGATGTTGTATCCTCCAAACATCTTTTAGTTTCAAGTCATCTTGTAAGTCAAAAAAAACCTTTGGTAATTTGGTAGTGAATTTAGTCATTGTTCTCTTATCTACCACTCCATTTTTCTTTACCAAATTAGAGGCAGCATAAGATGTTCCCAATTTTGAATTCACTAAGTACTTCTGGTCTTGCAACCTGATATGAGTCATATATATATATATATATATAAAATTTTTATTTTTTTATTAAAAGAGTTTTGTACAAACAGATTTTCCCCCTTTTCACCACCACCCCCGCCATACAATGTAAATCTCATACAAATGCTATACCCCCCCAACCCCCCCACAAAAATTCACATTCAAATATTATACCAAATACTTTGCCCCCTCCCCTCCCCCCGTCTTAAAGTAAATTACTCGTATTGTAGCCCCTCTCCTCCCAACAAACACAATATAAATTTCTCTTAGATTAATAATAGCACATTGATCCCATCTTCTAAGCTAATTTAACATATATAACTCTTAATATAAATTTCTCCTAAAATAACAATGTTTCGTTAATCCCATCTTCTAATTTATTCATACATATACATTGCTCCGCCCTCCACCCTAACCCTCCCCCACCTCCCACACAAACCCACCCCCCTGACTTCCGCTGTATACCACTCTAACAATTCCAAACATCCCATATATTATTTACGCTGATCATCTATCAATCTAAACATTCTTACCTAAAGGCTACATAATAACTCCTAGTCTGGTATTTATTCTGTATATAATCAATCCATTTTACCCATTCCTGTGTATAATCCTCCTGTTTCTGAGCTTTTAAGAAAGCTGAAATTTTTGCCATTTCGGCGAACCCCGCCACCTTCTGAATCCATTGATTAATTGTCGGTAAAAAATCTTTTTTCCAATGTTGCACAATCAGCAACCTAGCTGCTGTGACCATATGCAAGGCGAATTTTATTTCCCCTTTGGAGAAATCCTTAGCTATACCCAGTAAAAACATTTGCGGAGTGAATTGTATTCTTTTCTTAAATACATTCTGCATAACCCACCATATTTTTATCCAAAAAGCTTTAACCTTGTTGCAAGTCCACCATACATGAAAAAAGGTAGCATCTAGACACCCGCATCTCCAACATTTTGGTTGAACATTTGGGTACATGCACAATAATTTTTTAGGATCTAAATACCATCTGTAAAACATTTTATAAAAGTTCTCCCTTAAATTCTGTGACTGTGTAAATTTAACATTCTGAACCCATATTTTTTCCCACGTTTCCAACATTACCACTTCACCAAAATTCTGAGCCCATTTAATCATACAATCCTTAACCAATTCACTTTCTGAGTCTCTTTCTAACAGTACATTATATATTCTTTTAACTTGTTTTGGGCCAGTCTCTTTTATCTGCTTAATCAGTTCCACTTCTTTATCCATAAAACCGACCCTACGATCTTCTTCCCATCTCTTCTGTAGCTGTATGTAATGTAACCAATTTAAAGTAATTCCTTCTTCCAACAGCTGTTCCAAAGTTTTTAACTTCCATTCGTCCCCATCAGCGATAAGCACATCTTTATATAAACAACCCCCGTGTGACTTAGTATTCATAATCCCCATGGTGTCTGCAAGATCCAACCAAAGCGGTATTTTATAATCCCAATTGGGCCGGTGCTTCTTCCATATTCTCATCAAGGCACTTCGGAGAACATGATTGTTAAACACTTTATCCACCCTATCTTCATAAAAAAGATATGCATGCCAACCCAGAACAAGATCATGGCCTTCTATATTCAGCAATTCCATTTTTGTTTTCCCAAACCAATCTGCTACATGCGTTAGTACCGCAGCTTCATAGTACAATCGAAGGTTTGGGAGTCTGAGGCCGCCTCTTTCACGAGTATCTTGCATAATCTTCATCTTTACTCTCGGTTTTTTCTCCTTCCAAACAAATTTATTTAATGTTGTTTGCCAATTTAACAAGGTTTTATCTGATTTAAGCACCGGTATCATCTGGAATAGAAAGATAAATCTAGGTAGAATGTTCATTTTAATTGCTGAGATCCTTCCAAGTAAGGACAATTGTAACTTTTTCCACACTTCAAGATCTTTCTGTATCTTTTGCCACAACACTTCATAGTTATTTAAGAAAAGTTTTGTATTTGATTCTGATATTTGTATTCCTAAATATTTGACTTTAGAAACTATTTCAAAACCTGCTAAACTTACAAGTCTCTTTCTTTGAGTCTCTGTCATATTTTTAACCATCATTTTCGTTTTGTTTTGATTTAGTCTAAACCCAGACACCATGCCAAATTCTACTATGATATTTTTCATCTGGATTATTGATTTCAAAGGATATGAAAGGGTAACAACCAGATCATCGGCGAATGCTCTAGTTCCTTATTCCTTTTGCCTGATAGCTATGCCATCTAAGGATTTTGAGTCCCGAATTGCATTCAACAAGACTTCCAAAGTTAAAATAAATAACAATGGGGATAATGGGCAACCTTGTCTTGTGCCTTTTTGTATCTCGAAAGTTGTTGACAAATTTCCATTAATAATAAGTTGTGCATTTTGTTGCTGATAAATTGCTCCAATCGCCTGCCGAAATCGTGGTCCCATATCCATCTTTTCCAAAGTCTTGGTTAGAAAATTCCAATTCACTCGATCGAAGGCCTTCTCTGCATCCAAGAAAACCAGCACTGCAGAGATCTGCTTATTCTTATCAAGATAGTCAATTAAATCTATGAGTTGCCTTACATTCTCCTTCATATGTCTGCCTTCAATAAATCCTGCTTGATCATGATGAATAATCTCTTGAATAACCGGCATCAATCTGTTGGCTAGTACCTTAGCAAATATTTTATAATCTGTGTTCAGAAGAGATATCGGCCTGTAATCCTCTGGTTTCTTAGGGCCCTCTTTGTCTTTAGGTATCAATGAGATAAAAGCCGCTTTCCATGAGGAGGGTATTTTACCTCCTTGTTGTATATTACAAAATAGTTGTGTAAGATATTCAATCATTTCCAGTTGTAAAGTTTTATAATACATTGCAATCAAACCATCAGTCCCTGGAGCCTTAGCTAATTTAAGTTGATTTATAACTAAAGTGATCTCATCAGCAGTTATCAGACGTTCCAGATTTGCCTTTTGAAGCACAGAAATTTTAGCAACCCTTTTTCCTTCCAAAAAATCATCTATTGACTTGTTCTGTATATTATCCTGTATATATAGCTTAGTATAATAGTCCACAAATGATTTTTTAATCAAATCTTGTTGATATACCGTCTTCCCTCCATACTCAATTTTATCAATAATTCTGTCATTCGTATTCCTTCTCAAAGTATAAGCCAACCACCTACCAGGTTTATTAGCGTTAGCAAAGTTGATATGTTTAGCAAATTGTAAGTTAGTTGCTGTTTGTTCTGCTATAAGCATCTGAAATTGATCTTTCAACAGCTTTAGCGCCATCTGGAGCGCCTGGTCATTCGGGTTTGCTATAAGCAGCTGTTCTTTGCTTTTTATTTCATCTTCCAATTCCATTCTCCTTTTCTGTCTCATTTGTTTATGTTTAAAGTTCATATGTATCAGGACCCCACGCATATAAGCTTTACTTGCATCCCAAACTGTTACAATGGGAGTACCCTTATTCATGTTAAAACTGAAAAATTCCTTCATGTGTTTTTTAAGTTCATCAACATTTTTTTCGTATCTAAATAAATTTTCATTTACTCTCCAAGACCTTCTTGGCCTCTTCCCTAATTCAATTTGTAACCACACCGGACTATGATCGGTAAGTGTCCTGGAGAAAATCTTGGATTTCTTAGCTTTAGGAAGTAGATCCGGTGTTAACAAAAAGAAATCAATCCTTGAAAAAGATTTATGTCTATCTGAGTAGAAAGAAAAATCCATCTCATTTGGATGTTGTGTCCTCCAAACATCTTTTAATTTCAACCTGATATGAGTCTCTTGAAGACAAACAACATCATTATTAAATTGCTTCAAATAATAAAATATTTTTTTTCCTTTTTTGTGGAGAATTCAATCCATTCACATTCCAAGATAATAATTTAAACATCTTTTGGTCTGATCTGAAGCGTTGAAAGCATTTGCTGAAGATCTCTCTCCACAAGACTAATCTTCGGCCCTGCTCCTACTCCCATGGCTCCAATTTGCTTCTTACCTTCCTTCTTGGCACATTGTACTTGAAGCTTCCCCTGCTTGTGAGATTCTAGCATTTGTCTAGTCGTAGATCTAGTAACACATTGTTC